>NW_027491148.1:2244173-2992231 GCF_021521415.1 Bidens hawaiensis
TTAACATATTATAAATATATTATATATTATAATAAAACAATAATTAATCCCACCCAAAACCATTAACATCCCTTCGTCGCCACTTCCACGCATCCAACAGCACCACCGCCGGCCGACACCATCACCGCCTGTCACCACCGCCGGCCACAACCATCACCGCCTGTCACCAGCACCACGCTCACACTCCACTTGAAACATGATTGTCGATCAATTTTTTAGCTTAAACACCACTTGAAACACCTATCTTCAAGAAAATAACCGACTACAAGCTTCGCTGGTATCAATCAGACGCCAATCCGAGGAAAGTGAAACACTAATCTCCTCTTTTTTGAATTCTGAACAAAAGCCCTATCTTCTCGAGCAGATTGAGCAATCAACGATTCCATTGCTGACTCTAGAATTTGAACAAAAGCCTTGTCTTCTCTAGAATCGTATTATATATGGTATGAGTAACACTGATTTAGGGCATGGAGAGAGAATCTAGTGAGAGAGGAGGGTTCGAGTTGTTGCTAACTCTAGAATTTGATTAGAAAGGGTAGTGTAGGGTGGTGGTAGCTGTTGGTGGTGACTGATATGGCTTAACCACGGCGTTTGCTTCGATGGGTGCGGTGTTGCTCCGGTGACATGGTGTGGTAGACTGGTAGTGCTTAGATGATGTGTTTGGTAGCCTTGATGTGGGTGGGTTGATAGAGAAAGGAGATGGGGAAGTATAAAAAAAATACATATATACTTACATATTAGGATGGGAAGGAAAAGGTCAAGAAGACATAACTTAACGAGGTTTTTTAACGGGGTTAGGCCTAAAGGACAAAAGGTGTAACATTTTTAAATGTAAAGGACAATAAACATCAATTTGAAAGATAAATAACCACCAGTGACATTTGAGGTAAACGTAAAGGACAATTTCTGTAATTCTGTCTATAATTTAAGGGTGGAATCTTGCAAAATGTTGTATAACCAGAATGCTTACCACATGCTAGAAGCTACGGGTATGCAAGGAAAAAAGAAAACTCATTAGAAACTAAAAACACCAAACCGATATAACCAAACTAAAACAAAAAACAACAGTTTGGTTTTATGTTTTTACAAAAGCCAAATGTTAGAATATGTTTTCAAAAAAGCCAAAGGTTAGAATTGGTTACGCTTTCAGGTAAGATCATTTACTGGCCGTGCTAATTTTGTTACCAAAAAAACAATTTAGGCCTAAAATCATTTACTGACCCCACTAATTTTTTTTGTGGCAAGATTTTCAAGCAAAATTCTAAAATTAAATGGTTTTTAAAAAACTCAAAAACCTAAATTTTTGGTTTGGTTTTAACCCAAAACTGAACCAACCCACACACACCTGTTACAAGCCGCCACAAAGCCCACAACCATACCATACACTTGCAGATGGTAAAAAAAGAAAAAGTAAACTACAGAAAATAATTATACAAAGAAAAAACTAGAAGAAAATCAAGCTTCCTATGGAAAGAAAAACAGGAACCTAGTTTAGTTACTATCTAAAAATAATTACCACCATATGTATCATACCAACTCAATTTCACAAACATCGTCTGCAAAAAGAAGATTGATTAGCCAATTTAAAGATTCTATCAAATTAACGGATAAAATTCAAAAAATAAAAAACTAAAAAAAAAAAGAAAGAAATTATTAAATCTATAGGGCCAATAGCACCTAAAGATATAAGGCAAGTAATGTTATACCAGGCCAAACTACAAGTTCAGGTTACTTCCTAAATCACCGTACCAAATTCCCTAAAAAATCCAATCTCCTGAAAACTTAAAAAAAAAAGAAAAAAAACCAAAGACTACATACGGAAATCCAAGACACAAACAACATTGTTTGAGAAACATGCCCCAATCTTATCGCCTTCTTTATTCCAACAAACTTCAAAGATCCCGCCACTTCCCTCATATGTTCTAACTACTCTAGCTTCTTTAACAGACCAAATGTGCATACATTTGTCCAATGATCCGCTTGCTAAGTACTCACCGTTCGGGCTAAATGCGACAGAATATACAGGATCCCTTCATTCAATAATAAAAAGCGGTTAAGGTGTGTATATCAAGTATCCAGAAAGAAAAGGCTAAGAGATAAAAAAAAAGTTAAAATGTTGAAAGTTGGTTAGTTTTACTTTTATTAACCTGTGTATATAAAGCTGTTCAACCGGTTTAAATGTTATTTTAAAAAAGTTCAGGAATATAACTAATTAAAAACATATGTTAAGGGACTAAACCGCTAAAACACTAAAAATTAGTTGGTTTACTTCATACCAAATTTAACTGAACTTTTTTAGATCATGTCCCAAAGAATTTAAAGTGATTAACCTAAAATGATGACTTGGAAGCAGGTGTATCGGTAACTTTTATACACTTTTACAGAGTTAGCCCTTAACAGTGTATAAATTGTTCTTGAAGCCATATAAGTGGCTACAAGCACAACTAATATACTGGGAATTAATTAAAAAGCTAAAAGGTAAATGATATAAGTATTGTACCCATGAGCAACTAAACTGTGAAGAAGGCTCCCAGTTTCAACATCCCATAGCTTTATGGTAGAGTCAAATGATGCACTGTTAAATATTCAAAAATGCAAATAAAGTAATAATAACAAATGAAATATATATATATATATATATATATATATATATATATAGGGTTGGTATCATTTAAGAACTCCAAAAAAGTTAAGAACTGTTAGGAACTCTAAACAATCAAACATTTTTTTCATTTTTTTTATATACTAACATTATTTAAGAGTAGTTTTATCATATTTTATATAAAAAATTTTGATTACATATATAAATCACAAGTTTACATATGTGTAAAATTTATGTATTAACAAATTTACATAGGTGTAAAATAAAACATAGATATGTATAAAACTAATTTTCAAAACTGTAATTATAAACATAGATATACAAAATGATGAAACTACACTCAAATAACATTAACATACAAAAATTTTTATAAAAAACGTTAGTTTTCAATGGTTCCTTCAAGTTCTTAAATAATTTAAGGGTTCTGTAATGATACTCATCCTATATATATATATATATATATAAAGCAAAAAATGGTGTTTATTTACCTTGCCAAGACTAATGGCTGGTTAGGGTTATTAGTTCCAGGACCTGTTGGGCTCCATCTGATGGTATATATTTCCTGCCAATCAATGTAATAATACCTATTAGCAATAATCCCATTTATAATATAGTATTATTTAATATGTCATTAGTTTGTACCTTTGTATGCTCCTTCAACTCATGCAAGCACGTATCCTGCTTCAAGCTCCATATCTACATCATCATTAATTTATAACTAATTAATCCAACAAAACATAAAAAACTCAAAATTTCAAGTAAATGATAAAAAGACTATTATGCCCCTATGACAATCACCTTAGCAGTAGAATCATCTGAACATGAAGCCAGAAATGAACCAGTAGGATCCCATTTGATAGCATTAACTTCACCCTAAATTAACATTGAAAAACCTTTTACAAAACTATTCATTTTTTGGTATAAAAATATAATAAACATACCCGATGGCCCACAAAGGTTTTTACAGGCCTGTTATCTCCAACTTTACAAACATAAATCATGTTGTCGGTTGAGCATGTTGCAAACGAGACATTATTGCGCCAATCAACATCGAGTGTCGGTGCTGCAATGATTAACTATTAGAATCACATGTATAATAATAAAATAATATAATTGAAAAAACGTTACATTGTTATTAAAATATATAATTACCTGCATGAAATTCAAACTGTTGTTTCCATTCTCCAGTTTTAATGTCCCAAACGATTGCGGTTTTGTCAACACTGCCACTTAGAAGATAATCTCCTTTTTTGTTCCATTTTAAAGAGAATATTGGCCCTTTATGTTTTGCTAATGTATTTACCAGCTCTCCTATATAAATAAATAAACAGTCTGTAAAAGAAAATCTACAAAAATAATATAGATGTCTAATTTGAGTTGACCGAAACTGACCAGTTGTTTAGTTTGAGTTGACCCAAATTGACCCATGTCTAATTTGAGTTGGCCAAAATTGACCCATTACCCAAATTTTTGATCCGTTACACAAAATGGACCCGTTACCCACATTTGGCCCGTTGTCTAGTTTGAGTTGACCAAAATGACCCATTGTCTAATCTGAGTCCAACCAAGTTGACCCATTGTCTATTCTAGTTGAACCAGATTGACCAGTGGTCTAATTTGAGTCAAACCAAATTGACCAGTTGTCTAATTTGAGTCGAACCAAATTTTGCCCAGTTACCTAAATTAACCTGTTGTGATGTTGTCTAACTCGAGTTGACCCATTGTCTAATTTTAGTTGATCAAAATGAAACCAAATTCACACTTTTTACCCAAATGAAACCATAGAGTACTCACCATCTTTACTCCATATTCTGGCCTGACCATCATAGGAACCGGTTGCAAGTAGTGTACCCTCACCCTACACAAAACACAGGCCCGCAAAAACCAAAAATTAAGTAGAACATTATAGAACACGAGTTACAAATCCTGATCTTGATATAAAAACTCACATTCCAATCAAGTGTCGTCACATCTTTACTCTTATCATTTGTTCTGCCTCTGTAGTGCTTTAAAACCGCAACATTTGACGGCCCGTATTGTGAATTAGATCTACACGGGCCATCACGAATCGTCCAGATTCTAGCAGTCGAATCTCCAGATCTAGAAATTTGTAAATGAAAAACTACATAAAAACTTAAATGAGAATTTAGCAGTTGATTTAAACTGGATATGCACACACCCGGATGCCAAAAGAGATCCAGCTGGACTCCAAGCACATACAAAAACCTGCAGGCTCGTTGTCGGTTAATCATTTGGTAATTTTTTTTCCATTTTCATTACTATAATTAAATGGATACGAAAACGTTAAACTAAGATTTAGAGAAGGGGGATTTACATACCTCGGAAGTATGACCTTTTAAAACGGTCACGTCAGAATTGGGAATAGTTGTAGACATAGATGTCGAATTGTTGTCAATTTCCATTGGATCCGGTCCTATTATACAATCAGAAACTTATTATTACGAGTAATAATATGAAAAATAAAACTAATTACAGAAAGATTCACCAGTCTGTTATTGGAGATAACAAATGTTTTCTACTTGCTTTAACTTAGATTGTACAAGGGTATATATAGAAGAGGGAACGAAACTTAAACGAAACCCTAGGGCCCGTTGGGCCACAAATCGGACTATTTATAAAAATCAAACACAGCTTGAGCTGTGTTTTCATTTAGGGTAATTTTCTAAGTTACATGGTTTACCATTACTATTTTACTTTTTTTACCATGTCTGTTATTGGTAGCATACTAATGATTGTGTTCGTTTGTTTAACTTTAACCAAACAAACGACCAAACACGAACAATTAAACGAGCAGGGTTTTCTTGTTCGTGTTCGTTAGTTAAAAAAAACGGGGCTTTCTTGTCCTTGTTCATTTGTTAAGAAACTAAACATGTTTGTGGTGATTTAGGTTCATTCACTAACAGTATAAACAAACAGTTCACTCAGGTAAAGGAACAGACATAATTGAGCCAAATTCGGTTAAAAGTAACGTGAAGGACAAATGAGACATGTGTTCATGTTCGTTCATTTAAAGTTTTGTTCATGTTCGTTCGTTATTTAAGTAATGAGCATAAACGAACTTTCCACCGAGCGGTTAACTGACCGCCATTTATACACCTAATGGTCACTCCAAACAAAAGTGTGACCAAAGTTAGTTACTTTTATGTAATATGCTGTAAAATAACAGCTAATTATATAGGTTAATTATACAGGCACGGTAAGTCATGCACCAATAAATCTTTTTAAATAAAATAAAGTGCATTACCTTCAGTGGTTACATTTTCTTCATTTTGGGCACGCATTTTATCCTCATCACGTCTAACATCAGCAAGATCCTCGTTTTTCTTTTCTTTTTGTTCAGCATTATCTTTTTCCCACTCCACTTTCTCCAATTCACGTTCTTTTTCCCTCATTTGTTTTTCCTTTTCTTCTTTTTCTCGGTGATTTTCAATTTCCATTTTCTTTTCTCGTTCTCTAACATGATGCCTTTCTTTTTCTCTCTCTTTAGCATGTTCAAGTTCAACTTCCTTCTCTCTCTCTCTAGAATGTTCTTTATCCTTTTCTCTAGGATGTTCTTTTTCCTTCTCTCTAGAATGTTCTTGCTCATGCTCCCTATGGTCTCTGTTTTTTTCTCGGATTTTACTTTTTTGAGCAGTTTGCTTCTTCTCTTTTATCATTTGTTGCAACTCGTAAACATCTTTTGTGATGAGATCAATTGGTTGTATAAACGAGAAATCTTCATCGATATCAGAATCATTCTGAAGACCCAACAAGTCAACAAACCAGTTAGTCAAATAGTCGTATAAACTAAATCATCGATTCCTTATATTCAGTAAATGTATAAAGATGTAACTGTGCTTACACATGATAGATTTGCTTCTAGTTCGAGATACTGAATTCCCTTTTGCACAAATGTAACAAGAGCGCCAGGTGGAATTACATTTCCATCCAATGTACTTTTATTCAGTGCAGCCTCATATCCTAATGTGAAAGCAGTATGTGTAAAACCTGTAACAAAGGTTCATAATATGTTATTATGTAACTTGAATTCATTTAAAGGAAATTGATACATGTCCATTAAAGTAACTGTTTTCATTTCAAACCTCTACAAATTCTATATCCTACCGTTAATGCAATGTGTGAAACGACCAGTAACATCATAGGAAGTTAACATCATATTAAAACAAAGGTTCATTTGTGAAACTTAAAATTAATTTTGAGAAACTGATATATGTCTATTCTCATTTCAAGCCTCTGCAACATCTTATTATGTTACTTGTATTCTTTCAAAAAAAGTGATTTATGTCATTAAAGTAATTGTTCTCATTTCAAGCCTCTCCAAAGAAAAGTGATTATCATCAATAAGTAATTTAACCTAAGTAGCTCGTGAATTGCTAAAACCTATATAAAAAATAATCAATTGAAATTGTACAAGAGACCTGATTCGAGAAGATAACGGTAGACAAGATAATTCAACTCCTGTGAATTCATGTTAATTTGAATATCCGGAGCGATTTGGTTGAATTAACGATGACGGAGGGTTCCCCAAATCCAAATAATTCATTCATTTTAATAATACTTCATTTATCATCTACAAAACAAACATTACATTGGATCGGAAACCTCAAGGTTCTAATTGCAAAATAAACCTTATGGACTAGAGTCGAAAATGATGTAACGAGTTGAAATGGGGCTTTCGATAATAATAATAATAATAAAAGAAATTTCGTTTATTTAATAATGTTTAGATAAATATAAAGTATTAGAGTGTGGGCTTGGACATTTTAAAGATGAAATAAGGGATGGTAATGGGACTTAGGTCCATGGGATTAATGGTATATCTAACTATACTATTAAAGCAATATACTTTAAGTCAATTTCCTTCCTTCCTATTGGTTGGTGATCATACTTTTCATGTATCAATGGCTTCTCTATTTTTATTTTAATAAAATAAATCAATAATATATTTAAATAAAATTCATCAATGCTATTAAAGTATTCTCTTTCATCTTTCATTTAATGGTTAATTTTGAATTTTGAATATTTTATAATTATGTTTGAACTTAATAATTCTAACTATAATTATGTTTTATAACCAATTTTATTTTGACAGAATTACAAATTTGTCCTTTAAAAAAAGCTAAATTACGGTTCGTATCATTTTTGTAGTTTCTTTGCAGGCGGTATCCTTTAAACATTTTTTTCATACACGTTATGTCCTTTACGCTAACTGGGTTAGAAAAACTCAGTTAAATACCCTCACGTGAGGCGCATGTGAGGGCATTTTTGTCTTTTCGTCTGTCCCTGCAAATTGATAACACATTCTCCTTCTTTCTCTCTCTAAGCCACCACCATCACCACACCATCATCATACCACATGCCACATACCACAACCACTTCCTTCTCTCTTCCTTCTTTCTCCATGCTCTACCACACCATCACCATACCACAACCACTCCTTAAACACCCTCACCATCGCCACCATAGCTCCGCCACCAACCACTCCTAAAAAATAATCTTGTTCATTACTATACTGAAAAAAAGTAATTGATATAGAAAGAAGTTGAATTCCCAACTATTCTCTTATTACTTTCTCTTTCCATATTCTTTTACAACCAGTTGTATTGATGAGAAAGAAACAAAGCACAGAAAAAGAGAACCTTTGACTAAATTTACAACGACTTCCTCATCCCCAATCTCTCTCTCCCTAATTACCCCCAAAACCCTCAAATTCCACCTTCAAATTCCATCAATTCAACTATTTACTCAACTGGGTTTTCTTTATTTATGCCTAATTGATTAGATTTGCATATGGGTTTGTGAAAATTTCATCTTTTTAGCTGTTTCTTGAAGTCGGTTTTCAGTTTAGGCTTCTGGGTATTTCAAATTTCTTGATCTGAGTGGTTGGTTCATGAGAAAGCTTCACTGACCCGAACCCGGTTTTGAGAAATGGATCGGGTGATTTCTTTGGTTTCAGATGTTGTTGTGTGGTTCATATTGGTGTGGTGGCGGTGGTGATGGTGTTTGAGGAGTGGTTGTGGTATGGTGATGGTGTGATAGAGAAGGAAGAGAGAAGGAACCAGCAACGGCGGGTTGGCGGCGTTGCGGCGATGGAAGAACTGGAAGAGCAGTAAAAACCACCACCACCTGCATGTAATGTCAACACCACCGCCACCACCTGCGGCGATGGAAGATCTGGGTCGGTGTCAGATTGTCGCCGGAAGCAATGATGGCGGTGGTGGAGGTGGAGGTGGAAGAACTGGCGGCAGCGGCGGTGGAGGTGGAAGAAGTAGGAGTGTAAGTAAGAGTAGAGTTAGAGTAGAAGGTGTGTGTCATTTTTGAAATTAGGGTTTGGGTTTGATAGGGAAAAAAAGTTGCAGGTTGGTTTCTTTAATTTATGAGAGAGAAGAAAGAAAGATACAGAGGCGGTGTGAAAAGACAAAAGTGCCCTCACATGCGACTCACGTGAGGGTATTTAACTGAGTTTTTCTAACCCAGTTAGCGTAAAGGACATAACATGTAGGAAAAAAATGTTTAAAGGACACCGCCTGCAAGGAAACTAAAAAAAGGACACGAACCGTAATTTGGCTTTTTTTAAAGGACAAAATTTGTAATTCTGTCTTTTATTTTATTACTCTGTATTTTTGGTTGATTTAATTCCCAACCTTTTTTTCTTCACATCAGTTTTAATGTTTTTTATATGATAGATAATATATAATATATGATATAGATAATTTCTTGATATTTCATCTTCAGAAGAGATTATGAATTTAATATAGAGATTAGTGATTTTAAATATTCTAATTGATTATATTAGATTTAAATCAAAAAATATACAATAATTGATTATAGTAAATATAGTAAAACTTAATGATGGTTAATAATAACAACTATACGTAACAAATAATCAAATCAAATAATATAGAGATTGGTGATTTTACCTATTGACTGATTTAAATAATTGGTGATTTTAAATATTCTAATTGATTTTATATTGGATTTGATAATTAGGTTCAATTGTATTCAAATTCTGTTAATTTTAATAAATAAAAACAAAATTAGTAACTTTTATTTTCACACCTTATATGAATTACATTACATAATATATGGTGTTATAATTGATGTTTAAATATAGTCAACATTTAGATTAAATAATATTACATTTATACTAATATAATTTTGTAACATTGCATTTTAGTAAATTCAAAATTTGAAAATCCATTAATTACGATTTCCCTTCTATTCATTCTTACTATAAAATTTTTGAAAATTTTTGAAATTTCCTAAATTTTTGTTTCTAATCAATTACATGTATACCTTCCTTCTATAATTCAGTCCCACATAATTCGTCTCAATTGATTAAATATTTGATTAACCATCCTTAAGATTTACTATAAATACAAATGTTGACCTATTGACTGATTTAAATAATTGGTGATTTTTAAATATTCTAATTGATTATATTGGATTGGATAATTAGTGTTCAATTGTATTCAAATTCTGTTAATTTTAATAAATAAAAACTAAATTAGTAACTTTTATTTTCACACCTTATATGAATTACATTACATAATATATGGTGTTATAATTGATGTTTAAATATAGTCAACATTAGGATTAAATAATATTACATTTATACTAATATAATTTTGTAACATTGCATTTTAGTAAATTCAAATTTTGAAAATCCATTAATTACGATTTCCCTTCTATTCGTTTTTACTATAAGTTTTTTGAAAATTTTTGAAATTTCCTATATTTTTGTTTCTAATCAATTACCTGTATACCTTCCTTCTATAATTCAGTCTCCCATAATTCGTCTCAATTGATTAAATATTTGATTAACCATCCTTAAGATTTACTATAAATACAAATGTTGACCTATTGACTGATTTAAATAATTGGTGATTTTTAAATATTCTAATTGATTATATTGGATTGGATAATTAGTGTTCAATTGTATTCAAATTTTGTTAATGTTAATAAATAAAAACTAAATTAGTAACTTTTATTTTCACACTTTATATGAATTACATTACACAATATATGGTGTTATAATTGATGTTTAAATATAGTCAACATTTAGATTAACTAATATTACATTTATACTAATCTAATTTTGTAACATTGCATTTTAGTAAATTTCAATCATATGATTTAGTATTTAAATATATCCTAATTTATTATAATTTTATATATTATATATACGATATTTTTATGCATTAGATATTTAGATATACGGTAATATAATTGATGATTTATTATATTAATGTAAATACATAAATTACTAACTTATATTTCTATATTAATAAGTTACATTCATTATGATTAAATATAGTCTAAATTTAAAGATATTAATTTAATTCATTTATATGTATAATATTATAATTTAATTTGACCACATTATATTTGAGTAATTCAAATTTTTGGAAAATCAATTATTCCTCATTCCCTAATTTTCGTACATACTTTAAGTTTATTGAAATTCTCTAATTTTTTGTTTTAAATTAAATCCCTATATACATTCCTTATATATTTCGTTCTCCCAAAATTCAATCCGTATAAATACTTCACTTTCACACCACAATTTTTACACTATCCCACCATCTTAGCAAAAATGATTGTCTTTATTTCTAATGTTTCTATTTTGTCTTGTGTTTATATCGTCCATTTTGTTATTTAGTATTTGGCTTAAAACTGTTATTTTTAATACATTAATTTTTTGTTTATATTTTTACCACTAGGAATATGGAGCCAACAAATATCACCATGTTGAACCAATTGGATGTTCTTAACAGTGAGTGTATCCTGAAGGTGCGTATTTTGAAACTTTGGCGTCTGAAGGACAATTCAAAGCCCGAGGAGGATTGGTTGATCAAAATGATTGTGCAAGACGAAATGGTATTCTTACACAATCATTAATTTTTATATATCATTCATACAATCTTTTACTAATGTTAATATTAATGTTTCAGGGTAATAGAATTCAAGCTTATGTACGGAAGTCTTGCATTCCCAAGCATGATGTTTTATATCAATTACAATTATTTTTGTTTTATGTTTTTGTTTGTATTTATATTAATAATTATATAATTTTTTTTTCTTATAATCTCTTTAGGTTATATATCAAAATCGAAGATTCAATGGAGATCTTCACTATTTCGTTTTTTCGGTAACGCGATTCAAATTTTCCGGCTGTAAATTCTAACATCAGTTTTACATTTTTTCACATGATTCAAATCTTCCATAATTTGTAATTCAATAATTATGTGATATTAATATTTAATTTTATCATTTCAGGTTATTGTCCCCGACTTGATATAGCTAATTAATTTCATGGATTGAGTATTGTTTGATAATATGCCTTTTATTTTTGTTTAATATTAATGTATATTTCTGTTAGTATTCATGTATTTATTTATTTTTCATAATTTATGTAATTCAATTGATTATTATATAATCCGGAAATAAAATTTAGTTGATTATTCTATAAGACATTAAATTATCTATAGTAAGATAATCAATCTTATATTATTGTTGATCAAAGTCTAATTAATTTACCAATGCCAACGCAATTTAAAACGTTATTATACTTTCTAATATTATCTTACGTTACATTTTTAGATTTATACACATTTAATATGGCATTTTGGAACCCGATTTCCCCATTCAAATGTCATATATATATATATATCAAAATTCAATTCTCATCGTTTATATGAAATTTACAAAAATATGTTATAGAGTTTGAATTTCACCATTTGTTAAAAAATATCTTTGTCAAATCCAATTTAATATATTTTCATGATTTTCATTATTGGTCAAATTTTATTTAATATATTTTCATGATTTTAATTACGTAAATACAATAATAAAGTTTTCATGATTTTCATTTATTTCCACATTTCCATGACTTTTATTATTGGTCAAATTCTACTTAAAAGTTTCTTGTATTAAGTGAAGTTCTTATGGTGTTTTAAAATTTTATATTATGCACATACTATTTCCTATTAATATTAAATATATTTTATTAATACAACCGTCCATTAAGCATAACAAATTTATACCATACTAAATACGCAATTTGAAAAACTTACAAGATGTTTATAGTTTTCAATCTCATCATACTTTACATTTACCTTTTATTTATTTTAACTATATATTGTTTAGTTAGTCAACTTAAAAAAATGGAAAGTTTTTTGAATTTTGAATTCTAAAAAAATATTTAATACAGTTGATTATGGAAATTAATTCAGATTCCTTAACAAGTTATGAAATGTGACCATCAATTTAGTCTTAAATATAACAAATTTAGATCCTATTAAATATGGAAATTGATAAATTTAAAATATTTTTTTATAGTTTCTAATCCCAACTATCAATATTAATGTCTTCAATCTCAACAAACTTTTAATCTTATATATTTGACAAATTATTGATTAGACATAAATGTCAAAATTAATGTATAAAATTGAAAAAAATTAATATATAATGAAATTGATTGTTAAAGAATGTACTAATCATCATTAGTTCTAGGCAATTCGCTAGAACTAATCATCATTGATCCTAACATATATATATTAACATGAACGGATTGATTGTTAAAGAAGGTAGTAATCATCATTACTAATCATCATTATTTATTTTTAATATTAGCAAATATTATTTCAAATTTCGTCAACATTTCAACCAAAATAATCAAACTTTGGTCACCATTTAATTAAATGTATACAGGTATGTTTTGTGATGTTAAATTTCCCTTACCTATTGTTATAAATTTAATTATTTATATCGTCACTAAATCTAAATCTAACTCTAATTGCATTTTGACATGCCTTGGAATATTGTGAGGTTAATTTATCCAACGATATATATTGAAATAAAGTTTGTATTGTATTCATTAATGCTATTTTCTATGACAATTCGATTTTGGAACATAACAATTTTTTTCTATTGTCTTCATTAGTGCTATTTTTATCATTCAAAAGTATGTATGTGTGTGTATATATATATGTATATATTATCATAATTACATTTAGTTATGTTTATTTTGTGTCACCATTTTATATCCATAGTCCTCAAAGTTTTATGCTATTTTAATAATTTTATAAACTTTAAAACTTTAAAGTGTATCTCAAAGGTAAATTTTGTAAATCAATGGTCAAACATTTCATAATGTGTAGCATTACTACGATTGAAACTTATTATTTTTAAAAGGATTTTCAGTTTTAAATTTTAAACTTTTAAATTTAACTGGTCAAACATTCCATAATTTCTAAACGTACCATGATTAAAAATTCATTATTACTAAAAAGATATCCAATTTTAACTTAAATATTTTTCAATCTGGTCAAACAATCCATAAAAGGTATTCAAATTTCGTCAACATTTCAACCAAAACAATCAAACTTTGGCTACCATTTAATTAAATGTATACAAGTATGTTTTGTGATGTTAAATTTCCCTTACCTATTGTTATGAATTTAATGATTTATATCGTCACTAAATCTAAATCTAACTCTAATTGCATTTTGACATGCCTTGGAATATTGTAAGGTTAATTTATCCAACGATGTATATTGAAATAAAGTTTGTATTGTCTTCCTTAGTGCTATTTTCTATGACAATTCGATTTTGGAACATAACAATTTTTTTTCTATTGTCTTCATTAGTGCTATTTTTATCATTCAAAAGTATACACACACACACACACGTTTTTTTTTATCATAATGACATTTAGCTATGTTTATTTTGTGTCACCATTTTATAACCATAGTCCTCAAAGTTTTATGTCATTTTAATATTTTTATAAACTTTAACTCTAAATTGTAACTCATAGGTAAATTTTGTAAATCAATGGTCAAACATTTCATAATGTGTAACATTTCTACGATTGAAATTTATTATTTTTATAAGGATTTTCAGTTTTAAATTTTAAACTTTTAAATTTAACTGGTCAAACATTCCATAATGTCTAAATGTACCATGATTAAAAATTCATTATTACTAAAAAGATATCCAATATTAAATTTACAATAACTTAAATATTTTTACAGTCTAGTCAAACAATCCATAATTAACCTATTAATGTAATTATGATATTAATTATTTTAATTATTATTAGAATTCAAAAACATACTAAATCATCTCATTTACATTATATAAATATTAAGGTTGAAAACCCTAACCATTATAATCTCTCTCTTTCTCTCTGTTTCATATTACTATCTCCATCATCGCCAATTCCGGTAAGGGAGATTAATTATTTTCCGGTAAGGTTTAATTTGATACTCTAATAGTCGATTATCATATTATTCATTATTTCATTAACAATTCTTTTTCTTTTCCCTTTTTGTTTGTATTGATTTTAATTATTATATAATTTTCTTATAATCTCTTTAGGTTTCATATCAAAATAAAAAATTCAAAGGAGATGTTGAACTATTACGGTTTTCCTGTAAGGTATTATGGAAAATACTATAATACCAGATGGGTTATTAGCATATTGAGTTGAAGTCATAACAATTTTAAGTCAATATTAGAGTGTATACAAGTTATGGCTCTATGAATCGTTAAACAAGTCATATAAGCCAATTGATGTTTCTAAATGTTTAGTTACTAACTATTAAAAAAACTAATTTGTTCCATTTTATATTAATCTTTGACAACAACGAAATGCTACAAATTAAAGTATAAACCTTGTATAAAAGGAAGTATTTACGGAGTTGTAAATATTAAATTTATGATACTTTGTTAAATAAATAGTTAGATTGTATAGACTTTTGTTCGTGTTTATTTTAAATTACACTTCAATAAGTTCTTCCTACATCTTGTTAAAGTGAAAGGTACTTAAACTATCAAAAAAACACGAGGCTCATAGTTGGATGCCAATCCTTACATGTTGAAGAGATAAAATAATTTGCGAATTAATTATTGGATATAGGTGAATGGAATGTTGGGGATGGGGGTTCAAATGACGACAGATGAATGTACAAATTCCCGATGAGCTTCTAATTAACAATTCATTATATCCAGTATATGATTTAATAAACTTTGTGTATCCTTCGATTTTAGACAAGTTCAATGAACTTACTTTCAAGAACGGGCGATATTGTCGGTTAAAATTATTTGTGTTTATTAGACGAATAATATAATATTCATATATATAATCAAATTTCTTTACGTGACGAATTTCCTGTTTTCCACCCGTGTACTACACGGGTTAGTAACCTAGTAAAATCCCTTAAACCTCTCTAAAACCCTCATTCTTATCTTCTAGCCTTCATACACTCTAAAAAACACACACAAACACCCGCCTTTATCTCGGACCAACATCCGAAGGAAAATACCCGAGCTTGTTGATGTTAGAGCATCTTGACGAGCAATACATACACCGAGACTAGACTGTGAAACCTATTCGTCCAAGGTACGTTTTATAACGAAACGCTAGTTTGTTTATGCTTGGCTCGTTCAACTTGTTCATACCAAAATAAAACCCTTAAAATTGATTTCTTTTGATTTATTTAGATTCAATAGGTTAAGACAAATTAAACGTGATGATTCCTGTTAAAATTCGTTAACGTATGATGGGTTAATTGATAGAATAAAGAACCGTAGATATATATCAATCAAATACACCATTAAAATGTGATGTTTAGACGTTTGGTTGATTGGGGGTTCGTAAGTGATGTGATTACGAGTCCATTGATGCCAAACTTGTGTTGTTTCATCGTGATTCGGGGTTTAATCGGAAATCTGATTCTGTTGACTATTTAGTGTTCATATCGATTTTGACTTTGACAAATCAAGTCAAAGTTGAATGAATATCGAAGCTTATTCTTTATGATAAACAAATGGCAAGCCATTCATTAAACAGTCATAACGAATAAGATACATTCATGTGCCTTTGTAACGAATGAACCTCTCATTCGTCTTATAGAAGTCACGAATGGTATTCGTCATTCGTTATCCATCCATTCGTCATGATAATACAGTGAATCAAGCAATTCATTATAAGATAAACTCGTATGCTCTTGTAACGAATGAACCTCTCATTCGTCTCAAAGACGTCACGAATGGACCTGTTCATTCATTATTCATTCATTCGCCTTGATGAGACAGCGAACCAAACCATTTGTCATAACAAATGAGATAGCGAATGATGCTTAACTAGAAAAAATTATTACTTAAGTATTTTATGAAAATTGGGCTTTTGATGAAATTTTAGTAAAGGACCGTTAATGAAAATAATTGTTTTCCAAGCTGACCTGGCACCTCGATCCTAGCCAGGGGCTCTGCCCCTTGGACCCTGCCAGGGGTGCTGACCCTAGACCCCGTTGCTAGGGGCGCAGCTCCTGGACCCCCCGTAGCTAGGGGTTATACTAATATAGAATTATGATATAGAGAGATGTAGTTAATTAATACCTATAATTATTACACAGTTAGCCGTGCATAGATTAGGAGGGGGTATTACAGTTAACTCTGAGAAGCAAAAGATATAGGTGAGTTTCTAGCCCCATTTCCTTGTGATGTTTTCGGGGGGGGGGGGTGCATTCTCTATGTGATAGTTAATACACTTACCTTAGGTGGTAAGTGTATGCCTTATGAATGTTATGTGTATGTGGAAGGACAAGTATAAGGATGAATTTATATAATTGTATGAATGTATGGTTGTACGAGTAAGAAGGGAACATACCCTAATAATATATGCGAATGTAGGGAACATACTCTAATAATATATGCGAATATAAGGTACATACCCTAATAATATCTGCAAACGTAGGGAACAGACCCTTATAATATCTACGAAGGTTATAGGGTAAAACACTCTTTAACACATATAATTAAGGGGCAACTCTATAGAATAGTAATCAAGTTTTGAAATTGTTCCAATTAGGTCAATCAATAAATATTTTGTTCCAATCAGGTCACTAAAATTTTTTTTTTTGTTCTAATTCTACATATTTTACCTGGATAGCAGGTCAGGTAGGTTTTTTTTTATTTTTAAATAGTTTGACATTAGAAAATATTTTTTAGAAATTTAATTTTTAAATCACAAAAAAAACTAGATTGCAGAAAAAAAAATCTTGCCTTTTTTTCGAAAACTTTTGAGGTGTTTTTTACATTTAAATTTGGTTTTCTCAATTTTTACTGATTTTGTCAATTTTTGAAAAATTATTTTGAATTGTCAAACTATTTAAAAATAAAAATAAAAAAACCTACAAAACTTGTTATCCCAATTAAACTATCTTCTCAAATAACTCACACCATTTGGTGTGATGGCGAAGGTGATTTAGTTTCAAAATGGATGTTATGGATTCAGTCCCACTATGGGTGGTTTGTAAATAATATATTTGACTGTTAAAAAAACACTACATTCTCATATATAAACATTATATCCATGTTAAAATACATATTATTATATAACTTTAGGTATTTTATTCTCAATTTTTAAAATTTGTGTAATTTATTACGTAAACAAACTATTATTTTTTCTTTTTTGTTATCAAATAATTTGAATTTTGTTTTAAAAAATGCAAACTTTCTCTAAAAACATAAAAAAAGGACAAATGAAAAAACATATTTTAAATAAAAAATGTTTATTTTGAATAAGGAAAAAAAGTTTTTGAGTATTTAAAAAGAAACAAAAAATATTTTTAAATATATACAAAAAGTTTTTAAAAAAATATTAATAATGTGTTGTTTAAAACGATAATAGTAAAAGAGAAAAAAAGAAAAAATTCCCAAAATGTTCATTTTTTAAAAATATATTCTAAATTTGTCCCCCAAAAGAATTATTTCATATTTGTCTCTTTATTAACATGTCGTCGTCTCTACGTTAGGAGTTCGAGACGACATGTTTCTTAACTCCTCGCCTCCTGATACACATCTATTTATACATCTCGAATCCCTTGTAAAGTTACGTTTATTTAATGTTTTGAGTTCGTTTTAGTTCGAATTTTGTTTATCTTTTATTATTTAAGGTTTTGAGTCAAGTATTATATGTTTATAGTGTTTTAAATCGTTTGGTGTTTTGAATGTTAAGCTTTAATTCTTTCTATTATTTCATGAGAAATTTAAGTTCGTTTTGCTCGTCAATGATTACATGATTGCTTCACTTAGAGTTTTGATTTGTTTTCATGTAGATGGTGGCTTGAGAGTCAGGGAAAAGAAGGTCTAGAAGTTTCTAATCGTTACTTGGAGTTCAAGAAAGAGATATAACGAGTTATGGCAATGAAATAAACGAAAATCTGAAATCCTCCTCCAAGGCACGCCGCGCCGCGCCACGGGGGAGGCCAAACCCGGTCGCGCGGCGCCTAGAGCTTTTGTTCAGCCGAATTTTGCAAGTCCAAGCCCAACTCATTTATATATATACATATGTTGCAAACCTAGCCGATTCTAGGCACTTGGGCAGCCGATTTTGGAGAGAGAACCAAGGTTTTGAAGGTGCTTTAATGCTAGAAATCAAAGAGGATTAAGAAGGCTTTCAAGGAGGTGTTCGAGGAGCAATCAACAAGGGTTTTATCGCTCTAACTTTCGTTCCTTGTTCATTGTTTTTATCATGTCTTTCCTCTTTGTTTTTAATACTTGTTTAGGATTGTTTTTAATAATGATTCTAGGCTAGACTTCATGCCTACCTAGGTTTGATGAACATGTTTGACGCTTGATTCTTGCTTTGGACTAATGTTTTGATTAGGGTTTCGTTTTATTAATAGTAAAAAACTTGATTTTGCTTTCATGATGCATATGAGTATTTGTTATCTTGATTGATTATTAACTATTGCTTCACATAGATCTTTTATCTCGTGATTGTGTTCTTTAGATTTAGGGTTTATGTTTAATCATTACTTGGTGTTTTGATTATTGTGATTGAATGGGCCCATTAGATCATAGAAGATTGTTAATCGTTGGTTAGGATTATAATGTTCTGCTAAATTCCAATAGCTCTAAGGTGAGGAGTTGTTCATGTGTCTTGGTCAATCGCATGCTAGGATAGATTAGTGACAATATTCTTGCTTATTGTGTTGATCCATGTTCATGATGTCATGTTTAGCTTATCAAGTTATCAAGGGTTTAGTGTTTCGTGAGATTGCTTGCTTTAGATACTATTAATTAACCCTAATTGATGACTGTGAAGAAATCAATCCAATTGATTGCTTAATAATCTTATATTCATTCTTTTGGATTTTACTTGATGCGATTGAGGGTCCTTTAGGGTTTGTTAGATGAATACGTTTAGAAATCAGTTTCCATATCATAATTGGTTGTCCATTGCTTGATGATTGTTGATACATGGGATTCGTACCTAGGTAGATTCCTTCTCTTATTGGTTTCTATCTTGTGTTTAATTGCTTGTTTGTCGTTTACTTGGTTATTTAATTTCTTAGTTTGATATTAGTTTAAAAACTCCCTTAAAACATTAATAATAAATAGTCGTGTTGTAAGTCGAGTCTAATTAGTTAATTAACGTAATTTATAGAGTCCTGTGGGTTTGATATTCCGGACTTACTTAGCTTTAGTACAATTGATTGGTTCACTTGCCGGTGTTTTGTGTAGTTGAGTCTTAGGTCTAGTTTTTATTACTTGTCTAATTTAATTAATATTTAACTGACTGTTTTTAGCACATCAAGTTTTTGGCGCCGTTGCCAAGAACTCTTGGCAATTGCGTTATTTTGCTTTAATTGGACTTAATTGCTACATACGTGCTATTTGTTTTATTTTCGTTTGAGTCGTAGGAGTCTAAATTAATTTTTGTTTATTTTCGTTTTAGCTTTAAATTTTATTTTTAGTCTACTTAATTGGTCTTGTGCGTATTTCAGGTTTATGCCACATCTTCATTCGCAAGGACCACCGCTGGAGAATCTAGAATTTCCCCGTTGAAGACCGAGGCTAGCTTGTCAGCAGAGAAACAACTGTCAGAAGCTGGTTCCACACCAAAGTCATCACCAAACAGTTCACCACCTTAAAGTCCTAGAAGTCAAGTTCAAATGGCCGACGATAGAACATTTGCTGCTCAAGCCTTCGATGGTTTAGCCGGAAACCAGTCATGCATCGTCATTCCCGCAATCAACAATCCGAACTCATGGCAAATTCCGTCATACGTCATGAACAACATCATTCAAACAAATCAGTTTCATGGGCGTGATGACGAGGATGCACCGGCTCACATTAACCGACTTTACCACGTTTTGAAAACTTTTAATGTACGTGGTGCTACTGAAGATGCTATTTTCTTACATTTATTTCCGTTTTCACTTGCAGGTAAAGCTGCTATTTGGCTTGACACTCAACCACCTGTCACGTTCACTACTTGGGAGGCGTTACGGTCGGCTTTTATCAAGAAGTACTTCTCACCTGCTAAAGCGACTGTTCTTTGTGATCAAATTCAATCCTTTCACATGGAACCGGGGGAAAAATATTGTCATGTTTGGGAGAGTTTTCAGAACATGCTAGCCTGTTGCTCACAGAATGGTCTTACACCATGGGCTCTCGTGGAGAAATTTTACAATGGGCTGAACTACCAAACCCAAGTTCGGTTTGACACGGCCGCGAGAGGAAGTTTACTGGAATAGAAGAATGTCACCGAATGTAACGAGATGTTTGAGAGCTTTCCTCAATCTGATTATGCCATAGAGCCACATCGCGGGAATTCCACTCCCGTTAGCAGTACATCCTCATCCGCTCGAGGTGTACACCAGGTTAATCTGGATACTAGTGTGGTTGCTGCTTTGGAATCACTAACTAGAGAGGTTAAGGAGCTGAAGGCTAAGGTGGACAGATCTGAGTTTTGTAGGGGTGGACATGGCACGTTGGAGTGCCCGGTGATGAATCAACATGTCGATTTTGTTGCTGGTCAGAATAGGTTTCCCAACACCTATAATAACAACAGTCAGAGTTGGAACACCTAGAAGAAACCGGATCAGAATAATGCTAATTGGCGTCCGTCGGGTGCACCACCCGGATTTCAAAATTCTTATGCTCCAGGACAAGGTCAGTATTTTAATAATAATAACACCGTTGGTACTAATGTTCAAAATAATGTGCAGGATTCGAACGGTGGAATTGGGCGTTTGGAAGAGATGATGAGGCAAATCTTGGAGAGAGATCAAGTTACACAGAAAAAATTTGCCGAACACGATTTGCTCTTCAAGAATCAACAATCTTCTATTCAGGATATTCAAAGGACTATTGGTGATATTGCTCGTCGTTTAGAAGAAAGGCCCCCAGGTCAGTTTTCGGGTATTCCTCAAACTAATCTGGCCGCTCAATTGAAAGCCATCTTCACTCGTAGTGGTAGGGTTTTTGGTCCGGAGGTAGTTAGTAGAGAAATTGAGAAAGATGGGGAGGACGAATTGGTGGATGAGGAGATAGAGATAGAGGCTCCGGGTTAGTCACTAAGTACAACACCAATTATTGAGCCACAAGTTAAGAAGAAACCGGTTGGAGTCCGACCACCACCACACATCATTAGCCCTACTTATGTCCCATATCCCGCCCGTCTAAAGAATCAAGGGTATACGAAAGATTACGGGCATTTTCTCAACATATTTAGCCAATTGAATGTCAACCTCCCGTTCGTAGAAGTCCTTCAACATATGCCTAAATACGCCAAATTTTTGAAAGACCTTCTTAAAAGAAAGGATAAGTTGGAGGAGTTGCCGATTGTACCGTTAAATGGAGAGTGTTCTGCAGTAGTTCTTAATAAAGTACCGGAAAAATTACCCGACCCCGGTGTTTTTACCATTCCATGTCTTTTTGGAAGTGATACGACGTGTCAAGCATTGGCCGATCTTGGAGCTAGTATAAACCTCATGCCATATTCTTTGTATGAAAAGTTGGACCTAGGAGATCTCACCCCTACTCGTATGACGTTGTCTTTAGCCGATTGTTCCATTAAGTATCCGAGGGGTGTCGTGGAGAATCTGCTCGTTAAGGTAGATAATTTGTTTTTTCCCGCAAATTTTGTCGTTTTAGATATGGAGGCCGACGAGAGAGTTCCTATCATTTTGGGTCGTCCATTTTTACGTACCGCTAGGGCGGTCATTGATGTATTTGAAGGTAAGATCACTCTTAGAGTCGGTGATGAAAGTGCCACTTATTTGGCTAAGTCCATGAGACATCCGAGTGGTCAAGACGGTCTTATTGATCCAAGTCATCCAGTTTACTTGATAGAATCATTTATCTCAGGCATGGGCCCTAGTCTTAACAATTCCCGTTCGGTGAGTATTAGTGTGGGGAAGGAACCAGAGGTTTCGAGTTCTAGGGAAATGGTGAAGTGTGTTGGAGAACGAGGTGGTGGTAAGCGAAAGATTGAAAAGGTTCGTGGTGTTAAAGAGAAGAAGACAAAGGTTGACGGATGATCGGATGGTGATTCGAAATATTTGAGGGCATTGGAGTTCTACCGAGGTGGAGGAAGCTCCACTCGGTCCACCACGTGATTCGCATATTCTGGGTTCTTAGTGAAAACTCAAGTGTAGAGTTTGTATAATTTCTTTCATTTTATTATTTTTATTTTTGTTGAGTCACTAACGTAGTTTTTGTAGTTCAACTTTGTTTTGCGTTTTTAAGTTTTCCTATTTTGAAGATTGAATGAGCTAGAGAGACGATCCCCCAAGGAAGAATTTAATAAAAAAGACAAGTGTGGGGATGGATCAGCCGAGACGTATACTTTATGTTTTATTATTATTTGCTTCTAATTATTCATGTTTTATTTGTGGGTTGGTAAAATACTTTGAATGTTTAATATCTATCAGTTTGATAAGATACATTTTAGATATGTTTGTTTTGTTTTGCCGCTTACGTTCGTGTGTGAGAGAAGGAGTTACCAATTTTCTGAGGACATTCGTAGTTGGAGGGCATTCATGGAAGAAGACTTTAGCATCATATTTCATGCGCATATTACTGGCTAAGTTTTTTCCATTATCTAGCTTTTGTTTTTATTTTTATATTTTTAGTTTTTGTAGTCCGACTTTGTTTTTAATTTTATTTTCTTTTAAGTCGTCCTTATCCGTGCATTGAGGACAATGCAAAATTTAAGTATGGGGATAGGATATTTGAGTCGCGGTTTAAATCGAGTTTATTTTTTTAAAAATATATAAAAAATAAGAAATAAAAAAATTGAAAAAAAATTGAAAAATGTTTTAAAAATGTCCCTTGAATTTAGTTTTTTGCGTTAAAGTGGGAACTGATGATATTTATCGGAAATCGGTTTTTGAAACTACTAATAATATGAGATAAATAATAGAAAGCGTACTTAACTTGGGATGTGTCGGTAGGCTCAGCCTTGAAAATGAAAGGGCAATTTGATAAAATGGTTAAAACGGAAATCTTTTGTGGGTAAAGCGTTTTGTCCGTGGAAGATAAGTAATGAAAGGTCGGGCCATACACAAGCCTCAATTTTTGATATGAAAAAGTGGAAATATCATGAGTTTTAAAATCTGAATACGTTATCATATGATGCTTGGGTAGGTTTAACGTTAGCGTTTGTCGTGTAGCCTGTGATATAAATCTTAAACTGCTAGTTTTAGTGTTTTACACCTCATTGACGTATGGTTTTATAACCTTAAATCTTGTATTGATGGGATGCTTTGGGTCCGGAGACCATGGGTCTGTATGCAATCTATTCATCTTGGTATTCACAATTCCTAAGTGGGGTTGTGGATATTTAAATATAGCTAAAAAGAGCAAACCCATATAAGTCTATAAACCATGATCACAAGAGTATAAAAGTACAAATACACTACAGACTTGATCATCCACGCTGTTAGCCATGTGGGGTCCCTTTTCTCTCGTCTCATTACCATTAAGAAACGGACCACAAGGGACACGCTACATGTAAGCACTACAGATGAAATTTTGCATATTCACCTATGGTAATAGTTTGGTGTATTGCTTGATAACGGGGGTATGTCATGTTGTGGGGAACACTACCTATTAATTAATTGAACCTTAATCGTATCTAATGGCTTCTTGGTAGACTTTGATGCTTAAGCTTAGGTGGATAAACAATACCCTTAATCGTCTTAACTATTCATGAAAAAAAAAATAGAGCAACAAAAGTTTTAATTATGCTAATTTTGAGGTTTAAGTCAAGTTGGGGTGGCCTGGTCCGGTAAAAGCTGAAAATAAGCGGGTCTTAATTGTGTAAACCACTGAGTAATATTATTGTCGGATCTTATTTGTCCCAGTAAAGATTAAGGCATGGGTTTAAGTGGACAACAATATCGGTAATCGCGGTTTTTGCGTTTATCTAAGCTTTAAATTAACCTATATGTTTGTAAGACTGTAATTTTCCGATTCTGATCCAACTGCATCAGACTTTTTCAGGGACGAAAGAGAGTAAGTGTGGGGATATTTGATATACATCTATTTATACATCTCGAATCCCTTATAAAGTTATGCTTATTTAATGTTTTGAGTTCGTTTTAGTTCGAGTTTTGTTTATCTTTTATTATTTAAGGTTTTGAGTCTAGTATTATATGTTTATAGTGTTTTAAATCGTTTGGTGTTTTGAATGTTAAGCTTTAATTCTTTCTATAATTTCATGAGAAGTTTAAGTTTGGTTTGCTCGTCAATGATTACATGATTGCTTCACTTAGAGTTTTGATTTGTTTTCATTTAGATGGTGGCTTGAGAGTCAAGGAAAAGAAGGTATAGAAGTTTCTAATCGTTACTTGGTGTTCAAGAAAGAGATCTAACGAGTTATAGCAATTAAATAAACGAAAATCCGAAATCCTCCTCCAAGGCACGCCGCGCCGCGCGATGGGGGAGGTCAGGCCCGGTCGCGCGGCGCCTAGAGCTTTTGTTCAGCCGAATTTTGCAAGTCCAAGCCCAGCTCGTTTATATATATATACATATGTTGCAAACTTAGCCAATTCTAAGAACTTGGGCAGCCGATTTTGGAGAGAGAACCAAGGTTTTGAAGGTGCTTTTAAGCTAGGAATCAAAGAGGATTAAGAAGGCTTTCAAGTAAGTGTCCGAGGAGCAATCAACAAGGGTTTTATCGCTCTAACTTTCGTTCCTTGTTCATTGTTTTTATCATGTCTTTCCTCTTTGTTTTTAATACTTGTTATGGATTTTTTCAATATTGATTCTAGGCTAGACTCATGTCTACCTAGGTTTGATGAACATGTTTGATGCGTGATTCTTGCTTTGGAATAATGTTTTGATTAGGGTTTCGTTTTATTAATAGTAAAAAACTTGATTTTGCTTACATGATGCATATGAGTATTTGCTATCTTGATTGATTATTAACTATTGCTTCACATAGATCTTTTATCTCTTGATTGTGTTCTTTAGATTTAGGATTTATGTTTAATCATTACTTGGTGTTTTGATTATTGTGATTGAATGGGACCATTAGATCATAGAAGCTTGTTAATCGTTGGTTAGGGTTATAATGTTCTGCTAAATTCCAATAGCTGTAAGGTGAGGAGTTGTTCATGTGTCTTGGTCAATCGCATGCTAGGATAGATTAGTGACAATATTCTTGCTTATTGTGTTGATCCTTGTTCATGATGTCATGTTTAGCTTATCAAGTTATCTAGGGTTTAGTGTTTCGTGAGATTGCTTGCTTTAGATACTATTAATTAACCCTAATTGATGACTGTGAAGAAATCAATCCAATTGATTGCTTAATAATCTAATATTCATTCTTTTGGATTTTACTTGATGCGATTGAGGGTCCTTTAGGGTTTGTTAGATGAATACGTTTTGAAATCAGTTTCCATATCATAATTGGTTGTCCATTGCTTGATGATTGTTGATACATGGGATTCTTACCTAGGTAGATTCCTTCTATTATTGGTTTCGATCTTGTGTTTAATTTCTTGTTTCTCGTTTACTTGTTTATTTAATTTCTTAGTTTAATATTAGTTTAAAAATCCCCTTAAAACATTAATAATAAATAGTCGTGTTGTAAGTCGAGTCTAATTAGTTAATTAACGTAATTTATAGAGTCCTGTGGGTTCGATATTCCGGACTTACTTAGCTTTAGTACAATTGATCGGTTCACTTAACGGTGTTTTGTGTAGTTGAGTCTTAGGTCTAGTTTTTATTACTTTTCTAATTTAGTTAATATTTAATTGACTGTTTTTAGCACATCACCCCTTGCCACGATAGCTCAAAACTCGTCATCTCACCGTCATGTTAGCTCAAAACTCGTTGTCTCACCGTCATGTTAGCTCAAAACTCATCGTTTCACCGTCATGTTAGCTTAAAATTTAAATTTAATAAATCTTGTTATTTAAACAATTATATATAAACAAGGTACGCATAAAATGATATGATGGTATGCATGAGTTTTTTTTAATTGAATTACTATCCAAAATCCAACATACAAGAATTTAAAAACCAATAAAATTTAAAATATTTAAATATTTTTTAAATTATTTTAGGATCAATTTTGTAGTGAAGATAAGGTCAAATTTTTTTAGCTAACATGGTGGGGATACAAAAAGTTTTCAGCTAACATGTAAAGCCCCGATCCCGGTGCCCTACATGGACGTTGGTTTACTCATAAACACAGTTCTAAATATCAGAGTTAATTAAAACTTTTCGCCGAATAATAAACTTCAAACATATATTACAGAATTGTTCAAATCTTTTCAGATTAAACATCTTTTGTCTTTCAAATTTAAAACATAAACCATAATAACATCATGACATTTTCTGCAAGATGTCAGTGTCTTCAGTTCAATGCCATGTGTCTATATTCAAGCGAGCTGCCTCAATCTATTCACCTGCGTGCATACTAAAAGTCTGCTACGCTGAGTGAGTTCTAGTTGATACAGGTAACATACAATACATTAACATACTTACATAAATACATACACGAAGATACATATTTTCATCCTTTTATTCATTTTTTTCATACATACATACATACATTCATTCTTTCTTCACACATACATACTTTCATTCTTCTTTCGTACTTACGTACACACATACATACCTACATTCATAAATATACGTTTTAAAGAGCATTCGCCCGATAACCTTCGCAAATATTATTAGGGTCTGTTCCCTACATTCACATATATTATTAGGGTTTGTTCCATACATTCACAGATATTATTAGGTTATGTTCCCTTCTGTAACGATTCCGACGAAACCCGGTATACCCTAACCGGTAGACAATAGTTACGTCATATTAATGTCGGGTACAGGAGTTACCATGGTAATTATACGAGAATACATGGTTCACTGTATTGATCGTACGTGAATATATAATTCATCGTATTGAATATGCGATTAATCGATCGATAGTCATTGAAACCCGAACGAATCAAGGGTTCAATTATAGACGAGATATATGATATTTAGTGATGTTTACGAAGTATTAAAGCTTCGGGATAAGTGAATTAAAGCACAGAAAAAGAATTTCGATTTAATGGTACGTCGGTACATTAAACGAAACCTTTAATACCAAACCGAGCAAGAGATGATCGATCATGCCGAAAAAGATGCGCGATAATTAATAACATGGTATTTTAAGTTAATGGAAGTCATGGTTTAAGTTTTTTAAAGTGGTTTTATATAAATTTCATTTTTAGCCGAAAAACGACCGTTTTAGCCTCGTTTTAAGCCGAATTAAACATTTAACCATAAAACGAACTGAACCAGATTATCCAAAACATTATCCGGATTACGAGAATCCAAACATGTGGCCTAGGATGAAAAGGTGGGTCCCACCCCACCCTCTCAAAATCCCGATCGGAACCAAGGGGGGTCATTCCCCATTTCATTTTTGTTTCTCATCAAACTTCTCAACATTCATCAACTCTTTCCATATTATGATCCAAAACCGAGACTTTGTAGCAAGAAAACAAGGTAAAGAATCGAGTTAATCACGTTTCCATCTTCGTTTCTTGAGTTTAATTGCAAGAAAATGAGGTTTCAAAGATGAAAACCGATTCTTGCATGATCAAGTGATGTATACGGGTTATACAAGGGATCTTGGTCCAAGAAAGGAGTTAAACAAATCAAAAACGAATTTTTACGGTTAAATCTTTGTTTTTGGAATCATAACCGAAACCGTGAAAGAAATGGCTTGATCGTGAGTGTAACTTGCTTGGTATTGTGGTATGTTGTTTGTAGGCTCTGTGTTTAGTGGTAGATAAGGCGGAAAGACGAGTTTGTAGCTTGTAGTGGCGGAAAACGAAAGGTATATTCGGTTTATGTTCGGTGTATGTGTTTTGGGACAGATTGTTGATGGTTTAGAGTTAGGTCATGAAATTTTACAGGGATGTTCTACACATGAAAATAAGAGTTCTGTGAATATTTGGTAATTTTTGGATAAAGGATGAATATTTGGTGAATTTAATGCTCGGTTTTGGCTAAAAATGGTGAAAAATAGTTAAATATCATGAAAAATTATGGAAAATTGCAGATAAGCTTTTTATATCATGTATAAGTCACACACAAAATTTGAGGTCAGTTGGAGAAGTCTAAGCAGACTTTTCGGTTAAACGAGTTCTAGGGTTTTCTAGCTCGGTTTTAGTGAAAAGGGCATGTAAAAGAAGATTTTGGTTCTGGAAAAATTACAGGGGACTATGTGGATGGCAGGGGACATCCAGGAGAAATTTGGGATTTTTCTAAGATTGTTTGGTATTTACGACATATTTAGTGTTTAAATGGTGTTTAAAAATAGATAAATAAATTTTAAATATAAGAATTAATTCTGGAAATATTTTTATAAAATTCCCCACTGTTAAAAAGTGATTTGTGCAAAATTTCAAGATCCGAGATTAAACGGATAATTATTTGTGCTAATTATCAAACTTTTAAAGTTAAAACGCGTAAACCGGTGAAGTTCGCTTAAGCGAGCTGACTGGTGTATAAAAACCCTAAAAATGAACTATTTTCATATAATTGAGTTAAACAAGTAAAAATAAATCATCCGAACATAATTCGGATGATTTGATTAATTTTAACCTATTTTAACAGTTTCCGGTACGCCAAAGACGGAAACAAGTCACGCGGCCAATCGGGACGTCTAAACCGAGCTCTAATTTCACATCTTTAATTAAATTATCAGTCAACCACTACTCTCGGGTCGTGTGTGACCAAACTCATTTTTGAAACATAAAAACGGGTAACCGTGCTAGGCACGCAAAACGGGGAAAACAAGCTATTAGAAAATTTGACTGTTGAACTCTAAACGACATCACAATCTGAGTCCGGAGAAGTGTTTCTGGGTTAACCTTGCCCCCAGAACGGGTACAGTGCTGGGTTAACAGTGTCCCCAGATGTACCGGTTAACTTGGTTAAAGTTATATTAATAATGAGTGTATAGAAACGATCGTAGGGATCATATTACAGATTGGACGTGTTAACTGATAATGATTGTTGTTACCTGCTTACATGTGCTAAGGTGAGTTTCACGAGCCCCTTTTTCTGAACTGTTTTCGAATATTTTCTCGCGGCGGAAGCATGTTTTTACTGAAACGTTTAAGTACATACTGAACGCATGGATTTGCGTGGATTTATATATATTTTATTGTACGGGAATCGTACGGAAATGTACTAAGATGGTAATTGTCTGAGTTGCTAACATTCTAAGGCCCCGGAACACGAGTGATTAACTGAAAGCCGGTAGAGTGTGGATAGTACTATTGGTTTGACAAACCCAACTGGTCCGGCATGGATTTGCTGATGTTTCCCAGCCAGTTGCACATGTCTATTTTGTTGTTATTTTTTTTGCTATGTAATGTTAGACATAGCGGTTTGGGGCAGTTCCGTGGGCGGGGGATATGCCACGGGGGTTGTGTGTGATAGTCAGAGGTTTCACTTGTGGGCTCAGCATAATTACATCGTAATTCTGGGTTAACATTGCCCCTGGAATGAGTACAGTACTGGGTTAACAGTGTCCCCAGATAATATTATATTTTGATATGGATTTATCATAGTTTACTCAAATTGTGAAACTCACCAACTATTCGTAGTTGACCCGTTTTTTCACATGCTTTTCAGGTACAATTAAGATGAAGTGATTGCTTACGTGCTAAGTGCTTGATGTGTGTAAGATTTTCGTGCAGGATATTATGATACATTATAACAAATAGAATTGTGCATCGTATTGTATGATGTGTGTATCACCTAGACGGTAATGAAATACAAGATAATGTAATTTGAAGTATATTAATGTATTCAGTTTTCTTTATAAACAATGTGGTTGATATCAGAGGTGTCTGTTGCATCCCGTTTACGTTTCCGCTGCGGTTACGGGGTGTTACACCTTCGTTCGCAGATATTATTAGGATATGTTCCCTACATTTGCATATATTATTAGGGACTGTTCCCTTTTTAACCATACATACCTTTCCTTATATATATAAATGTACTTTCATACATACTCATTTCGTTACGTAGATCATACATACATATCTCGTACGAGGCATACTAGAGTAAATAGCTCTACGAACGAATGGATTGGATCGAGTTGGAAAATGGAAAGATTTGTACAAGTTATACGTTTCGTCACCACTTTGTGGAAAAGCCTTAGGTATGAATATGTTAGATACCTGTGACTCGATTGCTGAAATAGTATCTCTCCCCCAAAAAGCATGTTTTTTTTTACCGACGCACAAAGAAAATATTTTGTTGTCTCTAGTAAACTAAAGACATTATTTAATAGCTATTTTGCTTCAATTTATTCGCTACAAATCAAAACAAAAATTGAAGATTTAGTTACGATTAGAAATCTACTTGTCTATCTTCATCCATGGATTCTTTATTCATACTCATTCAATTGGACATATTGATCCAATTTTCTCATTTTGTTTCGCAATTTCATAATCCAAGTTTTCAGTTTTTAATTGACCTTGGATGAAAATCCCGAAAATTTCTATTTTCCTTGAATGTTTCATTGAAAGGTAAAGGATTTTACTTTCCCAGACGATACGTGTAATATCCGAAGATCGTTCACGCACAGACAAGCTTTCATTCTCAACATTCATACCATACTATCACATCAATCATCTTAGCATACACTTACCATTTATGGTAAGTGTATTAACATTCACATTAAGTATGCACACAGCCCCGAAAACAAACAAGGAACTGGGGCTAGAAACTCACCTAGGTCCTGTTTCTTTCTGAATTTATTGTAATTTTTTTCTTTAACTGGGCTCGGCTAACTGTATAAAAATTACAAGTATCAATTAACTAGCCCTACATGTAGGTTCCCAGCCGGATCTACACGGAATATCTCGTTCTACGTAGGTGCGGAATCCCTATGTAAGACGATACGAGCGTAGAAGATGATACACGTTAACACAATCAAACACACGTTACAATAAACAAAGACACGTTGTATTGCAACTGGAAACACGTGATTCACTGATCACCGATTACACAAACTCTGAACAACTCATAAACTGATTCCTCTAATTCAGCCGTAACCTAGCCGTATATAACAGACGACAACTTCGCCTAACATGTTTAGGCGAAGTTGTCACTAACTTCGCTTGTTCCACAAGTTCGCCTATATAAGCTAACTTCGCTTAATACAAAATACAAATCCAACTAACTCGATTACAGACACTAGACACTGAACTACTGACATCATGTACCAACAGACTCCCCCTTGGCAGTAGCTTCATATCTCTATCTTCAAACACGTGTCTTGTAATCCCAAAGATCTTGTATCTTTCATCTTCAAGCATGAACGCCTTCTTGTACACAAACCGAAACAACTCTTTGATACTTCTTTGCTTCTTCTTTCCAAGAAGGAATATAAAATATCTTTTTCTCGTTCAGCACCTGCAGATCAGCTTGAGACAGATTCACTAGATGCATAGGATCATAAACTCTCATCAGCTCTTGTTCATCTTCATCCTCCATTACTGCTTCAGCTGTTTCACAATCCACATACCACCACTTCAGATCTTTGAGCACATCCTTGGGCATTTGTTTCATCGGCACTTCTTTTAAACACCGGATCGGCTTATACTTCATGATCATCCAAGGCTTGCCATCTGCTCTCATTCCTATGTCTTTGTCTTCAACAAGCTTTCCTTTCTGTGGTTTCAACAGCTCGAACTTTTTCTCCTTTATGCTTTCCTTCCAGACTATCTTCCCAATGACCCTAGCCATGTTATCATCACTCCTGTTTATCAACCCCAACCTGGCTAAGTCCTTCACTTCACACTCAGGCAACGTATTCAACGATCTCAACAGCCTCTTGAAATACTGAACCCCATCATACGTTTTAATCACAAAAAGCCTCAACTGCTCATCATATAACCAGCATATAATCCCCTTTTTCGATTCAGCATAACCCCTGATGTTGTAACTTTTCTTGAACATAGTAAGGACCGCCGGTTTCTTAGTCTTTACGAACCACTGAGCGTAGCCTTCTTTCCATCTTGGCTGCTCCTCCCATTCCGTCTCATCGCTTCCCATATCTTGACCCATATCTGCCTTATCAACTTCCGGAATCTCGTGCTCAACGTTCTCCTCCACAATCTCTCCTTCTTCAATCTCACTATCAATGACAATCTCAGCCCCTATCTTCTCTATCTCCTCCATCGGTAACACATCCTCATAACCTATAACATCATCTAACACCTCCTCAGCATCCACAACCACCACATCATCACCCCCTGAACCGCCAGCTGCACTCGTTGACTCCCCCTGAGATGTGGAAGTCCCAAGAGCTTGTTCAGTTCTTGGCAACTCTCCACCTGCACCTTTCGATGCATTGGGATCATCGTCTCGATCATTACGCTTCTTCGTCCTCAGCTCATCACCCTTACAGCCCGTCTCCCCCCTGAGATGCACACGATCATCACGTGCATAAGAAATCGCCATTGGTCTAACAAGAATCCCTTTCGTCTTTGAGTATCTCCCAATGGACCAGAATATCCCATCCTCAGAAAAGCACCATCTCTGAATGGAGCTACGAAGTCTGTAGGATCGTCTCTCGTTTCATCCCCAAACTGTACTATCTGATTGTTAACCGTTGCACGCATAACCGGGGGCTCGACTCGACAGTCATATTCCACTGTCTGCAAGAAATCTTCTATGTTTGGCAATGAGATAGGCAGTGTTGTAGTAATAGCGTGGAAGATACGCGAGCGGAGTAGAAATGTGATGATCTCGCGGAAATCATCAACACCGCTCGCATCCGGGTCCAATGTGATGTACATGTTATGCCCTGGGAAAAACTGTCGATGGTTATCTCCTCTTTCGTCACCACCTGCACCACCTGCTCCAGCTACAGCTGCCATTTCTGCAACAAAAACAGACTAAGTTAGAGAATCGTCGTGGCAAATCACAAGTTCGCCTGTTACCATGAGCGAAGTTATGATTTATTCTGTATAGGCGAAGTTAGAGGTGGGGCCAAGTTGGGAACAACTTCGCCTCAACTTGAACTTCGCCTGATCAATGTTAAGTAAAAAGGGCCAGGCGAAGTTAATGATAACTTCGCCTAACCACAACTTCGCCTCATGTACTGTTACATAATTAATTATCAGGCGAAGTTAACCCTCAGGCGAAGTTAAGGATAACTTCGCCTAAACTGTAAGTTCGCCTGAATATGAATCGGCAACAGTTTAGTTGTTCAAACGAATTGATTTGGTCAATTTGGAGATTGCGGACTGTTAAACACATGTTTTTATGGAGATCTAGACGATCAATATGATTACGACCACGTGAAAATAAGTTTGAAAATCGGGTGTTGGATGTTTGAAAGAACGAGGTCACTAAACGGGTCGAAACGACCTTTGATTAACGCCAATGACATAGATTAAAAGATGCAACAACCCTACACACCTTTAACACGGAATGAACTCGAGAAAAAATAACACAGATTGATCGAGATATAACTTCGCTTAGGGTTACTGGGAATAAGTTCGTCTGATTTTGAAAAACAATACTGAGCATTTGACCAAAAACTTCTTTATATAGGGTCAAGGTTATACAGGCGAAGTTATGGATAACTTCGCCTATTGCAGGCGAAGTTGGGATAACTTCGCCGATGTTAAAATTTACAAAACAAACCCCTATAATTTGAACAATTTGCAATTAAGTTTTAAAACATCCTTTAAAGAGTTAAATGATACGATCAAGACCAAGTAACCAGGTATAAAATCATACAACTACATAAGTAGGACAAAACTTAGAAATAAGGTACACGGGATCAAATTTCAGTCTCGACAGGGACTACCACGTTTTAGAAAAGATCCGAACAGGAATCATACTAATTACGTGACTGTCACATAGATCCATGTTCAGCTGTATTATGACATAAAGAGACATGTTGTAAGCAGGTAAATAACTTAAAATGGTTTTCATCGCTTCTGTGATACGGGTTAGGTTCAATTAAGCTCAAAATTTAAATGGGCAACACATCAGAGATTGTGATGTCTCCTATCTATTCTCAAAGCGTATTTGGCTTTCCCCAAGTCACCCCGAGTTGACCTCGACCCGTAGTGTCTGATTAAATAGTAAGTACTCTTCGATCTTTAGACTCTTCTTCCCGTTCTCTTTCTTGCATCTTGATTGAGAAGTATTAACATTATAAGCTCTAGAATGTCTCAGTTTTTTTTTTTTTAATAACAAGATTTACACAGTTTCAGAGACGTAAACAACTGCAAGTCCCGAATCTGGATCACTGCAGTTTCTTGACACGCTATTTTCACGGGAATCAGAACACTCACGGGCTCGTGTATGACTGGGTAATCGCTTTTCTGCCTATCATTCGGAAAGATATATATGGAGACATGCACAACTCTTAAGGAGTTTCCACGTAAAATCGAGGAGATTTAGTTTGTATCACTTCTACTTTTACGCACCATAAAAAGCTACCATGACATACAATGACTGTTCTAAAGTCTTTTAGGCCTAATAACTTCACTAATTAAGCACACAGAATCAGTTTGTCTATCACTTTCCAAGGTTGGATCAATTTTCTTTTAAACATAGTAAAGAAACTTCTTACGAAGTAGTAGACTTGAAAAATAATTTCATCTCCCTAAAAAAAATTTAACTTCTATCGCCCCGATCAATTCGAAGTCTTTAGGTAAACGGCTATCCTGAAGATCCAATGGATCAGCTGGACCGACCACATACGAGTATGTGTCCTTCTAACTAAGTATGAACGACTAATTTTCAGCGAAAGAATAAAAACACATCATAAACCGCCTCGGTCACTTTCAGTCATCTGGTTAATGGCTATCCTCATACTCTACAGGTAGAAATGAGGACCAAACATATCCGAAGATATGTCCTTCAAACTGAAGCAACCGACATAATTCTAAGCGATAGTGACGTTTTTTTTTTTTTTTACAAATACTCAAAAACGAAAAACACGGTTACTCGGGATTGATCATCCCATTTAGCTCAACAAGGTTTTGAAAACGAGTTTTGTCAAACGCTTTAGTAAACAAATCAGCGAAATTATCTAACGAATCAACCTTTTCGAGCAGAATCAATTTCTTCTCAGCACAATCCCGTATAAAATGATGACAGATGTCAATGTGTTTAGTTTTGCTATGCTTTACGGGATTGTTAGTTACTGAGATAGCAGCAGTGTTATCTATGCAAATAGGAGTATGAGTGAAATTCAGACCATAATCGCGCGATTGCTGTTGTATCCAAAGAACCTGGGAGCAGCAGTTCGATGCTGCCATGTATTCTGCTTCACAGGTAGAAATGGCGACTGAGGTCTGCTTCTTGCACTGCTATGACACTAATCTGCCTCCAAGAAACTGACATCCACCTGTTGTTGACTTCCGATTCTGATTGCATCCTCCATAATCAGAATCTGTGTAGGTGACTAACTCCAAGTCTCCTCCTTTCGTGTACCACAACCCTAGCTTAGGCTTGCCTTTGAGATATCGCAATATCCTCTTCACACCCTTCATGTGAGATTCCTTTGGGTTTGCCTAAAAGCGAGCACAAAGACAAACTGCAAACATAATATCAGGTCTAGATGCAGTTAAGTACATTAAAGAACCTATGATTGCCCGATATTGGGTGGGGTCCACATCTGTATCATTGTCTGAATCAGCACCCAGTTTATGGTTGACGCAAACTGGAGTATCAAATGGTGTGCTGTCCTCCATCTTGAAGCATTTGAGAACGTCTTGGACATATTTAGTCTGATGAATGAACATCCCATCTTTCTTCTGATCAACCTGCAGTCCTAAAAAGAAAGTTAGTTCACCCATAGCACTCATTTCAAACCTCTTTTTCATGACGGCTTCAAATTCCTGACGCATGGCGACTTTTGATGCAGCAAAGATGATGTCGTCCACGTAGACTTGAACAAGAAGAAAGTCTCTTCCATTTCTCTTAACGAACAGTGTGCTATCGATCTTTCCCCTTTCAAATTCATTCTCAAGCAAGTAATCGGATAGAATTGAGTACCAGGCTCGAGGGGCCTGATGTAGCCCATATAGCGCTTTACTTAGCTTGAACACGTGATCAGGAAAGTCTGGGTCAGGAAAACCCGGAGGTTGCTCAACGTACACAACCTCATCGACTTTACCGTTAAGAAACGCACTTTTCACGTCTAACTGGAACACCTTCATCTCCTTGTGTGCCGCAAATGCCAAAAACAATCGAATCGCTTCCAATCTCGCCACAGAAGCAAACACTTCATTGTAGTCGATCCCCTCTTGCTGATTAAAACCTTTTACAACCAGCCTCGCCTTGTTCCTGATAATTATCCCTTTTTCTTTCTCTTGCATTTGAAAACTCATTTTGTGCCAATCGCATGCACATTTTTCGGTTTTGCAACCAAATTCCAAACCTCCATCTTCTTGAACTGGGCTAACTCTTCTTGCATGGCTTCAACCCACGAGCTGTCCTTGAGAGCCATTTGATAGTTCTTTGGTTCAATCTGGCTTATGAAGCAGGTGTACAAGCATTCGTTAATGATGCCTGTATCTTTAATGCTTGTGTAAATACAAGTGTGCTCATTCAAGCTTCGTCTTGTTTGTACACCGTCGGATAGATCACCTATCACGTTCTCCAAAGGGTGATTTTTGTGAACACTCGTAGTCGGAACCGAACTGACTTGCAGATTGTCTTCCAGGTTCGAAGATAGCTCATCAATGGGTGATTGTTGTTGAGAGTGAAACGGATTGAAGAATTCCTCTTCTGTAGAGGCAGCAGGGGTATCGACAGCATTTGACGAGGAAGGTTGACATTCATCGTACTGCGGTCGTTGCACAAGAGTTTCTTCCTCATCATAAAGCATCTTCGTAGCTATTCTCTCATCAACTTCTGCACAATCCAGGTAAGGCAAATTAAAAGATTTAAAAAGCCTATCATAGTCGAAAGCCCCAGCGGGTCCCGTGCTTGGTATTGGTGATTTGTAACTTGTGATATCAGTGTTACACACCACCTCAACCCTGCTGGTCGATAGATTAAAGACTCGTCTGTTGGAAGTCCCAACAACATATCCGACTAGAATACCTTCGTCGGCTATTTCACCAAATTTTGAGTTCGTCTTTAATATCGAACACGGGGACCCGAATGGTTCGAGACCACTCAAGTTAGGCTTTCTCCCATGCATAAGTTCATAACATGTTTTATTCAATATTTTAACAGTTAAAACTCTATTAAGGATATAACAGGCTGTTGCAACAGCTTCAGCCCAGAACACCACAGGAAGTTTAGAATCAGCCAGCATGGTTCTGGCTCCTTCAATTAGCGTTCTGTTCTTCCTCTCAGCCACCCCATTTTGTTGCGGAATATACGGAGCGCTGTACTAGTGGTCTACCCCTTTCTGTAAGCAGAATATCTCCATCTGATAGTTTTTGAACTCTGTCCCATTGTTAGTCCTGATGTATTTAACCTTCTTCCCCATAATATTCTCAACCTTGGTAATCAAATTTATTACCAACTGCACCGTTTCATCCTTTGTCTTCAGGAAATATATCCAAGAATATCGAGAGAAATCATCAGTTATCACCAAGCAGTATGATGTTCTACCTAGGCTTTCTACATTCACGGGACCGAAGAGATCCATGTGAAGTAGGTCTAGGGTACTGACTATTGAATTAACCTTCTTGGTGTGATGAGATTTCTTGTGTTGCTTTCCCTTTTTGCACGATAAGCATTGGTCTTCAAAGTTGAAATTTTTCAAGGGAACACCCAGCACCAGCCCATTCTTGACAATGTAGTTCATTTTCCGAAGATGAATATGCCCCATTCTTCGATGCCATAACTCGGACTCCGATTCAGTTGCTTTTGACAGAAGACATGATTCTTCTGTTGCCATCTCAGTCGACCTCATGTCCATAATATATGTATTCTTTTCCCTTGGAGCCTTCATTACTATCCATTCCTCTGGTATCTTGAAACCAGGATACAGTACGATCGCTTCATCTTTGGTAAAGTGCACAGTGTACTCTTTGTCACAGATCTGAGATACACTCAGCAGATTATGCTTCAGTTCTTCAACGAAATTCACCTTCTCTAACTTCATTTTGCCATTAGTCACTGTCCCAATTCCAGTAATCCTTCCACCACTATCTCCAGCAAAACTAACTCTTCCTCCCTGAACAGGTTTCCACTCGTGTAACAAATTCTTGTTACCCGTCATGTGCCGGGAACAGCCGCTATCCACAACCCATAGATTGTTTGCAGCCCTGTTCAACTGTTCCTGCACGATCAAAGCAAAGGATTAAAATCTGGGGACCCAAGACCCATTGGTCTTGGGTCGATTAAATATGTTAAAATGTATCCCGTACTTTGGCTGTCCAAAGTTAGTATTAGACTGATTTCTGTAAGTCCCAAAAGGATACCTTCTAGTAGATTGACTATGAGGCCATCCAAACCTTCGTGAGTTAAATGAATTATTACTAATGGTTTGGTTGTTAATTGGGAAAAACTGAGGTCGACTTCTTTGAAAACCTGGATTAGTCCAAGATCTGAACTTTGATGAGTTTTCATTTTTACCATTATAGAAATTACTGTTAGTTCTATTCTCAGTTTTCGAAGGCCTCATACCTCTGAATCTCTGCTTCAGAGGGCAATCAGCAATCAGGTGTCCTATTTGATTGCATCTGAAACAACTCCTGTGTTCAACTTTCGTCTCAATAGTTGTTTTAGATGATGAGGCTGCATTACTGCCAGTTTGTCTAACATATGGTGGGACATACGGGTTTAGTGGAGAATTCTTTTCAGTTGGTTTATGTTCCTCTCCACGTTTTAGTAACACTTCCTCTTCTTCTGTCTCACTAGACTGGGATGTCTTGTCCGAATTTGATGAGACAGAACTAGGAACAGAAATCTTAACATTCGAAACAGGCTTACTCGTTTCGCCTTTACTAACTTCTGGATCTTTAATCGTAATAATGATCTTCTTTTAATGTTCTGAATTGAGCATCCAAACTAACAAACTGATCAGTTATTGTTTTCAACTGTTCAGACAGATTTTCACATTTCGTACAAGGGAGTTTAAAACTTACCTCAGAAAGCTGATCGTTCACTTCTGCCATGTAGGCTTGATTTTCTTTTGTCTCTCTGGGTTTTTCTTCAGTTTCGATGTTAACCAAGTTGGCCTGTTCGAACACTTCCTCAACTTGCAGATTCCAGTTGTATTCCCCGTTCTGTCTGGATATCATCGCCCTATTCTCACTACCACCACCACTCTGTTGTGTAGACCTGTTTTGACTGCGTTCTACTCTGTCATTTGTGCATTCTTTAGCAAAGTGGCCATTCTGTTGACAGTTATAACACCAAACCTTTGACTTGTCAAAACCTGGTCTTTCACCAACGAATTTTCTACCAGTTTTCTACATAAACCTTTTAACTCTTCTTACAATCATTGCCATCTGCTACTGCAGATCCATCTCCTACAGATCATCAGCATCGATCTGATCATAGTCTTCGTCTAAAGTTGCAGGATCAACGATTTTACCTTTAATGTAATTTTCGTAAGAAGCAATGAAAGATGCATAGAGAGCAAACTGCGAGTAGTTGATGTTCGGAACACTTGAAGAAAAACTACCCTTTGTTGTTTGAGGTTTAGAAGAATTTGTTCCACCAGCTACGAAACACACATCACCGTCCATGTTGAGAGAAACATGACCATCATGAGTTGAGTTAGAGCTCGAGTCTCCCTTTGAGTAGTAAGCAGATGATTCTGACTTCGAACTTGAACTTGAATTAACTTTCGCACCATACATTCCCGGATCCTGAACCTGATCAGTTGGTGTCTCTTTTCGAACCATGTTAAGTTCAAAAGTTCGTAGTTTGTTGACTGCTGTTTCTAAGTCATAGTCGGCAAACTCTTTATCTTCTCTTATCAAGACAGTGTACATCTCCCATTTCGGTGGGAGAGCATCAAGAAGTTTTTCTACAATCTCCTCTTCTTTGTAAGCAATGGAATAATTGCTAAGTTCGGTCATCAGGTGATAATATCTCGTGATGATATCATCAAGTGATTCATTCTTCAAATACTTGAACACCGAGAATTGGGTTTTGAGTAGTTTAATCTTGGATGCACGTATCCCCACATTACCTTCAAATCGGTTTTCAAGTGCTTCCCATAACTCTCTAGCGGTTTTATGCTTCCTGAAGGTGTGAAGAATCTCTTGTGGAAGAGCCATTGTTATCGCAGCATGAGCTTTGCTTTCAGCCTCATACATCTTCTTTTCTTCCTCTTCCATCTTGTTGTATTTCTTAATTTGTTCACGACCCTCATACAAAGCAGTTGGTGGAATGTATCCATCTTGAATGCACACCCACATCTTAGCATCTTGATATTTAACATACTACTCAAACCGATCTTTCCACGCCACGAAATCGGTACCCTTAAGCATTTTCGGTGCCTTAGTAGCTGAACCCGCTTCCACCTCCATTTTTACCAGTTCCGTAATATTTATGGAAGTCATCTTTCACGAAACGAAAACACAAAGAAACCCGAAAAATAAAAATTTTATTCTGAACAGTACTGTAGGCGAAGTTAAAGTTAACTTCGCTTAAGTCTTATCTTCGCTTGATTTCTCAACTTCGCCTGATTAAGTTAAGCGAACTTGTGAGGTAGGCGAAGTTGTGGATAACTTCGCTTGAGATAAGCGAACTTGTGAGGTAGGCGAAGTTGTGGATAACTTCGCTTAACCTTATATCTTCGCCTAAACCCTACAAACAGTAGCGGCAACTTCGCCTGATGAACACGATGATTTTGCAGGTTTGATTTTGACGTTTTGCGAGGTATGCGAAGGTGTAATGGGTTGTTTATGATGGTGGGAGGTGAGTAGGACACAAAAATTCGGTAAACTCGTCCCGCGAATAGTCGAACGGAACGATTTATACACCCGCGTGATAATCCTGAACCACACAATCACGAGCAAAAGCTCTGATACCAATTGTAGGTTCCCAGCCGGATCTACACGGAATATCTCGTTCTACGTAGGTGCGGAATCCCTACGTAAGACGATACGAGCGTAGAAGACGATACACGTTAACACAATCAAACACACGTTACAATAAACAAAGACACGTTGTATTGCAACTGGAAACACATGATTCACTGATCACCGATTACCCAAACTCTGAACAACTCATAAACTGATTCCTCTAATTCAGCCGTAACCTAGCCGTATATAACAGACGACAACTTCGCCTAACATGTTTAGGCGAAGTTGTCAATAACTTCGCTTGTTCCACAAGTTCGCCTATATAAGCGAACTTGTGAGCTAACTTCGCTTAATACAAAATACAAATCCAACTAACTCGATTACAGACACTAGACACTGAACTACTGACATCATGTACCAACACTACCCATATCATATATGTAGTTATATAAACCCTCAACGAACGGGGGTCCGGGGGCAGCGCCCCTGGTAGCGGGGGTCTAGGGGCAGCACCCCCTAGCAGGGTCCAAGGGATAGAGCCCCTGGCTGGGGTCGAGCTTCCAGGTCAGCTTAGAAAAATTTTATTTTTATTAAAGGTCCTTTACTAAAATTTCATTAGAATTGTTAAATGGTTATTTTATTCGCTAACTCATTCGTTATGACGAATGGCTTCATTCGTCATAACGAATGGTCTGATTCGTTAGGAAATCTTTAGTCAGAGTATGTATCATTCGCTACACCATTCGCTATGACGAATGGTCCCATTCATTGTGACGAATGGCTTGGTCTTAGTCTTGATGAGTGCATAGCGAATGACTTAGGCCATTCATGCATTCATTGAGGCGAAAGAAAGGCTCATTCGTTACAGGAGCAATCTATAATGAATGGCTCCATTCGTTGTCTCCTCATGGCGAATGAACGGATGACGAATGAATAAGGTCATTCGTGATTCCTACAGGACGAATGAGGGCCTGTTCGTTACGCATGCATTCTCATTCATTATGATTGCCTAACAAATGACCAGTGATTCATTCAATCATCGTGAATGACCATCAGCTCTTATCCAAATATTTGACTCAGATGTCAAAGTCAAAACTGATACGAACGCCTATAATTCAACTGAATGGGAATTTCAATTAGACTCCAAATCACCGTGAAACAACATAAAATTGGCATCAATAGCCTCGTACTAGCAGCGCTAACCAGCCCCAAGTATCCAATCAGCCAAACATTCGTGTTTAAAAGGTTTTTTGATTGATATTTACATACGGTTCTTCATAACATCGATTAACCTATCAAATGTTAATAGATTGCAATGTGAATCAGTTCGTTTGATTCGTTTTTACCATATTCATATAGATCTAGGATTACTTAAATGAACCGAACATAAATGAACAAGTTTCCGTTAAAAATGTACCTTTAACGAATCGGTTTTCACGAACACAATCTAAGTTTGATGTCGGTTTTGGCTCGTTACGATGTATAATCACTATCAAGCTCGGGTTCTTTCCTTCGGATCTTGGTTCGGGATAACGAAGGGTGTTTGTGTGTATTTTTGAAGGTGCAGGCTATGGTGCAGAGATGAATAAAAATGGAAAGGATTAGGGTTTAAGGGGGTATTTATACGCCCTTAAGCCCATGAACTTAAGGCCTATTACCATCTCTTATTCCATCTGTTAATATCCAAGCCCACCCTTTTATAGTTTACTTATCCAAACTGAATAATAACACACTATTTATTTTATTTATTCTTTTCAAAAGCGGGATGTTACATAACATATTGGGGATGCAACAAGTTTTGAGCTAACATGACAGTGAGACAACGAGTTTTGAGCTAACATGACAGTGAGACGGCGATTTTTGAGCTAACATGATGGTGAGACGACGAGTTTGAGCTAACATGATGGTGAGATGACGAGTTTTGAGCTAACATGACAGGGAGGCGACGAGTTAAGAAACATGTCGTCTCGAACTCCTATCGTAGGGACGACATCATGTTAGTAAAGGGACAAATATATAATTTAATTTTTTTGGGGACATATTTAGAATCTATCTCTAAAAAACGAGACATTTTGGAAAACAAATGACAAAAAAGAAAAAAAACGTTTGATTTGTATTAATGTAAAACTTGACGGACGGGTGTATGTTTAGTAAAAAAGAGGTGGATGGGGTACATTTATCAGCCTGTGTTTTAACAAAAATTATGTAATATATTAATGAGTTAAGCTAAACGCACACCCTCCTTTACTTGTCATACTTTCTCCCATGAAACTTTAATTCCTTTAATAGTTTTCTTTGACATATTACTCACACTAACATTATTTTTATGTTAAAGTATTAATTATCACATAAAATTATATATTTTATTCCTAATAAAATTTGTACAGTTTATTTTCGTAAATACACAATCTTTTTTAGTAACGAAAAATATGAATTCATTTTAAAAACTAAAAAATACTTCTAAAAATATTTAACGAACACTATTTAAAAAATAAAACAGTTATAGAAAAAAATATTTTTAAACAATAAAAATGCTCATTTTAAATAAGAAAAAAACTGTTTTCTATTATTTTTTTAGAAAAAATATGAAAGTTTTTTAAAGTATAAAAAAAATCTTTAAAAATATGTTTTAGAAATAACAATAATAAAATATAACAAAATTATAAAAACAACAAAAGTTTGGATTGTGTTAATATAAAACTTGTATCCTTAGTAAAAATGAGGAGAATGGAGTATATTTAGCAATACTCATGCATTAAGTATAACAACGTATCAAATAAAGGTTGTAAAACTCTTAAAATAAAATAAAACTCCTTACATACACTTCCCAAATGCTTTACAATGTTGTATAGATTAGTATATTGTTTAATTTTTAAATTGTTTTAAGCACTACTGTACAATGATTGTCTCTTACCAATGTATAATATGTTTATTATTTTTTGTATTTTGCTTAATTATTAAATATTGACCTTTCATCACATGTGTAGTACAAACGTATCAAGCTAGTTATCTTTGATATAAAGACTTGATTTTGGTAAGAGGTAGAAAATTAACTTTATATTTCGTTGATTTTTTTTACCAAGATGGTAGCTGGATTAGCTATCACATCATTATTCTGTTGCTAGGTTAGAACCCGTATATTACACGGGTGGCTGGTAATAAAATATAATAAAACAAATAAACAATATTAATAATATAGATGTAAAATACATAAACCGAACATGCCGGTTTCAGTTTGGTGAAAGCCCATAACAGAACCAAACCGCATTGTGTTCACCGCTAACAAATGTAGATAGCTTATAATAGAGTCAGACGCTTCATGTTGGTTAATTTAAAAATATTCTAAAGGAATTCTTTCCGATCATCATCAATATAGAACAACACTAACAATTGAAATTAGGTATCAAATTAAACCAAATTCAACATTAAATGAAAAAAAATATTTGAAAAAAAATATTTACTATATGAATAGTTATCAAAGCAATATACCAATTTATAATCAAATATCAAGGACTTCCATGTAACTTTTAACAAAAAGAGTTATACCTTGTTTTGAGCCAATTCAAATAAAGTAGCAACAAAATCAACTATAACTTGTTTTATAAAATTCATCACCTCTTGACAACACTCAAGGTGTACTTATGATTTTATGATAGATAAAAAACCATAAGTCATATATATATATATATATATATATATATATATATATATGATTTGAATCACGTATAACACATCAAGTATTTAAACGAAAAGTTATATTATATATGTAACATCCAAAATTTCTATGAATAATATTAAAATATTATTTACATTGGAGGAATTAGTTTTAGTTAATAGAAAAATAATAATAATATAATAATAATGATAAAAGGATGGTAGGCTAAAATAGAGGGAATTAGATTAAATCATGGACTTAAGATGAAGATGGACCTAAGGTCTATGGGCTTAATGAGTATAAATACCCCTTAAACCCTAAATTCTTTTCATCTCCATCATTCTTCACCTTAGCCTACACCATCAAAAATACACACTTAAGCCAAACACTCTCTACACTATTCTATTCAATGATCTAAGACCACCGAAGGTAAGAAATTAATTATCACAGCTAACCCAACATTTTAGAACCCGACACCATAGCCCCGGGATGCCGAATGAGCCATCTGAATCTAGATCTAGCTTTAACCGGGTGTTTAATCAATCAAACACGAGTTCAAGGGCTGTAACATCCCGAAATTTTCAAGAATAATAATTAATATATTATTTGTTTATGATGGAAAAGTTTACTTGATTTACTTGAGAAATAATAAAAGATTAAAGATATGTGGAATAGGCTAATTAGATGGAATTAAATATGGACCAAAAAGGAAAGATGGGCCTAAGGTGCATGGGCTTAACGGAGTATAAATACCCCTTAAACCCTAAACCTTTCCATTTTCATCAATCTCTACACCATAACCTACACCTTGAAAAATACAGACAAACATCATCCTACATCCCGAGCCAAGATCCGAAGGTGAAAACCCGAGCTTGTTGGTGCTAGAACGTTGTGACGAACCAAACCAACATCAACACTAGATCGAGTTTGTAGATCGACTCGTTTAAGCTACGTTTATAACAAGAAATTGTTCATTTAGGTTCGGATTCATTTGGGAAATCTTATATCTGAATGAGTATGATAAAATGAATCAAACATGACGATCCCTATTAAAATCTGTTAACATTTGATTGGGTAATTGTTAGTATGAGAAAGCCGTAACATATATCAATCGGTTACACCATTTAAACGCGATAATGGGACGATTGATGGTTTGGGGTTTGTAGGCGCTAGGATTACGAGTTCAATGATACCAAAATTATGTTGTTTCGTTAAGAATCGAAAGTTTATTGCAGATCTGGTACATGTTGACCATTTCGTGTTCTTGACGATTTTGACTTTGACCCATTGAGTCAAAGATTTGGATAAGACTGATGCTTATGCCCATTCGTTATGGGTAAGATAACGAATCCATTATTTCGTTACTCACCATTCGTTATGGTTAAGATAACGAATCGATTAATTCGTTACTCACCATTCGTTATGTTCAGATAACGAATCAATTATTTCGTTACTCACCATTCGTTATGGTTAAGATAACGAATCAATTAATTCGTTACTCACCCATTCTCTATGTTAAGATAACGAATCAAGTGATTCGTTACTCACCCATTCGTTATGTTCAGATAATGAATCGGGCTATGTCTGATAACGAATCAAGTCATTCGTTACTCAATGTTAAGGTAACGAATGAGGCTTAATTCATTATAGCAAATGAGTTGGAGAATAAAATAATAATTAAGAATTCTAATGGAAAATGTGTTAAGACAGATAATGGACCCAGCCAAGGGCTGCCGCTTGAACCCTGCTAGGGGTTGCTGCCCCTAGAACCCCGCTGCCCCCGGACCCCCGTTCGTTGAGGGTTATAATTAGACTAAAATTACGATATGGAAAATGATAGTTGATTGATACGCGTATTCGTTATACAGTTAGCCGTGCCCAGCTAAATAAAGGGATAACCATTATCAGTGAACGAAACATGACTTAGGTAAGTTTCTATCCCCGTTCTTTGTCATGTTTTCGGGGCTGTGTGCATACTCGATGTGATTAGTTAATACACTTACCTTAAGTGGTAAGTGTATGCTATATATGATATATGTGATAGATATGAATGATTGCTTGTTGGTACGTGAACGATCTTCGGATATTGCGCATACTGTTAGGTTATAAATAAAGATATGAATTTTATATGTAATGTATGGATTATGTATGAACGTTATGAATGAATGCTTGTTTGGGCGTGAACGATCTTCGGATATTGCACGTATCAACAAGGAGTATGATTGTTAAATGAATAATGGAAAGAACGCCTAGAGTGTTCTTATGCTACGATGTGATTATTGCACATGTGAAGTAAGTGTATGCAGGTACATGAATGGTAAGTGGGTTCTACGTCTGATGTAGTAAGTTAGGATGGCAAATCCCTCTGACTTCTGTTGGACATAGACTTGGCATGTGATGGCGTAGTTAAGGACTGCGGGCCTTATACGTGTTATAGATGATATATGAGAACGTAGTTAAGGACTGTGGGCCTTATACGTACTTTAGATTGGAGCCAGCATAGGAAAGGACTGCGAACCTTATACGTGCTGTAATTGTGTTGTGGTAGCATAGGGGAGGACTGTGGACCTCGTACGTGCTATGAAATAGGTTGCAACATAGGGAAGGACTGCGAACCTTGTACGTGTTGTTAATGTTGGATGGTATAGGGAAGGATTGCAGACCTTGTACGTACCATGAAAGGGTGATCATAGGTAAGGACTGCAGACCTTTTACGTGTTCACGACCTTGAGTATAGGAATAGACAGCAGACTATGAACATACTCTTGGTGGACTGAGGTAAGTAGTAGTATGTAGGTACGTGTATGTGATAGAAAGGTAACTGGTTAAGTATGGTTATGTATCTTCGGATATGTATGTATGTATGATATGTTTATGTATTGTATGTCGCTTGATTAACTAGAACTCACTCAGCGTAGCTGACTTTTAGTATGCACGCAGGTTAATCGACGGAGACAACTGGCTTGAGAGACACACATGGCAGAATCCGAAGAGGCTAGCATATGAAGATTTGTCATGATGTTTTGATATTATCATTCATGTTATGTTTTAAAAGACAATTTACGAATGTTTGTAATGAATGGTTGACATTTATTTTATTCCGCGAAAGTTTTAATTAACTCTGATATTTAGAACTGCGTTAATGAGTAAATCCAACGTTCAAAGTAGGGCACCAGGAGCGGGGCTTTACAAGGGCCACCTTAGCTTGGATCTGACACCTGAAGCTACATGGGTTATAAACAATCAAAATCCGGCCAACCGTGATGGTTAACGGCGGCCGAGGGTGCCGAAATCGCTGAAAATCCCTAAACACGTGTTAAAGATGAGTTGACCTGCACATATCCGGTTGATATGTGCCTATCACATAAGTAGGAGCGCATATGTATATTCGGGCGTATATGTACAAGTGTGCATATACGGTGCATAAGTGTAATAACACATATGCGGCGCATATGTATACATATACGACGTATATGTATTATGTAAGGCACTGTTCCCGGTACCCTACACTGGCGTTGGATTTACTCATAAACACAGTTCTAAATATCAGAGTTAATTTAAACTTTCACGGAAATAATAAAAATCAACCTTTCATTACAAACATTCAATACTTGTCTTTAAACATAACTTAAAGTAACTTATTAAAACATCATGACAAATCTTCTTTGGATTTCAGTCCCTTCAAATCATGCAATGTATCTCTCTCAAGCTAGCTGCCTCAATCTATTTACATGCGTGCATACTAAAAGTTAGCTACGCTGAGTGATTTCTAGTTAATCAGGCAACATACAATACATTCACATACTTATGCATACGCATTCTGTTAGTGCACGGTTTTGTCGTCTCGAGTCTTAGTAATTTATCGTTTGTAATTTATTATTATTATTATTATATTATTATTATTATTATTATAATGTAAGGGTATTTATGGAAAATAATTAGTTCATTAATGTATAGCCTAATTCGTTAAGGATGTTTAACGAATTAGTCAGTTCGTTATATGTAAGGCCCATTCGTTAAGAATGTTTAACGAATGGATTGTAATTCGTTATGTATGTTCCCATTCGTCATGGAATGTTGACGAATGGGGGCGTAACGAATCAATGATTCGTTATGCTTATTCTTTTGTGTCTTGTAAGTTAACAAATTGGAGCCAATTCGTTAGGGGATGTGTAATGAATTGGTCTCCATCGTCTATTTAAGGGTTGTTCATACCCTCATGATGTACAAACCGGTATAATAAAAAAAAAAACTAACCTAGACACTCTAGTTTTAAATTTATAACACTAGACTCTCCTAATGCTAGACCACTAGACAGGCAAGTGTACCTATCAACTGTAGTAAATCCTAATGAAGTCCGGATATCGAACCCAAAGGAAACTAGCGACACCTAAACTAACTATGACTAATAACTTAAATAAATAGATTTAATTGACTTCTTTTGTTTTTTTTTCTAATTATTAACTATAAATTAAATAATACTTAAACTAAAACTGACACGAAAACTAGACACGGACTGGAACTCAAATAGGGGAAATAACTACCTAGGCAATGGAATCCTACTAGTTAAATTAATAGTTAATGAACTTGACTTGGTTGAAAAACAATATCTTAAAAATATGACACTAAAGACCACCAAAGTACGCTAGATCGCCTCCTGGCCTCACCAACAACACCCTAGAACTCTAATGACATGTGAAGCTCAATTGTTAAAGGGTTGGATCACCTCCCGATCTCTCTAGTGAAAGAACAATAAAATCCAATCGGCTCTCAATAATTATTCCTACGATTATTTCGACAATAAATCGCAAGCAAATTGAAAACACAAAGTAGACAACCTAATCATGCGTCTAACAATCATCAAAAACTATTAAACACAATTGCAATAATTATTAAAATAATAAACTAGATTCAATTACACAACAATACCATGACCAAACCAATTAAAAACATTTACCATAACATCAAATAAACCCACGTCAAATAATAGTTCGTCAAGCCATTAAAATAACATAGTATTCAACCAAAACCTAGGCAGTATAACAAGTTTAGCCAACCGTAATTATGAACGAAACAAACATAAAATATTTATTACGGTTCATAGAAAAAGAAATAAATATGGTTGAGTTATTAGTCTGCGAGCTTAAATTAATTGACCCGGTAGTTTGCTTGCTTCTTTAATCAAACCGTTGATTTCTTTAGACCAGCGTGCTTGCTTCTTTGGTTTTGAAGAACAATAGCCAAAAGGGGGCAGGCCCCTTGACTTGTGTCCCCCACCTGCCGACCTCTCTATCTCAAACCTACATACACCTTTTATATATTTTGTCTTCTCTCGGTTAATTGTCTTTCAAGAAATATATTTTCTTTTCTTACGATCATAGGGTTCCGGTTACTAGCCCTCGTCATTCATTTAATTTTGGTGGACTCCCACATACAATTGGGCCATATGTAACTTATTGATATATTTAGTTATGGCTTATATATCGAGCTTCACGTGGTGGCCTGTCATACAAAACAAAAATATCTATTATTTGTTAATGGATATTCATATAAGTAAATTTCTATGGAATTAATTAATGTTGAGTCTTGACAATGACTAAAACTAATTAACCGATGCTGTTAAAATAACTTTTTTTAAATATGAGCAATAATAATAATATCCAGAATTTATTTAGACGATTGTTTGTCCGTCTCAAGCTTAGTTCAAATACTCTATTTAACTCGTTATCTTTTAAAACTATTAATCTAAATATGAACCAACTAATAATATTATGCAATAAAAGCTGGCTCAAAAGTACTTAAAAGTATAGGAAATACTTAATAATAATTATATTTAATTGAGCTCATATAAAATATCCCCACACTTAAACCTTTTTCGTCCCTAATATTTTGCAATGGAATCAGAATTTGAAATCGATCTTTAAAACATATAGGTTATCTTTTAAGCATTGATAAAAGCAAAACCGCGATTGCCGATATTGTTGTCCACTTAAACCCATGCCTTAATCTTTACCGGGACAAATAAGATCCAACAATTATATTACTCAGTGGTTTACACAATTAAGACCCGCTTATTTTCAGCTTTTACTGGACCCGACCACCCCAACTTGACATAAACCTCAAAATTAGCGTATTTAAAATTTTTGTTGCTCTTTTTTTTATGAATAGTTAAGACGATCAAGGGTGTTGTTTATCCACCTAAGCTTAATCATCAAAGTCTACCAAACAGCCATTAGACACGATTAAGGTATAATTAATTAATTAGCTAGTGTTTCCCACAACATGACATACCCCCGATATCAAGCAATACCCCGAACCATCACCATAAGTGAGTATGCAAAATTTCATCTGTAGGGTTTACATGTAGCGTGTTCCTTGTGGTCCGTTTCTTAATGGTAATGAAACGCGAGCAAGGGGACCCCACATGGCTAACAGCGTGGATTATCAAGTCAGCAGTGTATCTGTACTTTTTGTACATGGTGATCATGTTTATTGACTTATGTGGAAGAAAACTGCGGGTTTTCTCTTTTATAGCTTTATTTTAAATATTCACAACTCCACTTAGTAATTGTGAATACCCAGATGAATAGATTGCATACAGACCCGTGGTCTCCGGACCCAAGGCATCCCATCAATACAAGAATTAAGGTTATAAAACCATACGCTAATGAAGTGTAAAACACTAAAACTAAACGATTTAAGATTTATATCACCGGCTAGTTGGCATACTCTAACGTTAAACATACCCAAGCATCATATGATATCGTATTCAAACTTATAATTTATAATATTTTTCACATTTCATACCAAGAATTGAGGCTTGAGTATGGCCCGACCTTTCATTACTTATTTTCCACGGACAAAACGCTTTACCCACAAAAGATTTTCGTTTACCATTTTATCAAATTGCCCTTTCATTCTCAAGGCTGAGCCTACCGACAAATCACAAGTTAAGTGTGCTTTCTTTTATTTAATCTCTTATATATAATAATAGTTTTAAAAACCAATGTCAAATTTTTTCTATCATTTTCCATTATTTGCAAAAATTTTCGGTAAATATTTGGGACATTTTTCGAATTTTTTTAATTTTATTATTTTTTAAAATTTTTGAATTTGATATTTTTTTAGATAAAAAAGTCAGTTTCCCATCCCCACACTTAAATGTCACATTGTCCTCAATAAGACAGGAAAAAGACAAAAATTAAAGCACATTCAAATATAAGTGAAGTGGAACAGACTCCCTTGATAAATGACATGCCTCGCGAGTCGTGTACAGTGCCCTTCAATTCGAACGAAAGCCTCACACTTCAGTGCACTCTACCAAGCTGTCACTTACGAATGAAAGCGACAATCAAACAGCAAATAGCCTCCCCACACTTGAATCAAACCACGTATCATCAATATTCCACAAGCAATCCTTGAGCCACCTGAAAGCAAAAATAGAAAAAACACGACCAACAAAAGAAAGCAGGAACCCCCGAAAATAAAAATAAAAATAAAAATAAACCAAAAACATACTACCGGGTTGCCTCCTGGTAAGCGCTAAGTTTACAGAAGAGCCTTCAGCCGGACTCGCTCCTAAAATCTCAATCAGGAGGCTTTTCTTTATCCAACCCCGGTCTAACCCGTTTAGTTCCACCCGTCCAACATTTTTAATTAGATAACACATAGTGAAACTTAAAAGAATTTTAAAACATTCAAACGGGTCAGACCACCAATATTTAAACTTACCTGGACAAAACCTAATACGTGACATATAATGAGGAAAATGGTTATTCTTGCATTTCAGTGTTGTCATATAATTCCTAATGTACCATTTTTGAACCCTCAAAACGTGTTGATCCAAGCACTTCCGCACCCTATTTTGCGACTTTGACAATTTAGGTGGCGATCCACTATCTAGCTCATTCACATACCTGCTAACCATCATATGATATAGGGACTCAACTACCACCATATTTAGATCCTCCTCCGTTGCCACTTCCTCTTCTTTTTCTTCTTCTGATGACGTTTTGATCTCCATTGTTGGCTTCCCCATGATTATTGTTTCTAAATAGATAAGATCGCCAACAGGGTCAAATTCTTCATGTTCTTCAAAAACTAGTAAACCCACCAATTCATAACCAAACTCATCCTCTCAAGATAGTTCATGCTCCTCCTCTTCGTCATCTTCCATCTCGTCAAGTGTGTGACATCTGCCCCGATCCGACCCGACCCAGGTACCCGATCTCTTTCTTTTATGATTTAATATTTATTTTATTTTTAATAATAATAAAATATTTTCCTTCCCGCCTCTTTCTCTCTCTCTTTCTTTCCGCCGTCCCTCTCCTTCTCTCTTTCCGCCTTCTTTTCCCTCTTGTCGCCGTCCCGCCCTCAAGCCTTGTTTCCCTCTTTCTTCTGTTATCTTTTGTTCCTTCCCGCCTAAGGTTGTCTGCGCAGCTCCACGCGCCAGACCCCTTACAAGGAATCCTGCGTGAAGACCACCTGTTTCAGCGATACGCGAGATGAACTCTTCTCGCAGCGCGCTAAGGATTTGTAGTTCTTCTCGCAGCGCGCTAAGAATCGTAGTTCATCCCTCGACGCGCGAAGAATTATAGTTCTTCCCGCGGCGCGCTAGGAATTTTAGTTCCTCCCGCGGCGCGCTAGGAATTTTAGTTCCTCCCGCGGCGCGCTAAGAAATGTGATTCTTCCCGCGGCGCGCTTAGAAATGTAGTTCTTTCCGCGACGCGTTAAGGTTAGTTCTGTCTGCCTTCGCACTCGCGCTCTCTTGACCTTCTGTGTCTGCCTTCGCGCCTTAGCCTTCTCGCGCTAAACCCTTTGAGTTTCCTTCTGTTGAATCTAGCCGTTTGCTTTTGTGTTGTCTTATCTTTTGTGCTGTTGACCTAATCTGCTTTATGTCTGAAAAGTTACTTTCGGCGCAGCATGCGCACCAACCCCATTGGTTGGCAGATAAAGTGACTGACATTATCTTTTGAGATCTGCTTTTGCCATGCTTGACCAGTACCTTTATCTGACCCGCCCATGCTTTTTACTGTTCCCTGACAGCTTTATCTTGCCTCTGCAGCTGCCATATCTTTCCATATCTTTTGCTTTTGGAATCTTTTACTTTTTGAGATCTTTTCCCCTTTTTCTAGGGATTGTGTCCCCTAGGGTTTCTCTATAAATAATAGTATTATTTTTCCTAACACTACACACACAAACACTTAATCTCTCCTGTTTTCCTTGCTCTCTGCCGCCTCCCTCTCTGCCTCCGTCTTCCTCCCTGTTCTGCCCTGCTTTTCCGGTAATATATATATATAATAATTTACTTATTAATTATGCTAACGTATATTCAAGACTTAAAACCAATCGTTAAAACAATAATCTTTAATTATAGGTTAACTTGTGCTTGTTTAAAGTTGGTTCTTGCTTTATCTTACACCGCATCGTTTATCAAGTGAGTAATCTCGTACCTAATCCCTTTTTGCTTTTAATGTTTTGGGATGTTCATGTGTTCATACAAACTTAGAGTCTTAAACTTGTTTATGAACTTTAGTCGCGCAGTATCCCATGTGTTGAGGATGTAGACTTGGCTGTTTATTTGTATGTGTGGATCATTAACCGTCTTGTCGGTCTATTCCGCAGTTTTCATGGTACCATTAGATGAACACGGGAGAACTATCGTTTATGATTTTCTCTTTTGTATACACATGCACAGTTTGTCTTGTTTGTGAGCTCAATTGTGAGCACTGGCAGTCTTATGAATCTTAGAGTTGGTCCCGATCAGATTACACCCTTGTTGAAAACCAGACATACACATGTTGCGCGCAGATTTATTAATATCTATGTATTGTATTAAACTTGATTTCTCACCAACACGCAAGTGTTTGACGTTTATTTTAACACATGTTCAGGTTTGCAGTAGCTGTTTTGGAGCTTGTGGACACGTAGGAAGTTTTCTTTATTTTGGACCTAGATTAAAATGTATCAAGACAAGTTATTGTTGCTCGAATATTTTGCCTTATAATATATTAATTTATGTTGATTTATTTATATCTTGTGTTTACCCTGCGCCTGCGCGAATGAATGTATTTATTAAATATTGACACCCAATAGTGTCACGAGTAATGAAACAATATGTGGCGCCCCGATGTATAATCCGCCTTTGGTCGGGGTGTTACAGATTGGTATCAGAGCTCGTTGACTTTAGGATAGGTGGTTAGACGTAACGACCTAGAATACCTAGGAGTCCCTTCTCGCGCATGAGAGAAATCTCATGTTTGCGCGCTTATTGTTAATTACTCGTTATTTATGAATATGCTCGCGTTTGCGCAGTTTATGATTTTATGTTTTATTTCGCGATATTTCGATTTTTGTTGAATTTCGATTTTTATTGATTTTTCTTACATATTCGTTTGTTGGGTTTGAAAATCCGAAAAGTCATGGTGATACATGAATAAGTTGATTTTCAATTCCCATTTACGATTATGTTCTGAGGTTGGAGACTTGAAAAGTCATGGTGATACATGAATTGTCACTCTCCAATACTCATTTTCTTGTATATTTTATATTGAAGATTGAAAAGTCATGGTGATACATGAATCGTCAATCTCCAATACTCGTTTGCTCGTATATTTTAAATTGGGAATTCGGAAAGTCATGGTGATACATGAATTGTCGATTCTTGATTCGAATTTGTTACCTTTATTAAGTCTGCATTTAAAGTCATTTAATCTACTTTAACTTTTGATAGTATCTAACCCTGCGAAACCAAGCTTTATGAGATTATACTTTGCGCTAAGACATTAACCAAAATTAAAACTTTTATAGAATGCCTCCGCTATCTCGCCGATTTCAGAGAAGAGAAGCCTCGCGCATGCGTAGACAGCAACGTTCCCAGGAAATGGCCGCCGCGATAGCCCAAGCCTTGAGCCAAAACAATACCAATACCTCCAGTTATAACATTAAGTCCTTTAACGCGGGAAACCCTCCAAAGTTCACAGGTCTTGAAGGAGCCACCGTGATGCTCCAGTGGCTTGAGAAGATTGAAAACACTTTCCTCCACACCCAATGCCCCTCAGACAGACGAACCCTGTATGCTTCCAGTGTCCTGGAATCCAGAGCGCTTACATGGTGGAATGGAGTAGCTCATGCGCGTGGCGCAGAAGCTGCTTCCAGCATGCTCTGGGAGGAATTCAAGGAAATTCTGACGCGAGAATTCTGCCCTCCCAACGAAGTTAAGCGCCTGGAGGAGGAATTTTGGAATCTTAAGCAGTACAGTGGTGAAGCGCGCGAGTACGCGACGCGCTTCCATGAACTAAGCCTGCTTGTCCCTCACCTTGTTACCCCTTCCCGCCGAGCCATAGAGAAATTCCTTGGGGGTCTCCCCATGGAAATTCAAGATTCTGTATGGGCCAGAAACCCAGTAACCCTCTCTGACGCCATTGAGTTGGCCGCTGTGCTCAGCGACAACCATGTCAGAGCAGGAACCCTGTTCCTGCGGGGAACAGAAAAGACCAAACCCAAGACTGCCCCTGAACCAACAGAAACCAAACCTGAACCCTCAAACCGTAACAACCTCAAGCGCAGGCGCAAGGCCTATGCGCTTACCAACCCGCCCATTGTCCAGCAACCCGCATACCAACCTCCAGTTCATGCGCCTAACCCACTGTCAGCCTACCCAACACCTCCTGTAGTCCATAACTATGCCTTAACCAATCCCGCACTCCCTGCCCCGCCTCCTAAGAAACCTTACACAGGAAACCATCCCTTTTGCCCAACCTGTAGATTTCACCACCCAACCCAAACCCCGTGTCGACTTTGTACCCGATGTGGCCGCGCTGGTCACCTTGCAGAAAACTGTAGAGTCCTTCTCGCCAATCCAATTGCGCCAACACCACCAGTCTACCCGCAACACCCTCAACCAACCTACCAAAACCCACGACCCAGATCGTGCTTTAACTGCGGTGATCCTAGTCATTTCCGGAACGCGTGCCCGAGACTGCAAGTGCAAATCACACAAGCGAATCCGGTGAACCAGATTTCGAACCAAGTGACGCGTGGACGAGCTTTTAACATAACCGCGCACCAAGCGCAAGCGAATAATGACGTAGTTAATGGTACATTTTTGCTTAACGGATTTTATGCTTCTGTACTTTTTGATACTGGCGCCGATCGAAGTTTTATCTCTCGCGCCTTCGAGCAGAAGCTTGCGCGACCGCGCAGCGATTTAAAAGAAGATTTTTCAGTTGAATTGGCTAATGGTGAAACTGTTTTAATAAACTCAGTGATTAAAGATTGTACGCTTAACCTTAACGAAAACGATTTTCTGATTGACCTCATCCCTATGCCTCTTGGGAGCTTTGATGTTATCATTGGTATGGACTGGCTTTCGCATAATCGCGCCGAAGTTATTTGCGCCAAGAAGTTGATTCGCATTCCTCGAGAAAATGGTGATCTTCACATCTACGGCGAAAAACCCTCCAACGGTCTTAAACTTATGTCTTGCGCCGAAGCCCAAAGACTCATGCGGAAGAAGTGTATTGCATTTCTAGCCCATGTGGTTATACCTGCTGAAGGAAAGAAGCTTCGCGATATCCCTGTTGTGCGTGATTTCCCTGAAGTTTTTCCTGATGATCTTCCTGGTATCCCTCCCGCTCGTGAAGTCGAGTTCCGTATTGATCTTGTCCCTGGTGCTTCCCCCGTAGCCAAATCTCCTTACCGTCTTGCACCCGCTGAGATGCAAGAATTGGCAAGCCAACTTCAAGAGTTGACTGCTAAAGGATTCATTCGCCCTAGCTCTTCGCCCTGGGGTGCTCCGGTGTTGTTCGTTAAAAAGAAAGATGGATCGTTTCGCATGTGTATTGATTACCGCGAGTTGAACAAACTCACCATTAAGAACCGGTATCCCTTACCACGTATTGACGACCTCTTTGATCAACTCCAAGGTGCCTCTTGTTTCTCGAAGATTGATCTCCGCTCTGGCTATCACCAGTTGCGCATCCGCGATGAAGATGTTCCGAAGACTGCTTTTCGAACTCGTTATGGCCATTTTGAATTCTTGGTCATGTCCTTCGGTTTAACCAACGCACCCGCCGTTTTCATGGATCTAATGAATCGGGTGTGTAGGCCTTTCTTGGATAAATTCGTGATCGTGTTTATCGATGATGTTCTGGTGTATTCTAAGACCAAGGCCGAGCACGAGCAACATCTCCGATTGGTATTGCAAAAGCTTCGAACCGAGCAGCTCTTTGCTAAGCTTTCCAAGTGTGAATTCTGGTCTGATGAAGTACAGTTTCTTGGCCATGTTGTTAACAAGATGGGTATTCATGTCGACCCATCCAAAATTGAAGCAATCAAGAACTGGATTACGCCATCCTCTCCTTCTGAGATCCGTTCCTTTCTGGGCTTAGCTGGTTATTACCGGCGTTTCATTTCGAACTTCTCAAAGATCACTTTGCCTTTAACAGCTCTAACGCACAAAGGTAAACCATATATTTGGGGCTCGAAGCAAGAAGAAGCCTTTCTATCGCTCAAGCGTTTGTTGTGTGAAGCTCCTGTTCTTGCGCTACCTGAGGGTAATGATGATTTTGTCGTGTACTGCGATGCCTCCAACCAAGGTCTCGGTTGTGTTCTTATGCAACGAGGCAAGGTTATCGCTTACGCATCAAGGCAACTCAAGGTTCACGAAAAGAAATATACAACTCACGACCTCGAACTTGGTGCAGTAGTTTTTGCCTTAAAGATCTGGAGACACTACCTTTATGGTACTAAGTGTATCCTTTACACTGACCATAAAAGCCTTCAGCATATCTTTGATCAAAAGGAACTTAACATGAGGCAACGCCGATGGAACGAACTCATCAGCGATTACGATTGTGAGATCCGGTATCATCCTGGTAAGGCTAATGTGGTAGCCGATGCGCTCAGCCGAAAACCCTGCCAGCTTAACTGTATCTTGCCGCGCACCCAGCTTCACTTCGCGCCGATTCAAAGCAACCTTGAATCGCGTATTCGTGACGCGCAGCGCGCATCCATCAGTAATGGTAACCTTCGCGCCGAGTTAGCGTGTGGCGCGGAAGCGCATTTTGTGCCTAATCTGAGTGGAATTCTCTGCTATCTTAATCGCATCTGGATTCCCTTTGATGAGAATCTTCGCGCTGATATCCTGTGTGAAGCGCACAAATCTCGGTATTCTATTCATCCCGGCGCTGATAAGATGTACAAGGATTTTCGCATTACTTATTGGTGGCCCGGTATGAAAAAGGATATTGCTGTGTTCGTAGCTAGATGTCTGACTTGTTCTAAAGTGAAAGCTGAACACCAACGCCCATCTGGTTTGCTCGAACAACCAGAAATTCCTACGTGGAAATGGGAATGTGTAGCGATGGACTTTATTACCAAGTTACCTTTGACAGCAAGCAAACATGATAGCATTTGGGTAATAGTGGATCGTTTGACTAAGTCTGCTCACTTTCTGCCCATTCGTGAAAACTACCGTGTTGAGCATCTCGCGCAGCTTTATGTCAAAGAGATTGTCTGCCGCCATGGTACTCCTTTGAGCATCATATCCGATCGTGATGGCCGTTTTATATCTCGCTTTTGGAAATCTCTCCAATCTGCGCTAGGAACTCGCTTGGACATGAGTACGGCATATCATCCTCAGACTGACGGTCAGTCTGAGCGAACTATTCAAACTCTTGAGGATATGCTCCGATCTTGTGTTCTTGATTTTGGAGGTAATTGGGATTCACACCTGCCTTTGATTGAGTTCTCTTATAATAACAGCTATCATTCCAGTATCGGTATGGCCCCATTTGAAGCACTTTACGGTCGTAAGTGCCGCTCCCCGATTTGTTGGAACGAAGTGGGTGAAACTCAAATCACAGGACCCGAACTTGTTCAAGAGACAACCGATAAAATCGCCAAGATCCGTGATCATCTGCTGACTGCCAGAAGCCGACAGAAGAGTTACGCAGATCGTAGGCGGAAGCCCCTCGAGTTTCAAGTTGGTGATCTTGTTCTCCTCAAAGTGTCGCCTTGGAAAGGTGTTGTCCGCTTTGGGAAGAAGGGTAAGCTTGCTCCTCGATATGTTGGACCATTCAAGATCATCGCGCGTGTGGGAAAAGTTGCCTACAGACTTGACCTGCCGCCCGCGCTCAGTAATGTGCATCCAACGTTCCATGTATCCAATCTCAAGAAGTGTTTAGCTGACGAGAACCTTCACATTCCACTTGATGAAGTTCAAGTTGATGAAACTATGCATTTCGTTGAGAAGCCTGTTGAGATTATGGATCGCGAGGTAAAGCAAACCAAGCGCAGTCGAATCCCTATCGTGAAAGTTCGTTGGAAGTCCAAGCGCGGAGCCGAGTTTACATGGGAAAGGGAAGATCAAATGAAGATCAAGTACCCGCACCTGTTCTCTGCGCAACCTACTTCGAGATAAATTTCGGGACGAAATTTCTTAAAGTAGGGGAGACTGTGACATCTGCCCCGATCCGACCCGACCCAGGTACCCGATCTCTTTCTTTTATGATTTAATATTTATTTTATTTTTAATAATAATAAAATATTTTCCTTCCCGCCTCTTTCTCTCTCTCTTTCTTTCCGCCGTCCCTCTCCTTCTCTCTTTCCGCCTTCTTTTCCCTCTTGTCGCCGTCCCGCCCTCAAGCCTTGTTTCCCTCTTTCTTCTGTTATCTTTTGTTCCTTCCCGCCTAAGGTTGTCTGCGCAGCTCCACGCGCCAGACCCCTTACAAGGAATCCTGCGTGAAGACCACCTGTTTCAGCGATACGCGAGACGAACTCTTCTCGCAGCGCGCTAAGGATTTGTAGTTCTTCTCGCAGCGCGCTAAGAATCGTAGTTCATCCCTCGACGCGCGAAGAATTATAGTTCTTCCCGCGGCGCGCTAGGAATTTTAGTTCCTCCCGCGGCGCGCTAAGAAATGTGATTCTTCCCGCGGCGCGCTTAGAAATGTAGTTCTTTCCGCGACGCGTTAAGGTTAGTTCTGTCTGCCTTCGCACTCGCGCTCTCTTGACCTTCTGTGTCTGCCTTCGCGCCTTAGCCTTCTCGCGCTAAACCCTTTGAGTTTCCTTCTGTTGAATCTAGCCGTTTGCTTTTGTGTTGTCTTATCTTTTGTGCTGTTGACCTAACCTGCTTTATGTCTGAAAAGTTACTTTCGGCGCAGCATGCGCACCAACCCCATTGGTTGGCAGATAAAGTGACTGACATTATCTTTTGAGATCTGCTTTTGCCATGCTTGACCAGTACCTTTATCTGACCCGCCCATGCTTTTTACTGTTCCCTGACAGCTTTATCTTGCCTCTGCAGCTGCCATATCTTTCCATATCTTTTGCTTTTGGAATCTTTTACTTTTTGAGATCTTTTCCCCTTTTTCTAGGGATTGTGTCCCCTAGGGTTTCTCTATAAATAATAGTATTATTTTTCCTAACACTACACACACAAACACTTAATCTCTCCTGTTTTCCTTGCTCTCTGCCGCCTCCCTCTCTGCCTCCGTCTTCCTCCCTGTTCTGCCCTGCTTTTCCGGTAATATATATATATAATAATTTACTTATTAATTATGCTAACTTATATTCAAGACTTAAAACCAATCGTTAAAACAATAATCTTTAATTATAGGTTAACTTGTGCTTGTTTAAAGTTGGTTCTTGCTTTATCTTACACCGCATCGTTTATCAAGTGAGTAATCTCGTACCTAATCCCTTTTTGCTTTTAATGTTTTGGGATGTTCATGTGTTCATACAAACTTAGAGTCTTAAACTTGTTTATGAACTTTAGTCGCGCAGTATCCCATGTGTTGAGGACGTAGACTTGGCTGTTTATTTGTATGTGTGGATCATTAACCGTCTTGTCGGTCTATTCCGCAGTTTTCATGGTACCATTAGATGAACACGGGAGAACTATCGTTTATGATTTTCTCTTTTGTATACACATGCACAGTTTGTCTTGTTTGTGAGCTCAATTGTGAGCACTGGCAGTCTTATGAATCTTAGAGTTGGTCCCGATCAGATTACACCCTTGTTGAAAACCAGACATACACATGTTGCGCGCAGATTTATTAATATCTATGTATTGTATTAAACTTGATTTCTCACCAACACGCAAGTGTTTGACGTTTATTTTAACACATGTTCAGGTTTGCAGTAGCTGTTTTGGAGCTTGTGGACACGTAGGAAGTTTTCTTTATTTTGGACCTAGATTAAAATGTATCAAGACAAGTTATTGTTGCTCGAATATTTTGCCTTATAATATATTAATTTATGTTGGTTTATTTATATCTTGTGTTTACCCTGCGCCTGCGCGAATGAATGTATTTATTAAATATTGACACCCAATAGTGTCACGAGTAATGAAACAATATGTGGCGCCCCGATGTATAATCCGCCTTTGGTCGGGGTGTTACAAAGTGGCTCCACAACGACATCTTTACTCAGATCCGTGTAATCAGGTAGCCCTAACTCCATCTCTTCTATCACGCCCTCATCATCATCATTCCAAAAGTCATCATCCGTTTCAAAGACGGCTTCGCGCTCCTTGTAAGAAAAACTCTCAATTTGATATCTAGTATTTATCTCGTCTAACCTAGCTTCGTGTTCCTCTATCTTACGGAGTCTTTCTAATTCTATCAACTTATTAAGCCTGGCTTCGAATTCCTCTATTTTACTGATTGTTTATCTTTCGATCAACTTATCAAGCCTGGCTTCTATTGCCTTAATCTTTTGGAGTCTTTCACGTTCCTCTTGTTCAGCTCTCTCCAACATAATCTCTTTCCAACATCTTCTATATAAAATTCTCCTAAACTGACTTGATCTATTAAACATATTAAGTAGACTCGATATAATAAAACACAAACTAAAATATCCTAAACACAACTAGACATGCTAAATCTAACACGTGGACTAACACACCACAACTCAAGACACAAAAGACCAATTAATCAATTAAGTTCAATCAAAGCTAGTTTTGCTATCGCCTAAGTATCCCCGGCAACGGCGCCAAAAACTTGATGTGCAAAACGGTCTAATAAAAAAAAACTAACCAAGACACTCTAGTTTTAAATTTATAACCCTAGACTTTCCTAATGCTAGACCACTAGACAGGCAAGTGTACCTATCAACTGTAGTAAAGCCTAATGAAGTCCGGATATTGAACCCAAAGGACACTAGCGGCACCTAAACTAGACTCTGACTAATAAATTAAATAATTAGATTTAATTGATTTTTTTTCTAATTATTATTTAATAAATTGAATAATACTTAAACTAAAACTGACACGAAAACTAGACACGAACTGGAACTTAAATAGGGGAAATAACTACCTAGGCAATGGAATCCTACTAGTTAAACTAATAGTTAATGAACTTAACTTGGTTGAAAAACAATATCTTAAAAATAAGACACTAAATACCACTATAGTACGCTAGATCGCCTCCCGGCCTCACCAACAACACCCTAGAACTCTAATGACACGTGAAGCTCAATTGTTAAAGGGTTGGATCACCTCCCGGTCTCTCTAGTGAAAGAACAATAAAATCCAATCTCATCTCAATAATTATTTCTACGATTATTTCGACCATAAATCGCAACCAAGTTGAAAACACAAAGTAGACAACCTAATCATGCGTCTAACAATCACCAAAAACTATTAAACCCAAGTGCAATAATTATTAAAATAATAAACTAGATTCAATTACACAACAATACCATGACCAAACCAATTAAAAACATTTACCATAACATCAAATAAACCCACATCAAATAATAGTTCGTCAAACCATCAAAATAACATAGTATTCAACCAAAACCTAGGCAGTACAAGAAGTTTAGCCAACCATAATTATGAACGAAACAAACATAAAATATTTATTACGGTTCATCTAGAAAGAAATAAATATGGTTGAGCTATTAGCCCGCGAGCTTAAATTAATTGACCCGGTAACTTGCTTGCTTCTTTAATCCAACCGTTGACATCTTTAGACCAGCGTGCTTGCTTCCTTGGTTTTGAAATAAAAATAGCCAAAAGGGGGCATGCCCCTTGATTTGTGTCCCCCACTTGCCGACCTCTCCATCTCAAACCTACATACACCATTTATATATTTTGTCTTCTCTCGGTTAATTGTCTTCCAAGAAATGTATTTTCTTTTCTTACAATCATAGGGTTCCGGTTACTAGCCCTCGTCATTCATTTAATTTTGGTGGACTCCCACATACAATTGGGCCATATTTAGCTTATTGATATATTTAGTTATGGCTTATATACTGAGCTTCACGTGGTGGCCTGTCATACAAAACAAAAAATATTTATTATTTGTTAATGAATATTCATATAAGTAAATTTCAATGGAATTAATTACTGTTGAGTCTTGAAAATGACTAAAACTAATTAAACGATACTGTTAAAATGACTTTTTTTTAAATATGAGCAATAATAATAATATCTAGAATTTGTTTAGACGTTTGTTAGTCCGTCTCAAGCTTAGTTCAATTACTCTATTTAACTCGTTATCTTTTAAAACTATTAAAATCTAAATATGAACCAGCTAATAATATTATGCAATAAAAGTTGGCTCAAAAGTACATAAAAGGTATAGGAAATACTTATAATAATTAGATATAATTGAGTCCATATCACCTCATAATTTAAGTTTTGAGATTAATTATACCGAACTGCTGCTCAAATCCTCTTTCGCTCAAATCTTCACTAAAGTATTACTAATATACCTATTACAATTACTAATATATATATATATATGTGTGTGTGTGTGTAATTAAAAGCATATCATAAACTAGATCCTAAGGTATTACATCTAATCCGATTGTCTATATTGATTAGATATATAAGATTAATACGTGTTTAAAGTGGTATCAGAGCACTAGGACATTAGATTGCTCTTAATTAAGTGTTATTGAAATGAATTTGAAGCTTGTTGATTAAGTTTCTTACTTTTAAGTATTATTGAAATTCTGTTTGAATTTTGGCTTGAATTGGAAGATTATGGATTGAGTTTGGTTTGGATTGTGTTTGGTAAAGTTTGAGAAAAGTGTGTGTGAATTGGATTGTGAATTGAGGTTGATTGGATTGGTTTTGGATTGGATCTGTAAGTGTACGGAACTGGGAAATGGTTATGTGGTAATTAGTGTTTGATTGATCGATTAGAGTATACGGGATATGTATGGTTGGATTCGCGACTTGATTACGAGTAGTTTGAGCTGCGATTTGGCTAATTTGGTGTTGTATTGAGATTGTATTACATGTTTTAGTTTGGTTTTAGTTGATCTTGAATCTAGGAAATTTCCAGATTTTTGAAAATTTGTTTGAAGATTTGAAGGTTTGAAGGTTCATTATAGTTAGTTCATCAACCACTTGTCTTGATTTGCTATCACTCCTTAACAGATTCGTGCCACGTGGCGAGTTTGTTACAAATGAATAACAAATTCATTCGTTATTCACTGTAGTCACTTTGTTATCAACTGTAGCTGATTCGTAATGTAGCCAATTCGTATCCACTGATTCGTTAACAATTCGTCTATTGATTCATTCAGTGATTCGTTACTTATTCGTCCTTGATTTGTCATTAAGTCATTATACTGATTCGTTAGTGATTCGTTGGTGACGTGTATATGATTCGTTACTAATTCGTTATAATCTAATTCGTTACTAGTTCATCAGAGTACTATTCCTGATTCGTAATCCAGACTTGATTCGTTATCCAGAGCTCACTTGATTCGTTAAATTACTATTCTCAATTCATTATCCATACTTCACTTAGTTCGTCAAGTGTACTGTTCCTGATTCGTTACAGAATTTTCACTTTTTAACCCTCAATTTTGACCTTTTAATTACAATGGCTGGTTTTTACGCGCCGGCATCTCAGAACGTACTTATGCAACAAATGTTACACCTAGATGCTAAAATTGGATCCCATTCAAAATGCCCACGATTGATGAAATTCAATGATTTTGCAAAGTGGGAACCACGGTTTCGAGCTCATTTTGGTTCAATGCATCCCGATTGCTCAAGATGTCTTGATGATGTATATACTGTCCCAATTCTTGGTGATGAAACCACAAGTTTTACTCCCAAAGCTATTTCTCAGTACTCTCAAGAAGAGACAGAGGATTTAGAGATCAAGACGAAAGCATATTCAACTCTTACTATGGCTTTACTCGATAATATATTTCATCAAGTTGGGAGTATCAAGATTTGTGCTTCATTGTTTCAGCACATTAAAATGAGAAGCATGTGAAATACTGAAGAGATCAAGAAAGTAATGTTAAAGTTCCAATTCGTAAACTTTAACTTACTAAAAGGAGAGACTGTTGAGGAAATGCTTACTCACTTCAATCACTTGATAGCTAAGATGAATAAGTTAACGATGGAACCTTCGGAATCTGACAAGATGGATACGGTTAAGAATGCTTTACCAAGTTCATATTCCACTTTTCTGATGGTGTTGAAGGAAAATAATTATTTCAAAAATGAAGATTTAACTGCCTTGGAATCTATGCAAAAGATTGAAGCTAGAGAATATGATTTGAAGTGTCAAAATTCATCAAAAGAAGTTCAGTATCCATCTTTTTATGGTGGTTGTATTCCTTTAAGTAGCACATCATTTCCAATCACTGTATTTCTCACTCAGAATGCAAATGAAGGATTAACAACAACTTATTGTGATCCAAATGTATGCTTTATGGCATCTGGATTAACTGATAACTCTGGAGGTTCTGGAACTTCTGCTATAGCAAGTCCATTTTCTACACCACTAAACGTGAACATGAAAGAGGCTGAACAAAATTTTGCCATTCTGTGTGTTTTTATGACTCCGTATGAGAATTTGGTTGGTAGAAAAATTGCCATGAGTGAGTTAACCGATGAAGATTATGACCAACTCGACCCTGATGATTTAGAACTTATGGATCTTAAGTGGAACATGGCAATGATAGTGAGAAAAGTGAAGAAGTTCATGCAAAGAACTAGGAAAGATCTACCATCTTTGAACAAGAGGGTTGGGTTTTATAAGTTAAAAGTTAAGTGCTATAACAGTCAAGAGTTTACTTTGCCAAAGAGTGTGACAAAAACCAAAGAAAGAATACAATGGACCTCGAAGCTAAGATATGAGTTCTGTGAAAAATGGTAATGACGCTGATAAACCTTCTGCTTCGGGATCACAAGCTCTGCTTTCTGCTGCTGATGGAACTGATTGGACCCAAAGATAGTGCAACGATAATCAAGCGAACTTGGCTATGTTCGAGATGAATGAGAGCTTTCAAGATGCAAGTGGGAATGAGTTATCATCTGACAATGACTCTACGTTTTAAAGAGCATGACGCCCTACTTTCTCGAGTATTATTAGGGCTCGCTCTCCTTTCTTCCTCAGATATTATTATGGTTCGGTCCCTTCTTCCTCGAGTATTATTAGGGCTCGGTCCCTTTCTACCTCGGATATTATTAGGTTCTGGTTCCTTCTTCCTCGAGTATTATTAGGCCCGGTCCCCTTCTTCCGTAAAACCTTACCATACCTTTCTCCTATATTTATTTATAATATTTCATATATACACTCAATCTTTCATATAATATACGTGTTAGAATAAATATATTTTATATATTTATATATGGCCCTTATAATTATTTATCTTATTATTGATCATTGACCTAAATAACCTTATGTTTATAACTGGTAAATCCTTGATGGACGGAATTACCCTTACTAACATTAATAGGGTTTCCCCTTGGGTGTATATATAGAGAGCTTATTAGAGAGGTTAAAAACTAATGATGAATAATAACACCATAAGAATCATCCCCTACCTCTCTCTCTCAAATCGTGTTCATCAAGAACATCTAATCTCCATCCTAACCATACATCCTAAAGGGGAACTCGATCAGATTAAGAAGATGTCAATCTCAAACATCACTGGATTATCAGGTATTACATATTTCCTTGTTTCCATTATATCATCGATTATAGAAACTGATCAACATGTGGTATCAGAGCATGATGTTGATTAATCAGTTTCTTCGATGTCCATAAAAACTGGAATTAAAATAGGAAACGAGTTTTTGATTAAAACCCTTATGTTTACGTTTTTGATCATCATCATAAAACTGATTGGATCTGATGTTCGTATTATTTCTAACGAATTGTTAGGTCTGATTAAAACCTGTTCATTATAAAAACCTGATTATTTTCGAAATCTATTTTACAAAACTTTCAGATTTCGATTCCAGTATTAAATCTGATAATATAATCGAAAACAGTTTCGTAAAATTCTTGAAACTGTTCTTGTTTTTTTCGAAGATGTTCTTGAAGAACATCATAATTTTCGAAAACTAACCTTAATTAGGATTAACTTGGGAAAATGAAATCTGTTAAAGAGATAATATTATCTCTAAGTTTAATTTCAAAATCTTTTAAATAAAATAAAAGATATAATTTTGAAATCTTATTAAAATTAGAGATAATCTAAAACTTTAAAGAAATAATATTATCTCTAAGTTTAATTTCAAAATCTTTAATATAAAATAAAAGATATAATTTTGAAATCTTATTAAAATTAGAGATAATCTAAAACTTTAAAGAGATAATATTATCTCTAAGTTTAATTTCAAAATCTTTTAAATAAGATAAAAGATATAATTTTGAAATCTTATTAAATTTTGAGATAATCTAAAACTTTATAACAGAATCTCCCAAATCCCTTAAAATTAGGAAAAGGTTATCAGGTTGATTATTTTTTTCGAATTCTGCTAATGTTGCGAATCAAGGCATCTATTCACAACAACTGGACTCTAATCGCAACAAATGAAATGTTGCGAAATCGCATGATGTTGCGAGAATTACATATTATCTTGCGAGTAACATGTTGCGAATGTCCACTAATTATGTTGCGATCAGAACCTAGCATCACAGAATGTTGCGAAGGGACATATGTTGCGAAAAGTCACTAATGTTGCGAACCTTAAGATGTTGCGAGTATTACTTAAGATGTTGCGACGAGCTAATTTTGCAAGATGTTGCGAGTATTACCTATTGATGTTGCGATCAGCCCATAAAATCACAGGATGTTGCGAGTACTCTTAATCGCAACAATTATGTTGCGAGTGCTTTAAATCGCAACAATGCTGATTACATCACAACAACTCCATTCGCAACATCTCTCATAACAACATCATTCGCAACATCTCTTATAAAACATCAATCGCAACATTACTTATGACTGCACTGTTCGCAACATCTAAAATCCCCTAACCAAATTCGCAACATCACTTCGAAGAAATCGCAACTTTACTTATATCTTACATGTTGCGAAATGATCAGAAACCCTTATATATAACCTAACTGATTAAGGGGCCCTGCTCCGTTAAATTACTTAACTTAAATAACACTTATAGTTCACTTCTGCCCAACGGTGATGTGTAACCTAATATTGTTATTTAAGTCTAATTAAGTATGTCACTTAAAAGTGTATGTCCTAACATTATCAGACATTCGCATGACTTTAGTTTTGCTTAACTTAAACAACACTTCATGAGTTCACTTCTGCCCAATGGTGATGTGGTAGCTTAACAAAGTTGTTTTAGTCTAACTAAGCATAGTCATCTAAAAGATGAGTATCCTAAAATTGCTAGATACTCAAATGACATTAACTTTGCCTTAAATACCTTAAATGTCTCAATTCTGCGCAACGGTGATTTGTTACATTTATGTATTGCAAACTTACCTTGTGCATAACAACTTGATTGTTCCAATTCTGCCCAACGGTGATTTGTTACAATTATTTTCGCACAAGAATTTTATACTTAAATAATACATTTTCTGCCCAACGGTGATCTATTTTATTTAAGTATAATAAAATTAATTTTGGTGTTATACTTAAAATTATCACATCTTCATAATGATCCTTACATTAATGATCCTTCATTAATGATCCTAATTTCAGTCTGCCTTATTAGATTACCCATAACATAAATCACTCTAAAATTCTTCTATAAAGTTTGAATCTCAAACCTAAATCATCCACTCTTATTACAAAACCTAAGAAGAGTTTTGCTTCTAAAAGGGTCTTATAAAATTTGCCCTTTTGAGTCTTGATTATCCTTAAAGACTTGAAATTCTTACTGCTCATTCTGATAAAAGTATTACAGAAAAACACTTGAGCATAATCAGTGGGATAAATAAATATGTCTCTTATGATAATCAAGAACTCCTTACATGATTCCTATCAGGTGAGCAATTACGGATTCTAAAATTCCTAAGACTAACGTTTTTTTTTATGGAAATAATAGAATCAAAACAATTCCTAAGATGCATGCAAAACACTCTAATTCTAAATAAAAAGGTTAATTGGCATTTGTGAATACATCCTAATATTTAATTCCATGACCCATAAACTGAGAGCTTATACATGGAACTTAATGAAGTCTTTTCAGTGTATTACTTTTCCACCAGTACAATTAGATGCCTTAAGAATCAACTATAACACTCAGAAGTACTAAAGGAAACTGAGTGTGTTGCTAGCAATATATGTACAGGAAAAGGAATGCCTAAAATTGAAAATCAAATGTTATTCACCTTATTACCACTAAACCTTAAAAGAGGATAGTTCTAAAGTCTTGAAACAAAATACAAGTACTGCTTCCAGCTCTAAGTTCTCAAAGGGAAAGTCTCACTGCAAAATCATGCCATTAGACTAGGCACGAGCAAAGAGACTATCCATACCTCAAGGGAACAGTTGGCTAAGAAAGGTAGTTACCAATTAATGATATTTAACTCCGCTAATATTAATATCCCTATTAACACATGTTAGTTGAGTTTAGTTTTATACGTTTCCTTATCAGAAATCGATAATAATTAAGATGAGAGTCAGTGACTCATTTAATGTTAAGGTTGTAAGAACCATAAAAGCTGTTTTGTATTAAGCTTTATGATACCTTAAACATTCTAGAGTTTACTCAGAATTTAGTATCAATACTAAAGCTACATTTTGACAGTTATAAGGTTTTAAATGACCAAAACAAAGTCACTACTAACTAAAACTATCATATTATCGGTCGTTATTATCTGAATAGAAACCTTATAAGATAAAACTAAGCGATGCTACAAATTTCACAACCTTTTGTTATCATAGAAATGAGAATTTAACAAAAGATAAATGAGACTTACGTACTTCATCCATTAAGACCAAAATTTTCATGAGAAATCATGACTCGGTTGACAAAGGATGAATTGCCATTAAATCTCATTCTTAGTGATTTGAAAGCATGTGTTAAATGCCTTAAATATAAACTGGATAAAGGGAGTAAGTGAGGTCCACCATAAGTTAAAATTCACTGCTATTAGTGGAGCTTAGAAGAATATCAACTTGTATCTAATCTGTTTCCTACTGGACAAGTTCTTTAAAGAAATCAATTCATATATACTTATCAGTATTCCTTCTAAATATGTCCTTAAAATTTCTTATGAAATATGGACAATAAGGAAATCAAGTCTAAACTGTATGAAAGTTTCCTATGACATGAATCGCCAAAACTTGTATGGAGTTTTAGAGGCCTAAAAGATCAGTGGGAGCACTGAGTGTCCTTATATGCAAGAGATGGGGGAGAAACAACTTAATCTACCTCATAAAACATCCCTTGTATAAGACACTGCTCCATTATATCTTGTCTCCTTAACATTTAATGCTACTCCTAACAAATTTTGTTGGATACCTAAATATGGGAAAACTTAGATTTCTTACCAAGACTAATTAATATAATCCTCAATTAGAATTTATTGGTCTTCTGATGTTGACCCTAAGCATGCTGAATTCTTACATATTTCTAAGGTCAGTAGGAGCAGTAAAAGTCCTTATCATAACTTGGCTAAGTACAAGACACGGGGGGAGAGATTGTCGCTTACTTTAACTCCGATTACACCTCTTGTACACCATACTGCACCAACTCTTACATACTTAGAAACTAATATTGCTCCTAATATACCTGAAAATATGAAACTCCTTATAAACCCAATAATCAACTCAGGAGGTCATCTAGGTCTCAAAGGCCTACTAACTTTGATGATTATGTACCCTACCTGACTAAAGATTAAATGGATTTTGGAAGGTTTAATGATCCTACCTCTTCTAATTAAACCATTAGTATCAATCAATCTTCTAAAATAGTATAACGTTTGGGATTTGGTTGAATTACCTAAAAGGTAGTCATTACTAAACTAAATCTGAATGAATAACGTTAATACACTAAAGGTATGATTGATTGATAAAGGTATACTCAAGAGGGAATAAATTATCAAAGAACCTAGTTCCTTGTCTTACAAAAGGTTACTTTGAGGATCATCACTGTTCTAGTAGCTTATAATAATTTAGAGCTACATTACATGAACATTAAAACAACTTTCCCTAACATTGGCCTACATGTTCGTAAAATAACCTGTAAGTTCTAAACTGAAGGTTAAGAACACTTAGTTTGTAAGTCAATAAAATCCATGTATGGGTTGATGCAAGAATCAATAATGAAATCATAATGCAACTCTCTTCATCAAGAACTAAGTGGATTGATTTACCTACCTCAAGATGAGTGGGAGCAACTAATGTAAACTTGTCCTTATATAGATGACATTCTTTTGACAAGTATATGTTACATGAGTCAAAGTATTGTTAACGCATATCTTGACCTAATCAATCTCGGAGATACCTCTTATTTAATAGTTATCAAAATACACCGAGATAGACTCATTAGTTTTATATGTTTTACATGAAACGGGTCCTTACACTTGTAACATACAATATTGCTCTCCTTTAGAGGCTAATAGGATAAATGAGGTTATTTCCTTATGCATCATTAAAATAGATGCCTTAAGAAGGTTCAAATCTATACTCGTTTAGATATTGGTCACATTGCTAAACACTAGACTAATTATTTCTATTGTGAAGCATCTGATAAAATATCACAATATCTCTAAGAAACGAGACACAATAATTTAAAGAAGAAGAAGTGAGAACTAAAAAACGGTTGACTACTAATATTCTAACTTTGTCAACTTCTGGGTATATCCTTATGTCAGCAGACATTACTATCTCATGAAGGAGTCCTAACTAACTGATAACAACGACCTAAGTTATAATGACATAATATGTTGCTGATCATAACGCAACGTGTCACTAAATGTTGTTGGAAAACTTTATCAGTTGACTCATAATTTATTAACTTCATATAAATCCAATATTGAAGACTTATTGTGATAAAGTCAGCTACCCTTATTTCTTGAACAGTAACAGTTCAAGCGGAGCTGCATTAGAATTCGATACAAGTCTAAATTATTGTTCGCTTATGACTTAAGAACAAATAGAGGAAACTAAACTTTTGTATCGAATACATTCATGATATGTTTATGGATCCACTAATTAAAGGTCTGTCACCCATAAGTCTCCTAAATGGCCAATAATAGAGACGGGTTTTACCAATGACCAAGCGCAACTGCGTATCGTACTATGAATGATTAATTATTAATTTTTCCTCATACGTTGAAAATTTGTTTTGTCTCTAAATACGTTCATGCATGCCTAAAGACGTATAGACACTAATTATACAAATCAACGGTAAGGGCTTATTTGTCAATTTGATCCTAAAGTTAGGTTTTAAATTTGAGTTGTAGTATGATTAACGGGGGTCCTGAGTCGAATATTGATTCAACGACTGTATTTCTCTGCTGCAATTTGGGTTTAGAACTAAAATGAGTATTAACCTCTGATCAGACTAATCTAATGCTCATAATAAACAATTACTAGGCCAAGTGGGAGAATGTTAGAATAAATATATTTTATATATTTATATATGGCCCTTATAATTATTTATCTTATTATTGATCATTGACCTAAATAACCTTATGTTTATAACTGGTAAATCCTTGATGGACGGAATTACCCTTACTAACATTAATAGGGTTTCCCCTTGGGTGTATATATAGAGAGCTTATTAGAGAGGTTAAAAACTAATGATGAATAATAACACCATAAGAATCATCCCCTACCTCTCTCTCTCAAATCGTGTTCATCAAGAACATCTAATCTCCATCCTAACCATACATCCTAAAGGGGAACTCGATCAGATTAAGAAGATGTCAATCTCAAACATCACTGGATTATCAGGTATTACATATTTCCTTGTTTCCATTATATCATCGATTATAGAAACTGATCAACAATACGTATATCATTCATACATCATATATATAAAACAATCCCATCTTCTAACGATCACCTTTCCTGGAGAAACACGCAATATCCGAAGATCGTTCCCGTACCGAAGCCTTCATTCATACTTCTATAACCATCGCATAAATCATATATGGCATACACTTACCATTTATGGTAAGTGTAATAACTAATCACATCAAGTATGTACATATCCCCAAAAACATAACAAGGAAAGGGGGCTAGAAAATCACCTGTAAACGATTCCTTTCTAAGTATACAGTAATGCTCTTCTTGAGCTGTGCACGGCTAATTGTGTATCAATTAACAAGCATCACTTAACTACTCCTACTTATATTATATTTCTAAGTCATTTCCCATTTTAAACGTTATATTTCCTTATCTTTAGTTCATATATCATATAAGTCCATATCTATCGTTTACGTACGTATACACTGTTTATCTTTCATTTATTTAGAATTACATTCTAGCGTATAAGTTATTCCCAACGTGTAAGTTGTTTCCAGCGTATAATTAGTTTTAGTGAGTAAGTCTTACATATACGTCCATACATATATGTTTTATATATACATATAGGGGCCTGCATACATATACGCCCACATACATAGACGTCCATACATATACGTTTTAAATACATATGCGGGCATGCATATATATATATATATGCCCACATACATATACATCCATACATATACGTTTTATATATACATATACGGGCATACACACATATACGCCACATACATATACGATGCGTACATACACGTCTTACATATACATATACGCCATATACATACGTGCTACATACATATACGCTACTCAACTTATACGACATATATACTTATATGCCGTAACATCTGTTCAGATTTCCATTTCACGTTTTTAAGGTTTTTCTTCGATTCCGGCGTTGTCGGCCACCGTTAACCACCATGGTTGGTCGCGGTTTGATCGTTTATGACCTAGGTTGCTTTGGGGGTCCAGATCTGAGCTAAGGTGGCCCTTAAGCTTGTTTTTGGTTGATTAAACACCCGAGTAAAGCTAGATCTAGATTCAAATGGATCATTCAGCATCCAGGGGCTGTGGTCTCGGGTTCTAATATATTGGGTCAGCTGAGATAAATGATTTCTTAACTTCGGTTGGTCTTGGATCGTTGAAGAGAATAGAGTAGAGAGTGTGGCTTAAGTGTGTGTTTTTGATGGTGGAGGCTAAGGTGTAAAATGGATGGAGATTGAAAGGATTAATGTTTAATGGGTATTCATACAACCTAAGCCCATGGAACTTAGGCCGATATTCCCTTTTAAGTCCACATTGAATACCATCTAATTAGCCTACCATCCTTCTCTCCTTATTGTTATTTTATCATTATTATTCTACTAACTCAATTTAATTCTTCCAACGTAAATAATGTATTAAATATTATTCTTAGAAATTTCGGGATGTTACAAGTCTCCCCTCCTTAAAGAGGTTTCGTCCCCGAAACCTAACTTTTACTTAAAACAAATATGGGTAAAACTTGCGCATTTCTTATTCAACTTCCTAGGTAGCATCCGATCCTTTACGATGCTTCCACATCACCTTCACTAAAGGGATAACATTATGACGAAGTTGCTTTTCTTTACGGTCAACTACCACTATAGGCTGCTCGATGTAGTTTAACTGCTCATCAACCTTAATATCTATTAATGGCACGTGGGACGTGTCATCAGCTAGACATTTCCTCAGGCGAGAAACATGAAAAGTAGAGTAAATCCCCTCTAACTCTCCAGGAAAATGCAGCTTGTAAGCTACTTCACCAACACGTTCTATGATTTTAAACGGTTCAATGTACCTTGGACTTAACTTTCCTCTCTTCCTGAAATGAATAATTTATTTCCAAGGTGAGACTTTGAGCATCACATGGTCACCAATGTCAAAATCAATTGGTCGCCGCCGCTTATCAGCATACGACTTCTGATGGTGCTGAGTAGCTTTCATTCTTGCCTTGATCTAATTAAACCTTGAATAGGTTTCTTGCACAACTTCTAGATTCCCGTTCTTTTTCTGACCAATCTCTCCCCAACATACATGATTTCTAAAACGTCTACCATACAACATCTTGAATGGTGGCATACCAGAGAACTCTTCCATATGTAGATGATCATCCCAACTTGATTCAAAATCTAAAACGCAAGCACGTAGCATATCCTCAACGATTTGGATAGTCCTTTTAGACTGCCCATCTGTTTGAGGATAATACGCCAAACAGATGTTCAGTTTTGTTCCCATGGCTTCATGGAACTTCTTCCAGAATCTCGAAGTAAAGCGAGTATCTCTATCAGACATGATTGATAATGGTACTCCATGTTTAGCCACAACCTCCTTTATGAATACATTTGCTAACATTTTTGACAAGATGGCCTCTCGTATAGGCAGAAAGTGAGCATTTTTCATCAAACGGTCCACTATCACCCAAATTAGTGGAGATGGAGTTTGGTATAAAATAACAGGTCAGACGAGGTGTTAATGGAATGTTTTAAGGGTTGCCGGTGCCACGGGGTCAGGGGACGGGGAAGGGCTGGGTTATTATTTAATATTAATTTAAATTCAGAAGTTACACATTCAGCCCCTGGACTTTCATATTTCTTTCAAATGATAATTAAACTATAGTTACCACTTGAACCTTGAAACTTAAAATGTTATAACCACGTCATAGAAGTTTATAAGCTTAAATATTTTTCGTATTATGCTCGAATAGTTCGGAACTCGCATAAGTAAACCTTTAAATGCCGGAATTTTGTTAATTAAACGAATCCAATAGAAAATGTACGATCGATAACTTGAACTATCGAGAATATTGCATAGATACTAAAGGAATGATACGATCACATCGAAACAACAAAACGTGTCGGTTAACGAACATAATAAAAATACATGAGACGAAAATTGATATATATATATATATATATTTATATTTACACATACATTTATAAATAAACTGAAAATTTAAAATGGGTCGGATTTTCGGGTTTGAAAAGTAACGAATGTTACACCAGTAGTCTCTTTTAAGATCTTGATACATCTTGGTTGATCCCGGATGAATCGAGTATCTCGAATTGCGAGCTTCATCTAAAATTCGACCTTTAAGATTTCTATAATGTGGAATCCACATACGACCGAACCTAGTCTTCACTCCATGAGTGTTATCCATCAACTCGTCTCGCTGTCCAAAAATTCTTTCCTTTTTCATTAACTCTTCATCTGCAAGCATCTCTGACTGCACCTTGATGATTTCTCCGAAAAGATCTGAGTTAATGATCAACTTATAAGACTTGCATCTTATCAACCGCCCAAGTGTCATGTTGTTCATGGATCTGGGGTGGAAATAGGTCCACGTGAGCCTAAGGCGTCCGATCTTGAAAGCCCGACGGTGACGCTTACTATTAGCACCCCGGAATTAACATTGACGGCTATGCTTACGTCTGATCCTCAGCTTGGTATGATTTCTCAATATGTTTTACCTTCGATACCAAGGCCTACTGCTGCTAGTTCGGTGATTCCTCCAACACCGACCATGATGCCGAATCTTCCTATGGACGTCTCGTTTATGAGAATTAGTCGTCCTCAGGGCCCCGTGCAGCCGATACCTCAGTCTTTTCATGCTTTGCCCCCTACCCCCGAAAATCAGATGGACATGCTCTTGAGGTTGATTCATCTATATGAGAATCAAATGGCGGCCAATCATCAAGCTCAAGAGAGAATGTTAATTAATCAAAGGTGTATGATGGGGTTTTTCTCTTATTCTCAAAAGAAGACAAAGGAGCTTCGTGAGATTGTCATTTCTCAGGGGCTGAAGATTAAAGAATAGGAGGATTGCATTCTTCAGCTTAGGTGCAAATATGATGAATTAAAGAAGCTGAAGAACGATGATGATGATGATCCTGACGCTTCAGGTGCTGGAGGCAGTGAGCCGAAACAAGCTCACGGCTCATCCTCTGGTGCTGGTACAAGCAGAGGTGGAGGCAATGATAAATAACTGGTGGTTTATCATGACTCGACAGAAGCTCAACCAATAGAGTCAGTCAAAGCCAACACAATCCTGTTCAAGGACTTTGAGAAGGGCGTAGTGATGAGCACTGCAAACCTTGATGAAATCGAAGAAGGTCAGTTCGTTGACTAGTCTCTAACGCGTGAACATATTGGATTACTGTTGGGACTGAATGATGAGGAACTGGACTCTTTGGAAGCAGAGGAGGACGTGGAGGTGGTAAACGACGAGGAAGTGTTATTTGACACGGCTATTCCTCATATGAATATGTAATTTATTTATGAAGATAAGGAGATAGAGGTTGAAAATATGACAACAGAAGAATACCCCGATCTTTATCAACGATCTAATTTGATCAGTGTGTTACTACCTTTACTGAAGAAAACGTCAAAGCTGCTAAAGATCAGTTGGAGAAGGTTTCGAAGAATAAAGCCAAGATGTCGGAACGTGATGCGGATCCGACTGAGGCTGAAATTCTGGGTTGGTTCAAGTATCGAAGCAAATGGGCTTGGAAAATTATTGTGGCGTACAGGTACGTTAACGAAGAACAGAAACTGGACACAATCGCACGTGCTAAAGCTAATCAAAAGACAAAATTCAAAGTCGTGTCGATTGTGAAAGGTGATATCGTTTCCTGGTTATACGACACTGAGTAAAAGGTCTGTATTGTCAAGTGGAAGAACAATGTTCAATACTATGTGAAAATCACTGACGTTCTCTCACTACTGCGTTGGGATGTTCTTACCCTCGCGAGTCGACCTTTTATTAATCGCGGTGGAAATCGTCAAGCAGAATGGTTTCATCAACATTTGATTTTCGAGGTAAACCGTGGTTTTAAATTCTTTAAGCCACAAATTCCTATAAGTAAACGTATTGACGAGATTGATCCTCGTACGGGTTGGAGGAAGCTCGTGCTTAAGGTTAAACCACCAAAGACGATGAAGTATGTACCTGTGAAGACATTCACACAAGGTGTTCACCTAACGTTTAATCATTGGTACTATGGCAATCGTACTTGTGATGCCGTCATTGTTCTGGGTAAAGGCTTGAAGACCAGTTTTATTAGAGTTATCGACCCTATGTGGCTCGTTAACTTATCCGAAATAGACAATGACATGCTGTTCGTGAACAAGATTTTGATAGAGCGCCATGAAGACTACAACCGAGCTATGCAGTTCCAGTGTGTTGTACGTGTATGTCACGAGTTCGGGATTCATAGTTTTCGTGATTGGCAGACGAAGCGCTTCAGGTAACTTAAAAACAAAGAGCTCAAGATGAGGGGGTGTTTGTTAGTGCACGGTTTTGATAGAGCGCCATGTAATTTATTATTATTATCATTATTATTATAATGTAAGGGTATTTATGGAAAAACAATTAGTTCATTAATGTATAGGCTAATTTGTTAAGGATGTTTAACGAATGAACTGTAATTCGTTATGTATGTTCCCATTCGTCATCTTATGTTGATGAATGGGGGCATACCAAATCACTGATTCGTTATGGTTATTCTTATGTTTCTTGTAAGTTAACGAACTGGAGCCAATTCGTTATGGGATGTGTAACGAATTGGTCTTCGTCGTCTATTTAAGGGCTGTTCATACCCTCATAATTTAAGTTTTGAGATTAATTATACCGAACTGCTGCTCAAATCCTGTCTCGCTCAAATCTTCACTGAAGTATTACTAATATACATATTACAATTACTAATATATATATATATATATATATCTAATTAAAAGCAAATCATAAACTAGATCCTAAGGTATTAGATCTAATCCGATTATCTATATTGATTTGATCTATAAGATTAATACGTGTTTACACATCCGAAGATACATATTATACAACCTGCTTATCTTCCTTTCATACATACATAAGTATATACCTTCTTTCTTTCTTTCATTATTTCTTTCTTTCATTCATTCTTTCTTTTATCTTTAATCTTACGTTACACACTTATACGTTTTAAAGAGAATTACGCCCTACTCCCTCGAGTATTATTAGGGCTCGGTCCCCTTTCTTCCTCAGATATTATTATGGTTCGGTCCCTTCTTCCTCGAGTATTATTAGGGCTCGCTCCCTTTCTACCAAGGATATTATTATGTTCCGGTTCCTTCTTCCTCGAGTATTATTAGGGCCCGGTCCCCTTCTTCCGTACAACCTTACCATACTTTTCTCCTATATTTATTTATAAGATTTCATATATACACTCAATCTTTCATATAATATACGTATATCATTCATATAAAACAATCCCATCTTCTAACGATCACCTTTCCTGGCAAAACACGCAATATCCGAAGATCGTTCCCGCACCGACAAGCATTCATTCGTACTTCAATAACCATCGCATAAATCATATATGTCATACACTTACCATTTATGGTAAGTGTAATAACTAATCACATCTAGTATGTATACAGCCCCAAAAACATAACAAGGAAAGGGGGCTAGAAACTCACCTGTAAACGATTCCTTTCTAAGTATACGGTAATGCCCTTCTTGAGCTGTGCACGGCTAATTGTGTATCAAATAACGAGCATCACTTAACTACTCCTACTTATATTATATTTCTAAGTCATTTCCCGTTTTAAACGTTACATTTCCTTATCTTTAGTTCATATATCATATAAGTTCATATCTATCGTTTACGTACATATACGCTGTTTATCTTTTGATTATTTAGAATTACATTCTAGCGTATAAGTTATTCCCAACGTGTAAGTTGTTTCCAGCGTATAAGTAGTTTTAGTGTGTAAGTCTTACATATACGTCCATACATATACGTTTTAAATATACATGTAGGGGCATGGATACATATACGCCCACATACATATACGTATATACATATACGTTTTATATACATATGAGGGTATGCATATATATATATATATATATATATATATGCCCACATACATATGCATCCATACATATACGTTTTATGTATACATATACGGGCATACACACATATACGCCCACATACATATACGATGCGTACATACACGTCTTACATATACATATACGCCATATACATACGTGCTACATACACATACGCTACTCAACTTATACGGCGTATATACTTATACGCCGTAACGTTCTGTTCAGCTTTCCATTTCACGTTTTTAAGGTTTTTCTTCGATTTCGGCGTTGTCGGCCGCCGTTAAAAACCATGGTTGGTCGGGGTTTGATCGTTTATGACCTAGGTTGCTTTGGGGTGTCCAGATTAGAGCTAAGGTGGCCCTTAAGCTCGTTCTTGGTTGATTAAACACCCGAGTAAAGCTAGATCTAGATTCAAATGGATCATTCAGCATCCCGGGCTGTGGTGTCGGGTTCTAATATATTGGGTCAACTGAGATAAGTGTGTGTTTTTGATGGTGGAGGCTAAGGTGTAAAATGGATGGAGATGGAAAGGATTAATGTTTAATGGGTATTCATACTACCTAAGCCCATGGACCTTATGCCCATATTCCCTTTTAAGTCCACATTGAATTCCATCTAATTAGCATACCATCCTTCTATCTATATTGTTATTTTATCATTATTATTCTACTAACTCAACTTAATTCTTCCAACGTAAATAATATATTAAATATTATTCTTAGAAATTTCGGGATGTTACAAGTCTCCCCTCATTAAAGAGGTTTCGTCCCTGAAACCCAACTTTTACTTAAAACATATATGGGTAAAACTTGCGCATTTCTTATTTAACTTCCTAGGTAACATCTGATCCTTTACGATGCTTCCACATAACCTTCACTAAAGGGATAACTTTATGACGAAGTTGCTTTTCTTTACGGTCAACTACCACTATAGGCTGCTCGATGTAGGGTAACTGCTCATCAACCTCAATATCTATTAATGGCACGTGGGATGTGTCATCAGCTAAATATTTCCTCAGGCGAGAAACATGAATAGTAGAGTGAATCCTCTCTAACTCTCCAGGAAAATCCAGCTTGTAAGCTACTTCACCAACATGTTCTATGATCTTAAAAGGTTCAATGTACCTTGGACTTAACTTTCCAATCTTCCTGAAATGAATAATTCATTTCCAAGGTGAGACTTTGAGCATCACATGGTCAACAATGTCAAACTCAATCGGTCGCCGCCGCTTATCAGCATACGACTTCTGATGGTCCTGAGTAGCTTTCATTCTTTCCTTGATCAGATTAAACCTTGAATAGGTTTCTTGAACAACTTCTAGACTCCCGATCTCTTTCTGACCAATCTCTCTCCAATATACATGATTTCTAAAACGTCTACCATACAACATCTCGAATGGTGGCATACCATGGAACTCTACAAAATGTAGATGATCATCCCAACTTTCTTCAAAATCTAAAACACAAGCACGTAGCATATCCTCAACGATTTGGATAGTCCTTTCAGACTACCCATATGTTTGAGGATAATACGCCGTACTGATGTTCAGTCTTGTTCCCATAGCTTCATGGAACTTCTTCTAGAATCTCGAAGTAAAGAGAGTATCTCTATCAGACAAGATTGATAATGGTACTCCATGTTTAGCCACAACCTCCTTTATGAATACATTTGCTAAAATTTTTGACAAGATGGCCTCTCGTATAGGCAGAAAGTGAGCATTTTTCGTTAAATGGTCCACTATCACCCAAATGGTATCATGATGTTTAGCTGTATGCGATAACTTAGTTATGAAATCCACGGTGATATGTTCCCATTTCCATTCAAGTATCTCTAATGGCCGTATCTTTTCTTACGGTTTTTGATGTTCTGTTTTGACTAGCAAGCAAGTTAAGCGCTTACTGACATAGTCTACCACATCATTCTTCTTACTCGACCACCCACAATGTAACACCCCGGCTAAAGTGGAATAAGCCCGAGTGTGATGTACAGATTTCTCAAAACACATGTGACACTATTAAGTGACAATATTATCATTAATTAATTTAACATCAAGTACACAAGTTTGTAACAAGAAATACAAGGGAAATACAAGATCAATTAACAATTTGTCCATTTATTAATATAACCTAAGTTCTAGTGTCCTCTCCGTTTCATACTCTAATATTTGTATATGTAACATATATATAAAATAAAGTCAACTAAATGAATAGTTGGTGAGTTCACACATGTCTTGATATAAGTATATAAAAATCATATGTAGGTTCCTGGACGGATCGTACACGGGATGTCGCTATCTGCGCAGGTGCGGAATCCCTGCGTAGGTAGATACGAGCGTAGAATACGTATAAAACAAACACACGAGCAATAACCGAAACACGTTATATTGATAACCCGAACACGTGACACGAGGTCACTATTACAGACTCTGACACGTAACTCTCGAACTAATCAACTGAAACGAACCCTAACCAACCTCACGAACTCTCTGCAACTGTTACGGTGAACAGTATATATAAACACGACAACTTCGCCTCAGGCGAAGTTGTCCATAACTTCGCTTGTTCAACAAGTTCGCCTAAGCGAACTTGTTGACAACTTCGCTCGTTACATAAACATAAACATAATCAAAAACATAATTATATTACAGACTCGATTACAAATGTTAGACTATGAACTACTGACATACATGTACCAACAGACTCCCCCTTGGCAGTAGCTTCATATCTTGATCTTCAAAGCTTGAGTCTTGTAATCTTGTATCTTTACGCGTGCGCTCCTTCTCTAACACATACCGACACCACCCTTTGATATTTCCTTGCTTGATCCTTCCAAGCAGGAATGTAGAAGATCTTCTTTTCGTTGAGCATCTTCAGATCAGCTTGCGATAGATTAACAAGATGCATCGGGTCGTAAACCCTAAGCACTTCTTGTTCATCCTCATCTTCCATTACCGCCTCCGCTGTTTCACAATCCACGAACCACCATTTTAGGTCTTTGAGCACGTCCTTGGGCATAAGCTTCATCGGTACTTCTTTAAGGCACCGGATCGGTTTATACTTCATAACCATCCAAGGCTTTCCATCAGCTCTCAAACCTCTATCCTTGTCTTCGACAAGTTTCCCCTTTTGTGGTTTCAGCAGCTCAAACTTCTTCTCCTTAATGCTCTCTTTCCATACGATCTTTCCGATGACTCTAGCCATGTTATTGTCACTTCGATTTATCAACCCCAATCTGGCTAAGTCTTTAACCTCACATTCAGGCAGTGTGTTTAATGATCTCAAAGTTCTCCTGAAGTACTGAATCCCGTCATATCTTTTGATCACGAAGAGCCGCAGCTGCTCATCATATATCCAGCAGATAATACCTTTCTTTGCTTCAGCGTATCCCTTAATATTGTAACTCTTTTTAACATTTTAGGGACCGCCGGTTTCTTCGTCTTTACGAACCATTGAGCACAACCTTCCTTCCAATTCGGCTGCTCTTCCCATTCAGTATCTTCCACAACTGTCTCATCACCCATATCGGGCATCTCAACCTCTGGAATCTCGTGTTCAATATCTTCATCTACTATCTCCCCTTAGTCTATCACATTTTCAACAATAATTTGCTCACCGATCTTCTCAATCTCATCACTCGGCAGCACATCTTCTTCAAGCATAAAATCATCATCATCATCTAGCTCTTTCAACGCGTCGATTACATCATCAACATCATCATCATCATCACCAGCTGCGCTTGTAGACTCCCCCTCAGCTGTGGAAGTACCAAGAGCTATAGAAGTTCTTGGCAGCTCACCACCTGCACCTTCCGGTGCATTGGGATCATCGTCATGATCTTCTCTCCGTTTTGTCCTCAACTCATCTCCCCTACAGCTCATCTCCCTCTGAGATGCCAAGAACGCTTTCATAGCGTCTATGATCTTCCCATGCTCGACCAGGAGGGAGGCCTGTAGTTGGTTTGCTTCCACTAGGCTTTGAATAGTCTTGGACTGCTCAGCTACGATCCGCTCTAGTGAAGCTATCCTTTCAGAGTCTGAGGTAGGCGTTGGAGTTGGCGGGACATCAGCAGCAGAAGTGACCGCAGGTGGTACACTTGGTAACCCTGCAGTAGTAGTGACTGTAGACTCAACAAATCGTGCAACTACCACCGATGGAGTAAGCGATTGAGGTGGTAGAGACACAATTGTTGGAGTCGACGTCTGGACGGCAGTAACCTGTGCTGTAGAAGGAATAAGAGACATACCAGACAAGGCAGGTGGAGCAAAACGTACCAGCCTTGAAGTTTCTCCAGCTCCCGAACCCATACCTGTCCGTTCTCTTCTTGAACGTCTGAGCACTAGCTGAACTGCTTCTTCTTCATCATCTTCCTCGTCATCGTCGTCAACCGTTCTCATCCTCTTCCCAATCGTTCTCTCCCTAGACAACAGCAAACGTCTAGCTTCAGCAAATGTCTCATCAAGATCGGAGTCAGCTACCGAAGTAACTGCTCTAGTAACATCCATGGCCTGAGAACCCGAGACATCCATATCAAACAATCCTTGGCCGCTAAAAGCAGCATCAAGGTCGACGTCTTCAGCAGTAGGCACAGCAGGCGCAGCTGATACAGCATGAGGTGCTGCCGCCTGTTGTGGTCTTGGGTCTCTGAACTCGTCCCCACCAGCAGGAACATACTCCGGGTTGACAAGATACCCGAACAGTGGAGTATGCCTGGGACGCAGCTCAGGCTTGCTTCGTGCGCTAGAAGTGCGACACTGAGCAAAGATACGCTTCGTCACACATTCAACGTATCTAATAGGGCGTCTCTGAGGTAGCAACGGAGCCACATGATTGAGAATCATTTGTAAGAATCGAGGATACATAATAAATCGCTCACGCGCCACAGCCCTCCTCTGACGATCAATCTCGTAAAATATCAGCTGACTAAATGAATATCTTCTGTTGTAAGTCAGGGCAGTCATGGCAGACTGCATCGTCGCGCCCATTCCATCAGTTCCTGCCTTCCTCCCAGACATGCATACGATCAAGACGTGCATTAGGAAGCGCCACTGATCTAACAAAAATCCTTTTCTCCTCTGCGTGTCCCCCAACGGACCTGAATAACCCATCCTGAGATATGCCCCATCACGAAAAGGAGCGACGAACTCCGTTGGGTCATCCCTCGTTTCTTCTCCAAACTGCAAAGCCAACCGTATATCTTCTGAAGAGAACTGCACAACATGACCATTTACGGTTGCTCGCATCACCGGGGGCTCAACCCGGCAATCATACTCTACCGACTGCCAAAAGTCTTCAATGTTAGGTAGTGAAATAGGCAGGGTATTCGTGATCGCATGGAAGATCCTTGAGCGCAGGAGAAATGTGATTATTTCCCTGTAGTCCTCCACGCCACTTGCGTCTGGGTCTAACATGATGTACTGGTTATGCGCTGGAAAGAACTGTCTTTGATCATTACCGTCATCACCACCAGCACCGCCAACAGCAGCCATATCTGCACTAAACGAACCAAGTTAGATAACTGTTAAGCAACTCACAAGTTCGCGTTATACCATGAGCGAAGTTGTGATTAAAACTGTATAGGCGAACTTAAAGGTGAGGCGAAGTTGAGAACAACTTCGCTTCATCTGTAAGTTCGTCTAAATAACTGTAAAACAAATTGGTTTAGGCGAAGTTGAAGATAACTTCGCCTTATCACAACATCGCCTCAGGCGAAGATAAGTGTTAGGCGAAATTAAGCTTCAGGCGAAGTTGTGGATAACTTCGCCTTAGGCGAAATTAAGCCCCAGGCGAAGTTGTGGATAACTTCGCCTAAACCCTAACTTCGCCTGAACTTAATCGGCGACTGTTAGGATTCCAACACCGGAAATCCGGTGTTTTCGGCTAAGTTCGACGATCAAGGACATCAATACACATGATATTAAGGATGTGAAGTTGAAAAGGATGTCCATGCACACTTTAACACAAGTTTTTAAGATTTCGGTTTTGAAGGTCCGACGACCCGAGGTCTCGAACCGGGTAAAAACGATCAAGAACGAACAAGTTTGTGAGAGATATCGACAACACATACCCTCAATGATAATAGAAACTAGAAGCAAAGATCGAAAACGGAGATAAACACAAGTTCGCCGGAAATCTCTCAAGTTCGCCGGAAAATCAAGTTCGCTGATATTATAATGAAGTTTACTGTTAAAAAATCACCTTATATAGGGTCAGAGTTGGTCAGGCGAAGTTAAGGATAACTTCGCCTAGGCGAAGTTAAGCACAAGTTCGCCTGATTCAACAACTTCGCCTATATTTTCAGAATCAACCCTTTAAGTTTGAACATTTTGCAATTAACATTTGAAAGTTTCATAAAGAGTTAAACAAAAATGATCAAGTCTAAGTAACCAGATATAAAATAATACAACTACAAAAAAAGAAAAAACTTATAAAAATTTAACGAAATAAGGGATCAAATTTCAGTCTAGTCAGGGACCACTATGTTTTTAGAAAAGATCCTAACAGGAATCACACTCACTACGTGACTGTCATATAGATCCGTGTTTAGCCGTATTATGACATAGAGAAACAGGTTGTAAGCATGTAAATAACTTAAATGGTTTTCATCGTTTCTGTGATACGGATTAAGGTTCAATTTAGCTCAAAATTTAAGTGGGCAACAACTCAGAGATAATGAAGCCTTCTATCTATTCTCAAAGCGTATTTGGCTATACCCAAGTCACCCTGAATTGACTTCGACCCATAGTGTCTGATTAACTTGTAGATACTCGTTGTCTGCTTCCCGTTCTCTTCTTACTCCAGAATTGAGAAGTCTTGATTGTTACAATAACTCATAAGTACTTAAATTTTTTTATTTTTTTTTTTTATCCACACATACTTATAGACTTCTGAGTACTAAACCACTGCAAGTCCCGAATCTGGATCACTGCAGTGTCTTGAAATGCTTTCTTCACGGGAATCAGAACACTTACGGGCTCGTGTATGACTGGGTAGTCGCTTTTCTGCCTATCATTCGGAAAGAAATGCATGAAGACATTCAAAACTCTTAAGGAGTTTCCACGTAAAATCGAGTAATTTAAGTTAATATCACATACACTTTTACGCACCATAAAAAATTACCATGACATACAATGACTGTCCTAAAGTCTTTTAAGCCTAATAACTTCACTAGTTAAGCACACACAATCAGTATATATATCATTTTCCAAGGTTGGATCAACTTTCTGTTAAACATAACACATTTACTTCATACGAAGTAATAGACTTGAAAAGTAATTTCATTTCCCAAAAAAATTTTGACTTCAATCGCCCCGTTCACGTCAAAGTTTTCAGGTAAACGGCAATCCTGAAGATCCAATGGATCAACTGGACCGACCACATACAGGTATGTGTTCTTCTAACTAAGTATGAACGACTAATTTTCAGCGATAGAAAGAAAACACATCATAAATCGCCCCGGTCACTTTCAGTCATCTGGTTAATGGCTATCCTCAAAATCTACAAGTAGAAGATGAGGACCAAAACATATCCTAAGACATGTCCTTCCAACTGAGATAACCGACATAATTTTAAGCGATTAGTGACGTTTTTTTTTTTTTTTTAAGACACAAAAGAAAAGCATGGTTACTCGGGATTGATCATCCCGTTTAGCTCAATTAGGTTTTGAAATCTGGATTTATCAAACGCTTTTGTAAATAAATCAGCGAAATTCTCGAGCGTATCGACTTTTTCGATCTTAATCAGTTTCTTCTCAGCACAATCCCGTATGAAATGATGACGAATGTCAATATGTTTGGTTTTACTATGTTTCACGGGATTGTTAATTACTGAGATGGCTGCAGTGTTATCAATTAAAATAGGAGTGAGTAAGAAATTCAGACCATAGTCGCGCAATTGTTGCTGAATCCACAAAACCTGTGAACAGCAGTTGGATGCTGCCATATATTCAGCTTCACATGTTGAGATTGCAACTGACGTCTGTTTCTTGCACTGCCAGGAAACTAATCTTCCACCGAGAAACTGATATCCTCCTGTTGTCGACTTCCGACTCTGATTGCACCCTCCATAATCAGAATCAGTATAAGCAACCAGTTCCACGTCTCCTCCCTTCGGGTACCACAACCCTAGCTTCGGCTTGCCCTTGAGATACCGTAGTATCCTCTTTGCACCTTTCAAATGAGATTCTTTCGGATTTGCCTGAAAACGTGCACAAAGACAAACAGCAAACATTATATCAGGCCTAGAAGCAGTTAAATACATTAAGGAACCTATTATCGCCCGATACAGAGTTGGGTCCACATCTGCGTCACCATCTGATTCAGCGCCCAATTTGTGATTGACGCAGATTGGAGTGTCATATGGAGAACTGTCCTCCATCTTGAATCGCTTGAGCACATCATGAACGTACTTCGTCTGATGAATGAACATCCCGTCCTTCTTCTGATCAACCTGCAATCCTAGAAAGAAAGTTAGTTCACCCATAGCACTCATTTCGAAACTTTTCTTCATGACATCCTCAAAATCTTGACACATGGAGACTCTTGATGCAGCAAATATGATGTCATCCACGTAGACTTGAACTAGTAGGAAGTCGCTTCCTTCTCTCTTCACGAACAGTGTGCTGTCAATTAAACCCCTTTCAAAACCATTCTCGAGCAAGTAGTCCGATAACGTTGAATACCAGGCACGAGGTGCCTGATGTAATCCATACAGCGCCTTGCTCAACTTGTATACGTGATCTGGGAAGTCTGGGTCAGGAAAACCCGGAGGTTGCTCAACATACACAACCTCATCAACTTTCCCATTTAAAAACGCACTCTTCACATCTAGCTGAAACACCTTCATTCTCTTACATGCAGCAAACGCCAAAAACAATCTTATCGCTTCCAACCGGGCGACAGGAGCGAACACCTCATTGTAATCAATACCCTCTTGCTGATTAAAACCTTTAACAACCAGCCTTGCCTTGTTTCTAATGATAATCCCCTTTTCATCCCTCTTGCACTTAAACACCCATTTTGTGCCTATAGCATGCACATTCCTTGGTTTTTCAACCAAAGTCCAGAATTCCATCTTCTCGAATTGAGCCAACTCTTATTGCATGACCTCGACCCACGAGCTGTCCTTAAGAGCCATTTGATAATTTTTCGGTTCAATCTGGCTAATAAAGCAGGAGTACAAACATTCGTTCATTATACCCGTTTCTTTAATGCTTGTATAAACACAGGTGTGCTCATTCAAGCTACTTCTGGTTTGTACACTGGAGGACACATCACCTCTAATATTCTCCAATGGGTGATCTTTGTGAATTCTCGTGGTCAGAACAGCACCGACATGCAAATTATCTTCCAAATTTGAAGAGATCTCATCAATGGTTGTTTCTGGCTGAGAGTGAAGTGGATTGATAAACTCATCTTCAGGTAGGGCAGCAGGGGTATCAATAGTGTTTGATGTGGAAGGTTGACTTTTCTCAATAAGCTGTCGTTGCAATAGATTCTCTTCCTCATCAAGTATCATCTTCGACGCAATTCTTTCTTCTTCTTCAGAAATTTCCAAATTAGGGATGTTAAATGACTTAAACAGCTTAACATAGTCGAAAAGCTCAGCAGGTCCATTGCTTGGTTTTGGCGATTGGTAACTAGTAATGTCGGTGTTACACACCACCTCCACCTTGCAAGTCGACGTATTGAAGACCCGTCTGTTGGGAGTCCCAACAACATAACCGACTAAGATTCCTTCATCGGCTACTTCACCAAATTTCGAATTAGTCTTCAAAATCGAACAAGGAGACCCGAATGGTTCAAGACCGCTCAAGTTGGGCTTCCTTCCATGCATAAGCTCGTAACATGTTTTTCCAAGTCTCTTAACGGTTAACACCCTATTCAGAACATAGCAGGCTGTAGCAACTGCTTCAGCCCAGAATATCACAGGAAGTTTTGAATCTGCCAGCATAGTTCTGGCTCCTTCAATTAAAGTTCGGTTCTTCCTTTCAGCCACTCCATTCTGTTGCGGAGTATACGGAGCGCTGTATTGATGTTCAATTCCTTTCTGAAGACAGAAGATTTCCATTTCAAAGTTCTTGAACTCTGTTCCATTGTCACTTCTGATGTATTTGACTGATTTACTCATGACGTTCTCAACTTTTGTAATTAGATTCTTCACCATTTGAGCCGTCTCATCTTTCGATTTCAGAAAATATACCCACGAATATCGCGAGTAGTCATCAGTGATCACCAAGCAGTAAGAAGTACCTCCTAGACTTTTTACATTCACGGGACCGAAGAGATCCATGTGAAGTAGTTCTAGAGTACCGGCAATAGAGTTGACCTTCTTGGTGAGATGGGATTTCTTGTGTTGCTTTCCCTTCTTGCATGCTATACATTTGTCTTCAAAGTTAAAACTTTTTAAGGGAACGCCCATCACAAGCCCATTCTTGACAATGAAGTTCATCTTCCGAAGATGAATGTGCCCCATTCTCCTGTGCCACAATTCAGATTCTGATTCGCTTGCTTTCGTCATTAAACAAGATTCTCCCGTGGCCATTTCAGTAGACCTCATATCCATCACATATGTATTTGTTTCACGTGGAGCTTTCATTACTATCCACTCGTCTGGTATCTGGAAACCAGGCTTCAACACGATCGCTTCATTCTTCGTGAAATGGACAGTGTAATCTTTATCACAAATCTGCGACACACTCAGCAGATTGTGCTTCAATTCCTCCACAAAATTCACATTCTCAAGTGTCATCATTCCATTTGACACTGTACCTCTACCAGTAATTCTTCCTCCGCTTTCACCAGCAAAACTAACTCTCGCTCCCTGAACAGGTTTTAAGTCTTGCAACAAGTGTTTGTTGCCCGTCATGTGCCGGGAACAGCCGCTATCTACAATCCAAAGGCTGTGGGCAGCCCTGTTCAACTGTTCCTGCACAATAAAACAGAGAATTAGAATCTTGGGACCCAAGACCAATTGGTCTTGGATCGATACGTCCCGTACCCTGGCTTTCCAAAGTTAGCATCAGGATAATTCCTGTAAGTCCTGTTAGGAAATCTCCTTGAAGATTGAGTGTGATGCCTTCCAAACCTATGTGAATTGAAAGTGTTATATCTTGTGGTTTGGTTGAAAAACTGAGGTTTGTTTTTATGAAAACTTGAATTAGTTACATTTTGGCATTTTGAAAAGCTTTCATTTTTAGCAGTATCAAAACTGATGCTTATTCTCAGTTTTATTTGGCCTCACACCTCTGTATCTCGGCGTCAGAGGGCAATCTGCAACAAGATGTCCTAATTTATTACATCTAAAGCAACACCTACTCTCCATTTTCTTTTCAAATGTTGGTTTGGATGTAGAGGCAGTGTTACCAGCCGTTCGTCTCACATAAGGTGGGACATACGGGTTGAGTGGAGTAATCTTTTTAGAAGATTTATTTTTATCTCCACTAGTGGGTAACACTACCTTCTCTTTCGTCTTACCTGATTCGGACAACTTATCCGAATCCGATGAGACTGGACTCGTAACAGAAATATTTACACTAGAAACAGGCGAACTCGTTTCGCCATTACTAACAGTTGGTTCTTTACATGTAACCTTGATTGGAACTGTCTGAGGAACTTCAAAATCCACAAATTTCTGAATACTAGGGTTGAATGTGTAGTTGTGGTTATAAGGTGGTGGCACCTCGTGATAACCAATTCCTCCCCTCTTTGCAGAGGTACCTTGATCACTAACGAGGTGATCTAGAATAGCTGAGGAATTTCGGAACTGCTCGAGTTTTCGGTTCAGTTCCACCACTTTCACCTGGTGGTCAGCAATCTGCTTTTCACGTTCAGCAATAAGTTTAGTCTTTTCTTCTAAAACCTCATAACTTAGGTCAATTACATCAATTTTTTCAGCAAGTTTAGTTTTTAAGCTTTTGACATCTTTTTCACATGCTTTTATTTTAACTTTGTAACTGTTTTCTCTTGCCTTAGTAAAATGATGATCTTCTTTAAGAGTTTTAAATTCAGCATCTAAACAAACATACTGATCAGTTATGGTAGCAAGTTGCTCAGACAAATTCTCACATTTTGTACAAACAGGTTTAGAACTTACCTCGGAGGGTTGACCATCGTTATCTGCCGTGAAAGCTTTCTCCTTACCAGTAGCTTTCTCCGATCCAGTCATCTTCTCACAATCTTCATTTTCTACCTTAGCCATATTCGCCTGCTCACCAGTTTCATTCGCATGCTGGTTCCAGTTGTATTCACCGGCTTCTCTAGACAACATGGCATTGACTTCTTTACTAATCCCAGTAGGCTGTGCAGACCGGCCTTGACCCCGTTCAACTCTCTCGTTTCTGCATTCTTTAGCAAAGTGCCCATACTGTTAACAGTTATAGCACCTCACTTTAGACTTGTCGAATCCGGGCCTACCACCAACAAACTTTCTCCCCGTCTTATTCATGAAACGCTTGACTCGCCTCACTATCATGGCCATTTGCCATTGCAAATCCATCTCCTCCAGATCATCAGCATCGATCTGGTCATAATCCTCATCCAAAACAGCAGGGTCCACAATCTTCCCTTGTATGTAGTTCTCATATGAAGCAATAAAAGATGCATAGACTGCAAACTGCTCTTCAGCAGATTTGACACTCATTGGCATCTTGGAATAGTTATTGCTTGAGGCACTGGGAGAGAAACTACTGTTGGATGTTTGAGGTTTCGAAGCACTTGAACCTCCAGCAACAAAGCAAACATCACCGTTCATGTTTACTGAAACGTTTCCTTCATGAGAAGAGTGAGAACCTGACTCTCCTTTGGAGTAGTAAGCAGCAGATTCAGGCTTCGAACTTGAGCCTGAGTTAAGTTTGGCACCATACATACCAGGGTCTTGAATCTGATCTGTTGGTGTCTCTTTACGAACCATATTAAGCTCAAAGGTTCTGAGCTTGTTTACTGCTGTCTCCAAATCATAATTAGGAAAGTCTCTGTCTTCCCTCATCAGAACTGTGTACATTTCCCACTTCGGTGGGAGAGCATCGAGAAGCTTTTCAACTATCTCCTCTTCTCTGTAAGCAATCGAATAGTTGTTTAGCTCTGTCATTAGATGATAATATCGAGTGATAATATCATTCAGAGATTCGTTCTTCAAATATTTGAAGACAGAGAACTGAGTCTTCAACAGTTTAATCTTCGAGGCACGAATACCCACGTTCCCTTCGAATCTATTTTCAAGAGCATCCCAAAGCTCTCGAGCCGATGTATACTTTCTGAAAGTATGAAGGATCTCCTGTGGAAGAGCCATAGTGATAGCTGCGTGAGCCTTGCTTTCGGCTTCGTACATCTTCTTCTCCTCTTCCTCCATCTTGTTGTACTTCTTAACCACATCACGACCTTCGTACACCATTGTCGGTGGGATATATCCATCCTGGATGCACACCCACATCTTTGCATCCTGGTATTTAATATACTGAATAAACCGATCCTTCCATGCAACAAAGTCGGTTCCTTTTAACAACCTTGGGGCCTTAGTGGCTGACCCCGCTTCGACTTCCATTTTCACCAATTCAGAGATGTTAATTTGCGACATCTTCTCAAAAACCCGAAAAATTCAAAAATTTGTCCAAACAGTACTAAAGGCGAAGTTAAGAATAACTTCGCTTAAGTGTTAACTTCGCTGGAAAAATTCTTAAATTCGTGTGACTCGGCGAAGTTGAGAATAACTTCACTTATGGTAAGCGAACTTATCAGGTAAGAGAAGTTGAGGATAACTTCGCTTAGGTGAACTTAGCAGGTAAGCGAAGTTGAGGATAACTTCGCTTAGGCGAACTTATGAGGCAGGCGAAGTTGTGAATAACTTCGCTTAACCTTATATCTTCGCCGAAACCCTACTTTCAGTGACGGCAACTTCGCTTGAAGAACAGTAACTTCGCCCGATGAACACTGAAAATATTCAGATCTGTTGTCGACGATTCTGCAGTTTCCGGTCGTTGTAAAGGCTTGAAAATGACTGTATATAGTGATTAGAACTCAATACGAACAAAAACTCGTCCCGTGAATAGGTCAAACGAGACGTTTTCTACACCCGCGTGAAATCCCGAACCTCACAATCGAGCCAATGGCTCTGATACCAATTGTAGGTTCCTGGACGGATCGTACACGAGATGTCGCTATCTGCGCAGGTGCGGAATCCCTGCGTAGGTAGATACGAGCGTAGAATACGTATAAAACAAACACACGAGCAATAACCGAAACACGTTATATTGATAACCCGAACACGTGACACGAGGTCACTATTACAGACTCTGACACGTAACTCTCGAACTAATCAACTGAAACGAACCCTAACCAACCTCACGAACTCTCTGCAACTGTTACGGTGAACAGTATATATAAACACGACAAGGCGAAGTTGTCCATAACTTCGCTTGTTCAACAAGTTCGCCTAAGCGAACTTGTTGACAACTTCGCTCGTTACATAAACATAAACATAATCAAAAACATAATTACATTACAGACTCGATTACAAACGTTAGACTATGAACTACTGACATACATGTACCAACATCATACAATTCCATGAACAAGTGTAAATTAACAAGTAAGGTCCTTTCCAGCCGGGATTGTGCACCAGCGTACTCAGATAAGCGCAAGTAAGGCCTTTTCCAGTTGGGATTGTGCACCAACGTACTCGGATAATGAGGCATTTTTCCATTCATAACAACAAATATCTTGAGCGCAAAGGGGGGCGTATGATCATACTATCTTGAAGTAATCCTTGCACATAATCTTTGAGCAAGTAAGCAAATAAACACACAAGTCCATGTAGCGAATTGTAGTTTATAAATAGTGAATAACTGAAAATTTAATTTGGATAGGATATATATGCTACCCCCAAAAGTAATAAAAGAGTAAAAAATGGGGTGTGGGAAAATCACCTTGAAGTTGAAAACAAACATAAAATAAAACTGAAAGTGTGTAAATGAAACCGAAGCAATTGAACGTCACGAATTAGAATTAAAAGGTACAAAATAAAATATTAACAACTTTATAAAAGTAAATACATCTATTTGCCGGAAATTAGAAGTGTTTAACGTTTGTATTATTATTTTATGAAGTTTGATACTATAATATTATAGTAGTATATTTTAACGGAATTTTAACGGTTTATTAATTTAATATTTATAAATTACGAGATTAATAACAAGTTAGAATATTATAATGTTACAAAATTTTAGGTGCTAATGGTATATTTTATCTTGAAAGGGAATATGTTAACGGATTTTAAAGTCTAACGAAATATTGGTATTTAATATAATATTAATCGGGTTTATACGGAATTTTAACGGACCAAAAGTTTGGTTCTAGGTGAAAAATGATAAATATGGTTTATAATAAATTTTTTAAAATAATTTTTATTGATTTAATATAGTTTTTATAAATTTTGTTTGGTTTAATATATAAAAAAATGTTTTAAAAAGAAAATAAAGACAAAAAACGGCCTGACCCGGGTTCGAACCCGAGTCCTTTCGTTAACACAGAAGAGACCTAACCAATTGGACTAGCCTGATATTTGATTAATATAAGAAAACGGTTAATTAAATATTATGACTCATGTTCATCATCTTCTTCATACAACCTTAGGATTTCAATCAATCTGTTAAACTACTCTGTTGATGCATAAATGTCAGTAATTCATATGTCTGTAATCGAGTCTGTAATATTGTTTATGTATTTGTTTGTTTAAAGCGAAGTTGTTGACAAGTTCGCTTAGGCGAACTTGTTAACCAAGCGAAGTTGTTGACAAGTTCGCCTAGGCGAACTTGTTGAACGAGCGAAGTTATGGACAACTTCGCCTGAGGCGAAGTTGTCGTGTATTTATATAGATTACGGATTACGGTTTTAGTGTTGGTTAAGTAGTTCAAGTTACGTGTAATTCAGTGAGTCAAGTGACGTGAGGTCGAGAGTCTGTAAGTATCACGGTTTGAGTTATTAATATAACGTGTGTTTGTTCGTATCGTATTCGTGTGTTTCGTGTGATTGTATTCTACGTCCGTAACGATCTACACAGGGATTCCGCACCTGTGTATATCGGGATATCTCGTGTGATCCGTCCAGGGAACCTACAATTGATATCAGAGCTTTTGCTCGATTGTGTGGTTCGGGATATTCACGCGGGTGTAGAATTCGTCCCATTTCGACTATTCACGGGACGAGTTTTTGGTTTTTTTGCTCATTCTAGCCTCCTACCAGTGTGTTCAAGCCTTTAAACCGTCAAAAACGTCGTTAAAATCCGATTTTCAGATCTGCAGAAAGTTTAAGTTCGTCAGGCTAAGTTGCTGTTCATCAGGCGAAGTTGCCGTCAGGATTCGTAGGGTTTCAGCGAAGATATAAGGAGAAGCGAAGTTATTTACAACTTCGCCTACCTCCTCAACTTCGCCTAACTCAGCGAAGTTCTCATCAAGTTCGCCTAATTTCTAAGTTCGCTTACCCTAAGCGAAGTTATTCTCAACTTCGCCCAGTCACGCGAATTTAAGAAAGATCCAGCGAAGTTACTACTTAAGCGAAGTTATCTTTAACTTCACCTACAGTACTGTTCAGAGGAAATTTTTTAACTTCGCCCTTTTCAGAATTTTTCGGGTTTCTTAGTTTTCAAGAAGGATGTCGTCGATCAACATTTCGGAGCTTGTAAAGATGGAAGTTGAAGCGGGGTCAGCTACAAAGGCCCCAAGGTTGCTGAAGGGAACCGATTTTGTCGCGTGGAAGGATCGGTTCATACAATACGTTAAGTACCAGGATGCGAAAATGTGGGTATGCATCCAAGATGGATATATTCCACCAGTCATGGAGTATGAGGGTCGAGACCAAATCAAGAAATACAGTAAAATGGAAGAGGAGGAGAAAAAGATGTATGAAGCCGAAAGCAAGGCTCATGCTGCAATCACAATGGCTCTTCCACAGGAGATCCTCCATACGTTCAGAAAGTATACATCAGCTAGAGAGCTTTGGGAAGCTCTTGAGAACAGATTTGAGGGGAATATAGGTATTCGGGCTTCAAAGATAAAGTTGCTCAAAACTCAATTTTCAGTCTTTAAGTACTTAAAGAATGAATCTCTTGATGATATTATCACTCGATATTATCATCTAATGACTGAATTGAGTAACTACTCCATTTCCTACCGAGAAGAAGAGATTGTGGAAAAGCTTCTCGATGCCCTCCCACCAAAATGGGAGATGTATACTGTACTGATGAGGGAAGACAAGGACTTCCCTACTTATGATCTTGAAACCACTGTCAACAAGCTCAGAACTTTTGAGCTTAATATGGTAAGAAAAGAAACATCTATGGATCAGGTTCAAGATCCAGGCATGTACGGTGCTAAAGTAAACTCCAATTCAAGTTCAAAGACTGATTCTGCCGCCTACTACTCGAAGAGCGAGTCGGGTGCCAATTCTTCACAGGAGGGGCAAGTGTCAGTAAACTCAAATGGGGATGTTTGCTTTGTTGCGGGTGGATCAAGTGGTACTCAACAGACAGCAAGCAAGAGTAGTGGATCTTCAAGTTCCTCAAGCAATAATTACACTAAGATGCCAATGAGCGTCAAATCTGCTGAAGAGCAGTTTGGCCTCTATGCTTCGTTTATTGCTTCATATGAAAACTATATTCAAGGAAAGGTTGTTGATCCAGCGATGCTGGATGAAGACTATGACCAGATCGATGCTGATGATCTGGAGGAAATGGAATTACAATGGCAGATGGCCATGATAGTGAGGAGAGTGAAGAAGTTTATGAGAAAGACGGGGAGAAAGTTTGTTGGTGGCAGGCCAGGGTTCGACAAGACTAAGGTGAGGTGCTATAACTGTCAACAAAACGGCCACTTTGCTAAAGAGTGCAAAAACGAGAGAGTTGAACGTGGTCAAGGCAGGTCTGCACAGTACAATGGGAATAGTAAGGAAATCAATGCAATGATGTCCAGAGAAGCAGGTGAATACAACTGGAACCTGCATTCGAATGAAACTAATTAGCAGGCAAATATGGCTAAGGTTGAGAATGAAGAACGTGAGAAGACTACCGGAGAAGTGAAAGCTACTGGTAAGGAAAAAGCTTTCATGGCAGATAACAATGATCAACTCTCCGAGGTAAGTTCTAAATCTATTTGTACTAAATGTGAGAATTTGTCTGAGCAACTTACTACCATAACTGATCAGTATGTTTGTTTAGATGCTGAATTTAAAACTCTTAAAGAAGATCATCACTTTATGAAAGCAAGAGAAAACAGTTACAAAGTTAAAATAAAAGCGTGTGAAAAAGATGTTAAAAGCTTAAAAACAAAACTTGCTGAAAAAATTGAAGTAATTGATCTAAGTTAGGAGGTTTTAGAAGAAAAGACTAAACTGATTGCTGAACGAGAAAAGCAGATTGCTGACCATCAGGTGAAAGTGGTGGAACTGAACCGAAAACTTGAATAGTTCAGAAATTCCTCAGCTATTCTTGATCACCTTGTTAGTGATCAAGGTACCTTTACAAAGAGAGGAGGAATTGGTTATCACGAGGTTCCACCACCTTATAACCACAATTACACTTTTAACCCTAGTGTTCAGAAATCTGTTGATTTTGAAGTTCCTCAGACAGTTCCAATCAAGGTTACGAGTAAAGAACCAAGTGTTAGTAGTGGCGAAACGAGTTCGCCTGTTTCAAGTATGAAAATTTCTGTTACGAGTCCAGTCTCATCGGATTCGGTTAAGTTGTCCGAATCAGGTAAGACAAAAGAGAAGGTAGTGTTACCCACTGGTGGAGAAAAAGATAAAACTTATAAAAAGAGTACTACACTCAACCCGTACGTCCCACCTTATGTGAGACGAACGGCCGGTAACACAGCCTCTACATCCAAAACAACCTTTGAAAAGAAAATGGAGCATAGGTGTTGTTTTAGGTGTAATAAGTTAGGACATCTTGTTGCAGATTGCCCTCTGACGCCGAAATTCAGAGGTGTGAAGCCTATTAAAACTGAGCATAAGCCTAATGGTAATTTTAATACTGCTAAAAATGAAAACCCTTCAAAGTTCCGAAATGTAACTAATTCTGGTTTTCACATAAACAAACCTCAGTTTAACAATGCTGATAACCAAACCACAAGATATAATACTTTCAATATACATAGGTTTGGAAGGCCTCACACTCAATTTCCAAGGAGATTTCCTAATAGGACAGACAGGAATTATTCAGATGCTAACTTTGGAAAGCAGAAGTACGGGATGTATAGATCCAAGACCAATTGGTCTTGGGTCCCTAGACTCTAATCCTTTGCTTTATTGTGCAGGAACAGTTGAACAGGGCTGCCCACAGTCTTTGGATTGTAGATAGCGGCTGTTCCCGGCACATGACGGGTAACAAATACTTGTTGCACGACTTAAAACCTGTTCAAGGAGCGAGAGTTAGTTTTGCAGGTGAAAGTGGAGGAAGAATTACTGGAAGAGGAACGGTGTCCAATGGGAAAATGACTCTTGAGAATGTGAACTTTGTAGAAGAGTTGAAGCACAATCTGCTGAGTGTGTCGCAGATTTGTGATAAGGAGTACACTGTTCATTTCACGAAGAATGAGGCGATCGTGTTGAAGCCTGGTTTTCAGATACCAGACGAGTGGATAGTGATGAAAGCTCCACGTGATACAAATACTTATGTGATGGATATGAGGTCTACTGAAATGGCCACGGGAGAATCATGTTTAATGACGAAAGCAAGCGAATCAGAATCCGAATTATGGCACAGGAGGATGGGGCACATTCATCTTCGGAAGATGAACCACATTGTCAGGAATGGACTTATGATGGGCGTTCCCTTGAAAAGTTTTAACTTTGAAGACAAATGTATAGCATGCAAGAAGGGAAAGCAACACAAGAAATCCCATCTCACCAAGAAGGTCAACTCTATTGCCAGTACTCTAGAACTGCTTCACATGGATCTCTTCGGTTCCGTGAATGTAAAAAGTCTAGGAGGTACTTCTTACTGCTTGGTGATCACTGATGACTACTCGCGATATTCGTGGGTATATTTTCTGAAATCGAAAGATGAGACGGCTCAAATGGTGAAGAATTTGATTACCAAAGTTGAGAACGTCATTGGTAAAACAGTTAAGTTCATCAGGAGTGACAATGGAACGGAGTTCAAGAATTTTGAGATGGAAATCTTCTGTCTTCAGAAAGGAATCGAACATCAATACAGCGCTCCGTATACTCCGCAACAGAATGGAGTAGCTGAAAGGAAGAACCGAACTCTAATTGAAGGAGCCAGAACTATGCTGGCAGATTCGAAGCTTCCTGTGATGTTCTGGGCTGAAGCGGTTGCTACAGCCTGCTATGTTCTGAATAGGGTGTTAACTGTTAAGAGACTTGGTAAAACATGTTACGAGCTTATGCATGGAAGGAAGCCCAACTTGAGTGGTCTTGAACCATTCGGGTCCCCTTGTTCGATCTTGAAGACAAATTCTAAATTTGGTGAAGTAGCCGATGAAGGAATCTTAGTCGGTTATGTTGTTGGTACTCCCAACAGACGTGTCTTCAATACTTCGACCTGCAAGGTGGAGGTGGTGTGTAACACCGACATCACAAGTTACCAACCGCCAAAACCTAGCAATGGACCTGCTGAGCTTTTCGACTATGTTAAGCTTTTTAAGTCGTTTAACATACCGGATTTGAAGATTTCTGAAGAAGAAGAAAGAGCTGCGACGAAGATGATACTTGATGAGGAAGAAAATCTATTGCAAAGACAGCTGATTGATAAATGTCAACCTTCCTCATCAAACACTATCGGTACCCCTGCTGCCTCTGCTGAAGAAGAATTTATCAAACCTTTTCACTCTCAGCATGAAACAACCATTGATGAGATCTCTTCTAATTTGGAAGATAATTTGCATGTCGGTTCTGTTCCGACCACGAGAATTCATAAAGATCACCCTTTGGATAATGTGATTGGTGATGTGTCCTCAGGTGTACAAACGAGAAGTAGCTTGAATGAACACACCTGTGTTTATACAAGCATTAAGGAGACATGAATAATCAATAAATGCCTGTATACCTGCTTTATACGCCAGATTGAACCGAAGAATTATCAAATGGCTTTAAAGGACAGCTCGTTGGTCGAAGCCATGCAAGAAGAGTTGGCTCAATTCGAGAAGATGGAAGTTTGGACTTTGGTTGAAAAACCAAAGAATGTGCATGCGATAGGCACAAAATGGGTGTTCAAGTGCAAGAGAGATGATAAGGGGATCATTATAAGAAACAAGGCGAGGCTAGTCGTTAAAGGTTTTAATCAACAAGAGGGGATTGATTATAACGAAGTGTTCGCTCCTGTCGCCAGGTTGGAAGCCATAAGATTGTTTTTAGCGTTTGCTGCTTATGAAAAGATGAAGGTGTTTCAGCTAGATGTGAAGAGTGCGTTTTTGAATGGGAAAGTTGATGAGGTTGTGTATGTTGAGCAACCTCCTGGTTTTCCTGACCCAGACTTTCCAGATCATGTGTACAGGTTGAGCAAGGCGTTGTATGGATTACATCAGGCACCTCGTGCCTGGTATTCAACTTTATCGGATTACTTGCTCGAGAATGGTTTTGAAAGAGGGAAAATTGATAGCACGTTGTTCTTCAAAAGAGATGGAAGCGACTTCCTGCTGGTGCAAGTCTACGTGGATGACATTATCTTTGCTGCATCAAAAGTCTCCATGTGTCAGGAGTTTGAAGCCGTCATGAAGAAAAGGTTTGAAATGAGTGCTATGGGTGAACTAACTTTCTTTCTAGGATTGCAGGTTGATCAGAAGAAGGACGGGATGTTCATTCATCAGACGAAGTATGTTCATGATGTGCTCAAGCGCTTCAAGATGGAGGACAGTTCTCCATATGATACTCCAATCTGCGTCAATCACAAATTGGGTGCTGAAGTAGACGGTGATGCAGATGTGGACCCAACTCAATATCGGGCAATAATAGGTTCTTTAATGTACTTAACTGCATCTAGGCCTGATATAATGTTTGCTGTTTGTCTTTGTGCACGTTTTCAGGCAAATCCAAAAGAATCTCATTTGAAAGGTGCAAAGAGGATACTGCGGTATCTCAAGGGCAAGCCGAAGCTGGGGTTGTGGAACCCGAGAGAAGGAGACTTGGAGCTGGTCGCTTACACAGATTCTGATTATGGAGGGTGCAATCAGAGTCGGAAGTCAACAACAGGAGGATGTCAGTTTCTTGGTGGCAGATTGGTGTCGTGGCAATGCAAGAAGCAGACTTCAGTCGCAATTTCAACCTGTGAGGCAGAATACATGGCAGCATCCAACTGCTGCTCTCAGGTTCTTTGGATTCAACAACAGTTGCGCGACTATGGTCTGAATTTCTTACTTACTCCTATTTGCATTGATAACACAGCTGCTATCTCAGTAACTAACAATCCCGTGAAACATAGTAAAACTAAACACATTGACATACGTCATCATTTCATACGGGATTGTGCTGAGAAGAAACTGATAATGCTTGAAAAGGTGGATACGCTTAATAATTTCGCTGATTTATATACTAAAGCGTTTGACAAATCCAGATTTCAAAACCTTATTGAACTGAATGGGATGATCAATCCCGAGTAACCATGCTTTTCTTGTAATATTTAAAAATAAAAAAAAAAACGTCACTAATCGCTTAAAAATATGTCGGTTACATCAGTTTGAAGGACTTGTCTTCGGATATGTTTTGGTCCTCATTTTCTACTTGTAGATTTTGAGGATAGCCATTAACCAGATTACTGATAGTGACCGGGGCGGTTTATGATGAGTTTTTTATTCTTTCGCTTAAAATTGGTCGATCATTCTTAGTTAGAAGGACACATACTAGTATGTGGTCAGTCCAGCTGATCCATTGGATCTTCGGGATAGCCGTTTACCTGAAGACTTTGTTTTGGTCGGGGCGATAAATTTTAAAATTTTGAAAGAAACAGGGAAATGAAATTATTTTTAAGTCTGTTATTTCGTAAGAAGTTCGTTAGCTATGTTTAACAGAAAATTGATCCAACCTTGGAATATGATAGATATACTAACTTTGTGTGCTTAACTAGTGAAGTTATTAAGCTTAAAAGGCTTTAGGACAGTCATTGTATGTCATGGTAACTTTTTATGGTGCGTAAAAGTAGACGTGATACAAACTAAATCTACTTGATTTTACGTGGAAATTCCTTAAGAGTTTTGCATGTCTTCATATATATCTTTCCGAATGATAGGCAGAAAAGCGATTACCCAGTCATACACGAGCCCATGTGTGTTCTGATTCTCGTGAAGATAGCGTCTCAAGATACTGCAGTGATCCAGATTCGGGACTTGCAGTTAATTTCTACTTTGAAGTCTATGTTTATTCGAAAAAAAAATATATATATATATATATATATATATATATATATATATTTGGATTTATTGAAACATATTAGAGATGACAAATTCAAGACTTCACAATCATTAAGTAAGAGAGAAGAACGGGAAGCAGATCTAGAATACTTATAACTTAATCAGACACTATGGGTCGAGGTCAATTCGGGGTGACTTGGGGAAAGCCAAATACGCTTTGAGGAGAGATAGGAGGCATCAATATTTCTGAGTTGTTGCCCACTTAATTTTTGAGGCTTAATCGAACCTAACTCGTATCACAGACACGATGAAAACCACTTTAAGTTATACCTGCTTACAACCTGTCTCTATATGTCATAATACGGCTAAATACGGATCTATGTGACAGTCACGTAATTAGTATGATTCATGTTCGGATCTTTTCTAAAACGTAGCAGTCCCTATCGAGACTGAAATTTGATCCCTTATACTTTAAATTAAGTTTTTGTACTTAGATAGTTTTATGATTTTTTAACTGGTTACTTAGACTTGATCGTGTCGTTTAGTACTTCAAGGAAAGTTTTATAACCTAATTGGAAAAATGTTAAACTTATAAGGTTAAATTCTGTAAATATATAGGCGATGTTGTTGAACAGGCGAAGTTGTGGTTAACTTCGCCTAGGCGAAGTTATCCGTAACTTCGCCTGTATAACCCAGACCCTATATAAGGATGTTCAACAGGTAAACTGTTCATCACTTTTCAATATCCAGCGAACTTATCTGGCGAACTTACCGATTCTCCGGCGAACTTGTTGTTTTATTTCGATTCCGAGTTATTTTTTCCCAGATTTCATTAAGTTCAAGGTTCGAGATGTCGATTTATCATATATTCCATGTTCATTCATGTTTTCCGGATTCCTTAATCACGAAAACATCAACTGCACGTTGTTCCATAATCCTCACTGTCGCCGATTCAGATTCAGGCGAAGTTAGGGTTTAGGCGAAGTTATCCGTAACTTCGCCTGAAGCTTAAGTTCGCCTGAGGCGAAGTTATCCGTAACTTCGCTTGAAACTTAAATTCGCCTGAGGCGATGTTGTGATGAGGCGAAGTTAACATTAACTTCGCCTAGATCATTATTACTTAATGTTATTTAGACGAACTTAAAGCTGAAGCGAAGTTGTTCCCAACTTCGCCTCAATTTTAACTTCGCCTATACAGAGTTTATCACAACTTCGCTCATGGTAACCAGCGAACTTGTGTTATTCATTAACGTTTATCTAACTTAGTTCGTTTGTTGCAGATATGGCTGCGGTAGCTGGTGCTGGAGGTGCAGGAGGAGACGATGGTGATAACCAACGTCAATTTTTCCCGGGTCACAATATGTACATCACCCTTGACCCGGAGGCGAGCGGTGTGGACGATTACCGCGAGATCATAACTTTCCTCCTACGCTCGAGGATTTTTCATGCCATCACAAACACTTTGCCGATATCCTTACCAAATATCGAAGACTTCTGGCAGACGGTCGAATACGACTGTCGTGTTGAGCCCCCGGTCATGCGAGCGACTATGAACAATCAACAAGTTCAGTTCAATTATGAACAGATTCGGGTGGCGTTACGGTTTGGAGAAGAGACGAGGGACGACCCAACTGAGTTCGTGGCTCCTTTCCGTGATGGAGCGTTTCTCCGAATGGGCTACTCTGGTCCATTAGGTGATACCCAGAGGAGGAAGGGTTTCCTTCTAGATCAGTGGCGCTTCCTCATGCACGTTATGATAGTTTGCATGTCTGGGAGGAAGGCGGGCACTGATGGTATGGGTGCGACCATGCAGTCTGCAATGACTGCACTGATTTACAATAAACGCTACAGTTTCAGTCAGATGGTCTTTTACGAGATAGACAGACAAAGGAGGGCGATGTCTCGGGAGCAGTTCATTATGTACCCACGTTTTATCCAGATGATATTGAACCATGTGGCTCCGAATCTACCTCAGAGACGCTCCGATCAGATACGTAGAATCTGTGAGCAAACGTATCTTTGCTCAATGCCGCACTTCAAGTGCGAGGAGCAACCCTGAACGTCGTCCCAGGCATACTCCACTGTTTGGGTTTTTAATTAACCCAGAGTATGTTCCTGCTGGTGGGGACGAGTTCAGAGATCCTCAACCGCGACAGGCAAGAGCAACTCAAGCTTCACCTGCTGTGCCTGTTGTGTCGGCTGCAGAGGATATAGATCTTGACGCTGTCTTTGGAGGTCAAGGCTATTTTGATATGGATCAAGTTGAAGAGGTGCAGGTCTCGGCTGCATAAGGTTCGGGTGTGAGTGCTACTAGAGCAGCAACTTCGATAGCTGACTCAGATTTGGATGAGATCATGGATGAGGGGAGACGGTTGATGGTGTCTCGAGAGAGAACGTTTGGGAAAAGAAAGAGAACGGAGGATGATGAAGAATCAGAAGAGGAAGAAGATATACATAAGCTGATAAGAAGATCAAGACAGGAAAGGACAGGTGCTGGCATGGGAGCTGGAGAGACTTCAAGGACGGTACGTTTCGCTCCGGCCGCACTGTCTGGTATGTCTATCGTTCCTTCTTCTGTACAGGTTACAAGTATAAGCGCTGCGGATGTTCCCGTGGTGGCTACATCATCTGCTAGCATTCCATCTACCACTACCATCCAGACGTCGACTCCGGAGATAGTGTCTCTACCACCTCCAATGCTTACTCAGTCGGTGGTAGCTGCACGATTTGTAGAGTCAACGGTCGTTACTGCTGCAGGGTTATCAGGTATGGTACCACCTGCGGTTACGCCTGCTTCTAATGTCTCGCCTTCGCCTATGTCAGACTCAGAGAGAATAGCTTCACTAGAGCGGATCGTGGCAGAGCAATCGAAGACTATTCAACGCCTAGTGGAAGCAAATCAACTACAGTCATCCCTCCTGGTTGAGCATGGGAAAATTATCGATGCCTTGAAGGAGTTCTTGGCATCTCAGGGGGAGATGAGCTGTAAGGGCGACGAGCTCAGGACGAAAAGAAGAAATGACCGAGACGATGATTCCAATGCATCGAAAGATGAAGGTGGTGAGCTGCCAAGAACTTCTCAAACTCTTGGTACTTCCACAGCTGAGGGGGAGTCTACCGACGCGGCTGGTGGTGATGATGTGGTGTTGGTTGAGGATGACGTGATTGATGCGTTGAAGGAACTAGACGATGATATGTTCAGCGATGATGTGTTATTTGATGAAGATGTGCTGCCGAGTGATGTGATTGAGAAGATCGGTGAGCAGATTGAGATTGAAGATGGGATAGAAGAGGGGGAGATAGTAGAAGAAGACGTTGAACACGAGATCCCTGATGTTGAGAAAGCCGACATGGGTACTGAGATGGATGAGACTGAGTGGGAGGAGCAGCCTAGGTGGAAGGAAGGCTGTGCTCATTGGTTTATTAAGACCAAGAAGCCTGCTGTTCCAGCCATGTTCAAGAAGAGTTATAACATCAAAGGCTATGCTGAGTCGAACAAGGGAATTATCTGTTGGATATATGATGAACAGATAAAGTTGTTTGTGGTGAAGCGTTATGATGGTATTCAATACTTCAAAAGAATGTTGAGATCTCTCAATACGTTGCCGGAATGTGAAGTGAAGGATTTGGCCAGGTTGGGCCTGATAAATAGAAGTGACGACAACATGGCAAGAGTGATTGGGAAGATCGTGTGGAAAGAAAGCATAAAAGAGAAGAAGTTTGAATTATTAAAGCCACAGAAGGGAAAGCTCGTGGAGGATACAGAAAGGGGAATGGGAGCAGATGGCAAGCCATGGATGGTGATGAAGTACAAACCGATCCGATGCATCAAGGAGGTTCCAATGAAGACTATGCCTCAAGATGTGTTGAAGAATCTAAAATGGTGGTACGTTGATTGCCAGACTGCTAAAGCCATGATGGAAGACGAAGATGAACAAGAAGTGCTGAGGGTGTATGATCCGATGCATCTTGTTAACTTATCGAAAGCTGATCTGCAAGTGTTGAATGAAAAGAAGATATTCTATATTCCTGCTTGGAAGGATGAAGCAAGAAAATATCAGCGAGTAGTCACGGTATGTGTTAGAGAAGGAGTGCACGCGTAAAGATACAGGATTACGAGACAAGAACTGAAAGATCAAGATATGAAGCTACTGCCAAGGGGGAGTCTGTTGATGCATAAATGTCAGTAGTTCATATGTCTAATGTCTGTAATCGAGTCTGTAATATTGTTTATGTATTTGTTTGTTTAAAGCGAAGTTTGTTGGTGCATGTTTTGTGGCCGTCGCTTGGCGAATAGTTTAGATTGTCTATGTTGTATGTTGTACACCTAGATAGTGGTCCACGCCGAAAGTCATCCATTCGAAAGAGCATTTTCAAATGGATACTCATTCGATCGAACCAGTCTCTGATTCGATCGAATGAGTATGCTATTCGATCGAATAGGACTCATTCGATCGAATGAGTCCTGATCGAATAGCAGTGGGTATAAATACCCAGCTTTCAGGCGTGGTTTGTTAAGGATTTGCGTGCCCGGCGCCCAGGTGCTGTCCGGATGAGGGGGGAGGCCATGCTCGACCTCCCCCTGCCATAGATCGTGATTTCAGTGTTTAACAAGCATGTAATCTTTCGTTTTTATCAATGAAATCGTTTGTTTCGTGTTTGTTTCTATCCGTCTTTGGTTTTCAAAACTTCCGTCTCGAACCGGCTCGGATCGTCTCGGTCACGACTGAACCAACAATTGGTATCAGAGCCACGGTTACCGCTAGAAGGGTCTAACAACCGATCTAGCAAGCCGAGCTCTTGATTTTATGCGTTCTGGACGTTAAACTGTTGGTGTGTTCTTCGTGTTCTTCGTGTTCTTCGCGTTTTCTGGGCTGGCGATGAAGGAGTCGAATCTGCCATTCGATCGAATAGGCCTATTCGATTGGCTGATTCGATCGAGTAGGTCTTCACGCTCAAAAGTGTCACATTCAAACGCCAGTTTTCCCGCCCATTCGATTGACTTCATTCGATCGAATCAGATTGTATTTGATCGAACTGGTTTTCCCGCTCAAAGTGTCAAATTCAAATAGCTGATCGAACCAGTTCTTCATCCGATCGAATCTGTTCTTCATTCGACCGAATGAGCCCTATTCGATGGAACATGTTCCAGACCAAAAAAAAAAAAAAAAAAAAAAAAAAAAAAAAAAAAAAAAAAACAGTAGTTTCTCTCCCTTTGACGTGGTGGAGAGTAACGACTTTGTTGTTGTTTGTTACCATAGTACCCCTTGGATTTGACATTTTGGGGTGAAATTTGTCTGGGAGGGGGTTTTGGAAAATTATGTTTTTCATTAAAGTTACCCTCCTTGACAAACTGGGTACCATGTTCCACATGCACTTTCTCAGATTTATGATTAAACTTGTTCTTCTGAGAATTACTTGTTGTTGCCTTTGATTTAGATGTGGATGGGCCTGACTTAGTTGTGGAACCTAAGTCTGTGGCAACAACATTTGGTTTTGGCTTGGTCTCAGGAGCCGGGCCAATGACTTCTTTACCCTTGGACTTTGAAATTTGTTTTGTGTCCTCGGGTGTTTTAACATTTGAGTCATCTTCTGGCACAGCTCCTGGTGTGTTCACAAATTGGTTCAGCACTGGGGGTGGGACATTGTGATATCCCACACCTCTTTCCTTATTGCACCGGAACTTGGGGATAATGTGTTCTAGCAAATAAGAGGAATTGGAGTAACTCTTTAACTTGAAAGTCAATGATTCAAGATCAGCTTTTGTGTTCTCCATTTCCTTTTTCAAGACATTATTTTTATTGATATGAAAGTTTATAGAGTCTTGTTGATTTAGAACACATATCTCCAATTCCTTGTTCTGACGCTTAAGGCTATCAACTTTTTCTTTATAAGCAGACTCTTTCTGCTTCCAAGCCTTGTTTTGAGCAAGAGCGTCAGTCAGTTCAATTAAGGATCTTGAGGCTGCTTGTTTATAAGCCTCGAGATCTTCAATTCTCTCTTTCAGAGAATGAATTTCTTGTTCAGACATTTCACATTTTAAACATTTGGTATTTTCTGGTTTGGGAGTAGTCGGGTTAGAACTTACCTTGGCATCATTTGACGTCTCTGCCATGAACGCAAAGTAAAGATTCCCCGCTCTTTCCAGAAAAGATGCAGAAGTTGCTTTTGACAGTACTTTGTTGACTTCTTCAACAGTAGCAGCTTCTGCAGGAATTGTTGAACTTGGAGATGATTGAGGAACATTTGACTCTTTTGCTTGATCCTCCTTAATCTCCACTGATGACACTTCAGCTTCATGCTCTCCTTCATTTACTTCAGTAGCTGGCTCCTCGACAATGTATTCTTCATCAGTTGAGGAATCATCAGACCCAGATTCTGAGTCTCCATCCACAACGGTGATGTCAGCCATGTTAATGCTGAAGTTCCAGGACTCGCCTTCATCACCTTGAACAGCAAGAGCAGTTTCATTGTTGATGTTGGCGTTGTTTGCTGCTGTTTGATTCTGAGGGACCAGTTGTCTCTCATTGTTGACATTTGCAGCGGCTGCAGCAGGAGTAGATGAAGTTGAAGTAGTTCGGAAGGGATATTGGTGACCTTCCCTCTTTGGTTTAGAGCACTCCTTGGCAAAGTGACCAAGTTCGCCACAGTTGTAGCATTTAACTTTGGTTTTATCAAAACCAAACTTGGATTTATTATTGATTGAAAGGGCTTGGCCTGTTTTCTTAGCCCACTTTCTAGCCCTACGGAACGCGCTGCCAAGTGCCCACATTATGTCGATGCATTCCATATCGTCTTCATCTAGCTGTTCATAGTCATCGCTGTCCAGATGACTGTTGCCAAGTTTACCAGCCACCATTAAGCTGTATGATTCAATTATTGTGCCTAACGTTGCCATATGTTCTTTGGCAACTTCCACCGTTACCTTTCCCAAGCCTTCGGTGTTTAACGTTGCCTTTTCAGTTGACTTGGGTCCGGAGTTAGAACTTGAATTTCCGGAATTTGATGTTGGTGGTGCAGAAGATCTCGTTTCGGTCCCCTTAGATTGATTTGACATTGAGGAGACAAACGCAGTCTTCATTGTAGCATGGTCATTTGAATCTGACATTGGTGAATTTGACATGTACAGCGACTTGTCAGATGTTGCTCTGGGTTTCCTGGAGGATGCTCTTAATTCAGCATCTTCCTGTCTGATTTCTTTTATAAAGTCAGAAAGAAGAATCGTCTCCAGTTGATGACTTCTTCTCATCACAGTCAGGAAGGTGTTCCAGCTTGTTGGGAGTCCTTGAGCGAGACATCTAACCTTTTCAGTCCCTGTTGTTTTGACATTATAGGACTTTAGCTCTGACATAAGATGATAGAATCTTGACAGCAACGATTCAATGTCTTCGCCGGATTCTGGACCAAACAAATCAAATTCACGCTTTAGCTCCCGTGCGTGAATTTCTCTAAGCGACTCAGATCCTTCGCATCGTTCTACCAGTGCGTTCCAAAGAGTTGACGCTGTTGTGAACTGGTTAAATTGATGGAAGAGATCGCTGGAGAGAGCTTGAGACAGTAAAGAGAGGGCTTTCTTCTCAGCATCAAAGGCTATCTTTTGTTCTTCTGACAGCCTAAAGTAGCTCAGGCTTTCACCATCATCGTTTGTAGGATGCACCCACGTTGTCTGAACCGCTTCCCATAGTCTGGAACGCCCGCTTACACGAAAATTTTCCCAAGCCATTCTTATCAGTCGGGAAGTCTTCTGAAAAAGTTTGGCAAAAATAAAATTTTTTCGACAAAATTTCCGGGAAATTTTCGGTTAATTTTCGGGTCAGTGATGAAGATTTTTCTGGACATCCTATACAAGTTGATTACAATCCAGAAAAAGTTTGGTGACAGTGAAATTTTCACTGATATTTGCCGGCAAAGTCAGAGCGTTTAAATGTTTAATGGTTAAAGCGGCAAATTGGGGCAATGAACAAAGCACAATCACCTGAAGGAATTATCGTTTACAAGTTTAATGGATAACCCCTTGTTCATTGAGCTTCTACAGTGGTGATTGTTATAAGAACACAGAAGAACAGAGAAAAGTGATTACTGATGAGTTATGATGTTATTGGTTTGGTATGTACACATTGGCTATTGTTTCTTTTTCTCCGCTGTTCGAGGATTGAGCCTGAAAATGTTGGCTACGAGCAACATCTGGGATGCTTCTTTAATAGGGTACAAGTATGGTTGAATCTGAAAATGTGGGATACGAGCTTCTGGGTGTTACTTCTGTAATAGGGCACAATCTTTGGCGGATGGGGTTGAAGAAATGTAGATCATTCAACATGTCAGACCTTGAAATATGAATAACAGTAATCGAGTTAATATGTGGGGTAGTCAGGAGCATCTGACTATTTATGGGCCAACCAAGTTTAATTTATTTTCCGCATTCTGAAGATTCTGCTTTGTGGAGAGAATCTGAGTTTGAGTTATTGTGGGGTAGTCAGGAGCATCTGACTATTTATGGGCCAATCATGTTAAATATTTATTTTCCGCATGTGAGAATTCCGCTTTGTGGAGGGAATTCTGTTGAAGAATGGTGATTCGCAATCACGAAGTTAATGATGTGTCTTTGTCTCCGATGATGAATCTGCATACAAACTAATCTGTTTAGGGGGAGTAGCTGTGGATCGGAAGCCTCTGTCATTTGCCCAATACATTATTAAGTCAGCGGAAGACGATATGAGCTTACACGTCTATATATTGGGATACACGCTAACGCTGAGGGGGAATTTCTATAGTTGGTTGTTTTTAAACAGATTGTTTTGTCTGAAGATGTCAGCAATGGAGATTAAGGAGGATCAAGCAAAAGAGTCAAATGTTCCTCAATCATCTCCAAGTTCAACAATTCTTGTCTGAAGATGTCAGCAATGGAGAACACTTTGCATCATTAACTGAGAGTTCAGTCTAAGGGGGAATCTGCTGCAATGATGGTATTCTACCACGTGATTATCAAGCCAGAGCAGAGATTGACTGAAGATTGCAAGAGGTGTTTACAGCAATTCGCAAGCAACGTCCAAGGGGGAATATGTTGGTGCATGTTTTGTGGCCGTCGCTTGGCGAATAGTTTAGATTGTTTATGTTGTATGCTGTACACCTAGATAGTGGTCCACGCCGAAAGTCATCCATTCGAAAGAGCATTTTCAAATGGATACTCATTCGATTGAACCAGTCTCTGATTCGATCGAATGAGTATGCTATTCGATCGAATAGGACTCATTCGATCGAATGAGTCCTGATCGAATAGCAGTAGGTATAAATACCCAGCTTTCAGGCGTGGTTTGTTAAGGATTTGCGTGCCCGGCGCCCAGGTGCTGTCCGGATGAGGGGGGAGGCCATGCTCGACCTCCCCCTGCCATAGATCGTGATTTCAGTGTTTAACAAGCATGTAGTCTTTCGTTTTTATCAATGAAATCATTTGTTTCGTGTTTGTTTCTATCCGTCTTTGGTTTTCAAACCTTCCGTCTCGAACCGGCTCGGATCGTCTCGGTCACGACTGAACCAACAATTTTTTTTTTTTTTTTTCAAAGTATTTACAGGGAGGGACAGGGATCAGACTACCTGTCACTGGATGATTATTCATCAACATTAAAGCAGAATAAAAATAAAAAAATAAAAATAATTCAGAATAAAAATCTTTTTGAATTTTTATAATATTCAAACTGAAATAAGCAACTGTACAAAATTTAAAGTACAATATTTTTGGTTGAGAATGATCTATAATAAGAAATCATACAGACTTATTTGACTATCTACTGAGACTTTTCGTGATTTTTCACATGTTTTTGATTTTTCTGAATAAAAGAATATACAATATTAAACTAGACATAATGAACATTCTTTTTGTGAGAAAGATCCGAACATGGGATCAGTACTGACATTGTAGCACTCAGTAAGTTCAATTCTTATAATTTCTTTTGGTCGATACATATTACCGATGCGATTATGGGTATATTTGTCCATTTAAACTTAAACAAACATCCTCTCGTCTGTCAATGACCATTTGATAATTGCTTTAATCATATTTCTATGATAATTGCTTGTGATCACAGCTATGTGTCCCACCATATTTTTGATTGACTCATGTAGGACCTCACAACATATTGAACAGTCAAATCGACGCATCTTATTTTTGACAAACGACCATAAGCTTATAGGATCCCCTTTGTTCGCTTAGACATGTTTTTCACATACGTGTTCGGTATTCATCTACTTGTCCCAAAATCATTTATTTTATTTTTTTCAGGAGATATCCAAGTTATCAGCGCTGTCTAGGTCGATACTTACGTATCACAGAGGGAGATAATAACTTTAGATATACCAGCATGGAAGAGCGCTGTCCAGGTCGATACTTACGTATCACAGAGGGAGATCATTCCAAAACCGGTGGAGCATAAGATATTTAATACAGATATCCAAGTTATCAGCGCTGTCCAGGTCGATACTTACGTATCACAGAGGGAGATAATAACTTTAGATATATCAGCATGGAAGAGCGCTGTCCAGGTCGATACTTACGTATCACAGAGGGAGATCATTCCAAAGCCGGTGGAGTATAAAATATTTAATACTCCTCCTTAATCAACGCATAAAGCATATGATTTAGAAGGGACTTTCGATGAAAGCAGACCTGCAACACGAAGATCTAACATTCTTTAAGAATTTAGGTTTTTGGGGAACCAATTTGGGCCGATGGTAATTCGTGTACGCGTGATAAGACATATCCTCAATTGATATTGGTCTTTAGACAGTGACGTCTCGTCAATTTATCTTAGATGTACACCCATAGCTGACAATCTAAATGATTTAGATAGGTCAAATCCAGACTCAATTCAGTAAGATAAGCCTACCAATATATCACATTAGTGCTATGCATGACCAATTTTTCACTTTATATCTTTCTAACATCATGCTACTGTCAGTGTGCCATCACTTCCCAAAGGTTGGATACAATTTCTCATTTTCTGATTATTTGAATGTTTTTGGATTTTTTCAATATAAGGAAAATGAAAATAAGCTATACAGAAATAAAAATCTTGTGTACTATCATCTTTCTTGTAACAAGATCAACTTCTCAAAATTTTAAAATTTTTGATGTTTTTGGATTTTTGTATTTTATATTGTTTTTGGTTTTTCTTGAAACCTTTCTCCCCCTAAAAATTATAAAAACAAAATCTTTTTGGATTTTTCAAAATTTTTAAGAAAAGAAAAAATGAAAAACAATTTAAATGATATCTTCAGGAACATCATCTGATTGACGTTTAACGCCGTTGATCTCTAGCAAATATAAAAACCGTGGTTTGTCAAATGCTTTAGTGAAGAGATCAGCGCGTTGTTCCTGAGTGGGGATTTTTACCACATCGATTAACTTCTTTTCGTAACAGTCACGAAGGAAGTGATATCGAATTTCGATGTGCTTCGTTTTGCTAAATTGGACAGGATTTTTGGTAATTGAGATTGCAGCAGAATTATCAAGATATATGGGAGTAGTAGAACATTCAATACCGTAGTCACGCATCTGTTGCTGAATCCAAATAACTTGAGAACAGCAACTGGCAGCCGCTATATATTCCGCCTCAGCTGTTGAAGTGGAAACTGACGTCTGCTTTTTGCATTGCCACGTTACTAAACGACTTCCAAAGAACTGACATCCTGCTGTTGTTGATTTGTAATCGAGTTTACAACCACCATAGTCCGAATCACTATACGCATGTAGATCAAAGTTATCATCATGAGGATACCAAAGACCCCAATCTGGAGTACCCTTCAGATAACGCAAAATTCTTTTGACTGCAATAAGATGGGAGACTTTCGGCTTTGACTGGTAACGTGCACAGAGACACGTAGCAAACATTATGTCCGGCCGAGAAGCAGTCAGGTACATTAGAGATCCGATGATCCCTCTATAGTGAGTTGGATTGATCAATTCACCCTTCTCGTCAGGATTAATCCCGTGATTAACCGCTAACGGAGTTCCCTGTGAAGAGGAACTCAACATCTCAAACCGTTTCAAGATGTCATTGACGTATTTTGTTTGGTGAACGAAGACACCGGAGTCTGTTTGATCAACCTGAAGTCCTAAGAAGAACTTCATCTCACCCATGGAGCTCATTTCAAATTTTTCTTGCATCACTTGTTCAAACTCCTTGCATAGTGTTTTATTCGTGGACCCGAAAATGATGTCGTCCACGTACACTTGTACCATAATGAGATCTCCTTCTTTCTCCTTTGTAAATAACGTGCAGTCGATCGTTCCTCTTCTGAACCCGTTGTTCAGAAGGTGTTTAGATAGTTCCTTGTACCAAGCTCTCGGGGCTTGGTGAAGACCGTACAAAGCCTTGTTGAGCAGGTAGGCTTTGTCCTTGTGATTTGGGTCTTCAAAACCTGGAGGTTGTGCCACATATACGGTCTCTTCGATGTGACCGTACAAAAAGGCACTCTTGACGTCCATCTGATATACTTTGAATCTCTTGAAAGACGCATACGCCAAGAACATCCGGATTGCCTCCAAACGCGCAACCGGAGCATACACTTCATTGTAGTCTAGGCCTTCGATTTGCCTAAACCCTTGGACCACCAGGCGGGCGTTGTTGCGAACAATCACTCCCCGATCGTCGCGTTTACATTTGAGTACCCACTTAGTGCCAATTTTCTTCTGTCCTCTAGGGAGATCCACCAGCTTCCACACACCAAGTCTCTTGAACTGCAATAGTTCTTCTTGCATGGCTGAGACCCAGTTAGCGTCTTTCAACGCATCGGTGATGCTGCTGGGTTCTTCTTGTGCTAAGAAGCATTCATGGGCATTTAGCGCAACTGATCCTGACTCCATCATTTCAGTGTAGAGGCCAAAAATCAGCTGTCGACGTGTTTTGACACCCTGTTGAATGTCCCCTATAATGTTGTCTTGTGGATGATCACGTTCAGTCCTAACCACCGGATTGTCAGGAACGAAAACATTTTGTTCCAAGTTAGTTAAGTTCGGCTCAGGAACTGGAGCGTTTGGTGCCTCTGAAGTAGACGTTAGAGGCTGTTCTGCATTTGGCGCTTCTTGATTTGACGATGAAGGTTGTGGAGTAACCTGTGTCGGTGCCGATTGTACATCATCTGTTGGTGATTCATCTTCAGAGTCAGATTCGGATGACTCTTGAACTTGCTCGCTAGACTCTGTGGAGGAAGACGATGATGGACCAGGATGAGGTGAAGATTGCTGTGATTCATCAGGAGGTGCATTTTGCGCCTCATACATCATCTGAATAGCAACCTCATACAGATTGAATGACTTGAACAATTTGTCAAAATCAAACAACCAGTCTTCTCCTGACCCCTTGGCTGGTTCTGTGTAGCGTTGAACGTCGACATGGTACCATTCTTCAACTAATTTTGTTTATCTGTTGAAGACCCTTTTGAGAGGTACGCTGTAACCCAGAAAATAGCCGTTGATGATCTTCTCCTCGAACTTATTATCGACTTGCCTTTTAAGTAACGTGCAAAGAGCTCCAAATGGTTCCAGGTGCTCTAAGTTAGGCCTCCGTCGTTGAAGAAGCTCGAAACTTGTCTTGCCGTGGCGCTTGACAATGCCTACCCGATTCAATGTGAAACAGGCGTTGGCAATTGCCTCACTCCAAAACGTGACAGGCAACACTGAGTCTGCTAACATTGTTCTAGCTGTCTCGATTAACGTTCGATTTTTCCTTTCAGCAACCCCGTTCATTTGTGGAACGTACGGGGCACTGAACTCCTGGACAATGCCTCTTTCTTTGCAAAAGTTTTCAACATTCGCATTCTTAAACTCTGTCCCGTTATCTGAACGCATTATCCGAACCTTCAGATTGTACTGTGACTCAAGAGTTGTAACCAGCAGATTTATACACCCAAATGTCTCGGACTTTGCTTTCAAGAAAAACACCCAAGAGAATCTCGAATATTCATCAGTAACCACTAGGCAGTATGAGTGCCCAGAGATACTCTTGACGCTTATTGGGCCAAAAAGATCCATATGAAGGAGTTCCAATGGTATATCAATCGAGTGGAAACTCTTAGACTTGTGGGACCTTTTTACTTGCTTTCCCGCTTTGCACTTCACACACGAGTCAGGGAGACTGAAACTTCTCAGATTAACTCCCTCAACTAGCCTGTTGTGCACAAGCTTATTCATGTTCCTGACATTAATGTGACCCATCCGTTTATGCCATATGACAGTATCACGTTCGGATGCCTTGGACACAAAACATGTCGCCGTTGGAGACGATGACTCTGCCTTAGCCATATCCAGAATGTAGAGATCACTCTGGCGTGCTGCTGACATTAAAACTTTGTTTTCAGGAATGGTGAATTCCTTAGCCAAGATGTGGCAGTCTCGGTCATCAAACATAACTTTGAAACCCTTGTCGCAGATTTGACTTATCGACAACAGGTTGTTCTCCAACTCCTTGATGAAATTAACCTTATCAAACGAAATTCGCCCATTTGAAACAATTCCTTGGGCCGTGATGTAACCACCTTGAGTTCCTGCAAAGGAAATTGCACCTCCTTTTATCAGTTTGACACTGGATAGGAGATTCATGTTTCCAGTCATGTGCCTGGAAGCTCCTGATTCGATGATCCACATGTTGAATCTTGGATCATAAAGAGCAACCTGCACACAAAAAGCAAAAGGTTTAAACATCATTGGAAACCCAAGCCTTTATGGTCTTGGGTTTTCCATTTTCGTCACGAATTAACAGTTCAATCCATTTACCCTCATTAACACTGTTTTCTGGTTTGACATTGTTATCAACAGTGTTGTTTTCCATTTATTTCCAACTGTCAGTCTTCTTCTTAGCCTGTTTGACATAGCTGGTTGAAGACTGACTTTCACTTGTTGAAGTGGAAACACTTGGGTTTGAGGGATCAACAACTTTTGTTTTAACATTTTGATGTTGTTGTTTCTTCGGTGATCTGTGTGGTGAGGTTGACTGAGGTTTCCTAGGAGAAACCGACCGCGGTGTGTGAGACCGTGTTTGACTTTGAATGTCAACGGTCGGTCGCCTCATAGGGGTTGACTTGACATATCTAGGATCCGGAGTTGATATGTATTGCTTAGGATCCGTGTACTTGTAGCAGAATCTTGCTACATGGCCAACCTCTCCACATGAGAAACAGTAGTTTCTCTCCCTTTGACGTGGTGGAGAGTAACGACTTTGTTGTTGTTTGTTACCATAGTACCCCTTGGATTTGACATTTTGGGGTGAAGTTTGTCTGGGAGGGGGTTTTGGAAAATTATGTTTTTCATTAAAGTTACCCTCCTTGACAAACTGGGTACCATGTTCCACATGCACTTTCTCAGATTTATGATTAAACTTGTTCTTCTGAGAATTACTTGTTGTTGCCTTTGATTTAGATGTGGATGGGCCTGACTTAGTTGTGGAACCTAAGTCTGTGGCAACAACATTTGGTTTTGGCTTGGTCTCAGGAGCCGGGTCAATGACTTCTTTACCCTTGGACTTTGAAATTTGTTTTGTGTCCTCGGGTGTTTTAACATTTGAGTCATCTTCTGGCACAGCTCCTGGTGTGTTCACAAATTGGTTCAGCACTGGGGGTGGGACATTGTGATATCCCACACCTCTTTCCTTATTGCACCGGAACTTGGGGATAATGTGTTCTAGCAAATAAGAGGAATTGGAGTAACTCTTTAACTTGAAAGTCAATGATTCAAGATCAGCTTTTGTGTTCTCCATTTCCTTTTTCAAGACATTATTTTTATTGATATGAAAGTTTATAGAGTCTTGTTGATTTAGAACACATATCTCCAATTCCTTGTTCTGACGCTTAAGGCTATCAACTTTTTCTTTATAAGCAGACTCTTTCTGCTTCCAAGCCTTGTTTTGAGCAAGAGCGTCAGTCAGTTCAATTAAGGATCTTGAGGCTGCTTGTTTATAAGCCTCGAGATCTTCAATTCTCTCTTTCAGAGAATGAATTTCTTGTTCAGACATTTCACATTTTAAACATTTGGTATTTTCTGGTTTGGGAGTAGTCGGGTTAGAACTTACCTTGGCATCATTTGATGTCTCTGCCATGAACGCAAAGTAAAGATTCCCCGCTCTTTCCAGAAAAGATGCAGAAGTTGCTTTTGACAGTACTTCGTTGACTTCTTCAACAGTAGCAGCTTCTGCAGGAATTGTTGAACTTGGAGATGATTGAGGAACATTTGACTCTTTTGCTTGATCCTCCTTAATCTCCACTGATGACACTTCAGCTTCATGCTCTCCTTCATTTACTTCAGTAGCTGGCTCCTCGACAATGTATTCTTCATCAGTTGAGGAATCATTAGACCCAGATTCTGAGTCTCCATCCACAACGGTGATGTCAGCCATGTTAATGCTGAAGTTCCAGGACTCGCCTTCATCACCTTGAACAGCAAGAGCAGTTTCAGTGTTGATGTTGGCGTTGTTTGCTGCTGTTTGATTCTGAGGGACCAGTTGTCTCTCATTGTTGACATTTGCAGCGGCTGCAGCAGGAGTAGATGAAGTTGAAGTAGTTCGGAAGGGATATTGGTGACCTTCCCTCTTTGGTTTAGAGCACTCCTTGGCAAAGTGACCAAGTTCGCCACAGTTGTAGCATTTAACTTTGGTTTTATCAAAACCAAACTTGGATTTATTATTGATTGAAAGGGCTTGGCCTGTTTTCTTAGCCCACTTTCTAGCCCTACGGAACGCGCTGCCAAGTGCCCACATTATGTCGATGCGTTCCATATCGTCTTCATCTAGCTGTTCATAGTCATCGCTGTCCAGATGACTGTTGCCAAGTTTACCAGCCACCATTAAGCTGTATGATTCAATTATTGTGCCTAACGTTGCCATATGTTCTTTGGCAACTTCCACTGTTACCTTTCCCAAGCCTTCGGTGTTTAACGTTGCCTTTTCAGTTGACTTGGGTCCGGAGTTAGAACTTGAATTTCCGGAATTTGATGTTGGTGGTGCAGAAGATCTCGTTTCGGTCCCCTTAGATTGATTTGACATTGAGGAGACAAACGCAGTCTTCATTGTAGCATGGTCATTTGAATCTGACATTGGTGAATTTGACATGTACAGCGACTTGTCAGATGTTGCTCTGGGTTTCCTGGAGGATGCTCTTAATTCAGCATCTTCCTGTCTGATTTCTTTTATAAAGTCAGAAAGAAGAATCGTCTCCAGTTGATGACTTCTTCTCATCACAGTCAGGAAGGTGTTCCAGCTTGTTGGGAGTCCTTGAGCGAGACATCTAACCTTTTCAGTCCCTGTTGTTTTGACATTATAGGACTTTAGCTCTGACATAAGATGATAGAATCTTGACAGCAACGATTCAATGTCTTCGCCGGATTCTGGACCAAACAAATCAAATTCACGCTTTAGCTCCCGTGCGTGAATTTCTCTAAGCGACTCAGATCCTTCGCATCGTTCTACCAGTGCGTTCCAAAGAGTTGACGCTGTTGTGAACTGGCTAAATTGATGGAAGAGATCGCTGGAGAGAGCTTGAGACAGTAAAGAGAAGGCTTTCTTCTCAGCATCAAAGGCTATCTTTTGTTCTTCTGACAGCCTAAAGTAGCTCAGGCTTTCACCATCATCGTTTGTAGGATGCACCCACGTTGTCTGAACCGCTTCCCATAGTCTGGAACGCCCGCTTACACGAAAATTTTCCCAAGCCATTCTTATCAGTCGGGAAGTCTTCTGAAAAAGTTTGGCAAAAATAAAATTTTTTCGACAAAATTTCCGGGAAATTTTCGGTTAATTTTCGGGTCAGTGATGAAGATTTTTCTGGACATCCTATACAAGTTGATTACAATCCAGAAAAAGTTTGGTGACAGTGAAATTTTCACTGATATTTGCCGGCAAAGTCAGAGCGTTTAAATGTTTAATGGTTAAAGCGGCAAATTGGGGCAATGAACAAAGCACAATCACCTGAAGGAATTATCGTTTACAAGTTTAATGGATAACCCCTTGTTCATTGAGCTTCTACAGTGGTGATTGTTATAAGAACACAGAAGAACAGAGAAAAGTGATTACTGATGAGTTATGATGTTATTGGTTTGGTATGTACACATTGGCTATTGTTTCTTTTTCTCCGCTGTTCGAGGATTGAGCCTGAAAATGTTGGCTACGAGCAACATCTGGGATGCTTCTTTAATAGGGTACAAGTATGGTTGAATCTGAAAATGTGGGATACGAGCTTCTGGGTGTTACTTCTGTAATAGGGCACAATCTTTGGCGGATGGGGTTGAAGAAATGTAGATCATTCAACATGTCAGACCTTGAAATATGAATAACAGTAATCGAGTTAATATGTGGGGTAGTCAGGAGCATCTGACTATTTATGGGCCAACCAAGTTTAATTTATTTTCCGCATTCTGAAGATTCTGCTTTGTGGAGAGAATCTGAGTTTGAGTTATTGTGGGGTAGTCAGGAGCATCTGACTATTTATGGGCCAATCATGTTAAATATTTATTTTCCGCATGTGAGAATTCCGCTTTGTGGAGGGAATTCTGTTGAAGAATGGTGATTCGCAATCACGAAGTTAATGATGTGTCTTTGTCTCCGATGATGAATCTGCATACAAACTAATCTGTTTAGGGGGAGTAGCTGTGGATCGGAAGCCTCTGTCATTTGCCCAATACATTATTAAGTCAGCGGAAGACGATATGAGCTTACACGTCTATATATTGGGATACACGCTAACGCTGAGGGGGAATTTCTATAGTTGGTTGTTTTTAAACAGATTGTTTTGTCTGAAGATGTCAGCAATGGAGATTAAGGAGGATCAAGCAAAAGAGTCAAATGTTCCTCAATCATCTCCAAGTTCAACAATTCTTGTCTGAAGATGTCAGCAATGGAGAACACTTTGCATCATTAACTGAGAGTTCAGTCTAAGGGGGAATCTGCTGCAATGATGGTATTCTACCACGTGGTTATCAAGCCAGAGCAGAGATTGACTGAAGATTGCAAGAGGTGTTTACAGCAATTCGCAAGCAACGTCCAAGGGGGAATATGTTGGTGCATGTTTTGTGGCCGTCGCTTGGCGAATAGTTTAGATTGTTTATGTTGTATGCTGTACACCTAGATAGTGGTCCACGCCGAAAGTCATCCATTCGAAAGAGCATTTTCAAATGGATACTCATTCGATCGAACCAGTCTCTGATTCGATCGAATGAGTATGCTATTCGATCGAATAGGACTCATTCGATCGAATGAGTCCTGATCGAATAGCAGTGGGTATAAATACCCAGCTTTCAGGCGTGGTTTGTTAAGGATTTGCGTGCCCGGCGCCCAGGTGCTGTCCGGATGAGGGGGGAGGCCATGCTCGACCTCCCCCTGCCATAGATCGTGATTTCAGTGTTTAACAAGCATGTAATCTTTCGTTTTTATCAATGAAATCATTTGTTTCGTGTTTGTTTCTATCTGTCTTTGGTTTTCAAACCTTCCGTCTCGAACTGGCTCGGATCGTCTCGATCAAGACTGAACTAACAAAGTTGTTGACAAGTTCGCTTAGGCGAACTTGTTAACCAAGCGAAGTTGTTGACAAGTTCGCCTAGGCGAACTTGTTGAACGAACGAAGTTATGGACAACTTCGCCTGAGGCGAAGTTGTCGTGTATTTATATAGATTACGGATTACGGTTTTAGTGTTGGTTAAGTAGTTCAAGTTACGTGTAATTCAGTGAGTCAAGTGACGTGAGGTCGAGAGTCTGTAAGTATCACGGTTTGAGTTATTAATATAACGTGTGTTTGTTCGTATCGTATTCGTGTGTTTCGTGTGATTGTATTTTACGTCCGTAACAATCTACACAGGGATTCCGCACCTGTGTATATCGGGATATCTCGTGTGATCCGTCCAGGGAACCTACATACTCCACGAATGATCAATTTACATTTGGGGTTTCGTTATGTGGCTCAAGGTGATTCAAATACATATAAAAATCACCTGTTATGGTTTCGGATTGACGAAGAAATGGGTGTGGCCGGAAAACAACTTTGACGAGCTAATTCGTGATTTTTGAGAGTGTTTCAGATTAAAGTGTTGGTTGGGGAAAGTTTAGATGCATGTTTATGTCCTATCTATAATATCAGTGGAAGCGTTTAGAGTTAATTGGTCATTAATGGATTTTTAAAATAGTCCGACGGCATTGATGATTAATACGAGTTAATGGGTCGTTAATGACGAAATAAATCACATATTATTGCTTAAAATTAGTGGAGATGGCGTTTGGTATAAAATAACATGTCAGACGAGGTGTAAATGGAATGTTTTAACGGTTGCCGGTGCCGGAATCCGGCGGCCGCACTTGATGATCGGAAAAACGGGGCCAGGGGACGGGGATGGGCTGGGTTATTATTTAATATTAATTTAAATTCAAAAGTTACACATTCATCCCCTGGACTTTCATATTTCTTTTAAATCATAATTAAACTATTGTTACCATTTGAACCTTGAACTTTAAAACGTTATAACTACGACATAGAAGTTTATAAGTTTAATCGTATTATGCCCGAATAGTTCGGAACTCGCTTAAGTAACCCATTAAATGCCGGAATTTTGTTAATTAAACGAATCCAATAGAAAATGTACGATCGATAACTTGAACTATCGAGAATATTGCATAAATACTAAAGGAATGATACGATCACATCGAAACAACAAAACGTGTCGGTTAACGAACATAATAAAAATACATGAGACGAAAATTGATATATATATATATATATTTATATTTATACATACATTTATAAATAAACCGAAAATTTAAAATGGGTCGGATTTTCGGGTTTGAAAAGTAATGAATGTTACATCAGTAGTCTCTTTTAAGATCTTGATATATCTTGGTGGATCCCGGATGAATCGAGTATCTCGACTTGTGAGCTTCATCTAAGATTCGACCTTTAAGATTTCCATGATGTGGAATCCACATACGACCGAACCTAATCTTCACTCCATGAGTGTTATCCATCAACTCATCTTGCTGTCCAAAAATTCTTTCCTTTTTCATTAACCCTTCATCTGCAAGAACCTCTGACTGCACCTTGTTGATTTCTCCGAAAAGATCTGAGTTAATGATCAACTTATAAGACTTGCATCTGATCAACCGCCCAAGCGTCATGTTATTCATGGATCTGGGGTGGAAATAGGTCCACGTGAGCCTAGGTCGTCCGATCTTGAAAGCCCGACGGTGATGCTTACTACTAGCACCCTGAAATTAACATTGACGACTACGATTACGTCTGATCCTCGGCTTGGTATGATTTCTCAATATGTTTTATCTTCGATACCAAGGGCTACTGCTGCTAGTTCGGTGATTCCTCCAACACCGACCATGATGTCGACTCTTCCTATGGACGTCTCGTTTATGAGAATTAGTCGTCCTCAGGGCCCCGTGCAGCTGGTACCTCAGTCATTTCATGCTTTGCCCCACCGAAAATCAGATAGACATGCTCTTGAGGTTGATTCATCTATATGAGAATCAAATGGTGGTCGATCATCAAGCTCAAGAGCAAATGTTAATTAGTCAAAGGCGTATGATGGGGTTTGTCTCTTATTGTCAAAAGAAGACAAAGGAGCTTCGTGAGATTGTCATTTCTCAGGGGGTGAAGATTAAAGAACCAAGCGTACGATGATGATGATCCTGACGCTTCAGGTGCTGGAGGCAGTGAGCCGAATCAAGCTCACGGCTTATCCTATGGTGCCGGTACAAGCGGGGGTGGAGGCAATGATAAACAACTGGTGGTTTATCACGACTCGAAAGAAACTCAACCAATAGAGTAGGTCAAAGCCAACAACATCCTGTTCATGGTCGTTAAGAAGGGCGTAGTGATGAGCATTGCAAACCTTGATGAAATCGAAGAAGGTCACTTCGTTGACCAGTCAATAACACTTGAACGTATTGCATTACTGTTGGGACTGAATGATGTTGGTACATGATGTCAGTAGTTCAATATCAAGTGTCTGTAATCGAGTTAGTATGTTTTGTATTTATGTTTAAGCGAACTTGTCTCACAAGTTCGCCTGATATAGGCGAACTTGTGGAACAAGCGAAGTTAGTGACAACTTTGCCTAAACATGTTAGGCGAAGTTGTCGTATGATATATAGGTTTAGCCTACGGGTTATCGATTAATTAGTTGTTGAGTTCGTGTAATCGGTGATTGACTTATCACGTGTTATCAGTTGCAATACAACGTGTTCTTTGTTTATTGTAACATGTGTTTGCTTGTGTTTAACGTATATTGATTCTACGCTCGTATCGTCTTACGTAGGGATTCCGCACCTACGTAGAACGAGATATTTCCGTGTAGATCCAGCAGGGAACCTACAATTGGTATCAGAGCATGGAAACCTGTTCAGAGAGGTAGAGTAAGTTTTGCTGGAGTGAGTGGTGGTAGAATTACTGGAATGGGAATGGTGACAAATGGTAAAATGAAGCTAGAAAAGGTGAATTTCGTTGAAGATCTGAAGCATAATTTGCTGAGTGTGTCTCAAATCTGTGACAAAGATTAAATTGTGCACTTTACCAAAAATGAAGCGATTGTACTGTATCCTGGTTTCAAGATACCAGAGGCATGGATTGTAATGAAGGCTCCAAGGGAAAAGAACACATATGTTATGGACATGAGGTCGACTGAGATGGCAACAGAAGAATCATGTCTTCTGTCAAAAGCAACTGAATCGGAGTCCGAGTTATGGCATCGAAGAATGGGGCATATACATCTTCAAAAAATGAACTACATTGTCAAGAATGGGCTGGTGCTGGGTGTTCCCTTGAAAAATTTCAACTTTGAAGACCAATTTCTATCGTGCAAAAAGGGAAAGCAACACAAGAAATCTCATCACACCAAGAAGATTAATTCAATAGTCAGTACCCTAGACCTACTTCACATGGATCTCTTCGGTCCCGTGAATGTAAAAAGCCTAGGTGGAACATCATACTGCTTGGTGATAACTGATGATTTCTCTCGATATTATTGGGTATATTTCCTGAAGACAAAGGATGAAACGGTTCAGTTGGTAATGAATTTGATTACCAAGGTTGAGAATATTATGGGGAAAAAGGTTAAATACATCAGGAGTGACAATGGGACAGAGTTCAAAAACTATCAGATGGAGATATTCTGCTTACAGAAAGGGATAGACCACCAGTACAACGCTCCGTATACTCCGCAACAAAATGGGGTGGCTGAGAGGAAGAACAGAACGCTAATTGAAGGAGCCAGAACCATGCTGGCTGATTCTAAACTTCCTGTGGTGTTCTGGGCTGAAGCTGTTGCAACAGCCTGTTATATCCTTAATAGAGTTTTAACTGTTAAAAGATTGAATAAAACATGTTATGAACTTATGCATGGTAGAAAGCCTAACTTGAGTGGTCTCGAACCATTCGGGTCCCCGTGTTCGATATTAAAGACGAACTCAAAATTTGGTGAGATAGCCGACGAAGGTATTTTAGTCGGATATGTTGTTGGGACACCCAACAGACGAGTCTTTAATCTATCGACCAGCAAGGTTGAGGTGGTGTGTAACACTGACATCACAAGTTACAAATCACCAAAACCAAGCACGGGACCCGCTAGGGCTTTCAACTATGATAGGCTTTTTAAATCTTTTAATTTGCCTTACTTGGATTGTGCAGAAGTTGATGAAAGAATAGCTACGAAGATTCTTTATGATGAGGAAGAAAATTTTGTGCAACGACCGCAATACGATGAATGTCAACCTTCCTCGTCAAATGCTGTTGATACCCCTGCTACCTCTACAGAAGAGGAATTTTTCAATCCTTTTCACTCTCAACAACAATCACCCATTGATGAACTATCTTTGAACCTGGAAGACAATCTGCAAGTCAGTTCGGTTCCGACTACGAGTGTTCACAAAAATCACCCTTTGGAGAACGTGATAGGTGATCTGTCCGACGGTGTACAAACAAGACGAAGCTTGAATGAGCACACTTGTGTTTACACAAGCATTAAAGATACATGCATCATTAACGAATGCTTGTACACCTGCTTCATCAGCCGGATTGAACCAAAGAACTATCAAATGGCTCTCAAGGACAGCTCGTGGGTCGAAGCCATGTAAGAAGAGTTAGCCCAGTTCAAGAAGATGGAGGTATGGAATTTGGTTGCAAAACCGAAGAATGTGCATGCGATTGGCACCAAATGGGTTTTCAAATGTAAGAGAGATGAAAAAGGAATAATCATAAGGAACAAGGCAAGGCTGGTTGTAAAAGGTTTTATTCAGCAAGAGGGGATCGACTACAATGAAGTGTTTGCGCCCGTGGCAAGATTGGAAGCGATTCGACTGTTTTTGGCATTTGCTGCACACAAGGAGATGAAGGTGTTCCAGTTAGACGTGAAAAGTGCGTTTCTTAACGGTAAAGTCGATGAGGTTGTGTACGTTGAGCAGCCTACGGGTTTCCCTGACCCAGACTTTCCTGATCACGTGTACAAGCTAAGTAAAGCGCTATATGGGCTACATCAGGCCCCTCGTGCCTGGTATGCAACTCTATCCGATTACTTGCTTGAGAATGAGTTTGAAAGGGGAAAGATCGATAGCACACTGTTCGTGAAGAGAAAAGGAAGAGACCTTCTTCTGGTTCAAGTCTACGTGGACGACATCATCTTTGCTGCGTCAAAAGTCGCCATGTGTCAGGAGTTTGAAGCCGTCATGAAAAAGAGGTTTGAAATGAGTGCTATGGGTGAACTAACTTTCTTTTTAGGATTGCAGGTTGATCAGAAGAAAGATGGGATGTTCATTCATCAGACTAAATATGTCCAAGACGTTCTCACACGCTTCAAGATGGAGGACAGCACTTCATTTGATACTCCAGTCTGCGTCAACCACAAGCTGGGTGCTGATTCAGACAGTGATGCAGACGTGGACCCCACCCAATATCGGGCAATAATAGGTTCTTTAATGTATTTAACTGCGTCTAGACCCGATATTATGTTTGCAGTTTGTCTTTGTGCTCGTTTTCAGGCAAACCCAAAGGAATCTCACATGAAAGGAGTAAAGAGGATATTGCGGTATCTCAAAGGGAAGCCTAAGCTGGGGTTGTGGTACACGAAAGGGGGAGACTTGGAGTTGGTCGCTTACACGGATTTTGACTATGGAGGATGCAATCAGAATCGAAAGTCGACAACGGGTGGATGCCAGTTTCTTGGAGGCAGATTAGTGTCATGGCAGTGCAAGAAGCAGACCTCAGTCACTATTTCTACCTGTGAAGCAGAGTACATGGCAGCATCGAACTGCTGCTCCCAGGTTCTTTGGATACAACAGCAATTGCGCGATTACGGTCTGAATTTCACTCATACTCCTATTTGCATAGATAACACTGCCGCAATCTCAGTAACTAACAATCCCGTAAAGCATAGCAAAACTAAACACATTGACATTCGTCATCATTTTATACGGGATTGTGCTGTGAAGAAATTAATTGTGCTCGAAAAGGTTGATTCGTTAGATAATTTCGCTGATTTGTTTACTAAAGCTTTTGACAAAAATCGTTTTCAAAACCTTGTTGAGCTAAATGGGATGATCAATCCTGAGTAACCGTGTTTTTTCGTCTTTGTTTGTTTATTGAAAAAAAAACGTCACTATCGCTTAGAATTATGTCGGTTGCTTCAGTTTGAAGGACATATCTTCGTATATGTTTGGTCCTCATTTCTACCTGTAGAGTATGAGGATAGCCATTAACCAGATGACTGAAAGTGACCGGGGCGGTTTATGATGTGTTTTTATTCTTTCGCTGAAAATTAGTCGTTCATACTTAGTTAGAAAGACACATACTCGTATGTGGTCGGTCCAGCTGATCCATTGGATCTTCAGGATAGCCGTTTACCTGAAGACTTTGACTTGATCGGGGCGTTTGAATTTAACTTTTTTAGGGGAGATGAAATAATTTTTCAAGTCTACTACTTCGTAAGAAGTTTCTTTACTATGTTTAAAAGAAAATTGATCCAACCTTGGAAAGTGATAGACAGACTGATTCTGTGTGCTTAACTAGTGAAGTTATTAGGCCTAAAAGACTTTAGAACAGTCATTGTATGTCATGGTAGCTTTTTATGGTGCGTAAAAGTAGAAGTGATACTAACTAAATCTCCTCGATCTTACGTGGAAACTCCTTAAGAGTTGTGCATGTCTCCATATATATCTTTCCGAATGATAGGCAGAAAAGCGATTACCCAGTCATACACGAGCCCGTGAGTGTTCTGATTCCCGTGAAGATAGCGTGTCAAGAGACTGCAGTGATCCAGATTCGGGACTTGCAGTTGTTTACTACTCTGAAACTGTGTAAATATTTATTGAAAAAAAACTTATTATGTGTTATTGAGACATTCTAGAGCTTATAATGTTAATACTTCTCAATCAAGATGCAAGAAAGAGAACGGGAAGAAGACTCTACAGATCGACGTATACTTACTATTTAATCAGACACTATGGGTTGAGGTTAACTCGGGGTGACTTGGGGAAAGCCAAATACGCTTTGAGAATAGATAGGAGACATCATAATCTCTGATGTGTCGTCCATTTAAATTTTGAGCTTAATTGAACCTAATCCGTATCACAGAAGCGATGAAAACCATACTAAGTTTGTTTACCTGCTTACAACCTGTCTTTTTATGTCATAATACAGCTGAACATGGATCTGTGTGACAGTCACTTAATTAGTATGATTCCTGTTCAGATCTTTTCTAAAACGTGGTAGTCCCTGTCGAGACTGAAATTTGATCCCGTGTACTTTATTTCTAAGTTTTATTCTGCTTATGTCGTTTTATGACTTTATATCTGGTTACTTGGTCTTTGATCGTTACATTCTACTCTTTAAAGGAAGTTTTAAAAGTTAAAGGCATAATGTTCAAATTAGAGGGTCTGTTTTGTAACATGGTTATCAAGCGAAGTTAATAAAACAGGCGAAGTTAAGGGGTAAGCGAAGTTAGCCCCAACTTCGCCTGTTCATCTTTGACCCTATATAAAGATATTATTGGTCAAACTCATTATTATTTTCAAACCCGGCGAACTTATCTTCCAGTAACCTAGGCGAAGTTATATCTCGAATCACATCTTGTTGTTTTTCTCAGTTTCTAATCCGATTTAAAGGTGTGTAGTGTCATCATATCGTATAATCACTGACAATGGTGTTTATCAAGTTCGTCTCGACCCGATTCGTGACCCCGTTTATTCAAACCCTCATCACCCGCTTTTCAAACTTAATTTTACGTGGTCGTAATCATCTTGATCGTCGAGATGTCCATAAAATCATGTGTTTAAGAGTCCACAATCATCAAATTATCAAAATTCATCTCGTCTGGCCTTCTACAACTTTGCCGTTTCAGTTCAGGCGAAGTTGTTGTTTAGGCGAAGTTAATCTTAACTTCGCCTAAGGAATAACTTCGCCTGTTTACTTTAAATCTTAAATTAATCAAGGGCGAAGTTATGATTGGGCGAAGTTATCCTTAACTTCGCCTAAGGCTTAACTTCGCCTGATGCCTTGAAAATTATTTACATGTTAACCTGTTGTCAAGCGAAGTTATAGTATAGGCGAAGTTATGCTCAACTTCGCCCTATGTCTAACTTCGCTTGCACACTAATGTTTATCTTAACTTCGCTCGTGGTAATAAGCGAAGTTACGATCTCCCTCGACGTTTCTCTAAATTAAACCATTTGTGTTGCAGATATGGCAGCTGTAGCTGGAGCAGGTGGTGCAGGTGGTGATGAAGGTGGAGACAACAACCGGCAGTTTTTCCCGGGGCATAACATGTACATAACTTTGGACCCGGATGCGAGCGGTGTTGATGATTTTCGCGAGATCATCACTTTTCTTATCCGCTCGCGTATCTTCCACGCTATTACTACAACCCTGCCCATCTCGTTACCTAACATAGAAGATTTCTGGCAGACGGTTGAGTATGATTGCAGAGTAGAGCCTCCAGTTATGCGTGCAACGGTTAACAATCAGGTTGTGCAGTTCTCGTCTGAGCATATCAGGGTGGCTTTACAGTTTGGGGATGAAACGAGAAATGACCCTACCGACTTCGTGGCTCCATTCAGAGATGGTGCTTTTCTGAGAATGGGCTATTCTGGTCCTTTGGGGGATACTCAGAGACGCAAGGGGTTTTTATTAGACCAATGGCGCTTTCTCATGCACGTGATGATCGTGTGTATGTCGGGGAGAAAGGCTGGTACAGATGGAATGGGTGCGACGATGCAGTCGGCGATGACTGCGCTGACTTACAATAAGCGTTATAGCTTTAGTCAGATGGTGTTCTACGAGATAGACGTCAAAGACGAGCGGTGGCGCGTGAGAGATTCCTGATGTATCCAAGATTCCTTCAAATGATCTTGAATCACGTTGCTCCCACGTTACCTCAGCGCCGCCCGATTAGATATGTGGAGAGTGTAAGCAAGAGAATCTTCGCCCAGTGTAGATCTTCAAGTGCGAGGAGTAAACCTGAGCTCCGTCCTCGACGTACTCCATTATTTGGGTACTTGATCAACCCAGAGTATGTTCCAGCTCGTGGGGACGAGTTTCGGGATCCGGCACCACAACAGGCTGGAGCACCTCAACCACCACCTGAGGTACAACAAGCTTTACCTGCTGCTCCTGTTGTGGCACCGGAGGAAAATGTAGACCTTGGAGCTGCGTTTGGTGGTCAAGGTTTCTTCGATATGGAACGTGTTGATACAGAGGAAGAGGTGCAAGTCTCGGTTGCATGGGTTACTAGTGTGGATGTGGCTATGACAGCTACGACGGAGACTGATTCTGACTCTTCAAATGATGATGTTGCTGAAGCTAGACGGATTTTAGTTACACAAGAACGGATTCATGGGAAGAGAAAGAGGGACACCGATGACAGTGATTCGGATTTTGAGGAAGATTTACATCGGTTGGTCCGTAGAGCGAGAAGGGAAAGGGCAGGTGCAGGTTCGGGAGCTGGTGAGAGCTCAAGAGTGGTTCGTTTCACTCCACCCGCACTGTCTGGTATGACCATGGTCCCTTCATCACTGCCAGTTACAGGGTTAAGTGCCGCGGATGTTCCCGTGGTGACTACCTCATCTTCCTTCGGCATCCCACCTACTACATTCCAGCTCTCGGCTCCGGAGATTGTGTCCTTGCCACCTCCAACTCTTACTCCATCGGAGGTCGTAGCAAGGTTTGTTGAGTCGACAGTTGTTGCCACTGCAGGGTTGTCGGTTACGATACCTCCTGCGGTTACGTTTCCACCTGTTTCTGAGGTGCCGGTTACATTGGGAATCCCTCCTCCGTACGCTCAATACATATCACATATGAGGTTTGATTTCGATGCAACCTTATCTGACTCGGAAAGAATAGCAGCGCTTGAAAGGGTCGTGGCAGAAAAATCAAGAGTAAATCTTATCCAGACACATGCTATTCAGCGCCTCGTTGCGGAGAATCAAATTCAGTCGTCCCTCCTGATCGAGCATGGTAAAATATTTGATGCCTTGAAACAGTTCTTGGCATCTCAGGGGGAGACGAGCTGTAAGGGTGACGAGCTGAGGACAAAAAGAGCAACGATCGAGACGATCCCAATGCATCGAAAGGTGCAGGTGGTGAGTTGCAAAGAACTGAACAAGCTCTTGGGACTTCCACATCTCAGTGGGAGTCAACGAGTGCAGCTGGCGGTTCAGGGGGTGATGATGTGGTGGTTGTGGAGGCTGAGGAGATGTTGGATGATGATGTTATAGGTGATGAGGATGTGTTACCGTTGGAGGAGATAGAGAAGATAGGGGCTGAGATCGTGATTGATAGTGAAGTCGAAGAGGGAGAGATTGTGGAGGAGAATGTTGAGCATGAAATTCCAGTAGTTGAAAAGTCAGATTTGGGTAAACATACGGAATGTGATGAGACAGAATGGGAGGAACAGCCAAGATGGAAAGAAGGCTATGCTCAGTGGTTCGTAAAGACTAAGAAGCCGGCGGTCCCTACTATGTTCAAGAAAAGTTACAACATCAAAGGCTATGCTGAATCGAAAAAGGGGATTATATGCTGGTTATATGATGAGCAGTTGAGGCTTTTTGTGATCAAACGGTATGATGGGGTTCAGTATTTCAAGAGGTTGTTGAGATCATTGAATACGTTGCCTGAATGTGAAGTGAAGGACTTAGCCAGGTTGGGGTTGATAAACAGGAGTGACGATAATATGGCTAGGATTATTGGGAAGATAGTTTGGAAAGAAAGCATAAAAGAGAAAAAGTTCGAGTTATTAATGCCGCAGAAGGGAAAGCTAGTTGAAGATAAAGACAAAGGTATGAGAGCTGATGGCAAGCCTTGGATGATAATGAAGTATAAGCCGATCCGGTGTCTAAAAGAAGTACCGATGAAACAAATGCCCAAGGATCTGCTCAAAGATCTGAAATGGTGGTACGTTAATAGTGAAACGGCTGAGGCAGTGATGGAGGATGAAGATGAACAAGAGTTGATGAGAGTGTATGATCCAATGCATTTAGTGAATTTGTCTCAAGCTGATCTGCAGGTGCTAAATGAAAAAAAGATATTTTATATTCCTGCCTGGAAAGAAGAAGCAAAGAAATATCAAAGAGTCGTTTCAGTTGGCGTACGAGAAGGCGTTCATGCTTGAAGATGGAAGATACAAGATTTTTGGGATTACGAGACACGTGTTTGAAGAAAGAGATATGAAGCTACTGCCAAGGGGGAGTCTGTTGGTACATGATGTCAGTAGTTCAATATCTAGTGTCTGTAATCCAGTTAGTATGTTTTGTATTTATGTTTAAGCGAACTTGTCTCACAAGTTCGCCTGATATAGGCGAACTTGTGGAACAAGCGAAATTAGTGACAACTTCGCCTAAACATGTTAGGCGAAGTTGTCGTATGATATAGAGGTTTAGCCTACGGGTTATCGATTAATCAGTTGTTGAGTTTGTGTAATCGGTGATTGAGTTATCACGCGTTATCAGTTGCAATACAACGTGTTCTTTGTTTATTGTAACGTGTGTTTGCTTGTGTTTAACGTATATTGATTCTACGCTCGTATCGTCTTACGTAGGGATTCCGCACCTACGTAGAACGAGATATTTCTGTGTAGATCCGGCAGGGAACCTACAAATGATGAGGAACTGGACGCTTTGGAAGCAGAGGAGGACGTGGAGGTGGTAAACGACGAGGAAGTGTTATTTGACACGACTATTCCTCATATGAATACGTCATTTATTTATGAAGATGAGGAGATAGAGGTTGAAGATGTGACAGTAGAGGAATACCCCGATATTTATCAACGATCTAATGTTGATCAGGGTGTTCCAACCTTTACTGAAGGAAACGTCAAAGCTACTAAAGATCAGTTGGAGAAGGTTTCGAATAATAAATCCAAGATGTCGGAACGTGATGATGATCCGACTGAGGCAGATATTCTGGGTTGGTTCAAGTACCGAAACAAACGGGCTTGGAAAATTATTGAGGTTTACAGGTACGTTAACGAAGAACAGAAACTGAACACAATCGCACGTGCTAAAGTTAATCAAAAGACAACATTCAAAGCCGTGTCGACTGTGAAAGGTGATATCGTTTCCTGGTTATACGACTCTAAGTTAAAGGTCTGTATTGTCAAGTGAGAGAACAATGATCAACACTATGTGAAAATCACTGATGTTCTCTCACTACTGCGTTGGGATGTTCCTACCCTCGCGAGTCGGCCTTTTATTAACCGCGGTGGAAATCGTCAAGCAGAATGGTTTCATCAACATTTGCTTTTTGAGGTAAACCGTGGTTTTAAATTCTTTAAGCCACAAATTCCTATACATAAACGTATTGATGAGATTAATCCTCGTATGGGTTGGAGGAAGCTCGTGCTTAAGGTTAAACCACCAAAGACGATGAAGTATGTACCTGTGAAGACATTCCCACAAGGTCTTCACCTAAAGTTTAATCGTTGGTACTATGGCAATCGTACTGGTGAGGCCGTCATTGTTCTGGGTAAAAGCTTGAAGACCAGTTTTATTAGAGTTATCGACCCTTTGTGGCTCGTTAACTTATCTGAAATAGACAATGACGTGCTGTTCGTGAACAAGATTTTGATAGAGCGCCATGAAGACTACAACCGAGCTATGCAGTTCCAGTGTGTTGTACGTGTATGTCACGAGTTCGGGATTCATAGTTGTCGTGATTGGCAGACGAAGCGCTTCAAGTAATTTAATGAAAAAGAGCTCAAGATGAGGGGGTGTTTGTTAGTGCACAGTTTTGTCATCTCGAGTCTTAGTAATTTATCGTTTGTAATTTATTATTACTATTATTATTATTATTATAATTATTATTATAATGTAAGGGTATTTATGGAAAAACAATTAGTTCGTTAACGTATAGGCTAATTCGTTAAGGATGTTTAACGAATGGACTGTATTTCGTTATGTATGTTCCCATTCATCATCGAATGTTGACGAATGGGGGCATACCAAATCACTGCTTCGTTATGGTTATTCTTTTGTGTCTAGTAAGTTAACAAACTGGAGCCAATCGTTATGGGATGTGTAATAAATTGGTCTCCGTCGTCTATTTAAGGGCTGTTCATACCCTCATAATTTAAGTTTTGAGATTAATTATACCAAACTGCTTCTCAAATCCTCTCTCGCTCAAATCTTCACTAAAGTATTACTAATATACATATTACCATTACTAATATATATATATATACATATATATATATCTAACTAAAAGCATATCATAAACTAGATGCTAAGGTATTAGATCTAATCTGATTATCTATATTGATTTGATCTATAAGATTAATACGTGTTTACACATCCGAAGATACATATTATATAACCAGCTTATCTTCCTTTCGTATATACATAAGTATATACCTTTTTTCTTTCATTCATTCTTTCTTTTATCTTTTATCTTACGTTACATACTTATACGTTTTAAAGAGCATTACGCCCTACTTCCTCGAGTATTATTAGGGCTCGGTCCCCTTTCTTCCCCAGATATTATTATGGTCCGGTCCCTTCTTCCTCGAGTATTGTTAGGGCTTGGTCCCTTTCTACCTCGGATATTATTAGGTTCTGGTTCCTTCTTCCTCGAGTATTATTAGGGCCCGGTCCCCTTCTTCCGTACAACCTTACCATACCTTTCTTTAATATTTATTTATAAGATTTCATATATACACTCAATCTTTCATATAATATACGTATATAATTCATACATCATATATATAAAACAATCCCATCTTCTAACGATCACCTTTTCTGGCGAAACACGCAATATCCGAAGATCGTTCCCGTACCGACAAGCATTCATTCATATTTCAATGACCATCGCATAAATCATATATGGCATACACTTACCATTTATGGTAAGTGTAATAACTAATCACATCGAGTATGTACACATCCCCAAAAACATAACAAGGAAAGGAGGCTAGAAACTGACCTGTAAACGATTCCTTTCAAAGAACACGGTAATGCCCTTCTTGAGCTGTGCACAGCTAATTGTGTATCAATTAACAAGCATCACTTAACTACTCCTACTTATATTATATTTCTAAGTCATTTCCCGTTTTAAACGTTACATTTCCTTATCTTTAGTTCATATTGCATATAAGTTCATATATATCGTTTACGTACGTATACGCTGTTTATCTTTCGTTTATTTAGAATTACATTCTAGCGTATAAGTTATTCCCAACGTGTAAGTTGTTTCCAGCGTATAAGTAGTTTTAGTGTGTAAGTCTTACATATAAGTTATCCCCTTTAACTCTCCAGGAATATCCAGCTTGTAAGCTACTTCACCAACACGTTCAATGATCTTAAACAGTTCAATGTACCTTGGACTTAACTTTCCTCTCTTCCTGAAACGAATAATTCATTTCCAAGGTGAGACTTTGAGCATCACATGGTCACCAATGTCAAACTCAATCGGTCGGCGCCGCTTATCAGCATACGACTTCTGATGGTCCTGAGTAGCTTTCATTCTTGCCTTGATCTGATTAAACCTTGAATAGGTTTCTTGCACAACTTCTAGACTCCTGATCTCTTTCTAACCAATCTCTCCCCAACATACAGGATTACTAAAACGTCTACCATACAACATCTCGAATGGTGGCATACCAGAGAACTCTGCCATATGTAGATGATCATCCCAACTTCCTTCAAAATAAAAAATGCAAGCACGTAGCATATCCTCAACGATTTGGAACTCTGTTTGAGGATAATACGCCGTACTGATGTTCAGTCTTGTTCCCATGGCTTCATGGAACTTTTCTTCCAGAATCTCGAAGTAAAGCGAGTATCTCTATCAGACACGATTGATAATGGTACTCCATTTTTAGCCACAACCTCCTTTATGAATACATTTGCTAACATTTTTAACAAGATGGCCTCTCGTATAGGCAGAAAGTGAGCATTTTTCATCAAACGATCCACTATCACCCAAATGGAATCATGATGTTTAGCTGTATGCGATAACTTAGTTATGAAATCCATGGTGATGTGTTCCCATTTCCATTCAAGTATCTCTAATGGCTGTATCTTTTCATACGATTTCTGATGTTCTGTTTTGACTTGCAAGCAAGTTAAGTGCCTACTGACATAGTCTACCACATCATTCTTCATACTCGGCCACCCACAATGTAACATCCCGGCTAAAGCAGAATACGCCCGAGTGTGATGTACAGATTTCTTAAAACACACGTGACACCGTTAAGTGACAATATTATCATTAATTAATTTAACATCAGGTACACAAGTTTGTAACAAGAATTACAAGGGAAATACAAGAACAATTAACAATTTGCCCATTCTAGTGTCTTCTCCGTTTCATCCTCTAATATTTGTACATATAATATATATATATATAAAATAAAGTCAACTAAATGAATAGTTGGTGAGTTCACACATGTCTTGATATAAGTATATAAAAATCATACAATTCTATGAACAAGTTTAAATGAGCAAGTAAGGTCCTTTCCAGCTGGGATTGTGCACCAGCGTACTCAGATAAGCGCAAGTAAGGTCCTTTCCAGTTGGGATTGTACACCAACGTACTCGGATAATTAGGCATTTTCCACTCATAACAACAAATGTCTTGAGCGCAAAGGGGGGGGGACGTATGATCATACTATCTTGAAGTAATCCATGAACATAATCTTTGAGCAAGTAAGAAAATAAACACACAAGTTCATGTAGCAAATTGTAGTTTATAAATAGTGAATAACCAAAAATTTAATTTGGATAGGATATATATGCTACCCCCCCAAAAGTAATAAAAGAGTAAAAAATGGGGTGTGAGAAAATCACCTTGAAGTTGAAGACAAACTTGAAATAAAACTGAAAGTGTGTAAATGAAACCGAAGCAATTGAACGTCACAAACTAAAATTAAAAGGTACAAAATAAAATATTAACAACTTTATAAAAGTAAATACATCTATTTGCTGGAAATTAGAAGTGTTTAACGTTTGTATTATCATTTTATGAAGTTTGATACTATAATATTATAGTACTATATTTTAACGGAATTTTAATGGTTTATTAATTTAATATTATTTAAATTACGATATTAATAACAAGTTAGAATATTATAACGTTACAAAATTTTGGGTGCTAATGGTACATTTTATCTTGAAAGGGAATATGTTAATGAATTTTAAAGTCTAACGAAATTTTGGTATTTAATATAATATTAATTGGGTTTACATGGAATTTTAACGGACCAAAAGTTTGGTTCTAGGTGAAAAATGATAAATATGGCTTATAATAAATTTTACTTAACTTAAAATAATTTTTATTGATTTAATATAGTTTTTATAATTTTTATTTGGTTTAATGTATAAAAAAATGTTTAAAAAAGAAAATAAAGACCAAAAACGGCCTGACCCGGGTTCGAACCCGGGTCCTTTCGTTAACACAGAAGAGACCTAACCAATTGGACTAGCCTGATATTTGATTAATATAATAAAACAGTTAATTAAATATTATGACTCATGTTTATCATCTTCTTCATACAACCCTAGGATTTCAATATGTTAAACTACTCCATGTATGATCAATTTACATTTGGGGTTTTGTTATGCAGCTCAAGGTGATTCAAATTCATATAAAAATTACCTGTTGTGGTTTCGGATTGACGGTGAAACGGGTGTGGCCGGAAAACAACTTTGACGAGCTAATTCGTGATTTTTGAGAGTGTTTCAGATTAAAGTGTTGGTTGGGGAAAGTTTAGATGCATGTTTATGTCCTATCTATAATATCAGTGGAAGTGTTTAGAGTTAATTGGTCAGTAATGGATTTTTAAAATAGTCCGACGGTCTTGATGATTAATACGAGTTAATGGGTCGCTAATGACGAAATAAATCACATATTATTGCTTAAGATTAGTGGAGATGGCGTTTGGTATAAAATAACATGTCAGACGAGGTGTAAATGGAATGTTTTAAGGGTTGCCGGCGTCGGAATCCGGCGGCCGGACTTGATGTTCGGAAAAACGGGTCAGGGGACAGGGAAGGGCTGGGTTATTATTTAATATTAATTTAAATTCATAAGTTACACATTCAGCCCCTGGACTTTCATATTTCTTTTAAATCATAATTAAACTATTGTTACCATTTGAACCTTGAACTTTAAAATGTTATAACCACGACATAGAAGTTTATAAGCTTAAATATTTTTCGTATTATGCCCGAATAGTTCGGAACTCGCTTAAGTAAACCTTTAAATGCCGGAATTTTGTTAATTAAATGAATCCAATAGAAAATGTACGATCGATAACTTGAACTATCGAGAATATTGCATAGATACTAAAGAAATGATACGATCACATCAAAACAACAAAACGTGTCGGTTAACAAACATAATAAAAATACATGAGACGAAAATTGATATATATATGTATATATTTATATTTATACATATATTTATAAATAAACCGAATATTTAAAATGGGTCGGATTTTCGGGTTTGAAAAGTAACGAGTGTTACATCAGTAGTCTCTTTTAAGATCTTGATACATCTTGGTGGATCCCGGATGAATCGAGTATCTCGACTTGTGAGCTTCATATAAGATTCGACCTTTAAGATTTCCATGTTGTGGAATCCACATACGGCCGAACCTAGTCTTCACTCCATGAGTGTTATCCATCAACTCGTCTTGTTGTCCGAAAATTCTTTCCTTTTTCATTAACCCTTCATCTACAAGCACCTCTGACTGCACCTTGATGATTTCTCTGAAAAGATCTGAGTTAATGATCAACTTATAAGACTTTATTGTTTCAATGACTTCTTCATTCTTATGGCTTAGCGCGTCGGCGACCACATTAGACTTACTAGGATTGTATTTGATATCACAGTCGTAGTCCTTTATCAACTCTAACCATCTCCTCTGTCTCATGTTTAGCTCTTTCTACTCGAATAAGTAATTTAAATTCTTATGATATGTGTAAAAAGTACACTTAGTACCATACAAATAACGTCTCCATATCTTGAGAGCATGAACTACTGCTGCTAGCTCTAAAACATGCGTTGGGTAGGTACTTTCAAGAACCTTCAACTGTCTGGACGCATAAGCTATAACCTTTCATCGTTGCATTAACACGCCACCCAACCCACGATGCGAGGCAACAGTACAAACAACCAAATTTTATTCACCATCGGGTAGAGAAAGGATTGGAGCTTGCGTGAGTCTTTCTTTAGTTCCTCAAAAGCCTCCACCTGAAACTTACCTCAATTGAACACTACTGACATTCGGGTCATTCCGGTCAACGGTGCGGCTATTTTAGAGAAGCCTTCAATGAATCTCCTATAATAGCCAGCCAACCCTAAGAAGCAGCGTATATCAGTCGGGTTCTGCTGAGTCTTCCAACTCGTTATCGCCTCAATCTTAGCTCGGTCCACATTATTCTCTTCAGGATTGATTACGTGACATAGAAACTGCACTTCGCGCAACGAGAATATGCACTTCGAAAACCTAGCATATAATTTCTCTTTCTTCAAGATCTTCAATACTTCTCTTAGATGCGCAGCATGGTCGGACTCACTCTTCGAATAAATAAATAGACCGTCAATGAATACAATAACTGATTTGTCTAACATCAGCCGACATACCCTATTTATCATGTCCATAAATGCCGCTGGGGCATTCGTTAGACTGAACGACGTCACGAGGAACTCGTAGTGTCCATACCGCGTCCGAAACACCGTCTTAGGGATGTCTGCCTCTTTCACCTTCAGTTGATGATAGCGTAATCTAAGATCTATTCGTGAGAACCAACTCGAACCATGTAGTTGGTTAAACAAATTATCAATCCGTAGCAACTGATACATGTTCTTCACTGTAAGCTTATTGAACTCACAATAGTCTATACACATCCTCATACTCCCATCATTCTTCTTAATAAACAAAATTGGTGCGCCCCACGGGGAAACACTCAGTATTATAAAACCTTTATCGAGGATTTCTTGTAGTTGGGACATCAATTCTTTCATCTCGAAAGGCGCCAGGCGCTAAGGTGCGTTCGCGACGGGCTGTGCTCCTGGTATTAAGACTATCTGAAATTTAATCTCTCACTCTGGTGGCAACCCTGGAAGATCCTCCGGGAACAATTCTGGGTAGTCACGCACAACAGGAACATCTTTCACTTATTTCGTCTCGGCCGTAGCTTTGACAACATACGCCAGGTAGGCACCGCACCCTCGCCTTAACAATTCTTCGGCTTTTATCATCGAAATGACATTAAGCCCTGAACTTTCTTTAGCACCATAAACCGTCACTGTACTACCATCCAAGGATTTTAACCTTATTAATCTACTCTTACACAATATCTGAGCTTCAAACTCAGATAGCCAGTCCATTCCCAAAACCATATCAAACCTTGCTAAGGTCATAACATACAGGGTAATAGAGAACTCACGTCCCTCTAACTTACAATCCTCCACTATTCTCATTATCCTTACCGAGGTCTCAGTAGCGGTTTCTACTTTAAAAGTTTCAGGCACACGACAATATTTCATTTTGGCTAATTTACTAAATTTCGTAGCTACAAAACTCCTATTTGCACCTGAATCAAATAACACACAAGCGGAAATATCGTTTACTAGAAATGTACCTATCACAACATCAGGAATTTTCTTGGCCTGCTCCTGAGTCAGCATGTAGGCCCTGGTTCTTGGCCTCGACTGGTCGACATCCCTCTTCCCATTTCCCTCCTGCTTCACCAACAGTTCACTCCCTCACCATATGGCCCGTCTTACCACATTTGTAACATGCGGGCTTTGCGTTGCATTCATTAGAATAGTGCCCCACTTTTCCACACTTGTAACAAGCATTCGAACCAAGCTTGCACTCTCCACCATGAATCTTACCCCACTTGTAGCAAACGTCCATACCCTTACTCTATCTTTACTCACAATCGTGTATCTTACCACACGTCTTGCATAATTTTTTCTCCCACACCCTCGGCTTCTTATCCTTAGGTTTCACAACTGAGTACCAGGTCGTTTAGCAGGAGCGACCCATTTTCTGTCTTTCTTCTCTTCCAACACCACATCGTACACAGCCAGATCGTCATAAACCATCTATGCGAGTTCAACAACAGAGTCGAAGGTAGTAGGTTTACTAGTCTTGACTAAGGTGCGAACATTTTGTGGTTGCCTTCTTATGTAACACTGGATTCGCTTGGCTTCGGTGTTCACCATGCTGGGCACCAACCTCGACATGCGGTTAAATTCAATAGTGTTTTCGCGCTGTGTCGTCTTACCCGCCTTTAGATTCAAAAATTTCATCTCAGCCCGCTCAACCCCAGCATCAACACAAAATCGCTTCATCACAAACTCCTTCAAGTCATTCCACCTCATAGCTTTAATCTCTTCTCGAGTCTTTCCCTATTCCACCGTCTCCCACCAGAACATAGCTTCATCACCAAACGACTGGGTAACATAACCCACAGCTTGATCAGGTTGACACTCGATGATTCGGATCACCCGGTACATTGTAGTTATCTACTGGAGAGTAGCGATTGCATCCCCTAAACCAGTCAGCTTTGGCGTATCGCAACCTATCAACGACTTGTAGTTACGCCTTCAACCTCGGCCTCTCTTTCTTTCATCAACATTCACAGACCTAACCTTACTCGAGTCACCTTTCTCTCTCTCATAATCCTTCTTACCATTCTCCCTTGTCCTTTCAGCGGTCCTTGCATGGCTTTTAGCAGACTTGCTAGGATGTTGATTTTTCACTACAACAGCTACATCTTGGGCAATGGCGGCTTGAACAATAGGATCCAGTTGATACCCTTCATTGTTGCATGGTCGTCGCAGAGCTTCACTCCTCTCCTCTCTTGTATTAGTAACTTGAACATCCCGAATTTCTAAAAATGATATTTAACATATTATTTAATTATGATGGGAAAGTTTACTTGAGTTAGTAAACGAAATAATAAAATAATAAAGATGGAAGGTTAAGTAGGCTTTAAAGATGGAATTAAATATGGATCATTTGGTCCCATATCCAGAAATAAATAAGCTTAAAAGACTGTGTGTTTAATTTCATTGGTGCATTGATAGTTCTTAAACAAGCCGTTAGAGTAAAAGTATGTGATATAAACAAAATAAACGCCAAATTGAAAGAGGTGTTAGTCTCTACCAAAAATCTCGGTAGTGATAGCATAAATGTAATAGCCTGTCATACTCAAGCCTTATGTTTGTCTGATCACCAAAAACAAAATAAGTTGGGGTGATACGGTAAAAATCAAATTAAGCTTGAACCGAGATTAAAGGCTGATAGTTTCTGATATTATGTGCTTTAATTGAACAATTAATCATATCACAAAAATGCTTGAAAGTTTGTTATAAGATTTAAGTGGACAACAATATCAATGACCGACTTAACGCCAGTCATAATGTCGCTGATATATAAAACTGCGATGGGGGCAATTTGGTCAATATGATTCTCTGCATAAACTCACCAAAAATACAAAAATATGTGCTTCTTTCGAAAAACATACAAAAACACAAAAATATTTTATGCTTTATGTTTACTTTACGGATTTGAATGTAAATATCTTGAAAAGAAAATGAAAATTACCAAAAAGATTTTCTTATTTATTTTATTTTTCTTTTACACATTATTTAATTAATTTAAATTATTTTTAAGTTAAGTGTTTTGAGCGTAAAATACGTTAAGGTATTTCATCTTACCTCGTTTAGTAAGATTCGTAAGGTATAAGGTCATCGGGACACGGGTTTCATTGTTTTATTTATTTATTCATTCATTAATAATTTAATTCTTTAATTCATTTAAATTTTATTTGATTAGTTTAATATTTAAATTTAAATTAAGTTAAAGAGGGCTTACATGGTCAATAGTTATTTATAGATAACGAATCGGGTTAATTCCAATAATGAATTACTTCAATTCGTTATCTAATTCGCTTCCGCCACTCTGTAACGAATGACCCAATTCGTCATCTAATTTATAACGAATTAAGCACGAATTACATTTATTTCGTTATTAATTCGTGTAAGTTATAACGAATTACTCATTCGTTGCCACGTGGGCTAATTAGTTAATTCAAAATTAACGAATCAGCTGATTCGTTGTCTTGAAAGATGTGCCGATTCGTCGTATATAAGGAATAGTGGTGAACGAATCGTCTTCATTCGTTCACTATCTTTCTTCCTCACTAAGCCAAACTCTCACAAAATTTTTCCAGAAAATCGACCCTCATTATACTTGTTTTTTATCATCATTCTAGATTCGTAAGGTAATCAGGGTTAAACCACAATAAGTTTCGTCAATTTTCATCAACATTTGATAGGTCTATTAATCGATTATCTGATCGGTTTTATCGTATAAGCTTAAATCTTATTTAACCTAATTTATACCAAGTTTTTTTCCAAATGGGAAATATATATTGGTTATCGACGAGTTTTCGAGTTGACACTACAACAAATAGGGCTTTTTAGGACCTTTTGTGTGGGGCACTTGTAAAATAGGGTCCTAAAATCTATTTAATAGGACAAATGAACATTTGGGGTCCTTTTACAATGTACGCTACAGAACTGGTGTCCTAAAAAGTAATTTAATAAGATGGTTGATTCTTTGGGGTCGTATTATCATATTACTTAATAAGACACTTAAAATGTAAATCCTAATAAAGTAATTTATAAGTGCAGTCATGTTATCAGCAATGTTTGTATTTTTTAATTTCTTATAATGTGCAGTCATTTGTTTTGCTTTCAGCTGTCAAAGATTTATATGTACTATGGAGCCTAGCAAGTTAATCAGGTACGCTTACCCAGCACCCCACCTGGCCCAACCCGCCAATAGTGCCAAGCACACACAAACATTAGTCCATCATTATATACAATTTAGTTGGTTGAGATTTGAGAAAACTGCAGTAATGAACCTGTTGGAATATGATGTCAACAATTTAGTCAGAATATTAATTGTTAATGAACCTTATATTTGTGTGATAATCATATGAGTTGCATATGGATTTATAATAAATGCAGTAATGCACTTATATAATCAAGTATAAACCCATAAAGATTTTTTAACAAATTCGTTTATAGTTTTGGTGATTTGGTCACTTTATTTTTTTAAAACTAGTCCCTTTTGACCTGAATCAATTTTGTTCAAAACCTATTTTGACTCAAACCTATTTTGGTCGAACCTATTTTCTTCAAAGCCCGTTTTAACACACACTTATTTTGGGTTGAATCCGTTTTGGCCTGAAACTATTTTGTTCAAAGGTCGTTTTGACCTGAACCAAATTGGACTTGTTCTAAACAAAATTTAAATTCTTCCTAAATCTCTAGTATACTGCTTTAAGAAAAGTGGCAACAGTATTGTCTGTTGCATAATCTAATTAAGTTTGAAATCGTACCTTTTCATTTAAATAATAAGAGTTGTGAATTTGTCAATACATGACCTGGTTTGGGGATATAAATAATATAACCCGTGGGGGATCCAGAAAATTTTCTCACAGGGGTAGGGAATTTTTATTGTCGGTACTAATACAACTGTCGGGTCGAATCGGGTCATATATATAAGAAAAAGATTACCAAACAAAATATTAGATAACAAATATATTAAAGTTGTTATCTACGAGTTTTCATTTTTTGAAATCTAACCATTACATCATCTACTTTAACATTGACAAACAAGTCTTTCTCAATATAACAAATGCAACTGTCGCTTAAAATTTTCATCACCCATTCGATTACGCAAATCGGACTTCACATACTTCATCGCCGAAAAGGATCTTTCAACGGTTGCAGTTGCAATGGGTAATACGAGAGCTAACTTTAATAAACGATACACCAATGCAAAGGAATGGTGTTTCTTTGTTTGAACCATCAATTGAACAAGACTTGCTAAACCATTCAAGTTTTTAAATTGTTTATCTCCTTTCAAATTATTGATGTATGCTGAGAGTTCAACCGGGAGTCTTCTTTTATCACTTTCATCAAAATCATATGGGTACAACTCGACTAATCGTAATATTTTTGGAATTGAAAATGCCCGAAAATTATCACAAGGAGTCAAACAACTCAACAAAACAAGTAAGTCGGATGTTACCTCGTTAAAACGGTCCCCAAACTCTTGGATTTTCAAATCCAGAACCGCATTGAAGCAATCATACTCATAATAGTGGGGATTTTTCATGTTTGTTTTTTTTCTTAGCGTTAGTATGTTAATGTAGTCATCATCGATCGAAAGGACGAAGTGAGGCAGCATAGGCGGTCAAAAAAATAAATTTTAGAAGTTAGAACTAGATTTTGGGCTAATAATTTAGTAGGGTTTGAATTGGGTTTTGGGCTTAAAAGTTGGATTAGATATTGGACTAATGGACTTGTTAATATTAAAGTCAAATTTAATAGAAAAATTGTTTATATAACGTTTATATAATTATATTTATAAAATTGTCATTGTATTTTTTGTTAGGGTTAGTCTCAAAATCTCATGGGGTCGTCTTAAAATTATACAGGGTACGGCTTCAAAGTTTCACAGGGGTCGGTGCCAAAATTTTACAGGGGTCGGTCGGGAATTTTTCGGTATATTAACACTAAAAAATTTTTTTCATAGGGGACGGGGGACACCCCACCCTTGTAAGTAACCCAATTGAGAGAAAATCATATAGCATAGGTAATTTAAAATCCCCAATAATCTTCATAGACACGTATATGTGCATAACATAAATGTCCACATATTCCACTTTAAACTGATATAAACAAAAGAATAAGTTTTCTTTTTCAGTGAAACTTACACATCGATGCATTTCATCGAACAAATGCTCCACTATTCTACTACTTTAAGTCTTAATGATTATGACCTCTTCTATTTAAATAAAACAATCGCTTATATCAATTTCTAACTCAATTCGTGATGATAAATTCAGAAGGACTCGTGAGGTCTGTTGGTTGTGCATGTAGTCGAAACAATCGAAAAGGGTGATGCCTGTAGACTGCAGTCAAACATGTAGTGACTGACAGTGGTTAGCAACTAATACCAACGCCGTGTATCGATTTAGGGCTAAGGTTGAAGCAGAGCTGATGAAAAATAAGAGCGGTAGTTTTTGGAGAAATTAGATTAATAGGGTTAGGGAGTTGGCGGGAATATGATTTATTTGGGTGGGAACTTTGGGAGGGATGAAAATCAAGAAATTATATATATTAATAACCTTCAAATTTGTAGAGGTAAATAAAAATTTCTTAGGAATATCAATTAATTTGAAAGAGAATTTCGTAAACGATTTAGATTAAATATATATTTATAAACTTATTTAATTTTAAATATTTTAATGATTTACTATTAATCGCATAGTTTTATATCGACCAACAAATAGGCCATACACACTAATTTGATTTAAATTGACTACGATTGCCCATTACTCTCTGTAATAACAGATAACAAAGACAATGGCCCGATTGGCCTCCATCATCATCTTCTTAAATTTAGCTAAAATCTTATATGTCCATTTTTATTAGCTTTGAACAGAAAATCATATCTAAGTCTTCACATAATCCATCACACAAACAAGACAAATGCTTCCCTCATCTCCTTGTTAGATTTGTCCAACACTATCGATTGGATAAATGGTTCTTGACCATATTATCTATACGAAACCTCCATAGATTCTCTCAATCTACTACATTGCTTTATTTTTAAATGAAGGTTTCTAATGTATTTAACCCGAATTCAAAGGTGCGGGTCCACCAAACCCATATATCCATCAATGGAGTTATAACATCTCATTAAATTAAAAATTAATCTCACCAAACATTTGTTATGAAAATCCTATAAAATAGGGATATACTAAAAATTAGTATACGATTTTTTAAAAAAAAATATATTAATAATAATTAAAAAGCAATTTTATAGTGAAAAAAATAAGCGGGTCATGGGTCTCACCAAACCTAGATAGTTTTTAAGCCGAATTATAACCTCATTTATTTATGAAACTATTTCATCATTAAAATATGTTATATGAGTAACCTCACTGCCTCAGCTTCTGGAACCGATTGACGTCACTCCTTGGCTTACCTTAATTTTTATTTTTATTTTTTGTTTTCATATTTTTTAGTTCCATTACTATAACGAACATACCTAATACTGACTAAATTCGCGTTAACTCGATGCTATCATCTAGGACTAGGGACGGCTCAACGAATATGGAGGCCTAAATCTAAATAAGATGTTGGGGCCTTTTTATGACAATTGTTAAGAAAAAAAATTGTTCATTACAAGTTTTGAACTCATGACTTATACTTTAGTAACAACCGAGCCTACCATCACACAAATACATTTTTTAAATATACTTTACCCATTATAATATATCTACATATACGAGAGTTTTCATCCAACCCCCAATTTTATGTGAATGATGTTTTTATAATTTAGAGAGTGATTTAGGGTGTCGTGAGTGAAGATTTTTTATATTTTAGAAAATATAGTGTTTTTTCTGTATATTTGAAAAGCTATTGTTCACCTTCTAGAATTTTTCAATATATTTTGAAAGTGGTTGTGAGTGGAGGGAGATAAACAATAATGATAAAGGTATAAAAAAATATAATTTAACTGAAAATGAGAGAAGAAATGTAATGTATTTTAATGTAATTTTGGATTTAGTCATTTAGGGATAGGGAATAGGAAGGGAATACTCTAAGGTAGCGTTTGGTATGTGTGAATGAGAGGCGGAATGGAATGCACCATTACAATGGAATGAAAAAAAGATGTGTTTGGTTGGTCGATGGAATGGAATCACCCATTACCATGTCCATTCCATTCCTCCTAAAACACCTCAAATTCATTACATCCACCACCCTGCTTATTTATTCATTCCATCCCTCTTTCACACTATATCACCTCCATGATCCTCTCACCACCACTAACCATTGCCCTCTTACCACCACCGCCTCTACCATTGCCACCACCCACCGCCAGCCACCACCACTCGCCACTGTTGCCGACCACCACCGCCCCGCCTCCACCGCCTGCCACCACCATTATCCACCTCCGCCTCCACCACCAACCACGCTCCACCACCTATCAGCGCCGCCCACTACCACCACCACCACCAACCGGCCATCACCGCCCGCCACCCGTCGCTTACCACCACCACCACCATCACCCACTGTTACCACCACATACCACTACCAACAATCGCTCCCTGCTCCCGCCCATCGCCACCGCCCCGCCCACCATCCGCCACCACCATTACTGCTCACTGCACACCACCACCATCCCACAACCACTCACTACAATTTTTATTTTATTTTGGTTTTTCTAGCTTACCAAAAAATAAGAAAAAAACAAATAATTCATTTTATTCTACAAGGTAACCAAACATGTCAATGGAATGGTAATTGTCCATTCCATTCCTTCGCTCATTCCATTCTATAGCCCATTCCATTACCCCATACCAAACAAACCTTAATGTTTTTTTTAACTTGGACGCCTTAATTAAGTGTGTGCCTAAAGTCCTAACTTGTTTTCGCTGACCCATGGACCGTCCCTGTCCGGAACCAACCGACGCCACCCCATTGGCATACCTCAATTTTTATTTTTATTTTTGTGTTTCCATTTTGTTTTAGTGTTAATACCCTAAAGAACGTAGCTACTGTGGAATGAATAAGAGCGGAATATTTGTGCTCAAGAAAGATAAAATTGTATGAAACTAATCTATAATTTTTGGATAATTGGAAGTTAAAGGAGTTAAATATTTACTTTCGAAAAAACATGAGTTATATGTTTGACGTAATGTATATTAATATAAATTTAAATGTAAGTCCTAGTAGTTATTTACTTATTTAGTTATTTTAAACCCTCGAACAATATCGATAGTTTAGGGCATTCCAAATCTACACTTTCATCTTCGTTTCGCTGAGAAACGGCGCACAAGGAGCATCACCTGACGATTCTTTCGTTTTACCAAGTTATGGGCAGCGAGAGTCGATTGTTGCATTGGATTGGAGCAGTCATAAGTCTACAATGGAGCATGTCAATAGATAATTGATATTATTTACATAGATAATCGATATTATTTATTGTTTTGGTGTTCATTAGTTCATATTTCTTGAATGTATTTATTTTTCATCCAATTTTATTACTATCATATATCTTATTTATATAGTATTTAAATATAGTTTTTATATATTAAAAATGACTTCTCCCTCCTCTCAAATCTTATGAACTAGGGCCTCCAAGATCCCCCCTCTATCTAGCATTTCAGCAGCTCTACTGTTACACCACAGGCAGACGCCACAACTGGTTGTTAAGTTGAGATATAGGTAACCTGCCCTGCTGGACCTCATCCTCGTGGGAAACATTACTTAACCCCCAGATTATCCGTAATCTGCCCCGGGTCACTTAGTGTTTCTTCATTGGCGCCATCCGTGCATAAAAGCTAGAACTAATTCTTAGTTTTTTCAAAATTTCTGAAGAAATGGTTAACGTTACTCCGGTCCCAAGGCCAGTAATCGACCAAGAAACCCCGATAACCACAACCCCAGCAACTGGGGGGAACACCGGCGGTTATACAAATCTTACGAACACTACCCCGGTTACCCAAGCCGGGGCAAGTGCAGTAAATATTCCACTGGGGTTCACTGATGCCCAGTTGGAGAAACGAACGAGGGTCCCTCGCCAAACACTAGATCAAGTTAAGGCGTGGGCCGAAGCACGTCAGAAAGAGTTCCAAGCTGAGTTGGATGAACGCTTGCGTTCAGTTCAACAGGCTGACGAATTCGGCAGTACTCGCCAACATCTCAATATGAACAGTGAGTGCGAGTACTCAGACGATGAGCGGGAAGAATCCGATACCGACGCAAACCCTCGCCATAAGGCAAAAGGGAAGCGTAAGGAAACGGACTTCCAACCGACAAGGAATTTTGGGGAAGCCTTTAAACCAACGAATGCGGAGAGAAACCCGTGGGACTTCTCCAAAACTTCAGACCAACTGCTGCAAATGCAGGAAAGTCAAAGTTTGCAAGGGACATTGCGGAAGCAATCGCCCCGAGAAGTGCCAAACAAATGTCCAACATTGGCACTTATGATGGTCTATCCGACCCAGACGACCACTTGAACAGATTCATCGCGGGGGCAACCGTCAGTAACTGGACGGAACCCACGTGGTGTTATATGTTCCAGATGACTCTGGTTGGAGCGGCCAGGGCATGGTTCGATCGTTTACCGGTCCACCACATATATGATTGGGCGGACTTTCAGAACAAGTTCAGCCAACACTTCAGCCAGCAAAGGAAATATACTGAAGAACAGTGGACGATCCTCAACTGCGTTAGAGAGGAGGATGAATCTTTACTAGACTTCATCACTCGCTTCAACTCCAAAAAGCTAAGTCTGGGCAACATAAGTGAAGATCTTGTTCGCGCCGCTTTCATCCAGGGCGCCGAATACCCAGAGCTTATCCGCACATTGACGGGTAAGGACGGCATGCCATCCACATGGGATGCCATCATGACGGCGGCCAAGCGCTTTGCCGAGACGGAGAAGCAACTGGGAAGGGATCTTCCCCAGAGTACACACCTCTACACGCAAAGGACTAGAGAAAACAATGTTCGGATCGCCCGGCAGAACAAAAAGAGGAAGCTAGGTATTTGGCAGTCAAGGGTAAACTTTGACACCTCATCCAGCTCTCACCCTCTTGTTGGCTGAAGAAATAACACACACCCTTCAAGCCAAAAACACCGGTGGACGCTACTCACCAAAAGCGTCACGGAGATATTTGCCACTGAAAAGCTACCATGGCCAAAAGCTCCAATGATCCGGCAGCGACCCAATGCGGATCAGAGCAAATCCTGTGACTTCCACGGGACAAAAGGTCATAGCACGGAAGAGTGTACATCCTTGAAGGATATTGTTGAAGCATTCGTCAAGGATGGAAGACTTGCACACCTGGTGGCATCAATCAAGAAGGGAGGAAGGAACGATAACCGGTACCGAGGCAACGGACGAAAGCCCGTTGACATCAGCATCAACATGGTTCATGGTAAGATCAGAGGAAGAAAAAGGCGAACGACAGAACCATGCGCGTGGAAGGAAGCTGAGGTGCGCTTCCCGCGAGTGCCAGGAGGACCCAGCAAAGAAGGCCCTATCGTCATCAAAAGCCAGCTGGGGCACTACATCACTTCTCGCACTCTTGCTGACAACGGCGCCTCGTCAACGGTGATGTACAGGCAGTTCTTCGACAAGCTAGATGACGAAGACAAGGAACGCCTTGAAACGATCTGCGCCTCGATGGAAGGGTTCGATGGCAGCACAAACACCCCCTGGGTATCCTATCTTTCCCCGTCACTCTTACGGACGGGAATCACTCACGCACAGAAGACGTGGATTTTGTCGTAATGAGGAAGCCACACCACACATACGACATTCTCTTCGGAAGAGACGGGATGGCAAGATTCAACGCCGTGGTATCCTCAGTCCACGGCATGATGGGATGGCCAACAGCTGAGGGTGTAACGATGATCACCGGCATTCCCTAGGTATGCATCGCATCTGTCTCATCTAAACCCAAACCAAAGATGGCTAAACCAACCATCACCGAGCCAGAAAGATGGGCCTTCAACGGCAAATACCCTGACCAGGCCGTTTCCATTGTCCCAACAGTTGTTGATCCCACACGCACCTTACTCAAGCGCTTATTACAGAAAAACGCTGACATCTTCGCGTGGACACCAGCTGACATGACTGGTGTACCCCGAAGTAAGGCAGAGCATAAGCTCAAATGCGATCCGGCTGTTACGCCAATCGTACAAAAGCGCAGAGTAATGGGGCCAGAACAAACTAACGCGTGTAGAACCCAAGTCAAGGAACTCCTTGACGCAGGCATCGTACGCGTTAGTAGATATCAAACATGGGTTGCAAATCCCGTTATGGTACCGAAGAATAACAAACAATGGCGCATGTGCATAGATTTCAAGGACTTGAACAAAGCATGCCCCAAAGATTGTTATCCGTTACCCGAAATTGATCTTAAGGTGGATTCGTTAGCACCGTTTCGCCTTAAATGCTTCCTGGACGCGTATAAGGGGTACCATCAAATCCACATGGCCGTTGATGATCAGGACAAAACCGCTTTTCGGACGCCCGATGGCACATTTTGTTACCAAATGATGCCATTCGGACTTAAGAATGCCGGGTCCACATACCAACGCCTGATGGACAACCAGTTTCATGCCCAAATTGGGAGGAACTTGGAAGTCTATATGGATGACTTGGTCATCAAAAGCCCTGACGCAGAAGCGATGTTGAAAGACATCGAAGAAACTTTCAACACGCTCAGGAAGATAAACATGAAGCTCAACCCGAGCAAGTGTACCTTTGGAATGGAAGAAGGGAAGTTCTTGGGGGTCATCGTCACTAAAGATGGCTTCAGAGCGAACCCTGAAAAGGTCGAAGCCATTATCAAAATGGAATCACCTACTACCATCAAACAGGCTCAGACACTGAATGGACAACTAGTCGCACTTAATAGATTTTTGGCAAACCACGCGGACAAGTCGTTTCCTTTCGTGTCAACGTTGAGAAACTGTTTAAAGAAAACGCACTTCCGCTGGACACCAGAAGCGGAAGCAGCTTTTCAGGAGATTCGGTCGCGCTTGATCGAACTCCCAACGCTCACGGCACCAGAAGCGGCGGAGGGGCTAATCCTATACCTTTCCGCAACAGATAGAGCAACCGGGGCAGTCCTGCTAGTAGAGCGAAAAGGCATCCAGATGCCAATCTATTATGTCAGCCGTATCCTAACAGACGTAGAAACCCGGTACTCTACCCTCGAAAAATTAGTCTTAGCACTTATACACGCTTCACGCAGGTTAAGACGATATTTCCAGGGTCACCCAATCACCATTCTCTCCAACTTCAAACTTGCAAACGTTCTAGGCAAACCCGAGTTATCGGGACGCCTAGCCAAATGGGCAATTGAGTTGGGGGAGTACGCGATAAAGTATAAGCCAAGACCAGCCATAAAAGGCCAGGTTTTGGCCGACTTTATTGCGGAAGTGCCTGCATCGCGGGAAAAAGAGTGCCAGGAAGAGGCTCAACCCTCTCCAGCACAAGACATCAATGACGTCTGGCGACTCTACACTGATGGAGCAGCCAGTAACGAGGGTTCAGGCGCAGGGCTGAAACTAACCAACCCAGCAGGCCAAGAATACACTTACGCTATTCGACTGGATTTTCCAAGTACGAATAACGAAGCCGAGTATGAGGCATTCTTGGCTGGGCTGAGAATTGCCCGTAAGATGGGAGTGAAACACTTAGAAGCCCACGTGGATTCCATGTTAGTAGCCAACCAAATAAACGGGACGTACACGGCCGTGAACGACACAATGGCCCTGTACCTCGCACAAGCAAAAACCCTTATGCGCGATTTTAATGATTGCAAAGTCATACACGTCAAGCGTAGTGAAAACAAATCTGCGGATGCGTTAAGCAAGCTTGCATCATTAGCCTTCACCCACTTGGGAAAGGACATCCGCATTGAACTCCTTGAGGCACCTTCGGTCCCGCACAAGGAAATTTGTGTCATCCAAACCGGCACAGAAACGTGGATGACACCAATAATAAAATACCTTGCGGCAGGTACACTACCAGAGTCAAAAACACAGGCAAGAAAACTACGCTGTAAAGCACTGAATTATCAACTCATCGATGACATCCTTTACAGACGTAACTTTCTTGGCCCACTCTTAAGATGCGTGGACAACCAAGATGCTGACTACCTCCAAAGGGAAGTACACGAAGGCATCTGTGGAGTACACGCAGGTCCACGCGCTGTTGTAGCTAAGCTAAACAACGCGGGATACTTTTGGCCGGGGATGCATACGGATGCGCTGGCATACATCAGAAAATGCAGGTCTTGCCAGCTCTACGCACCCAACACGCACCGCCCGAAGAATGAACTTGTCCCAGTCACCTCTTCATGGCCATTTCAGAAGTGGGCCATCGATGTGACAGGCCCATTCCCTACAGCAGCAGGAAATGTTCAGTTCCTAGTGGTAGCCATCGACTACTTCACCAAGTGGATAGAAGCAAAACCCTTAGCCCAAACAACCGCGAAACATATCAAAAAATTTATTTGGGAATTCATTATTTGTCGTTTTGGACTTCCACAGAATTTGGTGAGCGATAACGGCACCAACTTTGCTGACAAGAAGCTACAACAGTGGCTGAAAGAACTTCAAATCACCCACACCTTTACCTCAGTGGCACACCCGCAAGGTAATGGTGAGGTGGAAAGAGCAAATAAGAGAATCGTCGAAGGCATAAAGAAAAGACTCTTGGAACACAGATCCGGCTGGGTGGACGAGCTTCCGCACGTCCTTTGGGCAAACAGAACGCTGGAGAAGGCCAGTACGGGAGAAACCCCGTTCAGTCTCACTTATGGCACTGAAGCCATGGTCCCGGTCGAAATTGGTTTACCCTCACCAAGGGTCTTGATTCAGCCAGAAGACAATGATGCGGAAAGACGGTTAGACCTTATGCTAACCGAGGAACGCAGAGACTTAGCCGCAGTGCGTGAAGAGAACTACAAGCGACAAATGCAAAAGTACTACAACACGCGGGTAAAACTCTGCAACTTCAATGTAGGAGACTACATACTGCGTAACAACGAGGCTTCGAACCAAGAACGCCCAGGAAAGCTGGCCCCGGTCTGGGAAGGGCCATACATTATCAAAGAAGTTCTGGGAAAGGGCGCATACCGGCTCGAAAGGCTCGATGGCACTCCCATCCCAAGAACATGGAATGAAGCTCAATTACGCAAATGTTATATGTAGATCAATTCCAAACTTGTAAAGAAAAGGCCTAGAGCCACTTCTAATGGAAATGATTCTCCTTTCACAATGTGTTGATAGCCTTACCTTTATACTTATGAACTTCCCACACTGATGTGCCGGTATTCACCGCATAAATAGGGGAAGAAGTAAGTCGTTACGTGTGGAAGGCGGCAAAACCCGCATAAACACAACGGTAAAAATTTCAAGTTTTAAGGAAAACCTCCACGCAGGTCAGATGTAAGTAAAGTTTAGCTATCCTTGTAAGTGCAAGTGACGGTCTTACCCGCACAATCACGAACAAGGAGGCAAAACTTCAACCTATTATCTACCACGTCCAAAGGTTAACTTATTCTGAACACTTAGAAAATTTCCAAGGAAAAGATGAGGAAAACTTCCACGCAGGACAGATATAAGTAAAGTTAAGCCATCCTACTAAGTGTAAGTGACGGTCATACCCGCACAATCATGAAAGAGGAAGCGAAACAAACTTATAATTGGCCACGTTAAAAAGTTAACTTATCTAAGTACTAAAGAAATTGCTAAGTTAAATCAAAACATGCGTAAAATAAACAAGGCAAGGGATTAACACAATCTTTATTCCACAAAGTTCAAATATTACAAAGATTGCTGGGTGCATACCCGCATACAAAAGAAGCTATACAAAAACAAAAATCTACGCTAATGGTGGAGAGGGATCTTCAGGATCATGCTTCAGGACCACTTCCACTTGGACCCGCACCATCAGTAGAGCGTGGCGGTTCAAGGAAAGCTTTAAGAATAGCTAGCCCATCATCAGCAGCAGCGACTTCGTTTACCTTCTCCACCACCGGATGCGGGAAGGCGGCATACTGATTCACTGCTTGGTCATAAACAGCTTCAGTATTCACATTATACAAAGGGAAGTTGGAAGGCGGGATGCCTTTCTCAACAAACCCTAGACCAAGCAGGAAGCCGGCCTTTTCCCCATCCTCATGAGAAGCGTTGAGGGCTGTGCTCATAGCATCGTCATAAGATGTCTCCGTGAAGACCCGATGCACAACCTACAAAAAGAAAAAAAAATACAAGTATCAAAACCTTTTCTATTTACAAAGAAAAGCGTAAAAACATGAAAAGCTTACCTGAGACAACGCTTCTCGAAGAAGCCATTCCTTGGCAACCAGAGCTTCTTGGAGGGCGGCTTGAGCTTGGGTACAGGCGCGTTCGGCTTCACTTTTATTCAGGTTGGCAAGCAACACTTCCTTTGCAGCAGCCTCTTCGACGCCCTTTAGCTTCCGCTCAGTGTGGTCAAGCACGCCCCTCTGGTCCAGGATCTCTTGGAGCTTCTTCGCGTCCTCCATCGCCAAGGCATCATGAGCCTGTTGGAGCGCCTCTAATTTAGCTTTAAGTTCCTCATTCTCGAGGCGTAGAGGCTCAGCAACAGCTTCAGCCTTGGTGGCCCTTTCAGTTGCGTTCCTAGCAGTTTCCTTAGCCAGCCGAAGCTGTTCGTTAACAGCTTGGGCAGCCTTGGAACGGGCCTCGAGACGGGCCTGAACCTCAACTTCAAGGGCCTTGAACGCCTTCTCCTTCTCCGCGGCCGCGGCGGAGAGCCTCCTATTCTCCTCCTGGACAGCCCGCGCCTGAGCTACTTCTTGAATACGAGCTGCTTTTAACTTGTCGTTTTCACGACAAAGCAGCTCGACGCGCGGCTGCATCCGGGCCAGGAGAACCCGAAGCTCATTGGTTAGCCTACCCTCCTGGTAGCTAGCCATGGCTTCCCCCAACGCACCACTGGGAGCTGCGTGACGAGCCCACTCCACGCACTCCACAGGTGTGCGAAGGGTTGTTCCTCGGCGGATGTTCCATCGTGGAACATACACTTCATTGGAATCCGACACTGCAAAGAACAAAAAGCAGTTAGGAAAAGATGATATAAATAATAAATAAAAGTTAGGCCAAAAAACCCCTACGTACCTGTAGGGTCAATAACAGGCCGATAGCCGCCAAACCCATCACCTGAACCTAAGGGAAATCCGTCCAAAAGGTCAGGTAGATGGGAAGGAGGCAGAGGTTGGCGAGAAGCCCCATGCATACCTGAAGGATCGGCCGTCGTTGCCGATGACGGAGGAGGAATGGTGAAGGCCGCCGCGGCCGCCGCGGACGCCGTTGCAGAGTCCGCAGCAAAAGTAACCGCCGGCTCAGTGAAAGATGCTGTAAAAATGGCACTGACAGCCGGCGGTGACGTCATCACAGCTGGAACAGTTGGCTCAATGGAATGAGCAACTGAACCAGCGGAAGCAGGCGCAGCCGCCTGGGTCGTCGCCTCAGGTAGGCTGACCAGGCCTACCGTCATTGGCGGGGGGGTACTCCTCCCCGCTCCACCCTGGAATGCGTCAACATCCACGCCTACACAAAGAAGAAGTATTAATGATGGAAATCTATGAAGTTAAAAATAAAGTTTGTACTTACGGGTTTTCTTGAGCCTAAAAGTGCGGACAGGCGGGGATGAACCCGATGGAGCCGGCCTCTTCACGCCGGTCACCGTTGTCATCCTGGGCTCTCCGGAGGTGACAATCGTCGTAGCCTCCGGAGCAGTGGTCTTATCACCACCGGGGTTCCCCGCCACCTCCTCGCTCTCGGCTTCTGAGTCAGACCGAGGCACTGGATCGGCAGTGGAGGCCACCTTCTCCTTCCCCTTCCCGCCGGCAGCCTTCTTCTTCCGCACCAACGGAGGACCATCTGCGGATTCCTCATCAGAACATACGATTAGAGGAATTCCAGCAGAGGTTTCAACATTGAGGGGTCGAGGGTTGAATAGCGCCTTACCTGGCCGCCTGGCGCTCAGGATCTCGTGGCCTAGCGGGTAGACCTCCACAAACCGATCCGCCGTTTGTTCTAGGATGGGCAACTCGTTCCCGTCTAGAGCACGAGTACCCATCCGAGCGGGACTGTCAGCCTCCCGCGGATACATGAGCGACTGCAAGTCGTTCCCCTCTGAAATAAACAGGAAAAAAGTTAGAAGAGATTCTAAATCAACAAAAAGAAACAGAGCATACCGTAAGGAACAGAGTTCGAACCGTATTCGAGGACGATCAGGATCTTTCGAGCATCGGCATCCTTCCACACCCGGCTCATCCCGAGCATCACCATCCCGGACTCCGCAAACCGGTAAACCGGAGATTGGACCCGGGATATCTTCGAGAACCATTCCGCCTCCTGGTTGTTGGAGGCGTGAAGGCTTGGGAGAGCTTGCCCATTCTTAAATTTCATGGCAAGGGGGATGGCGCGAGCAGAGAGGTAGAATAACTCCCTCTTCCACGAACGAAGACTGCGCTCGGTTGCGCAAATCTTCAAACCCGTGATTCGGGTTATCAGCGTATACCACCCCTGGATGCACCTCCAAGAGTAGAAGGTCATCAGGCGGTCGACGAAGGGCTCAATGCCCAGAATCCGGCACACCCACTCGAAGTGGCGAATCTTCGCGATCGCCATCGGGTGCACCTCGGTCAGGTGCACACCGTGCCTCTCCAGGACACGGTACACAAACTTTGTCAATGGGAACCTAAGGTTCCCATAAACAAAGAATGCAGCATATACCCCGATCTTGCCTCTGGGGGCATCATACACCGTCTGATGGGGTTCAGGAAACTCAGGCTCGAGAGACTCGAGCATGAACTTCCTGACGATGTACTGGTACAGATCGACAGGCAGAGCACACTGGCACTCGCCAGCAGTACTCTTGTCATCGGTGAACACCCCAGCCTCCTGGGCTGTAGCTTCGAGATCGTGAGAAGACATCTTGCAGATGAAAGAAGAAAACGATTTCGAGAGAATGCTCGACTGAAAGGTGAGTATTCGCCGGAAATCGTTTTGAAGATGAAGAGAAGAGTGAAAGTGTGGATTACAAAGAACCCTCTCCCCCTTTATATACTAATCGCAATTAATGCGATGAATTTAATGAGGAGGAGAGAGAAATCGAAGGTGCAATGAAACTATGACACGTGGCAAAAAGCAAGCTGGCAACAGCTGTTGAAAGGACGCGCACCATTAATTTCGCGGCCACGCGCCCGAAAAATCGCGCCCACGCGCCTGAAAAAGCGTCTGGAATGACCAGGTACTGTCACGTCACCATAACTTCCTGCACGTCCTGACACAGTCAGAAGAAACCGTCGCACGACGTTTCAGAGGTTTGGACTGTTCTTATCCTTTCACCAACTCTTCGAATTTCAAAAAAATTCAAAAAGATTCAAAAGTAAGCGGGAAAATACCCCTTACCTTGGCAACCAAGTAACCATAAGACGGGTGCGGGTACAGTGTCAAGGCAAAACCCTTCACATACTTAGCACCCGCAGGGAATTGACGCCAGGAATACCTTGGAAGTAAAGTAACCGTAAGACGAGTGCGGGTACAGTGTCAAGGCAAAACCCTTCACATACTTAGCACTCTGCAGGGAATTCAAACCAAGAAGGATCTTCTGGGCCATGCTTGCGGAAACGGGAATAACATCCCCGCATGACGGGAACGTCGAGAACTATATTGTTTGAAACTCCAAGATGGAATTGGTGGTTTTAGCATAATTGATCAATATGTTGAAAACTACCAAAACCCCATGGAGAATCCACACAAGTGGGACTCAACGCTCCTGACTTGCGAGGAGGTTACAAACCTACCCGCTTCATACCCAAAGATCAAGCAGAAAAGTCGGGAATTTCTGCGTGACATCAGGAAAACCGCGGGAAGAATCCCCACGGAAAACCTAAAAACTAAAAACCCTTTTCAAAACCCCTTGCTAAGTCCAAAAGTTCACCTCACTTATTAATAATTCATGAGAAGAACTTTGGACTGGGGGGACTTGAAGAGGTAGGTCCCAGCAGAGCCCAATTGGACCCGCAAGACTCACCTTGAACAGGGACGTCTGCGGAACGACCAACTGCTCCCGCAGGACCCACCATGCTCAGAGAAAACCTTACGCGCAGTACGCCAGCTGTACCCGCAGGGAAAGCCTTCCAATGGTGAAGTACCCCGCCTGTTCCCGCAGTTGCGGATACAAGCCATCAGGGAAGGCTACCCGCACTAACAGCAAGGCTACACGCACAAGGCACTAGCTACTTCAGTAGTCACATGAAGGAATGAGCAAGGCGGGAATACTCCCGCCTAAATGAGCCAGTCCGTATGATTCTGGAAGATCTTTTGTACTATACCTACTAAGGTATGGGCAGAACAGACGATCTGACCAGAACAGCCCATGAACCAATCACAGGGTGACAGCTCACCGACAACAGTACGAGGAGGAGCACCCTCTAGTACTGTTTGTCATTATTAGCCGCTGCCTACTCATCAACCCTTACTATGGGACGTGCGCAGCCTACAGTTGGTGGAACAGTGCATAGCCGGCAGTAAAGGAACAGTGTACAGCCGACCTTGTTACTGTCGGCCGTAGTCTATCCACCAACCAGCATGGCCTGTGCGTAGACCACTGTTGGTAGAACAGGAATACTATTCAGCCGGCTGTACCTTCTAGGAAACCTACCTTCGGCTATAAATACTCCAACACATTGGAATGGTAAGGAAATCATCTGATATCTCATTCTTATCTAGCAATCTCTTAATATACACTTATATTCAGAGCAATCTAGTCTGATTCTCACGCCGGAGGGTGGTCACAAGGAGGAACCCCCCTTCTCAGTGACGAGCTTACGGTGTCTGTTTTGCAGGTCACCTGAAGAATAACCTTCTCTGCTGGACCTCATCCTCGTGGGAAACATTACTTAACCCCCAGATTATCCGTAATCTGCCCCGGGTCACTTAGTGTTTCTTCAATAGTATTTAATATAGTTTTTATATATTAAAAATGACTTCTCCCTCCTCTCAAATCTTATGAACTAGGGCCTCCAAGATCCCCCCTCTATCTAGCATTTCAGCAGCTCTACTGTTACACCACAGGCAGACGCCACAACTGGTTGTTAAGTTGAGATATAGGTAACCCTCTACCGTCTATGCTCTTACAGATCGTAGCCCAATAGTATGTTCTTTAGAGTTATTATTGTACGCTAATCAGATTAAAAGCAAAGTGTTTTTACATAGACGCACATCAAGTGCTCGATGAAATGCTTCAACCAAGTTTTCGTACTGGCCTCTTCCAAGTTATTCGGTTTTCTTTATTTTGGATACAAATATTTACTAATCTCGTTATTTACAAATGTATTTTGTTCATAGATTAATAGTAAAGTGTTGTTTATTAGCCGGAGAAGAATGTTTTAATTTATCTTCTCTTTTATGAAAGCTCAATTGGAAAGCGTGATTATATCAAATGCTAAGGTAAAACATTTCACATTTGATTATAAATAAAACAAAAGTTTACTTTTGATTTTCTCTAATTTATGTGAAAAATGTTTACTTTATATTCTTGAAATATGTGAGTAGAGGTAGCAAAATGGGTGGGTCGGGTAATGGGTCAAAATGGGTAGCCGTAGTCATGGATCGACTAAAAAAATTTGTATGAGGAAGATCCATACATGTTTGTAACTTTGAATGTTTGTGATTAGACTTAGCAAAATTGATGGGTCAGATAGTGGGTCAAAAGGGGCACTTTCTTATAGGGGTTTAAACGAGCCAAGTCGGCTTGTCATATTCTCGATACCTGCTCGTTAGAACCTCAAACCTAGTAGAGCTTAAACGAGCTCGAGCCTTACGATAATGTTTCTTAAAAAATGAGTATGAGCTCAAGCTTAACTTATCGAGCCGACTCCCAAGCCTAACCCAACCTACTATTTATATGATTTTTGTTTAATATATTTTATAAGGGCAGGTTCAAGAGGGAACTCAAAAAAGAGGGGAACTGGGGAACTCTTCATTTTACATGTAAAAGAATAATATAAAGCTCGATTTTACATGTAAAAAAATAATATCAATTTATAATTAATAAAATATTAAAAAAAGAAAAATGTATATAAATTAATTAATAAATAATAAACGACCCGAGCTCGAGATTGAAAAAATAATTCAAGAGCCAAGTTTCAAGTTCGAGCTTTAATAAAAGAGCTCATTCAAGAGCCAAGTTTCAAGTTCGAGCTTTAATAAAAGAGCTCAAAACGAGCCAAGATCGATCTCAAGATCTCGTAAATTAAAACTAGCCGAGTCCGAGTTTAGTCGAACTCGGGTCGTTTACACCCTACTCTTACTTTCCTACTGTCACGTATGGGTCAGGCTGGATTAACCCAAATCACTTTCATCAAATTTGGCAGATCGGTGGGTTGGGTTGGCCCGGAACACTTTTTGTCCAACAATTATTATTTTTTATGAACAGTTGGTGTGTTAAGTGTGATTATGAAAGTTAATATACTATCTCAATAACGATATTTTTTTTGAATAAAAGACAATTGTATGCATTAAAAATACACTTTGGTTTAACTTTTGACCCGTTTACTCTTTCTAGGCTCTAGCTATCTTTTATTATATGTAATTTTTAATATCCGATATTTTGCTTACAAGAGAACTGGGAATAGACAAATCCATCTTTATTAATCAAAAGACATTTCACTTAACTGTGCTCATGCTGAAGTTGTGGAACAAGGAAAGAGTCAGTGCTACTGTTAAGATATTTAAGGTCGGTTCAATTGGTCAAACTTTCTTGGTTGACTAAAATGCTTAACTATTCTGTTATGATATTACTACTCAGGATATTGAAGCAGAAGTAATGGATGCATTAGATGGCCGACCTGTAGCTATTAAACTTAACGGACTGGTACGAATCTTGCAACATTTATAAGTTATATGGGTTGTTGGATGTGTGTTTAAATGATCATTGCGATTTGAAGTGAGAATTTTTTTTGTACATACATTAGTTCATTCTTGAACTCATGAAAGATTCAGTTGAAAAGGCCCGCATTCTCTATGCCCCTGTTGAAGTAATAGGTGGTAAGGAAAGACTTTTGCATGCTTGCAGTATCCATGATTTATATTCACCTATTTATCTTAATTATTAATTTTTCCTAACATAATTACAGTTTTTTAGTGTTATTTTTCCTAAACTTTATAAGGAATCATCACTGATGCTTTTATAAAAGGCGGCCTTGTTCTTGAAAGAGACGCCAACCATACACTAAAGGTATGCAATACTATTTACTAGTTACTGGTTATTTCCATTTTCTTATTGCAATTATAGAAATTAATATTGGTGTATATTTTATAATACTATGCAGTTGCATGCGACAGTGATGAATACAAGACAACGGAAAAGGTTATTGAATCCTTGTTCATACTCTTTTAAAGATATGTTGAAGCTGAGAAATAGATGTAAATTTTTAGCTTGTAGACTCATCCAAAAATTGATTGTAAGTTGGTGATTAAATAACGGTTACATTGGGCTACCATAGGAAACAACAATGTCTATTGATGTTTTTTTTCAAATTATTTTTTCAATAAAATGTTAACCTGCTAGTGTAAAACCTTCTTTTATAAATCTAGGTCAGAGATGAAGTTTTCCTCAAAAGCATTCTAAACCTTACTGAGCCTGTAACAAGAGGATGGGTGTGAAGAGCATGGACCCAAATGAGCTAGTTGGTGGTGCAGAGATTGGACCAAAATTGTGTGAGGTATATGTCCAAGTACCAATAAAAATAGATGAAAAGTTGGTGAGACCATATGGGTTATTTTCCACAATTCAAGATTGTATTGGTGCATCCATCGTATGGCCTTATCCATTAATCTCGATATGTATTTGTTAAATTTTAATAACATGGAACTTAATGCTTATACATGGATGGTTTATTTGTAGGTAGTTCGTGAGGATTGAGGACGCATGATGACTCGGGATTAATGGTGCTTGTTTCTTTTATTGCTTTTAATTTTTTTGTTGACTGTTACAAGAGTTTATGTTGGATAATGTTATAACTTATTTATGTTTAGTTTTTTCGTTATGAACAAGCTTATTTAATATAATGAAGTTTTATTTATTTCAATATTTATATGTCCATAAACGTATCGTAAAATTGTGTGTGTGGACGTTTAAAAAGGGTTGTATAATATGATTTGTTAGGACTTCGAATTTTTGTCCTATTAAACGTTAGAACATTATAAAAGTGTCATAATATGTTTTTTTAGGACCTTGTTTAAGTTGTTCATAGACATATTATGTGACCATAAAATTTAGTTTCATAATCTTGTTTGGGATATTATGACCCTTTTCTTGGTACTATAATGTTCCATCATAAGGGTCCTATAAATTAATTTTTAAGGGCACTTGTATGTGTGTCAAAAGTTTACGATTAGGTAAGCACATGTCAAAACATTGTAAAAGTGTCCTAATATGTTTTTATCGGGACGCTTTTTGGGTTGTTAATGAATATATTATGTGACCATAAAATTGGTTTCATAATCTTATTTGGGATATTATGACTTTTTTCTTGGTACTAAAGTACCTATAATGTTACATCATAAATTAATTTTTAAGGACGCTATTATGTGTATCAAAAGATTAAATGTGGGCAAGCACATGTTAAAACATCGTAAAAGTGTCATAATATGTTTTTATCGGGATGCTTTTTGGGTTGTTAATGGATATTTTATGCGACCATAAAATTGGTTTCATAATCTTATTTGGGATATCAGGACATTTTTTGAGTTCCGAGACATATTACGACCCCTTTACATGAAACGCTTTTCTCGTTAGTCCTATTAAATGAAAGGTCCTATAAAATAGTTTTTTAGGACGCTTTTGTGCGTACTAAAAAGTCCTTTTTGTTGTAGTGTGATTAGGGTACCTTATAGGTTATTAAATCGTGTATTATGGTGCAATTGAATCTGGGTTGCAGGTTTGACCTTCAATGTTTATATCAATTTTGACTTTGACTCTGGATAGTCACAATTTAACATTATTGGTGCCCATTCGTTATGTTCTAACGAATTGAAACTCATTCGTGTTTAATTCATTATTGATGTCATAACGAGTCAACTCTTTCGTGAATTTTATAACGAATTACATCACATCGTTTCTTTAATTCGTTATTTCTTTCAAGATGATTCGTTATGTCTAGTTCGTGGACTCATGATGATGAATTAGAAAATTCGTTATAACGAAGTATCTAATTCGTTATAACGAATCAGAAAGGATAACGAATTACACTTAAATTTATTTTGAATATTAAAAATAAAAATTTATAATAATTTTTATTTTTCTAGTTTTTCATTTAACTAACTCTCGGGTTTTTATGTATTCTCAGTTATGGCAGACGAAGCTATACAAGATCCTCCTGTAGTCGAGCAACAACCAGTACAACAACAACAAGTGCCTGAACCTCTGTTGTTGCCGTCCGACAAGAAGCATAACATATGTGCTTTTGTCGGAACTAATTTTGCTGATAAAGATCTATTTGGCGATATGCTAGCTTTTATACGCCGATCATGTATAAACTATGTTATCACAACTAACCTAGAGATTCGGTTTTGTATTGTACGTCCATTCTGGAATTCAGCTCGATACGTGGAGTCTAAAGATCATATAGTTGCTGAGGTGAAAAGGAGGCCGACTGTTATATCAACCGAGGTGATACGAAGGGTGTTGAGATTTGATGATAATGTGGACAACTCGTGTGAATTCGATAAAGATTTGATCCAAGGTTTATTTCGTCGTGTGTTATATAATGGCGACCTTGCATGTTTGATGTATAACAAGGCTTACTTGTGCCCCACGTACAAGTATTTATTACACGTGCTTATCCGCAGCCTTGGAGGTCGAAAAGGTGGATTCGACGAGTGTCAAACCATGTTGCAACCAGCATTTGTCGCGTTGATTTTGAACAAACCGTTCAACTTCTCCGAGATGATCTTCTATCATCTTAAGGAAAATTGTTTAGTCAAGAATCGATGAAACAAATTCCTTATGTATCCACGGTTATCCAGTTGATCATTCAGAATGCTACTCCTGATATAGAGGTTGATCCATCGCTTTGCAACGACGTGCTGAAGCTTGATCATATGACTGCTAACACTTTTAAGAGAATGAAGTAGTATCTGTTAGTGCACGAAATTGTTGTCCGTAGCATTCGAATAATGTATAGATAGTCTAGATTGTTTATTTATTGTAAAATGGCCATTCGCTATGGATTGTATAGAGAATGGGTCCATTCATTAGTAATCTAGGCTAGTTCGTTAAGTTTATAAGCCCATTCGTTATGTAATATAACGAATGGAGGCTGGTTCGTTAAGTTTTCATCATTCTTTATGGAATCATAACGAATGGAGTCTAATTCGTTTATGAAGATATAACGAATTAGACATAAATTAACGAATTGTTGCTTTGGCCTATAAATAGGCATATCCATGCTCATTTGTAGATGTACATACATAGAGAGAGATCTAGATCTAAGTAATTATGCTCTCCATAAGTTATTTCCATCCACCATAATGTATTCATCCATATTTATCAATAAAGTAATAATTTAACATTTAGATCTTGTTTATAATCGTTGTATCGTATTAGCGACTAGATCCTTAACGGGTTCTCACAATTGGTATCAGAGCAGGAGCTGCTCTCGATACTTCGATTAAGGTATGAATCTGAGTTTTTCGTGTTCTTCGTGTTCTTCGGGTTTTGGTCAGATCTGGAGTAATTTAGTGTGTTATTGGTGGATTTGTTGATGAATTCGTGTTTATTGATAGAAGAGGGAACTTCCTGTGTAATTTGGTGTTAAGTTATGGTGTATTGAGTGATTCACCATGGAAGAGCATGTTAACTTTTGATTCGGTTTATGATGATTTAGTGAGTGTTAAGTTAATTGGATGATGGATTTGTGTTTATCATTGAAATCCGCAAGTTTCTGTGGATTTTGGTAGTTAATTATGGTGAATTGAAGATTTCACCATGGAAGAGTATGTTATGGTTTGATTCTGTTTATGATGATTCAATGGTTGTTAAGTTATTTGGATGCTAGATTTGGAATCGTGGTGAAAAACCGAGTTTTCGTGGTGATTTTCGTGGATAATTATGGTGGTTTGATGATTCTGACATGGATGATGCTTGGTTTTTGCCGAATCCGGCCAGATCTGAGTTTTCCGGCGAGATAACTGATTTTTCCGGCGAATTTCGTTTTTCCGGTGAGCAGTTCAGATCCAACAACCTGATGAGTTGTTACTGTAGCTAATTCGTGAAGGAGTCTAACGAATCTACTGTAGCAATTTGTTAAGGAATATTTAACGAATTAAGGTGTATTTCGTTAAGGTAATTGTAACGAATTAAATGTTAATTCGTTAAGGTAATTTATAACGAATTAAATTAGTTCGTTAAGGAGATTCGCTAAGGTAAACATAGCGAATTAAGGCAATTTGTGAAGCTGATTCGTTAAGTTAAAGATAACGAATTAAGGCAATTCGTTAAGTTATTTCGTGAAGGTGATTCGTTAAGGTATTGATAACGAATTAAGGTGATTCGTTAACTGTTATAACGAAGTGAAATCTTAACGAATGGGAGGCCATTCGTGTAATTGTTATAACGAATTGGAGTTGGTAATTTATAACGAATTGAGTTGATTCGTTAAGTGTATAACGAATGAGTGACTGGTTGACGAATGGTGATTAATTTAACGAATTGAAGAGCACGAACTAAGTTAACGAATGGGATGATTATTTATAACGAATTAGAGAGGCAATTCGTAAAAAAAAAAAAAAAAAATTCTTTGCGCGGATTTTTTCCAGAATACTCCTCTTAAGCGAGTTTTCATTCTTGAAAATTTTGGGGTTAAAATTTATTTTTCGAAAATTTTGGTGAATTGTTGGCGGGAAAATCAGGAAAAATTTTCTTTATCGAAATTTTTCTTGGATGTTCCTAAGGTATTGGAGACTCTTCGTGTAAATTTTGGTAATATATTTTCCGGCTGACTGTTTATGCGTTTCGACTGGCCGAGGGGGAGATCTCGTGTAATTTAAGGAGGAGTGTGTTTGTTTGTGAACCTTGAAGATTATTTAAGACCTTGCCAAATTTGTCAAGAAAAGGGGGAGATAAAACTTTCATTTGAGATTATTTGTATCTTCCTACATTTGCAAGGTTTCTTGAAAAATTACTGCAATTCGGGTGGTAATTCATGCTTACAGAGCTATGTTTGACTGAGTTCAAGAATGCAGTTGTTTTTCGATTGGTGATTGATTTGGTTGAGATTGAAACCTGACTATGTGGGATACGAGTGTCTGTCCGGTTACTTCTTTCTGAGGGACTTTGATCCTGACTATGTTGGCTACGAGTATACGGCATATTACTTCTGTTGAGGGGGACGATTCTCGAACGTGTTGATCTTATTGAAGAATATACGAGTCTTGTCATTAGATTGAAGAATTTGATCATTTGGGGTTTATTAATGGAGGTTGGAACTCTGAATCTTATGATGCCCAAACATTAGTGCATCTTTTCGAATGAGATGTGGAAGAGCCTCAAGAGTATATTTGGGATACACGTTATCAAGAGAGGGAAAACCGAAGTGAAAGATGTTGAATGATCGGGTTTTTCATAAAGATGTGTGACGAGGTTAAACGTAAAGATATGTTTTTCTTTACCGGTGCCGACGGATAGCTGATGACTTGTTGCTGGTTATTGAAAGATTGAACCATATCATACGCCAATGGATGATCGGGATGATCTCCAAGAGTTGCTCACATTGAGGGGGTGATCTGATATGAGAAGCTACAAGTTGTTGGTTTGCTGAAAAGATTTAAAGATTGTCTGTCTGCACAAGCCCGGAAATCATCAGTCAAGGGGGTGTCTGTTAGTGCATGGTTTTGTGACTGGTGATTTGCAGTTAAAGTATTCAAGATTAAATTATTCGATAGCTACGGAAAAGGGGGTGTCTGTTAGTGCACGAAATTGTTGTCCGTAGCATTCGAATAATGTATACATAGTCTAGATTGGTTATTTATTGTAAATGGCCCATTCGCTATGGTTTGTATAGAGAATGCGTCCATTCATTAGTGATCTAGGCTGGTTAGTTAAGTTTATAAGCTCATTCGTTAAGTTATTACCATTTGTCATGGAATGTTGAAAAATGGAGTCTAATTCGTTATGGAGGCATAACGAATTAGAGTTAACTTAACGAATTGGTGCTTTGGCCTATAAATAGGCATATCCATGCTCATTTGTAGATGTACATATTTAGAGAGAGATCTAGATCTAAGTTAATACTCTCCATAACTTATTATGTAATTATTCACACTATTTATCAATAAACTATGTATTTAAAGTATCTATATCATATTGTATAATCGATGTATCATAGCGGCTAGATCCGTAACGGGTTCTCAGTTTCGTCAGGAAACACCGAGGACCAAACACTTGATTGGTCATATCTCAAAACCGGCGTATGTCTGTCCTTCTGATGATCATTGAATCCATGATGATTCGGATTCTGAATGTGAAGAGGGTCCAGGTGGGAACGAAGGAAGTAATGATGGTGATGATGATGGATATAATGGTGGAGATGGTGGAGATTGTGGTCAAGGCGGTGACCAACAACATGTTGAGGTTGCGGCGGCAAGTTCATCTGCTGCAAAACATAAACGTAAGGTCAAGGAGCTTGCTTCTGACGAACCACCCAAACGTCGTATTCATCACGTGGAGTTGAAATAGGTTCTCGTGAGCGTAGGTCGTCTGATATTCAAAGCTCGGCGGTGCCGCTTACTACTAGCACCCCGGAATTCACATTGACGACAACGCTGACATCTGATCCAAGGTTTGGTATGATTCCTCAATCCATTTTATCTATATTACCAAGGCCTACTGCTGCTACCTTGGTGCTTCCTTCAACACCGACCATGATGGCAACACATCCTATGGACGTCTCGTTCATGAGGATTAGTCGTCCTCATGGTCCTGTGCAGCCAGTACCTCAGTCTTACTATGATTTACCCCCGGAAAATCAAATGAGCATGCTCTTGAGTTTGATTCATCTTTATGAGAATCAAATGGCGGTCGATCGTCAAGTTCAAGAGCATATGCTAACTAATCAACGACGTATGATGGGAATTGTCTCGTATTGCCAAAAGGTGACAAAGGAGGTGCGTGAGATTTTCACGGCTCTGGGGGTGAAGATAAAGGAATAGGAGGATCTAATTCTTCGGCTTACGTGCAAGGACCATCAACTAAAGAAGCTGAAGAATGACGTCGATGATCCTGATGCCTCGGGTGCTGGAGGCAATGAGCCAAAACAAGCTCACGGCTCATCCTCTGGTGCTGGTAGAGCAGCGGTGTAGGCGGTGATAAACAATTGGTGGTTTATCATGACTCTACTAACGTTCAACCATTTGAGTCGGTCAAAGCCAACACCATCCTGTTCATGGATTACGAGAAGGGTATCGTGATGAGTTCTATCAACCTTGATGATACTGAAGAAGGGCAGTTCATCGATCAGTCTCCTACACGTCAACAGATTGCTTTATTATTGAGACTAAGTGATGAAGAACTCGATGTTTAGGAAGCCGAGGATAATGTGGAGGTAATAAACGACGAGGAAGTATTACAAGATCCGACGATTCCTCAGATGAATACGTCTTTTATTTATGAAGATGAGGAGATCGAGATAGAAGATGTGATAGCAGAGGAATACCAAGACCTTTAACAACGATCCAATGTTGATGAGGGTATTCCTACCTTCAACGCAGAAAATGTGAAAGCTGCTGAAGACCATTTGGAAAAGGTCTCAAAGGGTAAGGGTAAGGGCAAGAAGTTTGATTGGAATCCTGATCCGACAGTTGCTTATATTCAGGGTTGGTTCGAGTACCAGAGCAAACGTGCTCGTAAAATTATTGAAGCATACAGGTATGTAGATGTAGAACAAAAGCAGGATGCGATCGCACGCGCTAAAGCCAATTAGAAGAAAACTTTCAAAGATGTGTCGATTGTAAAAGGTGATATTGTTTCCTGGCTTTATAATTCTGAACTTAAGATCTGTATTGTGAAATGGGAGAACGGTGTTCAGCATTACCAAAACATCACTGACGTTCTCTCATTACCGCGTTGGGATGTTCGTGCCCTCACGAATCGACCTTTTATTAACCGCGGTGGAGATCGTCGAGCAGAATGGTTCCATCAACATTTGCTTTTCGAGCTAAACCGCGGGTTTTAGTTCTTTAAGCCGCAGATTCCGATCCGTAAACTTATTGACGAGATTGATCCACGTAAGGGATGGAGGAAGCTCGTGCTTAAGGTAAAACCACCGAAAACAATGAAGTATGTACCGATGAAGACTTTCCCGCAAGGTCTTCACCTAACGTTTAACCGTTGATACTACGACAATCGTACCGGTGAGGCTGTCATTGTTCTTGGAAAAGGATTGAAGACTAATTTTATTCAAGTTATCGACCCAACGTGGCTCATTAACTTATCAGAAACTGTAAGGCCCCGTTACCGGTGCCATACTTTAGACGTTGGATTTACTCATAAACATATTTCTACATATCAGTAGTTAATTAAAACTTTCGTGGAATAATAATAGTCAACCATTTATTACAAATACTCATAACTTGTATTTTTAAAACATAAATAATTCATAGTTTCGAACATCATGACAAATCTTTAGATGCTAGTCTCTTCCAGTTCCTGCCATGTGTCTCTCTCTCAAACCAGCTGTCTCAATCTGTTAATCTGCGTGCATACTAAAAGTCAGCTACACTGAGTGAGTTTTAGTTAATCAGAAGACATACGGTACATTCCCATACTTACATATGCACCCGAAGGTACATACCTTCATATTTTCTTACATACTTACATACATACGTACTTTCATTCTTTCTTTCATACTCACATACATACTTTCATTCGTACATAAGCGTTCTAAAGAGCATTCCGCCCTAACACCTTTGCCGATATTATTAGGGTCGGTTCCCTACATTCGCCGACATTATTAAGGTCGGTTCCCTACATTCGCAGACATTATTAGGTTCGGTTCCCTACATTCGCCGACATGATTAGGGTCGGTTCCCTACATTCGCCGACATGATTAGGGTTGGTTCCCTACATTCGCCGACATCATTAGGGTCGGTTCCCTACATTCGCCAATATTATTAGGGTTGGTTCCTTTTTCTAACTATGCCTTCCATACCTTTCCAATCATTCATAATTATAACTTCCGTACGTTCATACATCACTTATACATCATATATATCAAACATATCTTTAAACTATCCCTTAACAGTACATGCAATATCCGAAGATCATTCACGTACTATCAATATAACATACATACATCATTTATGTCAATCATATCTTTAACTACCACATGGCGGTACATGCAATATCCATAGATCGTTCACGCACCGTCAAGCATTCATCACACATGAATCATACAAGGCACACACTTACCACTTAAGGTAAGTGTATTAACTATCACATAGAGTATGCACACAACCCCAAAAACATAACAAGGAAGTGGGGCTAGAAACTCACCTAAATGCGATTACATTCACCATTTATGGTTATTCCTTTCTTGAGCTGTGCACGACTAACTGTTTAATAAAGGCAATATTAAATACTACTCTAGCCATTCTTATTGTTTACTTAATAATTCTTAAGTGTCTAAGCCGGTTTTACTTCATTGAACCTTTACCGGTTAGTTAATCGTTACTCGTTAACCTTTTAATGTATCTTTCATAAATTATCAAAGTCCAAGGGCTATTATGTAATTACATCATTCTTTCTAAGTCCAGGGACTGTTCTGTCATTTATCAAACTTCTAGTTCTTTAGTTGGTTCTTAACAAATTGGGTTCATAACGAATGACCCATTCGTTACTTTATAACAAATTGACTATCATAACGAATTGGTCCTTTGACGAATTGAACTTCATAGCGAATGACACCCCCCTGTAACGAACTGAACCTTCTAATTCGTTATAATCTTTTAACGAATGGTCATAACGAATTGGGGTTAATTTGTTATCTTTTTCCTTAACGAATTTGGATACGAACTAAGACTAGTTTGTTAAGCTTCCGTTAACGAATCACCCTATCGAATTACCTCTAGTTCGTTAACTCTCCGTTAACGAATTAGGGTTAGATCAGAATGTCAGAACATTCTCTGACATCCTCGTACGCCGCTTTCCGGCGCCTTCGTCACCGGAAAACCGCGACTTCATCTGAAAAACGAGATTTGACTCATTTTCCACTGTTTTTCGCTCCATTCGATCCAGATCTGAGCTAGGGTGATCCCTAGGCTCATCTTATGCTCGGTTCATACCCAATTCCACCCGAATCTCGCGACTTTAACGGTTTAAACGTGCCGGCTCGTCGTTTCGTGACTAGATCTAGCGGGTTTGAGTTCATATTATAACATACTATCATTACCTTGGATCCATCGGTTTTCCTTCTTGGTTCGGCTAGAAAAAAGAGAGAAACTAGAGAGAGATCTTAAGTGTGTGTTTTGGGTGGTGTATGGAATATGTTTAAATGAACGAGTTTAATTAGTAATTAAGGTTCATATATTATGGATCATGGGCTTAAACCCATGGTCTTTCCTTCTTTCCTTCTTAATCCAAGTCCATAACCCATATCCATTTAACCCAACACTAGCCCGACTCATAATAACTCAGGTTTTCATTTTATTAACCGAAACGAGAAAACGGGATGTTACAAGTCTTCCCTCCTTAAAGAGGTTTCGTCCCCGAAACCTAATTATTACATAAACAAATATGGATAAGACTTGCGCATCTCTTCTTCAACTTCCCGTGTAGCGTCCGATCCTTTGCGATGCTTCCTTATCACTTTCACTAAGGGTATAACCTTGTTTCGGAGTTGCTTTTCCGTGCGATCAACTATTTCAATTGGTTGATCCATGTATTTCAGTTGTTCATCAACCTCAATGTCTATTAATGGCACATGAGATGTGTCATCGGCTAGATATTTTTCTCAGATGAGAAACATGAAAAGTAGAATGAATTCCTTCCAACTCTTCTGGCAAGTCTAGCCTGTAAGCTACTTCGCCCACACGTTCCACAATCTTAAATGGTCCAATGTACCTCGGACTCAACTTTCCTCTCTTCCTAAAATGAATGATTCCTTTCCAAGGCGAGACCTCGAGCATCACATTTTCATCAACGTTAAACTCGATCGGTCGTCGCTGCTTATCAGCATACGACTTCTGTCTGTCTTGAGCAACTTTCATTCTTGTTTTGATCTGATCTAACTTTGAAGAAGTTTCTTGCACAACTTCTAAATTCTCATCCATTTCTGACCAATCTCTCCCCAACATACCGGGGTTCTACATCGTCTACCATAAAGCATCTCGAACGGTGGCATACCAATACTCGAATGGTAGCTGTTGTTGTAGGAGAACTCTGCTAGATGCATATGGTCATCTCAACTCCCTCCAAACTTCAAAACACAAGCACATAGCATGTCCCAAGGGTTAGGATCGTCCTTTCAGACTATCCATCTGTTTGAGGATGATACGCCGTGCTGATGTTCAATCTCGTTCCCATGGCTTCATGGAACTTCATCCAAAACCTTGAAGTAAACCGAGTATCTCTATCGGACACGATCGATAACAGTACTCCATGCTTAGTTACAACCACTTTTATGAACAAGTTTGCTAACGTTTCTGACGAGATAGCATCTCGTATAGGCAGAAAGTGAGCACTCTTGGTCAAACGATCCACAATCACCCAGAGGTGTCATGATGCTTAGCTACACGAGGTAGATTAGTTATGAAATCCATGGTGATGTGTTCCCATTTCCATTCTGGTATCTCCAGCGGTTGCATATTTCTATAAGGCTTCTAATGCTCTGCCTTAACTTGTAAACAAGTAAAGCACTTACTGACATACTCTACCACATCATTCTTCATTCCTGGACACCAATAGTCTTTTTTCAAATCTTGGTACATCTTCGTGGCTCTTGGGTGAATTGAATACCTTGACTTGTGAGCTTCGTCTAAGATTCGACCCCTAATATCTCCATGACGTGGGATCCAAATATGGTTAAACCTAGTTTTAATACCATGCATGTTTTCCACCAAATCGTCTTGTTGACCAAAAATCTTTTCCTTCTTCACTAGCCCTTCAGCTACAAGCACCTCTGACTGCACCTTGATGATTTATTCAAAAAGACTTGAATTCATAATCAATTGGTATGACTTCACTGTTGCAATGACTTCCTCACTCTTACGGCTTAGCGTATCGGCAACCACATTAGCTTTACCAGGGTAGTACTTGAATCACAGTCATAATCCTTTTCAGTTCTAACCACCTTCTTTGTCGCATGTTCAGCTCTTTCTGCTCGAAGAAGTACTTTAAACTCTTATGATCTGCGTAAATAGTACACTTAGTACCATACAGGTAATGTCACCATATCTTAAGAGCGTGCACTAATACTTCTAGCGCTAAATCATGCGTCGAATAAGTACTCTCATGGACTTTCAACTGTCTAGAGGCATAAGCTATCACTTTTCCTCGTTGCATCAACACGCAGCCTAACCCACGATGTAAGGCCCTGAATGTAACGATTCCGGCAACTCCAGGTATACCCTAGCCGGAATATACTATTTACGTGTTATTTAATATTGATTATATGAGTTATAGCACATTGATACGAATATATATGGTTCACAGTATGAATCATACTCAATTATATAGTGAATCGTATTAGAATTACAATTAATCATTGATCGGTTATTGAAACCCGAACGAATCGGGAATTACATTATAGACGAAGTATATAATGTTTAGTGATATTTACGAGGTATTAATGCTTCGGGATAAGTAAATTATAGCACAGAAAAAGGATTTCGATTTAATGGTACGTCGGTACGCTAAACGAAACCTTTATCACCAAACCAAGCAAGAGACGATCAATCAAGCCGAAAAAGATGCGTAATTATTAATAATACGATGTTTTAATGTCATGGGTTAAGTTTTTAAAGTTTTTAAATCAGTTTTATATAAATTTTATTTTAACCCGAAAAACAACCATTTTAGGCCCGTTTCAAGCCGAATTACGAGTTTAAACGAGAAACGAACTGAACCAGATTATCCACAACATTATCCGGATTACGGGAATCCGAGTGTGTGGTTAATATTGAAGTGTGGGGGCCCACCCCAACCTCTCACTTGGCCGATCGGCCAAGTTGATAATATCACACAATTTTTTTTTCTTTTCTTTTTATTACAACCCATTCACTCAAGAACAACTCTCCCATTTTCTCTCAAATCCCTCTCATATCTTTCAAGTTTGCATCCAATTTCATCATATTAACCAAGATATTGGAAGGTATAAGCATGTTATATTGCATAATCTTTGATTTTATTTACTTAGTTTGAGTTATTTTTGCAAGAAACAAAAGGGTTCCAAGTGACATATGGGTGAAAACCCGAGATGGAACCAATCCTTGCACGATCAAGGAATGTATACAAGTTATACAAAGGATCTTGATCCAAGTAATTAGTTAAAAGTGTTTAGAATGAATTTTTACGGTCAAAATAGTTGTTTTGATGTTCTAACCGACACTAGGAAAGAAATGGCTTGATTGTTGGTATAGTTTGCTTGGTGTGGTGTTGTTGTGCTTGTAAGTGTTGTATCTAGCGGCTAGCAAAGGCTAGAAACCGAGATCCTTGTGATCCAAAGCTAGAAAACACAAGATAGTTCGGTTTTCGTGTGTATGAGAAAGTTGGACAGATTTTCGTGTGCTTAGAGTCGGATCACGAAATTTCACAGAGATGATCTACACATGAAAATATGAGATCTGTGAATTTTTGGTAATTTTTGGATAAAAGATGAATATTTGGTGAATTTAATGCTCGGTTTTGGCCAAAAATAGTGAAAAATAGCAAAACATGATGAAAAATTCCGGAAAATTTAAGATAAGCTTTTTATAACATATAAAAGTCACCCACAAAATTTGAGCTCAGTTGGAAAAGTCTAAGTAGGCTTTTCGGTGAAACGAGTTCTAGGGCTTTCTAGCTCGGTTTTGGGTGAAAATGGCTTGAAAAATAAGTTTTAAATTCTGGAAAAATTCCAGGGAGTTATGAGGATGATAAAGATCATCCCAGAAAAATTTGGGATTTTTCTAAAGTGTTTTGGTATTTTTGATATATTTAGTGTTTAACAAGATTTAAAAATAGATAAATAAATGTAAATGTAGGAAAATAAATCTGGGAAAATTTCAGAAACTTATGAGGATGATAAAGATCATCCCAGAAAAATTTGGGATTTTTCTAAAGTGTTTTGGTATTTTTGATATATTTAGTGTTTTAACAAGATTTAAAAATAGATAAATAAATGTAAATGTAGGAAAATAAATCTGGGAAAATTCCAGAAACTTATGAGGATGATAAAGATCATCCCAGAAAAATTTGGGATTTTTCTAAAGTGTTTTGGTATTTTTGATATATTTAGTGTTTTAACAAGATTTAAAAATAGATAAATAAATGTAAATGTAGGAAAATAAATCAGGGAAAATTCCAGAAAGTTATGAGGATGATAAAGATCATCCCAGAAAAATTTGGGATTTTTCTAAAGTGTTTTGGTATTTTTGATATATTTAGTATTTTACTAAGATTTAAAAATAGATAAATAAATATAAATATAAGAAAATAAATCTGGAAAATTTTTACAAAATTCCTTTCTGTCAAATTAAGTTTTGTGCAAAATTTCAAGACCCGAGACTAATCGGGTAATTATTTGTGCTAAAAAGAACATAAAAACAAGTTTTTAAAGCTTAAAACGTGTAAACCGGCAAAGTTCGCATAAGCGAGCTGACTGGTACATGAAAACTCTAAAAGTAGACTATTTCATAAATTTAAGTAAATTAAGTAAAAATAAATCATCCGAAAATAATTCGGATGATTTGGGTAATTTTACCCGATTTTACCGTTTCCGGCACCGAAATACCGGAAACGGGCCCCACGGCCAAACGGGGTGTCAAACCGAGCTATAATTTCATCACCTTAACTAAATTGACTGTCAAACTCTAAGCAATGTCAATCTGAGTCCTTAGAAGTGTCACGGGGTTAACATTGTCCCCGAATCGAGTACAGTACTGGGTTAACAATGTTCCCAGATGTACCGATTGATATGTATTTAAGTTATGGGAATTATATAGTAATGACTAGATATTATATTACAGATCCAGGCACGTAGCTGTTCCTTATATTACTCACCAACTCACAACAAGGTGAGTTTTCACGAGCCCCTTTTAATGAATTGTTTTAATTATATTTTCCCGGGGCGGAAAACATGTCTTATTTAAAGTATTTAAGTACATACCGATCGTATGGAAATACTTGTACATTTATATATATATGGACTGATGCATAGAATATATAAAATGTTTATAATGTGTTATTGTTCTGGGGTAACATAGTTCCCAGGGGTTATTATTGTTCTGGGGTAACATAGTTCCCAGGGGTTATTATTGTTCTGGGGTAACATAGTTCCCAGGGGTTATTATTATTCTGGGGTAACATAGTTCCCAGGGGTTATTGTTGTTCTGGGGTAACATAGTTCCCAGGGGTTGTTATTGTTCTGGGGTAACATAGTTCCCAGGGGTTATTATTGTTCTGGGGTAACATAGTTCCCAGAAAGTTATTGGAAATGTTCTGGGGTAACATAGTTCCCAGCATGATTATACTGTTAATAAATGATTATTAAAATGATTTGTCAGTGTTTATTTAAATTAGTGAAACTCACCAACTATTCGTAGTTGACCCGTTTTCTTTACATGTTTTCTAGGTATGCCCAAGTTGGAATGATTGATATGTGCTTAACTATCTGTGCTACCTGTTGGAAGCTTGCTGCTCTTTGTTTTGTAATGAATTTATTAATGTCTTATCGGTAAAATTTGTGTGTAACACCTAGACAGTAATGAAACTCGCAACAATGTAATATGTTATAAATTAATGTAGTGGTATTTTCTTTATAAGCAATGCTGTTGATATCAGATGTGTCTGTTGCATCCCGTGTACGTTTCCGCTGCGGTTACGGGGTGTTACAGAACTTGGTATCAGAGCCATTGGTTATAAAGAATTAGGATGTCTGAAAAAGATACCTAAAATATAACCAGTAGCTCAAGTATTATAGGATCTGAATATCAACTAATAATATATTGTGACGAGATCGGGATGAACTTGGATGGACAAGTGGGTTATTATGGTCCGGAACATAATAACAGACTTGTCTGCACGAGGAAATTCAGGGGAAGTCACGGGGGACTTAAATAGGTAAAATTGGCAACATATGTGTAAATATATGATAATATTATTATGTGGTAAAGTTGTATAAATAAGTATGTGTTAATTTAATTATGAATTACACTACGAAAAGGACTATATGTTTGTTAACTTGTGTGCAGGTATAATGGCAAGAACACCTAGTGTGTCGACGGAAGAGGACCCGGAAGAGGCTAGTTCCGGGGCCTCTGGAAGCCCAAGTGTAGCACCCAGCTCCGAGCCTTCGGAGGCTAGTCATAGTATTTCTAGACAGACCACCCCAGCTAGGAGTGCTAGTGTACCCTCCCCTGCTAGGGTTACCAGGTCTCCTACCCCGCCCGCACCACAGACCGCCCCGATTCCCCTCAGGCGCGGTCCTCGCCTCACGGCGCGGATCAGTGCCCCGTATGTTCCGCCCACTGTTACCCCACCCAGATCCACATACCACCGGGGCGAGTCTTCCCGCCCCCAACCCGAGCCTGCAACCCTACCTGTGTGGGGTCTGCCAAGGCAGGAGCGGGACTTGGCGGCTTGGCTACGTGTTCTCACCGAGCAGGTGAACGAGCACTCTGCCGCCCTGGTCGTGGGGGTACAGAGGCGGGCGTACCTCGGGGACAGCATACTGGACCACCAGTATGCTATTAACCAGTTAAAAAGGGAGTGCTCATACTCCCACTGGTTGATCGAGCAGATGGAAACCCGAATGCGGGTTATGATGGCGGTGCTGGTGGTGCTGGTGGCGGTGTTGGTGGGGTTGGTTTACCACCATGCGTAGATGTGTTGGATGGTAGAATTTTGAACCGCTTTTTGATACTCCGTGTAAGTAGTTAGTGGTGATACTAACACGGAGTGAATCTTGTTTAGTTATAGTACAACCACTGGCCCATAGGGGGTCTCTTGTAGGGCATATCATTATCGATACTTTTGAGTATCATTCAAGCACTGACCCCTTTACGGGTTATGTCGAGGATGATACCAACATAGGCCCTTTGTATTAAAACTTAGTTGTGTAATGATGACTGGGAAGTATGTAAATGGATGTTTGTGTAATATGTACTAATGTTTATTAATGTCTGGAATGTGTTTGTGTTTCATAAATTGGAATGGTATTAATTATATGTGTTTCCTTGATGTTGTGTAGAATGGCACCGAAACGATCAACGAAAATATCGGAAGTAGATGTGAGCCGTTTGATTGCTCAGCAGTTGGAGGCGGCGATACCGGACATAGTATCGCGCATCGCCGCCAGTATTAATAACTCGACCAATCCAACCCCTCCGAGCAATCAAACGCCCATAAATAATGATGGGGAACAAAACGCTAATCCTCCAAGGAATGACAACACTATGCCGAGTACTGACGCACCGCCTACGGTGGTCGCTACCGACAGTAATGGCCCTATCCCTACTGTAGAGACCAACCGCACTGGACCATCCAGGGGTTGTTCAATCAAGGATTTTATGTTATGCAAGCCTTTAGAATTTAACGGGTCGGAAGGACCGAATGGGTTAGTGAAATGGTTAGAGAAAATAGAATCAGTGGTAAATATCAGCAACTGTCCCGAGGATTGTGTCGTTAAGTACGCCACCTGTACGTTCACAGACCATGCCTTGACATGGTGGAACACCATAGTACAGACTCGAGGTCAGGCGGCGACAAACCGCATGACCTGGGCAGAGCTTAAGGATCTTGTTTTGAAACATTTCTGCCCAAAGAATGAATTGCAGAAACTGGAACATGAGTTGTGGAACCTAGAGATGCATGGGGCGGACCACTTGGGATATACCAACCGGTTTAATGAACTGTCACGATTAGTGCCGTGGTTGGTCACCCCAGAGTCAAAGAGGGTAGAACGTTATATTTGGGGACTTACTCCAGTAGTGAGGAGTATAGTTAACGCGGGAGGGCACCAGACGTATGAGGGTGCAGTGACACAGGCTGGTATTGTCACGTATGATTTCTTGAGGAGCGGATCGATAAAGGCGACGGGAGAGTCGGCTGGGGGAAAGCGAGGTACGTATGACAATAGGATCCGAGAGAAGCAGCAAAACAAACGAGCTAGGCCCGCTGCCCAGAGCTATGCCATGACTAGTTCGGGCGGAAGGCAAGAACCGCAGAGGGGAACGTTTCCTAAATGCGGGAAATGTGGTTACCACCATAGTGGCGTGTGCAAGGAGGTGGTGTGCCACCGGTGTGGCAGGGTTGGACACTACGCACCAAATTGTAAGACAAATCTGAACAACCTGAACCGTCAACCACAACCTATTCGGGCGCAACCATTTAGAACTCAACCAGCCCGACAGCAGAACCCGCAAGGAAACCAGATGGTGACCACTAGCCGTGCTTGCTACGAATGCGGCAGCACGGATCACTTCAAAAGGAACTGCCCGAAACTGAATCAGGGAGGAAACGGGAGACAACTCGCGGGTCAGCCATCGGCGTCCAATCCGGCGCGAGGCCGGGCATTTGTGATGGGAGCGAACGAGGCGCGCCAGGACCCCAGCGTAGTGACAGGTACCTTCCTCGTCTCTGATCATTACGCTTCTGTATTATTTGATACAGGCGCCGATAGAAGTTTTGTCTCCGTTAGATTCCTTTCGATAGCAAACCTTCCTATTGGTGAAACCATAGAACCCTACACCGTAGAGGTTGCTAACGGTAAAACCATGATAGTTAATCGGATTGTTCGGAATTGCCCTTTTATTCTAAGCGAACAATCCTTCCTGATTGACTTGTTACCGGTAGAATTGGGTAGTTTTGACGTGATAGTGGGAATGGATTGGTTGGCTCGTAATAGGGTAGAAATAAACTGTGAAAAGAAAACCGTCAAGATCCGGGTGTCGGATGACGAGGAGGTATTAGTGCAGGGAGAAAAATCCGGCACCATGATACCATTTATATCCCACCTCAAGGTGTTGAAATATATACGTCAGGGATGTGTGGCGTATCTAGCGAGCCTGACGGCCGCTGATTCTGAGGAAAAACGGGTGGACGATATTCCCGTGGTACGCGAATTTCCACAAGTTTTTCCAGAGGAACTTCCTGGATTACCGCCAACCCGACAAGTCGAATTCAGAATCGACTTATTACCTCAAGCCGGCCCTGTTGCTAAGGCCCCTTACAGACTTGCACCATCCGAGATGCAAGAACTATCCAACCAGTTGCAGGAATTGTTGGATAAGGGGTTTATACGTCCCAGTTATTCCCCGTGGGGTGCACCTGTACTATTTGTGAAAAAGAAGGACGGAAGCCTTCGAATGTGCATTGACTACAGTGAATTGAACAAATTAACCATCAAAAATAGATATCCTCTTCCCCGAATCGATGATTTGTTCGACCAACTACAAGGTGCGAGCTATTTCTCAAAAATTGATCTTAGATCGGGATACCACCAAGTTAGAATTCAAGAGGAGGATATTCCGAAAACCGCGTTTCGGACTCGCTACGGCCACTACGAATTTTTAGTTATGCCTTTTGGGCTAACAAATGCGCCAGCAGTGTTCATGGATCTCATGAACCGAGTCTGTAAACCCTATCTCGACAAGTTCGTCATTGTATTTATTGACGATATTTTGATATACTCGAAGAGTAAAGAGGAGCACGAGCAACACTTAAAGTTAGTTTTAGAGCTCCTGGATCAGGAGAAGTTATATGCAAAATTCTCCAAGTGTAACTTCTGGTTACAAGAGGTGCAATTCCTCGGTCATGTTATAAACCACCAAGGAATACACGTTGATCCGAGTAAGGTTGAAGCTATTAAGAATTGGCAAGCGCCTAAATCTCCGAAAGAAATCCGCCAATTCTTAGGCTTAGCTGGATACTATCGTCGATTTATAGAGAACTTTTCCAGCATCGCCCAACCTTTAACCCTCCTGACTCAAAAGGATCGGAAATATGAATGGGGTGAAGAGCAGGAAACGGCGTTTCAAACGCTAAAACAAAGATTGTGCCAAGCGCCAATCTTAAGTCTCCCCGACGGAGACGATGGATTTGTTGTATATTGTGACGCATCCCGTAAAGGGTTAGGGTGCGTGTTAATGCAAAATAATAAGGTCATAGCCTATGCGTCTCGACAGTTAAAAGTTCATGAGAAAAACTACACTACCCATGACTTGGAACTGGGAGCAGTCATCTTTGCACTTAAAATCTGGAGACACTATCTCTACGGTACAAAGTGCACCATATTCACTGATCATAAAAGTTTGCAACACATATTCGATCAGAAAGAACTGAATATGAGGCAACGAAGATGGGTCGAGTTGCTGAGTGACTATGACTGTGACATACGATATCACCCCGGCAAGGCTAACGTTGTAGCCGATGCCTTGAGTAGAAAGGATCGAGTCAAGCCACTACGTGTGCGAGCGTTGGGGATGATAGTCCAGTCGAACCTTTCAGATTTAATTCGAGTCGCTCAACGCGAGGCGTTGAAAGAGGGCCAATTGGTTAAAGAAGGACTTTACGGGAATGAGAAGAATTTCGAACAGCGTGTGGACGAAATTCTTTATTTCAAAAATCGGATGTGGATCCCGACCCTCCATGACCTTCGTGATTTGATCATGGATGAAGCACATAAATCGAAATATTCCATACATCCGGGATCAGATAAAATGTACAAGGATGTGAAAGAATTTTACTGGTGGCCAGGTATGAAAAAGGATATAGCCACATACGTCGGCAAGTGTACGACGTGTGCGAGAGTTAAGGCGGAACACCAGAAACCTTCGGGAATGTTGCAACAGCCGGAAATTCCCGAATGGAAGTGGGAGCAGATCACAATGGATTTTGTGACACATCTCCCCAAGACACCCCGAGGTCATGATGCGATTTGGGTAATCGTGGATCGATTAACCAAATCGGCACATTTTATTCCAATTAGGAATACTTTTAACACTGAGAGACTTGCGCAAATTTATATAAATGAAATAGTGTCTCGTCATGGCATCCCCATCTCGATCATCTCCGATAGGGATAGCCATTTCACCTCCAAACTTTGGCAAGCTGTCCAAGAAGCATTGGGAACACGTATTGACCTAAGCACAGCTTACCACCCTCAGACCGATGGTCAGTCTGAGAGGACCATTCAAACTTTGGAGGATTTGCTTCGTGCCTGCGTACTGGACTTTAAGGGAAATTGGGATCAACATCTCCCACTCGTTGAATTTTCCTATAATAACAGTTATCATAGCAGTATAAAGGCAGCACCTTATGAAGCATTGTATGGGCGAAAGTGCCGATCACCACTTTGCTGGTCTGAAGTGGGAGACCCGCAGATCATTAGATCGGATCTGGTCCAGGAGACGACCAGCAAGATTCTTGAAATTAAGAATAACCTAAAAGCCGCGCGGGACCGGCAGAAGAGTTATGCCGATACCCGTCGAAAACCGTTGTCATTTGAGAAGGGTGAAAAAGTATATTTGAAAGTATCACCCTGGAAAGGAGTGGTCAGGTTTGGAAAGGCGGGGAAGTTGGCCCCTAGATACATTGGACCATTCAACATTACTGCAAAGATCGGTCCGGTAGCTTACCGACTAGAACTGCCTGAGGAACTAAGTGCAGTTCATAACGTGTTTCATGTGTCGAATTTGAAAAGATGTCTGGCGGATGAGACATCGGTGTTACCCTTAGAGGGTGTTCAAATAAGTGGTAGGCTCAACTTCGTAGAGGAGCCCATCGAAATAGTAGACGGTAAGATCAAGCAACTTAGACACAATAAGATCTCGTTGGTCAAAGTTAGATGGAATTCGCAACGAGGCCCAGAATTTACTTGGGAACGAAAGGATGAATTTCGGAAGAAATACCCCCACCTATTTCCTCAAAAGGAAGTAGTTGACGCATAAAATTTCGAGGACGAAATTTTTATAACGGGGGGAGAATGTAACGATTCCGGCAACTCCAGGTATACCCTAGTCGGAATATACTATTTACGTGTTATTTAATATTGATTATATGAGTTATAGCACATTGATACGAATATATATGGTTCACAGTATGAATCATACTCAATTATATAGTGAATCGTATTAGAATTACAATTAATCATTGATCGGTTATTGAAACCCGAACGAATCGGGAATTACATTATAGACGAAGTATATAATGTTTAGTGATATTTACGAGGTATTAATGCTTCGGGATAAGTAAATTATAGCACAGAAAAAGGATTTCGATTTAATGGTACGTCGGTACGCTAAACGAAACCTTTATCACCAAACCAAGCAAGAGACGATCAATCAAGCCGAAAAAGATGCGTAATTATTAATAATACGATGTTTTAATGTCATGGGTTAAGTTTTTAAAGTTTTTAAATCAGTTTTATATAAATTTTATTTTAACCCGAAAAACAACCATTTTAGGCCCGTTTCAAGCCGAATTACGAGTTTAAACGAGAAACGAACTGAACCAGATTATCCACAACATTATCCGGATTACGGGAATCCGAGTGTGTGGTTAATATTGAAGTGTGGGGGCCCACCCCAACCTCTCACTTGGCCGATCGGCCAAGTTGATAATATCACACAATTTTTTTTTCTTTTCTTTTTATTACAACCCATTCACTCAAGAACAACTCTCCCATTTTCTCTCAAATCCCTCTCATATCTTTCAAGTTTGCATCCAATTTCATCATATTAACCAAGATATTGGAAGGTATAAGCATGTTATATTGCATAATCTTTGATTTTATTTACTTAGTTTGAGTTATTTTTGCAAGAAACAAAAGGGTTCCAAGTGACATATGGGTGAAAACCCGAGATGGAACCAATCCTTGCACGATCAAGGAATGTATACAAGTTATACAAAGGATCTTGATCCAAGTAATTAGTTAAAAGTGTTTAGAATGAATTTTTACGGTCAAAATAGTTGTTTTGATGTTCTAACCGACACTAGGAAAGAAATGGCTTGATTGTTGGTATAGTTTGCTTGGTGTGGTGTTGTTGTGCTTGTAAGTGTTGTATCTAGCGGCTAGCAAAGGCTAGAAACCGAGATCCTTGTGATCCAAAGCTAGAAAACACAAGATAGTTCGGTTTTCGTGTGTATGAGAAAGTTGGACAGATTTTCGTGTGCTTAGAGTCGGATCACGAAATTTCACAGAGATGATCTACACATGAAAATATGAGATCTGTGAATTTTTGGTAATTTTTGGATAAAAGATGAATATTTGGTGAATTTAATGCTCGGTTTTGGCCAAAAATAGTGAAAAATAGCAAAACATGATGAAAAATTCCGGAAAATTTAAGATAAGCTTTTTATAACATATAAAAGTCACCCACAAAATTTGAGCTCAGTTGGAAAAGTCTAAGTAGGCTTTTCGGTGAAACGAGTTCTAGGGCTTTCTAGCTCGGTTTTGGGTGAAAATGGCTTGAAAAATAAGTTTTAAATTCTGGAAAAATTCCAGGGAGTTATGAGGATGATAAAGATCATCCCAGAAAAATTTGGGATTTTTCTAAAGTGTTTTGGTATTTTTGATATATTTAGTGTTTAACAAGATTTAAAAATAGATAAATAAATGTAAATGTAGGAAAATAAATCTGGGAAAATTTCAGAAACTTATGAGGATGATAAAGATCATCCCAGAAAAATTTGGGATTTTTCTAAAGTGTTTTGGTATTTTTGATATATTTAGTGTTTTAACAAGATTTAAAAATAGATAAATAAATGTAAATGTAGGAAAATAAATCTGGGAAAATTCCAGAAACTTATGAGGATGATAAAGATCATCCCAGAAAAATTTGGGATTTTTCTAAAGTGTTTTGGTATTTTTTATATATTTAGTGTTTTAACAAGATTTAAAAATAGATAAATAAATGTAAATGTAGGAAAATAAATCTGGGAAAATTCCAGAAAGTTATGAGGATGATAAAGATCATCCCAGAAAAATTTGGGATTTTTCTAAAGTGTTTTGGTATTTTTGATATATTTAGTATTTTACTAAGATTTAAAAATAGATAAATAAATATAAATATAAGAAAATAAATCTGGAAAATTTTTACAAAATTCCTTTCTGTCAAATTAAGTTTTGTGCAAAATTTCAAGACCCGAGACTAATCGGGTAATTATTTGTGCTAAAAAGAACATAAAAACAAGTTTTTAAAGCTTAAAACGTGTAAACCGGCAAAGTTCGCATAAGCGAGCTGACTGGTACATGAAAACTCTAAAAGTAGACTATTTCATAAATTTAAGTAAATTAAGTAAAAATAAATCATCCGAAAATAATTCGGATGATTTGGGTAATTTTACCCGATTTTACCGTTTCCGGCACCGAAATACCGGAAACGGGCCCCACGGCCAAACGGGGTGTCAAACCGAGCTATAATTTCATCACCTTAACTAAATTGACTGTCAAACTCTAAGCAATGTCAATCTGAGTCCTTAGAAGTGTCACGGGGTTAACATTGTCCCCGAATCGAGTACAGTACTGGGTTAACAATGTTCCCAGATGTACCGATTGATATGTATTTAAGTTATGGGAATTATATAGTAACGACTAGATATTATATTACAGATCCAGGCACGTAGCTGTTCCTTATATTACTCACCAACTCACAACAAGGTGAGTTTTCACGAGCCCCTTTTAATGAATTGTTTTAATTATATTTTCCCGGGGCGGAAAACATGTCTTATTTAAAGTATTTAAGTACATACCGATCGTATGGAAATACTTGTACATTTATATATATATGGACTGATGCATAGAATATATAAAATGTTTATAATGTGTTATTGTTCTGGGGTAACATAGTTCCCAGGGGTTATTATTGTTCTGGGGTAACATAGTTCCCAGGGGTTATTATTGTTCTGGGGTAACATAGTTCCCAGGGGTTATTATTATTCTGGGGTAACATAGTTCCCAGGGGTTATTGTTGTTCTGGGGTAACATAGTTCCCAGGGGTTGTTATTGTTCTGGGGTAACATAGTTCCCAGGGGTTATTATTGTTCTGGGGTAACATAGTTCCCAGAAAGTTATTGGAAATGTTCTGGGGTAACATAGTTCCCAGCATGATTATACTGTTAATAAATGATTATTAAAATGATTTGTCAGTGTTTATTTAAATTAGTGAAACTCACCAACTATTCGTAGTTGACCCGTTTTCTTTACATGTTTTCTAGGTATGCCCAAGTTGGAATGATTGATATGTGCTTAACTATCTGTGCTACCTGTTGGAAGCTTGCTGCTCTTTGTTTTGTAATGAATTTATTAATGTCTTATCGGTAAAATTTGTGTGTAACACCTAGACAGTAATGAAACTCGCAACAATGTAATATGTTATAAATTAATGTAGTGGTATTTTCTTTATAAGCAATGCTGTTGATATCAGATGTGTCTGTTGCATCCCGTGTACGTTTCCGCTGCGGTTACGGGGTGTTACACTGAATCCGGTAGCCCCTACTTTAACATTGGATTTACTCATAAACACAGTTCTAAATATCATAGTTAATTTAAACTTCGCGGAAACGTTAACTTCAATCATTCGTTACATAACATTAATCCTTTCTTTAAAACCATAACATAAAACATTATATTTAAGACATCATTTCTTTAATCTTCAGATTCCAGCCGTTCAATCCATGTCACGTGCCTTCCTCATGCTAGCTCATTAAACACATTCACCTGCGTGCATACTAAAACTCAGCTACGCTGAGTGAGTTCTAGATAATCAGGCGACATACGATACATACACATATTATACATACATACTTATCTGAAGATATATATCCATACTTAACTAGTTACCCTACTATCATACATACATACATACCTACTATCACTTACCTCAGTCTACCGAGAATACATTCATAGTCCGCCGTCTATACCTATACTCAAGGTCATGAACACAAAAAAGGTCCGCAGTCCTTACCTATGTTCACCATTTATGGTGCGTGCAAGGTTCGCAGTCCTTCCCTATACCATCCTATATTAACAACACGTACAAGGTCCACCGTCCTTCCCTATGCTGCAACCTAAATCATAGCACATACGAGGTCCGCAATCCTCCCCAATGCTACCACCACACAAACACAATTACATCACGTATAAGGTCCACAGTCCTTTCCTATGCTGACACCTATCTACATTACGTATAAGGTCCACAGGCCTTATCTACGTTCACCAATTATCTATAACACGTATAAGGCCCGCCGTCCTTATCTACGTTCACATATATCCTCTATATCACGTATAAGGCCCGCAGTCCTTAACTTCGCCATCACCTGTCAAGTCTATGTCCAACAGAAGATAGAGAGATTTACCATCCTAACTCTCTATGTCGGATGTAGAACTCACATGCCTTTCATGTACCTGTTCACACATACTTCACATATACAATAAGTACATTGTAGCATAAGAACACTATCGGCGTTCCTCACATCATTCATTTAACAGTCATACCCCTTGTCGATACGTGAAATATCCAAAGATCGTTTACGCCCCAACAAGTGTTCATTTATAATGTTCATACATCATCCATACGTTACATATAACATCCATATCTTAATTTCTAACCTGACAGTACGCGCAATATCCGAAATTGTTCGCGTACAAGAAGCAATCATTCATGCATATCACATATATATCATATATGGCAAACATTTACCACTTAAGGTAAGTGTATTAACTAATCACATCGAGTACGCACACAACTCCGAAAACATAACAAGGAATGGGGCTAGAAACTCACCTGGATCCTGTTTCTTTCTCCGTTTACGTGATTCCCTTCTTTAATTGTGCCCTGCTAACTGTATATAAGTTACACGTATCAATACTCGTCTAATCTAATCTAGGGCCTAGTATTAGCTTACTTTTACTTAGCATATTTATGGTTTTTCCTTTATTTTAACCTTATCTCTTAAATCCTTACAAGGCATACCATCACGTGTGTACACCTGTATGTATACATATACGAGTCGCCATGTATCTAGGTCTTAATGTAAGCGAACTTAGATATATAAGCGAACTTATTGATGAGAGAACTTAGATATATAAGCGAACTTATTGATAAGCGAAGTTAGATATATAAGCGAACTTACATATCAGGCGAACTTATATGCGGCAAAATTTACAGTAGGCGAACTTGTATACATGCGAACTTAGATGAGGCGAACTAAACAATCAGCGAACTTATCAGTGGGCGAAGTTAACCAGCAGGCGAACTTATTCAGAAAGCGAACTTAACGTGCAGCAGCTACGGGTTTGGTTTTAACAACATTTAAACCCTTGATATGAAATTAACCATTCCCGTAAATGTTCCCTCAACCATTTTTGGATAAGTCTTAACCCGGGGAGCCATAAAGTTTGGACCTTTAGACTTTAAAACGTTCAAAACTAGATTTAAGGTTTATTTTAAACAAGCCGTACATAGCCATGGATTCGTCAGGTTCATTTTTAACATCAAGTTTGCTACTTTAATACCCGTTCATACCCGATCTATTCTAGGTTCAAGTGTCATAGAAACCGTTCATAAAAACATAACCTTTAACGATAAAGAACAAACCTTTACCCGTTTTTAGGTCACGGTTTAGCTTGGTTATGAACTACAATCTTGTATCTTGATTGTATATCAAAGATTTAGGCTAGAATCGATCTCGGATCTTCTTCTTCTTCTGAAGGCTGTATAGGGGAGGCTTGTGTGTGTTTTTGAGTGTTTAGAGAATAAGATGGATAAGATGGATGGAAATGGAAAGGATTAGGGTTTAAGGGGTATTTATACTCCCTTAAGCCCATGGACCTAAGGCCCATCTTTCCTTTTTGGTCCATACTTAACTCCATCTAATAGCCTACTTGAACCATCTTTATTATTTTATTACATCTCTACTAACTCAAGTAAATTTTTCCTTCATAAATAAATAATATTTTACTATCATTTTTCTAGAAATTTTGGGATGTTACACACGATGCGAAGCATCAGTACAAACAACCAAATCCTCATCACCATCGGGTAGAGCAAGGATTGGAGCTTGCGTGAGTCTTTTCTTTAATTCCTCAAAAGCCTCTTCTTGGAACTTACCCCAACTAAATACTACCGACTTTCGGGTCATACCGGTCAACGGTGCGGCTATCTTGGAGAAACCTTCGATGAATCTCCTATAGTAGCCAGCTAACTCTAAGAAGCTTCATATATCAGTCGGATTCAGCGGAGTTTTCCAGTTTGTTATCGCCTCAATCTTAGCTGGGTCCATGGTAATCTGTTCCGTATTAATCACGTGACCTAGAAATTGCACTTCTCGCAACCAGAACGCGCATTTTGAAAACTTAGCATATAACTTCTCTTTCTTCAGAGTCTCCAATATTTCTCTCAGATGCTCGGCATGATCAGACTCGCTTTTTGAATAAATCAATATATCATCGATGAAGAAGATAAATGACTTATCCAACATCGGCCGACACACCCTATTCATCATATACAAAAATGTTGCAGGAGCATTTGTTAGACCGAATGACATCAAGAGGAACTCGTAGTGTCCATAAAGTGTCTGAAACGTTGTTTTAGGGATGTCTGCCTCTTTCACTTTCAATTGATGATAGCCTGATCTGAGATCTATTCGTGAGAACCAACTTGAACCTTGCAGTTGGTCAAACAGATCGTCATTCCTTGGCAAAGGATATCTATTCTTTACCGTAAGCTTGTTTAACTCACGATAATCAATGCGCATTCTCATACTTCCATCCTTCTTCTTCACAAATAACACCGGTACGCCCCATGGGGAAACACTTGGTCTAATAAAACCCGTTTCGAGGAGTTCTTGCAGTTGGGACATCAATTCTTTCATCTCGGAGGACGCTAGACGGTAAGGCACTTTCACGACGGGCTGGGCTCCCGGTATTAATTCTATCTGGAATTCTATCTCTCGCTCCGGTAGAAACCCCGAAAAATCCTCAGGGAAAACTTTTGGGTAGTCGTGCATGATAGGAACATCTTTCATTTCTTTTGTCTCGGCCGTAGCGTTGACAACATACGCCAGGTAGGCACCGCACCCTCGCCTTACAAACCCTCGGCTTTTATCATAGAAGTGACATTGAGCCCAGAACTTTCTTTATCACCATAAACCGTCACTGTGCCACCATCCAAGGATCTTAACCTTATTATCCTACTCTTACACACTATCTGAGCTTCATAATCGGAAAACCAATCCATTCCTAAAACCACATCGAACCCTCCAAAGGTCATAACATACAAAGTAACAGGGAACTCATGTCCCTCTAACTCTATCTTACAGCCCTTAACCATTTTCGTTATTTCAACAAAAGTGTCACTAGCGGTTTCTAATATAAAGCTTTCGGACACTTGGCAACATTTCATTTTAGCTAGTTTATTAAACGTCGTAGCTACAAAACTTTTATTCGCACCTGAATCGAACAATACCGAAGCAGATACACTGTTTACTAGAAAAGTACCTGTCACAACATCCGAAATTTGTCTGGACTGTTCTTGAGTCATCATATAGGCCCTAGTCCTTGGCCTCCCTTGTTCAGCATCTTTCTTCTCACTCCCTCCAACTACACCACTCGCACAAGTCCTCGCCAAGTGACCTGTCTGTCCGCACTTATAACACGTGGGCTTTGCATGGTAGTCTTGAGCGAAGTGCCCCATCTTACCACATTTATAACAAGCATTTGACCCTGATCTACATTCCCCACCATGGGACTTCCCACACTTACGGAACACATCAGACCCAGTGCCGCACTTGCACTCACCAGCGTGCATCTTCCTACACGTCCTACATGACCTCTTCTCCAACACTCTAAGCTGCTTGTTCTTAGGGTTCCACATTTGAGTACCGGGTCGTTTAGCAGGAGCGACCCATTTCTTATCTTTCTTCTCTTATGCCACCACATCATCCGCCGACAAGTCGTCGTAAACCAATTCTGCGAGCCCGGCAGCAGAATCAAAAGTACCAGGTCTACCAGCCTTGACCAAGACGCGAACATTTTGCGGCAGTCCCCTAATGTAACACTTAGGGGCTATTTGGCAAGTGTTGAATCATTAAGTGCTGAACCAGTAAGAGGTCTGAATGATAACGAGACTCTGAGCCAATAAGTGCTGAACCAGTCAGTTTTGTTTGGTTGGGCATCTGAATGACTTACAGAATGACTATTTTACCCTTCTAAACAATTATGTAGTTAATGAATATTAATGTTTTGTCAGAGCTCTTAATAATTGTATAAAATGACCAAACTTTCATTATAACCAACAAAAATACATCTTAAAACAAACTATCATTATAACCAATCAAAATACATGTTAAAATAGTTAACTTAATAATACACTCACAAGTAGGCAAAACCCCTAAACATCAAACAAGGCTTGAGCTATACTTGACTACTTGTTCACTCCATTGTTGAGTTTAAACAATCTGTGTGTAGTCTCTTTGGTTCATAACATTATGATGATTTTAGGGACTAAAAATAATCTCAAAATACCATAAAAATTAATCTCAAAATACCATGACAGGTGCATGCCGAATACGTTTCTATAGTTTCTAAAATTAATAGCTACTACTACAAAAATGACCTTTGTGAACGTCCAAACAATTGCAAGACGCCCTTTTTAAAACAAATCAAACATAAAGGTTACACAAAACCACAAACATCTGCATTAATCAACCAAAAAATATATCAAAAATGTTTGAACAAGATCACATTTCTAAATAAAATACAAATTTATATTAACCGCAAGCTTGATTCACAAATTAGAAAACTTTGATCTCTCATCTGGGAGCTTCTTCATAGGAGGGAGGCTCTCGGTTCTATCGGGTAGTTAAAAGTCAGCCGCATTTCGAGTCGTTGTAGTAGAACCTGACATGTAATGAAACCAAACGCATTAGTGATGGTATTTTGACCAAAATGCAAATTGTGACAACTTTGAAAATGGTAATCACACTTTTTTATTATGCAAACTATGACAACATTTTACCAAAATGCCCCTAATTGATTTATGCATCATATATTTGTGACAGTTAAGATGAACACATTGTAACCATTTTGACTGTTTTTTTAAAGTAAAAAAATGAGCATAATTAAAGTATCACATTTACTTATATCATTATGTACATATGAAACATTATAACATTTTTTGAGAGTTTGACTTTTAATTAGTTTGGATTGGATATCCAAACCCAACCCGCAAGATAAATAAAAGACATTTATAGAAGTCAAACTGGTTAATTGTTGTCCACTGTGGTTATCAATGTACTCAAATTCATAAATGTAGCATGCATCAAATAATAAATAATAAATAAACTATAATAAAAAATAATTAATTGCTTATTCAACCAATGCCATAGATCATTCACAAAAATTAGGGATGTTTGGAAATCTGTTTGATTTATCTAAACACTATCATACACAGCTCATATTGTTACAACTGATTATATCATTCTGAATACAAAATATCAAGTGATCATTTTCAACATCTAAATAAAAGTAAAGAAAGAATTAATGAATACCATATTAGGTTCAAATGCATTATCGATTTGCAGGCAACTTTATCAGCAGTGGATACTCATATTACATCCTATAAAGTGGGGCATATGGAAACTAACTTTTTATATCATATTGAGCTTCAACCAAGAAAACATAAAGGTTACAATTCATAAAATTTTGCAAATCCCAATTCCATGTCCTTAAAACTGACCCGTTATCAATCTGATATTGAGAGATAAGATTATAAAGTGTAGGTATTTATCTAAACTTTGTCAACATTAGTTTCTAACTAGAACTAAGCACATCACATTACAAGTACAAAACCCTTACTTTCAATGGTATCCTATTTCTCACCACTTTCCCTGTACATGTATACAAACAACTGTGATTAAGCCACTACTCCATTCAATTAAAGTAAGAAAAACTAATCCACAAATCACAAGGTCCTAATGGCAAACATCTGAGATTAAACCACCATTCCAAAATTCTCATCTAGTGAAGAAACCATATAACTCATATTCAATATTCCAAAAACTAGATTTAATAAAACAACACAAAAGTAAGGAATCGATGGAATCCAAAAATCTATACGGATCAGATTGAAACTAAAAATCATAAATCAACTAAACTAAATCGATTGAATCATGAAATGGTAAAAAATAAATTAAATCAAAATAGATTAAATCAAAATCAGAACTCGATTAAAAGTGAATCGATTGAGGATGAAATAGAAATCAAAATCGATTGAATCGGAAATATAGATTGTACCTGGTTAACGACAAGGATGGAATTAATGGAACAGAAATAAACGTGGCGTTCAGGTCCGGCAGCGATAGACGGCTCCGTCAGCGGTGGTGGTCGACGGAGGCTCCGGCGGCGGTGATGAGGATTAATGGTGAAGAGAAGGAGAGAAGATGGTGAAGAGGGTAAATCTGTCCTCTGAATGGTTCAGCTCTATTTTGGCAATGAATGGTTCAGATGCCACTGAACGATTAAGAGATTATATTATAACGAACCAAACACATCAATGTCTTACCGATTCAGATATACACCTCTGAATGGTTCCATTAAGAGCTAAACAAACAGCCCCTTAATCCGTTTAGCTTCAGTATTCACCATGTCTGGCACCAGCCTAGACATGCGGTTGAATTCAGTGGTGTACTCGTGGTGTGTCATCTTACCCGCCTTCAGACTCAAAAACTTCATTTCAACCCTTCTCAACCTCCGCATCAGCACAAAACCTCTTCATTACAAACACCTTCAGATCATCCCACCTCATTGCCTTGATCTCTTCTGGACTCTTCATATGCTCAATTGACTCCCACCAGTACATTGCTTCATCACCGAAAGATTGGGTAGCATAACCCACGGCTTGGTCGGGACGGCACTCGCTAATGCGGATAACCTTGTCCATAGTGGTTATCCATTGGAGAGTAGCGACTGCGTCTCCCAAACCAGTTAGCTTCGGTGGATCACAACCTTTGAATGACTTGTAGTTGCACCCACCCTGGCATCTCCTCCTATCATCAGCCCTCACTGACTTAACAATACTCGAGGCCTCCTTCTCTCCTTCATCATCTTTCTTACTCTTATCTCCAGACTTCTCAGCAGTCCTTACATGGCTTCTAGCAGACTTTTCAGGATTCTAGTTCTTCGCAGCAGCTGCTACCGCTTGAGCAATAGCAGCTTGAACAACAAGGTCAAGTTGATACCCTTCGTTGTTACTCGGATTTCGACTAACTGCGCTTCATTCTTCCCTTCTGTTAGCAGCTGATTTTACCGACAGTTCTCAGACAATGTGTGGCCTAACACGACGTCCTGTATGTCCTCCCTTTCCAGCAACCTTCCTAGCTCCAGCCATTCGTATTCTATAAGGAAACACAAACGTCATCACTTAAGGAACCATTTAGTACAAGGATAGTAAGGCTAACAGGTAATAATAGTGGCCAGCTGTGATTGGTTGATCATGTTACTCTTAGTGTCCTATACACTTCCCTTTGTGAGTCTACTTGTGCTAGTTCTACTTCTAAAAGTTAGACAGTCAAACAGTTCATTTCATCATGTACTTATATCCCTAGCAATTAAGCTAGCATTCATAAATTATTTATTTAGCAATTTAGCTAACATTCGCATATTACACATAAATCAATCATACATTATGCCTTTACTTAGCTTGCTTGAGTGACACATGGTTATCTTGAACTGGCATCTTCTTTCTTTTCTTACTTAAATGTCATTCTCTGTTCGAGTCTAAGCATGTAGGTTGCTTAAATCTCTCGAACTTTTCTCTGATACCAACTTGTAAGGCCCCGTTACCGGTGCCCTACTTTGGACGTTGGATTTACTCATAAACATAGTTCTACACATCAGAGTTAATTAAAACTTTTGCGGAATAATAATAATATTAATAATAGTCAACCATTCATTACAAATACTCATAACTTGTCTTTTAAAACATAAATAAATCATAGTTTCAAACATCATGACAAATCTTTAGATGCCAGTCTCTTCCAGTTCCTTCCATGTGTCTCTCTCTCTCAAACCAGTTGTCTCAATCTGTTAACCTGCATGCATACTAAAAGTCAGCTACGCTGACTGAGTTCTAGTTAATCAGACAACATACGGTACATTCCCATACTTACATATGCACCCGAAGGTACATACCTTCATATTTACTTACATACTTACATACATACGTACTTTCATTCTTTCTTTCATACTTACATACATACTTTCATTCGTACATAAGCGTTCTAAAGAGCATTCCGCCCTAACACATTTGCCGATATTATTAGGGTCGGTTCCCTACATTTGCCGACATTATTAGGGTCGGTTCCCTACATTCGCCGACATTATTAGCGTCAGTTCCCAACATTCGCCTACATTATTTGGGACAGTTCCCTACATTCACCGACATTATTAGGGTCGGTTCCCTACATTCGCCGACATCATTAGGTTCGGTTCCCTACATTCGCCGATATTATTAGAGTTAGTTCCCTTTTCTAACTTTGCCTTCCATACCTTTCCATACATTCATAATTATAACTTCCGTACGTTCATACATCACTTATACATTATATATATATCAATCATATGTTTAAACTATCCCTTGAAAGTACGTGCAATATCCGAAGATCGTTCACGTACTATTAATATAACAAACATACATCATTTATGTCAATCATATCTTTAACTACCACATGGCGGTACATGCAATATCCGAAGATCGCTCACACACCGTCAAGCATTCATCACACATGAATCATACAAGGCATACACTTACCACTTAAGCTAAGTGTATTAACTATCACATCGAGTATGCACACAGTCCCAAAAACATAACAAGGCAGTGGGGCTAGAAACTCACCTGAACGCGATTACGTTCACCGTTTATGGTTATTCCTTTCTTGAGCTATGCACGACTAACTGTTTAATAAAGGCAATATTAAATACTACTCTAGCCAATCTCATTGTTTACTAAATAATTCTTAAGTGTTTAAGCCAATTTTACTTCATTGAACCTTTACCGGTTAGTTAATCGTTACTCGTTAACCTTTTAATGTATCTTTCATAAATTATCAAAGTCCAAGGGCTATTATGTAATTACATCATTCGTAACTAAGTCTAGGGACTGTTCTGTCATTTATCAAACTTCTAGTTCGTTACTTGGTTCTTAACGAATTGGGTTCATAACGAATGACCCATTCGTTACTTTATAACGAATTGATTATCATAATGAACTGGTTTTTTGACGAATTAAACTTCATAGCGAATGAACCCCCCCTATAACGAATTGAACCTTCTATGTCGTTATCTCCTTTTAACGAATGGTCATTCCTTTCTTGAGCTGTGCATAACTAACTGTTTAATAAAGGCAATATTAAATACTACTCTAGCCATTCTCATTGTTTACTTAATAATTCTTAAGTATCTAAGCCGGTTTTACTTCATTGAACCTTTACCGGTTAGTTAATCGTTACTCGTTAACCTTTTAATGTATCTTTCATAAATTATCAAAGTCCAAGGGCTATTATGTAATTACATCATTCGTAACTAAGTCCAGGGACTGTTCTGTCATTTATCAAACTTCTAGTTCGTTACTTGGTTCTTAACGAATTGGGTTCATAACGAATGACCCATTCGGTACTTTATAACGAATTGATTATCATAATGAACTGGTCCTTTGACGAATTGAACTTCATTGCGAATGACCCCCCCCCCCCCTGTAACGAATTGAACTTTCTAATTCGTTATCTCCTTTTAACGAATGGTCATAACGAATTGAGGTTAATTCGTTATCTTTTTCCTTAACGAATTTGGATACGAACTAAGACTAGTTCGTTAAGCCTTCGTTAACGAATCACCCTAACGAACTACCTCTAGTTCTTTAACTCTCCGTTAACGAATTAGGGTTAGATCAGAATGTCAGAACATTCTCTGACATCCTCGTACGCCGCTTTCCGGCGCCGTCGTCGCCGGAAAACCGCGACTTCACCGGAAAAACGAGAATTGACTCGTTTTCCACCGTTTTTCGTCCCGTTTGATCCATATCTGAGCTAGGGTGACCCCTAGAATCATCTTATGCTCGGTTCATACTCGATTCCACCCGGATCTCGCGACTTTATCGGTTTAAAGGTGTCGGCTCGTCGTTTCGCGACTAGATCTAGCGGGTTTGAGTTCATATTATAACATACTATCATTACCTTCTTGGTTCAGCTAGAGAAAAGATAGAAACTAGAGAGAGAGCTTAAGTGTGTGTTTTGGGTGGTGTATGGAATATGTGTAAATGAATGAATTTAATTAGTAATTAAGGTTTATATATTTTGGATCATGGGCTTAAGCCCCTGGTATTTCCTTCATTCCTTCTTAATCCAAGTCCATAACCCATATCCATTTTACCCAACACTAGCCCGACTCATAATAACTCATGTTTTCATTTTATTAACCGAAACGAGAAAACGGGATGTTACAGAAACAGACAATGACGTGCTGTTCGTGAAAGAGATCTAGATAGAGCGCCAGGAAGACTATAACCGAGCTATGCAGTTCTAGCGTGTCGTACGTGTAAGTCACGAGTTCGGGATTCATAGTTGTCGTGATTGGGTGTCAAAGCACTTCAAGTAAAGTAAAGATAATGAGCTCAAGATGAGGGGGTGTTTGTTAGTGCACGGTTTTTTCGTCTCGAGTCTTTGTAATTATCGTTTGTAATTTTTTATTATTTTAATGTTAAGGGCATTTATGTAATTTATGTTAGTTTATGTTAGTTCGTTAATGTAAAGGCTAATTCGTTAAGGATGTTTAACGAATTAGCCCGTTCGTTATGTATGTTCCCATTCGTCATGGAATGTTGACGAATGGGGGCATAACGAATCAAAGATTCGTTATGCTTTCCGTTTGAGTCACGTAAGTTAACGAACTCGATCCAATTCGTTACGGGATGTGTAACGAATTGCTATCCATCGTCTATATATAGGGTGTTCATACCCTTATTAATTTAAGTTTGAGATTAAAGTATTGAACCTCTGCCGAAACTTTCTCTCACTCAATTCTTCATTAATATATAACTAATACACATAATATAAACATTAATATTCTTATATATAATCAACTAAATAACATATCATGAACTAGATCCATTAAGGTATTAAATCTAATTCTGGTAATCAACATCGTTTAGATCTATGGTATTCACAAGTTACCGAGAAGCTATTTAAGTCATAGTATCAAAACTAAATCATTTTATCAAGCAAATATACACATAATAACAAGTCATTCACCATCACTTGAAAGTTTGATCATATAGCACAAAAAATGGACACTAAACCAATTTCTCAACTAAACATGCTCAAGCATTAACTTCAAATTTCTAACAACACATGAGCATGTTATTTCTATAATGTCAATACGGTGTTCATGCATCAAATTTTCCAGGTCATAAAAACTTATAGTATGGTCCTATTTTATCCTATCATCATCTAACAATAGCATTCTAGCACTTCAAACAATAAAGTTTCCATAATTAGCAACTTTGTTATATTCACGACTTTCATTTAATTTCAAGCTTTCAAATATAATTACGTGTGATTCATGGTTGTCTCATTCAACTAGTTTGACAAAGAATCCAAACAACTCATCATTCAACTTGGTCTTAGATTCTTCATTAGTTAGTAACGGGCTAAGCAACCAATTTTCTGAAAAACTTGGCGTCGGGTTCTTACGGTGTCTTCTGTTGACTTTCGATCGCTTATTTTTTAGTTTTCGCGATTCGAACCTTCTAAAAATTAAGTTTATATACTATCTCTAATAATCTAATATAAATTTTAATTTCTCAAGGTCATTTAGACACGTTTAGGATTTTATACGTTTCTAAGACGTAACCCAAGGTCATTCCGCGCAGTGTTCGCTACGCGACAAAATCATACTTTTTCAAACATAATATTATAAAACTCAAATGAAATCAAAGACTTTGGACAAAAATATCCTTCTTATATATTTATTTTATTAATTACTACATGATTACGGTTACGATTATTACCAAATTTGTCTATTTTTGGTGGTCGTCACAGTCAAGTCACGTAAATTAGGTTAATAGTTGAATCAACTGAATTGGGTATGGGGTTATAAAAAAACAAAAACACGTTCCACCCTAGAAGAATATTATCATTTAGTTTTGATTTATTTGATGGTAAATCGGCTTCATATAATCCCAAGTATGCGCGACTGGTAAATATAAGTCCCATCTATTGAAATGCCAAAAAATAATCCTAACTACGCATGTGGGTGCAAAATTAACAGAAAGTTAACCGGATGTTTGTTTTTGGTGACGTGGCTGCTGAGTTATCTCTTAACCAGCTGATGGGGTGATGACTTATCATTATCATTAATTACAAAAAATTTAATAATAATTTCCCCACAATACCCCATTCTCATCTTCTCACCACTTCGTCAAACCGCTAGCCGCCGGCGGGACCGCATTATCATTCCTTCTTCTTTGGGGACAAGCAGTTGTCGGACATTACCCTTCACCTAAATGTAACACCCTACTTTTGAAAAAAATAAATAAAAGAAATTTCGTTTATTTAATAACGTGTCATTATTCAGTTTAGATAAATAAACTATTAGAGCGTGCGCTTGGACATTCAAAAGATGGAATAAGGGATGGTGATGGGCCTTAGGTCCATGGGCTTAAAGGTATATAAACCCCTTAAACTTCTCTAAAACCCTAAACTCTCATTCTTATCATCTAGCCCCACAACACACTCAAAAACACGCACAAACACTTTCCTTTATCTCGGACCAAGATCCGGAGGAAAAGACCCAAGCTTGTGGGTGTTAGAGCATCGTGACGAGCAAGACATACACCACGGTTAGATCATGTTCGTGAAACCGATTCGTTTAAGGTACGCTCAATAACGAAAAACTCATTCGGCTCGTTTAGTATTCCTAGATTTATATATAAATGGTAAAAACGAATCAAACGAAACGATTCTTGTTGAAATTCGCTAATATCTGTTAGGTTAATTAATCAAACATTGAGACGTATACTTATAACGATCAAATGCACCATTAAAAAACGATGTTTGGATGATAAAGGTTTGTGGGGGCTGGGTATACGATTCCAATGATAACAAACATGTGTTGTTTCATTGTGATTTGAAGGTTAATTGCAAATTCGGTGTCTATGGATGTTCTTGTTCATATCGATTTTGAATTTGACAATTTGAGTCAAAGATTGGATCATTACTTATATTCATTCGTTATGTATAGCGAATGACTGATCATTCGTTAAGCATTCATAGAGAATATGACACATTCACGTGTTTTGTAACAAATGAACCTCTCATTCATCTTATAGAAGTCACAAATGGTGTTCGTTACTTGTTACCCACCCATTCGTCATGATGAGAGAGAGAATCAAGCCATTCGTTATAAAGCACACTCACGTGCTCTTGTAAAGCATGAACCTCCCATTCATCTCAAAGAAAATCACGAATGGCCTTAGACATTCGTTATGCACTCATTCGTCTCATTAAGACTTAGATCAAGCCATTCGTTGATCATTCGTCATAACGTATGGGTTAGCGAATGGTGCTTACCTGGAATAAAATTATTACTTAAGTATTTCATAACGAATGATCGACTCCAGCCAGGGGCTCTGCCCCTTGGACCCTGCTAGGGGCTTCCGCCCCTAGACCCTGCTGCTAAGGGCGCTGCCCCTGGACCCTCCGTTCGTTGAGGGTTATATTAAACTAGAAGTACGATATGGGTAGTGACAGTTAATTTATACGTGTAATTGTTATAGAGTTACCCGCACCTAGTTAAAAAAAGGAGTTACCATTAACTTGGAAAGGAACCGAGCTCAGGTGAGTTTCTCACCCCACTTCCTTGATATGTTTTCGAGGTTGTGTGCATACTCAATGTGATTAGTTAATACGCTCACCTTAACTGGTAAGTGGATGTTATGTGAATGTTTATGAATGATGTATGTATGATGTAACGCCCTGGAATTTGACTGGTAAACTAAAATCAAGAAATCATCGGAAACTATGCACTTTGGGTTCTGGACGATAAGTTCGGAATCCATATCATTGGAAAATCTGTTTATTTCAGCTAAAAATGTTTATTTCATAAAAAGAACCTTTATGTTTGAAAAATATTAATTTTGTGTTTTCGAAAAATAAAAGGTTTTTATTTAAAAAGATTTCAAGCGATTACTTGAAAAATGATTTTTATAAAATTTTTACTGAAAAGTTCTAGCTCGTTAAAACTTATGAACTCAGCTAGCCTTGACCCGTAGGTAACCGAAACCCGAACCCGATAGAACCGAGTATATAAGCGTAGTGCAAGAACAAACTCCACCATTTTCTTTCATCTCTTCCACACCCACACCCAAACACCCCAATTCTAGAGAGAGAGTAGTGAGAGAAAGTTGTTCAATCCAAAATTCGAGTTCACCAATCTGTTTATTGTTGTTTTTGGTAAGATCTTCTTGAAAATCATACGTTTTTTTATCATCAAATCCGGCCCCGAATCGAGCAAAAACCCCAACTTATGTTTCAAGTGTGTTCTTGGTCAAAAATCGTCATTTTTGGTGTCAAAAAGCATACTTTTGTTGTTATAAACGTTAGGAATCAATAGCCCTATGGATTCCGAGCATTTCCATGTATAAAACATTGATTTTGGGCGAAAAATCATGAAAATCGTCAAAATCCCGTAGGTTTCTCCGTCATCCGGCTTGAAGGAGTCGAATAGGCCCTATTCGGTCGAATAGACCAATCGAACCTGACCCCTATTCGGTCGAACCATCTCCTATTCGGTCGAACAAGAGACCATTCGGTCGAACCAGTGGGCAAACGAACAGACTAACCGAATCAGAATACACATTCGACCGAATACGATTGTATTCGGCCAAATGTACATCCTACTCGACCGAACGAGTCCTCAATCGACTGAACGTGTTCTTCCCAGCCCCTTTGACCGAACAAGTAGCTGATTCGATCGAACCTGCCCTTATTCGACCGAATGTGCCAGAATCAGCTTGTTTTCAACTTTAAAACTTGGTTTTTGCTCGAGGTCGCGTAGGCTTATACTCTTAGACTTAAAGCGTGTTGTTAACCTATTATGTCCTTGTCTAGACTTAGAGGATCGACGTTTGGCAGCACTCGACCACCCTAGCAACCATACTTAGCCAACAAGGTGAGTTCATAGCCCCCTTTTTCTTTTAAGCTTTTTCAAATCATTGGGGTGGAAACATGGTAACTGTACACGTTTTGACAAAACTCATTTATTCAAACATTCTTTATCATAGACATTCTTGGCAAATCTTTTGCAAACAATGAACATTGGGGAAACAAGTAATCATGGCAGGTTACTCATACCTTAACTTTCTCGGAAGTTGTGTATGTCTAATCAGTTATTCAGGAGTAAACATGGGAATCATTGATCGCTTAGGGAACAATGGACGTTTGGAAATCAAAGTCATGTGCCCGTTATACATTATCATGAAAACACATCATTCATTGGACAGTCTAGTGGTCGTGTGAACATAGGCAGTATAGGTCACACTAGTGCATATGTTTGGTCTCCAAGTGGTCGATTGGTAGACAGGCCGTCACTAGATGTGGGATTCTAAAGTGTTCGATTTAGAATACACGTGACCTATGGGGTTCTTAAAGTGTTCGATTAAGAATCCGAAGGATTTCCTAAGTGATCGATTAGGAATCCAAGAGATACTAAAGTGGACGCTTTAGAATTCTCTCATGGTATACAAAGTGATCGATTTGGGTTACCATCATGGAAATCAAGTAGCATCGTGTGGTCTTGTGTGGGTTGATGTCAGGTCTCGTGTGATCATTATGCATTATCATCATTATCATCAAGACATGGTTACATATGATTCTTTGGTATCTTTATACATATATCCTTGATATCATTACACCTGTATGCATGGGAACAATACATGGGATCATTATACATAACTCTTGCAGTCTTGGTAGAGTTGATAAGCATACCCAAGCATAGTAGGATATGTTGTAGGAGTGGTGGGTTAGCCGATGGTACACCCTATACATAAACCCCTACAACTTAGCCTAGTATGCTTGTGTAGGGCTTATCACTACATTATTAGTTGACCTATCTTTATACCTTGGATTTACAAATATAAACAAGCTTAGCAGAGTAGGTTGTAGGAGTGGAGGGTTAGCCGATGGTACACCCTATATATAAACCCCTACAACCTAGTCTGGTACGCTTGTCTTGTCTTACAAACCTTTTCAAAACCGGGCTTTATACCCAAGCATGGTAGGATAAGTTGTAGGAGTGGTGGGTTAGCCGATGGTACACCCTATATATAAACCCCTACAACTTAGTCTAGTATGCTTGTGTATAATCCCTTTTTCCTTAAACCTATGAATTCACTCATCTACTTTATGTAGTTGACGTTTTTGTTACATGTTTTCAGGAAATGAAGCAGGAAGTAGCAAATAGCTGATAGAGGCCTTAGATGGAAGACATTTAGGATTGATGTTAGCATTATCCGTTGTAATGGAACGAATTTGCTACCTGTTGAATTGTTGAAATGTTGACATGTTTTAAGTTTATGCATTTAGACTTTTAAATCTATTGTGCTCAATCAATCACGACCCCGTCGCCACGCCTCGGTTTTTCCGCCAATTACGACCGGGGTGTGACATATGATATATGAATGTCTATGAATGATGTATGTATGATACATGAATGATGTAGAAAATATTAAGAGTATGTATGAAAGTATATAAATATAATAGAAAACGAAGGTATGTATGAATTGACGGTAAGAGGGTGGCAGACCCTAATAATATCTATGAAGGAGGGTGGCAGACCCAAATAATATCTGTGAATGAGGGTGGCAGACCCTAATAATATCTGTGAGGTTATATGGCGAAAGGCTCTTTAAGGGTGGCATACCCTAATAATATCTATGAGGTTATAGGGCGAAAGGCTCTTTAAAACGTATAAGTATGTTTGTAAAGCAAGATGAAATATGAAAGTATGAAAGAAAGAAAGAATAAAAGAAAGAAAGTATATACTTATGTATGTACGAAGGAAATATAAGCAAGTTAAGTAAGTAATATGTATCTACGGATACGTATGAGTAAGTTTATGAATGTATTATATGCTACCTGCTTTAACTAGAACTCACTCAGCTTAGCTGACCTTTCGTATGCACGCAGGTTAATAGACTGAAACAGTTAGCTTGAGGGGAACACATGGTAGGATATGAAGAGGCTAGCATCTACAGAAAAATTTGTCATGATGTTAAATAAGATGTTTTATGATATGTTTTTAAGACAAATTTGAATTTTTTAACAAATTATTGAAGTTTTATTTATTCCGCGAAAGTTTTAATTAACGATGATATTTAGAACTGTGTTTATGAGTAATCCAACGCAAAAGTAGGGCACCAAGACCGGGGCCTTACAAGTTGGTAACAGAGCATAATTTCGAGAGAAATAAGCATCCTACATGCTTAGACTCGAATAGAGAATGGGACTTAAGTAAGAAAAGAAAGAAGATGCTAGTTCAAGAAAGCCATGTGTCACTCCGGCAAGCTAAATAAAGGTAAAATACATGATTATTTCATATGTAATGTAAGAATGTGTAAAGAAGTTATCTTAGTTGCTAGAGATAGGAGTATATGATTATATGACCTGTTAAAAGTAGAACTAGCACAAGTGGATTCACAAAGGGAAGTGTATAGGACACAGAAAGTAACGTGATCAGCAAATCACAGCCGGCCATTGTTATTACCTGTTAGCCTTACTATTCTTGTACTAAATAGTTCCTTGAGTAATGACGTTTGTGTTTCCTTATAAAAATACGAATGGCTGGAGCAAGAAAGGATTTCGATCAAGGAGGTCGTACTAGACGTCGTGGAAGGCCACGTATTGTCCGAGAACCTTTTGTAGAACCAATTACTAATACAAGAGAGGAGAGGAGTTAAACTGTGACAACTGCCAATTTTCAGGTTCACTCCGTTAACTAAACTCAGTTAAATCTCGTTGACTATGTCTATAAACCCAGTTAGTTCGGTTAACTATGTTAATGAACTCTTATACATGTAGTGTCATGTTTGCGTACATTTAAGTTAGTCGTGTCGTTGGTGACCTAAGTAAGAGTAACTAGCTATTGATAACTAGAATAATAAACTTGTCACACATGTTATAATATATGATAGGTTATAATAAACTTGTCACACATGATATGTTACATGTATTATATGTGATGGATGTAATTATGTTACATGCTTAATATGCTACATGATTAGTTGTTGTATAATTATATGTTGTAAGAGAACTGAATAATTAAAATAACATAACATATGATATATTACATGACAAGTAACAAAAAGACTAGTACACAACATATGGTTACTAGAAAATATTTATAAAAGAATGCAATATGTCACATGTAATACAAATGACATAACCTAAAGTTTAATAAAATTAATTGTGCATTAATGATTGTGTTAATGATGAGTAAATAACAATTAAGGTTATATCTTTTCTTTTTCTTCCTTTTGGACGTCCACTTCACACACCCACACACATACTTTTGTTTTTCCAAAAACACTCTCCTAATATCATAATTAAATTGGTGATTCTTGGATCAAGTAGTGATATAGCATTGAACAAGCAAGTATGTAAGCATTTTTAATATATTTTGTTTATGTTTCTTTGATTTGGGATTGTGGGATTGTGTATCCAAACACATGAAATCATAAGAAATAAAAAGATGATCAAGTTTGATGGTTTTAAAAGAAATTGTGTGTCTTGTCATTAAAGAAAAGATGGAAACCTTTTGTACTAAATATTGTTTTATAAATTTGTATGATAATGGAAGACAAGAGATTTGATTATATAAAAATGTTCCTTGATGATTAAAGATAATAAGGATATAAGAATCATAATTTTTGTGACTTTTGGTTTGAATCTGCTTGTTGGCAGATTCCGTGTTTTAGATTGTAGGTTGTATAACTTGTTGATACGGTGGTGTTTCTGATTTATTTTTGATACTAGGGTTAAGTATTTTGAATCTAGTTTTCAAAAAGTCAAGAATCATAATTTTTAGACTTTGTTTGACTGCTTTTTATTAATTTACAAACTCGGGTTGCAATCCTGATTGAAAGAGAAATTTTCTGAGCTGTGTTATAAATGGTATAACTTGAGATTGAAAATAGATATGGGTGTGATTCCACTTCCGAAATATTATAAACTGAAGTAGGAATCTAATCCAATTGGTCTTGAATCAATTGGGTAAATATGTAATTTTTGGCAAATATTTGTGTACTCTTATGTTAAAATAGAGACTGAAATTAGGTTGTTGTAGAATGTGAATATTCTGTATGTTTGGTTGAACTGGAAAATTATAAGAAAAATATATTTTATACCTAATACTTGAAAGAATATGTGTGAATTATTTGTTAGTTTAATTACAAGCTTTGGTTAGTCGGAAAAATCAGTTTTGATGATTGAAAACATGTTAAGGATTATTAGCATATTGGTTAGTAAAAATAACTATAGTTTGTAATAGAATTATTGTGGTAAATTGGATTTTAACTTTATGGGTCAACTTAGAACTATTTGACAAAGTGGTTAGTCTTACTTGTAAAGTGTTAAAAGTGTTATAAATTAGACTTAGTCATAGGATTGTATGAAAAGTGGCTAAGTGCACATTACTTGATTGTTGTTAAATTGTGACTAGGAACATCATGTAATCATTCTAAGTCTAGAATATTGGTCAAAATTCACCAACGGGTCGTCGGTCAATATTTTGGTCAAAGGTCAATATTTTGGTCAAAGGTCAACATTTTGGTCAACGGTCAACAAAACTCAAATTTTAGTCTTCAGTCATCGAGACTTGGACTTTTTAGTCAACGGTCAACAACTTGGACCTTTCGGTCAAAAGTCAAACAAAAAGTCAAACTTTGGTCAAAGTCAACAAAAGTCAAACTTTGGTCAAACTTCAAATAAACAAGGGAATTGTTTGGATACTAAGGGTTCTAGGAATCGCTTAGCAAATACTTGTAGTGCTTGTATGATTTAGGCACTAGATCAACTTTGACTTAAGCAGTTGACTTTCAATTTGAACCGTATTCGAGGTGAGTTTCATTGCCCCTCTTTTTACTTACTCCTTTTGGGGGAGAAAGCATGCAACATACAAACTTTTTAGATGATTGTAGACTTCTTAATACCTCCTGTGTACATAGTGAACTTAAACTGAAGTCCCCCATGCACATTGGACCGTTAACAATTGTACATTGGCTCGGTAATGAAAGGTAGTACTAGTGGGTTTGACGAACCCCCTCGGGGCTCTCGTTTGAGGGAGTCGTCGGGCGTCTCATTTACTAGAAACACACTAGTCTTATATTAGACCCCGTGGGTGGCAACAAACTAACAAGTCAGCCTCGGTCACAATGGAACTTACACTAATGTAACATAATTGCTAGCCTAATTAAATAGCGGTATTACTAATGCATACATTATCCATGCTTTACTACTTACACTGTTTACTTACTAAATGGTTTGTTTGACAAACTTGTTTTTAAACTCAAACCTGTGAACTCACCAACCGTTGTGTTGACCCGTTTTAGCATGTCTTCTCAGGTCGCTAGTATCAAGTGCAAGGATAGGAGTTGCATTCATGGTCACTCATAAACATTGCATCATAACTTGGAACCTTTTTATTAATAATGTTATGGCTTGCGCGTGTTTTGGGCGCCTTAGACTATTTGGTTTTGATTAGGGATTTTTCCCGCCATGTTACGCTTCCGCATTTTAAAACATTAAGACATTAACTCTGAATGGTTTTCCCAAATATGGGACAATAAAGTATTTTAAAATATTTAGAAGTTATTTGTTGTAACTAATTATTGAGATCCTGGTTTGTCACGCGCCTAGCGGTTATACCCTGCATGTGGAAATTGAGGGTGTGACATAAACTCTGTGAGGACCAAGCAACAATGAAGGCTATCAACTGGATCCTACTGTTCAAGCCGTCATTGCTCAAGTTGTAGCTGCCTCAGTGAAGATCCGCATCCTAGAAAGTCTGCTGAAAGCCATGCAAGGACCGCTGAGAGGACATGGGAGAATGGTAAGAAGGAGGATGAGAGAGAGAAAGGTGACTCGAGTGAAAGTTGATGAAAGAAAGAGAGGCCGAGATGGGTGTAACTACAAGTCGTTTAAAGGTTGCAACCCACCAAAGCTGGCTGGTTTAGGAGATGCAATCGCTACTCTCCAGTGGATAACCACAATGGACAAGGTTATCCGAATTAGCGAGTGTCGTCCCGACCAAGCAATAGGTTATGCTACTCAGTCGTTTGGTGATGAGGCTATGTACTGGTGGAAAACTGTGGAACAAAGAAAGTCCCAAGAAGAGATTAAAGATATGAGGTGGGATGATCTGAAGGAGTTGGTGTTGAAGCACTTTTGTGCTGATGCTAAGGTTGAGAAGGCTGAGATGAAATTTTTGAATCTGAAGGCGGGTAAGATGACACACCACGAGTACACTATTGAATTCAACCGCATGTCGAGGTTGGTGCCTAACATGGTGAACACTGAGGCCAAGCGAATCAAGTGTTATATAAGAGAACTACCACAAAAAGTCTGTAGTTTAGTCAAGACTAGTAAGCCTGCTGCCTTTGACTCTGTTGTTGAACTCGCAGAGATGGTTTATGACGATTTGGCTGTGGTTGAGGTGGTGGTGGAAGAGAAGAGAAGAAATGGGTAGTTCCTGCTAAACGACCAGGTACTCAGTTGTGGAACTCCAATGATAAAAGACAGAAAGTGTGGGAAAATAAACCGTGCAAGACTTGTGGAAAGATGCACGGTGGTGAGTGCAAGTGGGGTACTGCATCTGATGTGTGCCATAAGTGTGGGAATCTCATGGTGGAGAGTGCAAGCTAGGGTCAAATGCTTGTTACAAATTTGGGTAGGTGAGGGATTACGCTCATGAATGCAGCCGAGCCCACATGTTACAAGTGCAGTAAGAAGGGTTATATGGAAAGGGAATGTGCCGAAGTCGGGGGATGTGAAAAGAAGGATGTTGACAAGTCTAGGCCAAGAATCAGGGCTTTCATGCTGACTCAGGAACAGGCCAAGCATATCCCAAATGTCGTGACAGGTATGTTTCTAGTAAACGGTATTTACGCTTCTATGTTGATTTACTCGGGTGCAAATAGAAGTTTTGTAGCTACGACATTTAGTAAGATAGCAAAACTGAAATGTTGTCGTGTACCTAAAACCTTTATAATAGAAACTGCTAGTGTGACCTTGGTTAAGATAATGAGAATGGTTAAGGATTGTAAGATAGAGTTAGAGGGACGTGAGTTCCTTGTTAACCTGTATGTCATGACCTTAGGAGGGTTCGATGTGGTTTAGGGAATGGATTGGCTATCTGAGTTTGAGGCTCAAATAGTGTGTAAGAGTAGGTTGATAAGGTTAAAGTCCTTGGATGGTGGTACGGTGACGGTTTATGGTGATAAAGAAAGTTCAAGGCTTAATGTCATTCAATGAAAAAACCCAAAGGTTTGTTAAGGCCTACCTGGCGTAAAAGATGTAAAAGATGTCAAAGTTACGGCCGAGATGTAAAAGATGTAAAAGAGGGTGCGGTACCTACCTGGCGTATGTTGTCAAAGTTATGGCCGAGATGAAAGAAGTAAAAGATGTTTCTGTTGTGCGCGACTACCCAGAAGTGTTCTCTGAGGACCTTCCGGGGTTGCCACCGAGCAAGAGGTAGAATTCCAAATAGACTTAATACCATGAGCACAGCCCATCGTGAAAGCAGCTTACCACCTGGCGCCATTTGAGATGAAAGAATTGATGTCCCAACTGCAAGAACTCCTCGATAAATGCTTTATAAGACCGAGTGTTTCCCCGTGGGGTGCACTGGTGTTGTTTGTTAAGAAGAAGGATGGAAGTATGAGAATGTATATAGACTACCGTGAGTTGAACAAGCTTACGGTGAAGAACAGATATTCGTTTCCTAGGATTGATGATTTGTTTGATCAACTGCAATGTTCGAGTTGGTTCTCATGAATAGACCTTAGATCAGGCTATCATCAGTTGAAGGTGAAAGAGGCAGACATACCTAAGACAACATTTTGGACGCGGTATAGACACTACGAGTTCCTCGTTATCTCGTTCGGTCTAACGAATGCTCTCGCAACATTTTTTATTATGATGAATAGGGTATGTCGGCCGATGTTAGATAAGTCAGTCATCATTTTCATTGATGATATATTGATTTATTCTAAGAGCGAATCTGACCATGCTGAGCATCTAAGAGAAGTATTGGAGATTTTGAAGGAGAAGAAACTGTAAGCAAAGTTTTTGAAGTGTGCGTTTTGGTTGCGCGAGGTACAGTTTCTAGGTCACGTAATCAATCCTGAAGGGATTACTATAGACCCAGCTAAGATTGAGGCAGTAATGAATTGGAAGACTCCGCAGAACCCGATTGATATACGCAGCGTTCTAGTGTTGGCAGGCTATTATAGGAGATTCATTGAAGGCTTCTCCAAGATAGCCGCACCGTTGACCGAAATGACCCGGAAGTTTGTAGTATTCAACTAGGGTAAATTTCAAGAGGAGGCTTTTGAGGAATTGAAGAAAAGACTCACACAATCTCCAATCCTTGCTCTACCCGATAGTGACGAGGATTTGGTTGTTTGTACTGATGTCTCGCATCGTGGGTTAGGTTGCGTGTTAATGCAACGAGGAAAAGTGATAGCTTATGCGTCCAGATAGTTGAAGGTTCATGAAAGTACCTACCCGACGCATGACTTAGAGCTAGCAACAGTAGTCCATGCTCTCAATATATGGAGACATTACCTATATGGTACTAAGTGTACTATTTACACTGATCAAAAGAGTTTGAGGTACTTCTTCGAGCAGAAAGAATTGAACATGAGACAGAGGAGATGGTTGGAGTTGATAAAGGACTATGAATGTGATATCAAATCTATCCTGGTAAGGCTAATGTGGTTGCTGACGCACTAAGCCGTAAGAATGAAGAGGTCATTGCAATAGGGAAGTCGTATAAGTTAATCATTAACTCAGATCTCTTTGAAGAGATCATCAAAGTACATTCTGAGGTGCTTATAAATGAAGGGCTAGTGAAGAAGGAAAGAATCTTCGGACAGCAAGACGAGCTGATGGAAAACAGTCATGGTGTGAAGGCTAGGTTTGACCGCATGTGGATTCTGCGCCATGGAGATCTTAGAGGCCAAATCCTAGATGAAGCTCATAAGTCAAGATACTCGATCCATTCAGGATTCACCAAGATGTATCAAGACCTAAAGAGAGACTATTGGTGGCCGGGTATGAAGAATGATGTAGTAGATTATGTTAGTAAATGCTTAACTTATTTGCAAGTCAAAGTTGAACACCAGAAACCTTATGGGAAGATGCAACCTTTGGAGATACCTGAATGGAAATAGGAATACATTACCATGGATTTCATAACTAAGCTACCGCGTACGGCTAAACATCATAATACCATTTGGGTGATAGTGGACCGTTTGACTAAAAGTGCTCACTTTCTGCCTATACGAGAGGCTATCTCGTCAGAAACGCTAGAAAATGTGTTCATAAAAGAGGTTATGGCTAAACATGGAGTGTCGTTATCCATTGTGTCTGATAGAGATACTCTCTTTACTTCAAGATTCTGGAAGAAGTTCCATGAAGCTATGGGAACAATATTGAACATCAGTATGGCGTACCATCCTTAAACAGATGGGAAGTCTGAAAGGACTATTCAAACCCTTGAGGATATGCTACGTGCATGTGTTTTAGACTTTGGGGAAGTTGGAATGATCATCTGCATCTTACAGAATTCTCTTATAACAACAGCTACAATTCGAGTATTGGTATGCCACTGTTTGAGATGTTGTAGTGTATGGTAGACGTTGTAGAACTCTTATATGTTGGGGAGAGATTGGCCAGAAAGAGATATGAAGCTTAGAAGTTGTCAAGAAACATATTCAAGGTTCGATCAAATCAAAGCAAGAATGAAAGCTGCTCAAGACCGACAGAAGTCATATGCCGATAAGCTACGAGGACCGATTGAGTTTAACGTTGGTGACAATGTGATGCTCAAGGTCTCTCCTTGGAAGGGAATTATTCGTTTCAGAAAGAGAGGAAAGTTCAGCCCAAGGTACATTTTATCGTTCAAGATTGCAGATCATGTGGGCGAAGTGGCTTACAAGCTAGATTTACTCAAGGAGTTAGAGGAATCCACTCTACCTTTCATTTTTCTCATTTGAGAAAATGTCTAGCTGATGGCACATCACATGTGTCATAAGTAGACATTGAGGTTGAAGAACAGCTAAACTATATTGAGCAGCCTGTAGAGATCGTTGGCCGCAATGAAAAGCAACTTTGTCATAAAGTTATTCCTTTGGTGAAGGTGATATAGAAGCATCATAAGAGATGGGATGCCACTTGGTAAGTTGAAGAAGAGATGCGCAGGTTTTACCCAAATTTGTTTAAGTAATAGTTAGGTTTCGAGGACAAAACCTATTTAAGGAGGGAACACTTGTAACATCCTATTTTTGAGAAAAATAAATAAAAGAAATTTCGTTTATTTAATAACGTGTCGTTATTCAGTTTAGATAAATAAACTATTAGAGTGTGGGCTTGGACATTTAAAAGATGGAATAAAGGATGGTGATGGGCATTAGGTCCATGGTCTTAAGGGTATATAAACCCCTTAAACCTCCCTAAAACCATAAACTCTCATTCTTATCATCTAGCCTCCACAACACACTCAAAAACACACACAAACATTTTCCTTTATCTCGGACCAAGATCTGGAGGAAAAGACCCTAGCTTGTGGGTGTTAGAGCGTCATGAGGAGCACGACATACACCAAGCTTAGATCGTTTTCGTGAAACCGATTTGTTTAAGGTACACCCAATAACAAAAAACTCGTTCAGCTCGTTTAGTATTCCTAGATCTATATAAATGGTAAAAACGAATCAAACGCAACGATTCTCGTTGAAATTCGTTAACATCTGTTAGGTTAATTAATCAAGCATTGAGCCGCAAACTTATATCAATCAAATGCACCATTAAAGCATGATGTTTGGATGTTTGGGTTATGAAGGTTTGTAGGCGCTGGGAATACGAGTTCAATGATACCAAAAATGTGTTGTTTCATCGTGATTTGAAGGTTAACTGCAAATCCGGTGTCTGTTGGCTGTTCTTATTCATATCGATTTTGACTTTGACAATTTGAGTCAAAGATTGGATAAGTACTTATATTCATTCGTTATGTATAGCGAATGATTGATCATTCGTTAAGCAGTCATAGCGAATAAGACACATTCGCGTGTCTTGTAACGAATAAACCTCTCATTCGTCTTATAGAAGTCACGAATGGTGTTCGTCATTCGTTACCCACTCATTCGTCACGTTGAGACAGAGAATCAAGACAGTCGTTATAAGGCACACTCGCGTGTTCTCGTAATGAATGAACCACCCATTCGTCTCAAAGAAAAGCACGAATGGCCTTAGTCATTCGTTATGAACTCATTCATCTCGTTAAGATACAGATTAAGCCATTCGTTATAACTAATGGGATCATTCGTCATAACGAATGGGTTAGCGAATGGCGCTTACACGGAATAAAATTACTGCTCAAGTATTTTATGAGAATTGAGCTTTTGATGAAATTTTGTAAAGGACCGTTAATGTCCTTGATGAAATTGAGTTTCGATCCACCCCTAGACCCCGCTGCCAGAGGCGCTGCCCCCTAACCCCCGTTCCATGAGGGTTATATTAAACTAGAAGTACGATATGGGTAGTGATAGTTAATTGATACGTGTAATTGTTATATAGTTAGCCACGCCCAGTTAAAAAGAGGAGTTACCATTAACTCGGAAAGGAACCGAGCTCAGGTGAATTTCTAGCCCCACTTCCTTGTTATGTTTCTGGGGCTGTGTGCATACTCGATGTGATTAGTTAATACGCTAACCTTATGTGGTAAGTGTATGCTATGTGAATGTTTATGAATGATGTATGTATGATATATGAATTTCTATGAATGATGTATGTATGATACATGAATGATGTAGAAAAGATTAAGAGTATGTATGAAAGTATATAAATATAAAAGAAAAGGAAGGTATGTATGAATTGACGATAAGAGGGTGCAGATCCTAATAATATATGTGAAGGAGGGTGGCAGACCCTAATAATATATGTGAAGGATGGTGGCAGACCCTAAAAAATATCTGTGAAGGAAGGTTGCAGACCCTAATAATATTTGTGAAGGAGGGTGACAGACCCTAATAATATCTGTGAGGTTATAGGGTGAAAGGTTCTTTAAGGGTGGCAGGCCCTAATAATATATGTGGGGTTATAGGGTGAAAGGATCTTTAAAACATATAAGTATATATGTAAAGCAAGATAAAATATGAAAGTATGAAAGAAAGAAAGAAAGAAAGTATATATGTATGTATGTACGAAGGAAAGATAAGCAAGTTAAGTAAGTAATATGTATCTACAGATTCGTATGAGTAAGTATGTGAATGTATTCTATGTTACATGTTTTAACTAGAACTCACTCAGCTAGCTGACTTTTAGTTTGCACGCAGGTTAATAGACTGAAGCAGTTAGCTTGAGGGGGACACATGGCAGGATCTAAAGAGGCTGGCCTCTGTAGAAATATTTGTCATGATTTAAATAAGATGTTTTATGTTATGTTTTTAAAGACAAGTTTGAATGTTTGTAACGAATTATTGAAGTTTTATTTATTCCGCGAAAGTTTTAATTAACGATGATATTTAGAACTGTGTTTTAAAAATTAAGCTCGTGATTCAGATCTTGACGAGGGTTTCATATCTCGTTTCTCTAGCGAGGTGGTTCAGATCTTGTTTTTGCCTGAAATAGTCGATGTTGACATTAAAGGTGTATCAATGCACATTGGTGATGCAGATGGAGATGGTACTTCCTGATTTCCTCAACTTCACAGTTCTAGGACGGAACATATGTAGCTTCTTGACTCCGCCGGTGGCTGGAGCGGACTTTCAGGTAGCCTTGGTGGCGAGTTGCTTACGTGGAGTATTGCCTCCGGTGGAATTTCTAGCGGTTTGTTTGGTATCATTTAGGTATGCTGAGATTGAAATAGATGAATTGAGTGATAAATATTTGATTGTTTTTTTGTGGGTGGATTGAAGTACTGGATTGAAAGAGATTGAAAGAGTAAGGATTGAATGTTTTATTATACGTTTTTGTAATTAATGACAAGTCATTGTCCCCTTCAGCTGGTTATTGACAAATCACTATCCACCTTAGCTGGTTAAGAGACAACTCAACGGCCACGTTACCAATAACAAACGACTGGCTAAGTTTCCGTTAACTTTGCACCCACTTTCATAGTTGAGATTTCCTTTTTCTCATTTCAATAGTTGGGTCTTATATTTGCCAATCGGGCATAGTTACCATTAAATCAAAAACCGATTTAAACAACACATATGGGTGAAGATGAATAATACATGAATTGAAACGGTAAGATTTGAAAGCGACATAAGAGACTAACCTTCTTGATTATGAATTTGTGGTTGATTGAAGGAATATGATGTAGAAGAAAACACACATATCGGAGGACGATTGAGTTGTTTTGAATAACTGAGTTAGGGTCAAGTTATATGAATTAGGTTAATAGTTGAATCAGTTGAATCGGGTATAGGGTTATTAAAAAAAACAAAATCAGGTTCTGCCCTAGAATAATATTATTTATTTAATTATCAAGAAACTATGAGAAAGCTTGGTATGTTTGGAAACAATAGTGATGAAAAAAAAGACATATTGCTTTAATATTATATAGGAATATAGTAGTATAGGAAGATTCTATTGGACTTATATAAGTAACTTGGAGATAGAAATAAAGAATCCCAAACACCCCATTTCATTAGTCATGGTTGCATGCCAAAAGTCATATTCAAAATCTTTTCTACTCGACTTAAAAACTAGTACGGTTAATTATAGTATAGTTTGAGAGCTATCTGCTTTTATATTTGGGAGGTATGTTTTTGACAGACACTTGTTTATAAACAAGAGAAAAGAATGGATGAAAAGATCTAAAAATAAATGTTTGGTTCTCAAATTTGATTTCGATAAATCATTTGATTAAAAGGTTGTTTGGTAAGTGTTGAATCAGTAAGATGTTTAAATGATTAAGAGACTTCGAGTCAATAAGTGCTGAACTAGTAAGTGTTCTTTGGTTGGACCTCTGAATGACTGTGTAGATTGACTAGTTGTTTAATCAGCTTAATAAATGTACCGAATAACCAAACTTTAATTATAATTCAACTAAAATACATCTTAAAACAAAATTTCATTATAACCAACCAAATACAAATTACATCAAAAACGAACAAAAAACAAACTTACAGCCAACCAAACCATAAATTTTAGCAGAAATCTTAATCCACACAAGTATAACCAAACTAAACATTTCCTCCTAACAAACTCTAAAATAATATCCAAACATCAAACCAAAAACTAAAGGACCAACAAACAAATAGCGATCTTCAAGGTCTTCAAAGTTTCCCCGTCGTCTTTTTGCATCTGTTTTCTTGTAAGCTTCAACGCACCTGGCTTATTTACAAACCAACGACCTCAATTAGGATACATGATGTATATAATAACTTAACAATATTTGCATCCCTTCATGATATTCAACGCCCTCTTTAGTTCATCAACTAAAATCAAAACAATGTATTGTTCACTAATCTGCCCGTTTGGTCGTTATTTCAATTGCAAGTGTTACAAAAACTTCGAAAAGTACCCTAACAGATGAATAAAACATTTTAAAACCAAAGTATCATGTTTGTTTTAAGTGTTCTCAATTATTCAATTAAACAACTTTTAATATATTAGTTTTGTGCATCATTTATCAGCGCAGCTACTGTAATGGCTGATTTTACCTACTTAACGATCATGTTTTCCTTTGTTCTAAAATTGTGATGAAAATAGACTCAATAAAGTTTTCGACCCAAAAAGAATCACCTTAATCGGGTTGTGGTTGACTTTATATGATATTTCAAAATACATGACAGATTCATATATTAACCAAAAATCAGTTTTAACCATTCTGGTATGTTGTTTTGCATTGCATTTTGCATTTATTGTCCACATATGTAAAAACTATACTCAATGTGCTTTTTAACAATATAAAACACACCCTATGGACGATTGGTTGATTTAATATGAATTTTCAAAGTTTGACAAAAGTTAGTGTAAAAAGTTGCGAAAATCTTGTTATTCTTCTTCCTAATTCGACCCAACCTTTCATTGCAGCCCCAAATAATGTATCAATAAAACAAAATCAAGAACAAAACTTGTTAGGGTTTAATGATGAACCAAATTGTCAATACAAATGCAAGATTAAGCCAAATTGAACATCAATTAGCATAGCCTGAATATCAATTGGCCATTCAAACCCTAAACCCTAGCTTCTAGTTCTACCGTTTGAAACCTAGAGTAGAAATCGATTAGAGAAACAAAAAAATCATACATCTTTGTGCTGGGAATCGGGCTGAAATCGGACAAGGATGGTGTTGTTGTGCTTGGGTCGCCGGATGAGAGGAAGGAAGGAGCGAGGGCTGTTGTGTGGGTAAGTTTGTCTCTTTTTTATTCAGGGACATTTCAAATATGAATCGCTAAGAAGCCTATTAAACCATTGAGATATGATCTTTTCATGAAACAAACAACCTGAAATCTGAGCGAATCAGACTTCAACCCATTTAGATCCCAAACAAACACACCCTAAGTCAATTTGAGTTTTATATAGAATGTTATAGAACAAATGTGATCCGGTCTTTAATGTGGGAAGATAGATCATCAATTGTTTAACAGCAGGCAAGGCGTCGATTCTAGTCAACTGGACTCAACATTATTAGGGGAAAAAGGATATCTTTCGCATGCCATGTTTATGGTCGACCTCATGTTAATAGGCGATGGTCTCATATTAACCTGATCAACCTCAAACGAATCTTCCGATGTTTCTTTCTATAGGTAAATTACCTAAAAAACAAAATCATCTTTTTGTAAGGATTTATAGTAGACGTTAATACTTGTAAGCAATTTTGAATGTGTTCATGTTTTTGTTTCAGCACTTGTGGTGAAAGCGAGTACGCACATCGCATCATTCCATTTGCCGGTGAAAGCAACTACACATCTGGGGATCCTTCAAGCTATCGTTTTCATTCGCAGCCGGAAGCAGCAGCAACATATAATGGAGTATGTGTCCCACACAAACTAAAACTCACATCCTTCACCTAGTGGTGAAAGCAACTACTCATCCGGGAATCACTTTGAGCTATCGTTTTCATTTGCAACAAGCAATAACAACATATAATGGAGTCTGTATCCCACGCAACTCAAACTCACCCTCTAAATCTTTTCATACTTGGTGGTTAATATTCCAAACATCTCCGGTCACTCCTTGTTATGGTTGGACCGCTGACATCATTCTCGAAGCTCCCAGTGGTTTAGGTATCAAACGACTTCTCTGCTAATTATGTATATAATTATATTGCATATAACATGCTTAAAAAACTGTTGAGTTATGTTGAAACTTAGAGTATATATGTCGTGATAAATTATTATAGGGTGATTATGGGATAAAATCTATTGAGTAGTGTTAAATAAATTTTACACGAGTCGACTATTAAAGCATGTGTAACGGCATGTTACAGTTTAGCGTGAATGTGTAATATATGTAACTTCTCGTTACAGATGTTTCAATAAGCATTCCCTAATAGTGGGTGGGTCTCCAGCACGTCGTTGTCACACTAACGGCGTGGCACTAACTGTGACGCTAGTTTGAGATCAGTCGTCTCCATTTTAATACTAGATGAGCAATTTGCGCATTACTTAATTTTGATAGATGTGTGGACTGATCCTAGGATATTTTAGATATCTAGGGGATGGATGAGGGCATGTCACCTCTCACCATCTCATATGACTGATATATAGGAGTAGCTCCCTATATCTTTCACTCGGTTACTATTTATTTCATATTGTATATATGTATGCATCTATGTATTTATCGTAACTATATGTATGTTTTATCCAATATTTGTTATCATATTATGTTTTGACGTCTAAATTCTGAAAACATTTCTACTGAAAATCACAAAACTTTTTCTCGAAGAAAAACGTATATAAGTTGAAAACGAACCCCTTTATACATGTAATAAATCATGTAGTTTTCATTACTTTCCAATCCGTTCAATAGGCAAATTAATTTTGTTCAAACGTCCCTCTATGTTTTATCCTTTATTTGGGATGGTACTTGAAGGAGGGCTCAAGAGTATATAAAAGACTTTGGCTTTAATACATGCAGTAATTAGATTTTGTATTTATTAAACACTTATGTCATTTAGTTTGTGATCCAATTTATGTAAAGTAAACGTGCCGGCTTAGTGGGGTTAGGGTGTATATACTAATCAGACCATGTGTAGTTAGAGCATTCTAATTTCATCCCTCATCCTCATCTTTATAATTACATTACAAGACACTACATTTCTCTCTCCTGTTCAATTAAATAATATTTTTATACATTTATCATTACAGTTTTCTCTCTCCTCTACTCGCAACCAATTCAACAAATATTAAAAAATAAATAGGGACAAAGTTTCCCCAAATTTACAAAAAACCACTACCTTTTCTCTCTTCACCCTATAATTTACACTCACAATCAATCAAAACTCCACCCTATAATTTACATACTCTCCTCACATCAATTTAGGGGATGGGATGTGAATGCTCTTATAGCCTTTCATCTAGGGGCGTTTTGCGATACGTGGTGTCCCAGTCAGTGACGGATCCAGGAAATTTTCTTACAGGGGTCGGAAATATTTTTTATCTGTACATAATTAATAATCGATATATAAATTTTTTTTTTCGTCCGGTTCAACCATCGGGTCGGCCGAATTGCGTCGGTCATATATATAGAAAAGTATGATAATCAAACAAAGTATTATATAACAAAAGAAAAGTATGAGAAACTTTATTATAAATGCATAATTATTGAACAATAAATCTAGCTTTGTTATACCCGGGCTTTCATTTTCTGAAATAACCAAAACATCATCTAGTTTGATATTTATAAGCAGGTTGTTTTTTAATGAAATAAATAAAATCATCGTTTTAACTCTCATCACCCATATGATTACGTAAATTGGACTTTAGGTACTCCATCGCCGAAAAACAAATTTCAACGCATACGGTTGCAATAAGTAATAATGATATGAGAGGTAACTTCAATTAACGAATAAACAATACACCAATGCAAATGGAGTAAGTGAGCAAAATAATGTATAGCTGAAACATATTTTTAGATTAAAACACTTAATTCATTAAATTTACATGACCTATTACTTCCGCCAACATACTCCTTTTTTTTTAATTAGCTTAAATGTAGATTAAGTTGGGAGTTTGAGACCTGTGCTTATAAATTGAGCATAGATTACTTGAGCATTTGAGCTTAAACTTGTATTTTAATTATTTCATACTAAACTCAAATTTAGTTGGTATATTATTTATATACATTTATATAATTAAACTTGTAAATATGTCAAATTAAAATTATTGGGGTCGGTCTCAAATTTCATAAGGTTGTTCTTGAAATCCCAACAGGGTCATTGTGCCGTCCTCGAAATCACACAGGGGTCGGGGTCAAAATTATACAGGGGTCGGTCGAGATTTTAACACATATATGCTAGTAAAAAAAAATTTCACAGGGGACGAAGCCTCAAAGTGTGGCTACGCCACTGGTCCCAGTCAGCAATGGAGTATTTTGCAAAAAGTTATATAGTGGTAAAAGTTCTTGCAACCGTTACTCAATTATTAAAAACTAGAGTAAACTGAGATTTTTGTCTTTATGATTTTTCCAAATATGCGGTTTTAGTCAAATAGTTTCAAATTTATGATTTTTGTCCCTATGGTTTAATTTCACTTGCAATTAACCCCGAATTCATTTATCTCATTAAGTCTGGTGGTTAAACCTATCAGCGTGCACCTCACAAGATGAGCATTTTTGTCCTTTTTCTCCCCGAATAAACCACATTCCTAATTCGCAAGGTCCTTCACGTGAGTGGTTGTGGTGTATCTGGGAAAAAAACAAAATTGCCCCTTACGTGAAGGGCAAGCTGATGGTTTAACGATCAGACTTAACTGGATTAGTGAATTCAGGTTTATTTGCAAGTGAAATGAAACCAAATGGACGAAAATCGCAAATATTATTTGACTAAAATCGCAGATTTTGGACAAACCACATGGATGAAAACCGTAGTTCACTCTAAAATTTAAATTAAATATAAATAACACAAATATGTGATTGATTGGAGTCTATGGGAAAAACCTAATTGGTTGGAGGATTAAAGGAGGTGATGTTTTGTAGGAAACTCTCCACGCAAAAAAGAAGCCCAAAAGGCCCAAGGGGCTATGTAACCAGGGTTTTAGGGCATTTTCAGACCACCAAAATGCCCACTACGTTTAGTCTAAGGCTAGGGGCAATTCTCAACTCTATCGATGATATACAGCCACCCCTCGCTGTTGTCATCTTCTTTCCAATGGCGAAACAACCAGGGCCGGCTCAACGAGTTTGGTGCCTAAATCGTAATGAGATAATGTGACCATTATAAAAAAGTAAATAAAAAAACACTTGCTACGGGTATTGAACTCATGACATACAATTTCGCAAAAGCCAAGTATGCCACCAACCCAATAAATAACTTTGAGTTTACTTTGCCCATTATAATACTTGTTTGGTTTTGTTTTTTTATTTGGAGGCCTTAAATAAGTTGGGCCTAACACTCTTGCATGGTTTTGCTGGCCCACGGGATGGGCCTGGAAAGAACGATAGATTCTTTTGTAAGAGAAGCGGGTGACTACCATTACTTGACTCATGTTAAACCAATATAGTGAGGGCAAGAGAAATTGCAACGTGTATGTTACATTGGTTCTTCCTGCATGTTATAGGAATTAAGGAAATGGAATCTAATTCTAAACTTCTCATATAGGTTTATCCATATAAAACTTTAATGGACTATACAGATCTTCTCATTCTCTAGGTGTCACATCCCAACTTATGGCCTAGGCGTGTGACCAATAGTTGGTACATGTTTTGTAAATATATCAGAGTTGCGGGTTTGTTTTAGTAGAAGTCTTTAATATAAAATATTCTTTTATAAAATGTTGGGTTAAAATACCCGTTTGATAATTCAAATACCTGTCTTTAGAAAACATAATTCTTTAAAATATTTTAATATAAAATATCTCAGCCACCAGATAGCATCTAATGATTATATCTCCAATCTTCTATCATGTCTTGCATGTCTGTTCTAACATTTCTTTTTTCCTGTAAAATGGGTTAGAAAATACGTTAGCACACAACTAGTGAATGACGCTGACATCGTTGTAAAATTTTCAATACCTTTGTGAAACCAACAATAATACCTTTATGACTACTCATTAGACACCCAACTCAATTGGGATAAAATTACCCCAAGTACATGTACAATTAATTATATACATAATATCATTTCTCTGAACAGAGGCATGTTCATGATATGCATGGCCTCTGGGACCTCTAAGTCACCATGTATGAATGGATCCAGACACATGTATACTTCTAATCAGAGTGTCAGTTTCTTATTATTGTAGCACTTAAAGGATTCGTAAATCCTATGCAAACATCCTGACTCAAAAAGAGTTTGTAAAAGTTTAGAGCATATTCACCTTTTCTGTTTATGATCAGTTTCTGTACTAATTTATGTAATCTGAATTCTGCTTCTTGATGTGTTACCTCGGACATATAGTACGAGAATAACTTTTGTATAAATATATCATTGATATAGCCTTAGATCTTTAGTCTGTTTTGTATAGCTTTAACCTTGATAAAAATTATTTGGTTATATAAAACATTTGGACCTTTAGTCCCTTTCTTTATATACCAATTATATGCTACGTTTCTTCTTCAGGAAGAAACATAGAGTTTCTTCTTTAAGAAGAAACATTAATTTAACTATACCCTTTTTATATGAAATTTATATTCTTTATAATAAAGAAATACTGTTTTGAATATACCCCTTGTATGTACATGCTTACGTTTCTTAATCAAGAAGAAACAACATTTTGACTATAACATTTACTTAAAAAAAGTTATATTATGCTTAATTGTAATCAAGGATTGGCTTATACCCCCGACTATGGTCTAAGCCATAATAATAATAATAATAATAATAATAATAATAATAATAATAATAATAATAATAATAATAAAATAACTTAGGCAGAACCCCTACCTCACACGGGTATTCGGAGTTAGATATTTAAAACTTATCGAGCAGCACTTCTACTTTATATCGCGTATCGGAGCTTAAACGATTAGAACTTCGGAGCTTGGCACGTACTACGAGACGATGAACGCAAAACGAACACGCTTCCCAATGTATACTATGTGAAAGTGAAGGTGTAAATGTGTGAGAAATGAATGTGATGTCCTCCCTTTTATATAGGCTGAATTTGTACCCCATCGCGTATCGTGATGGCCTTCTTCAATGGTTCATAGCGTATCGCGATGAGTCACTATATTCAGTGACTGCCACGTGTCGCCATGTGGCCTGCCACGTGGTGCACACGCGACTTCAGTTGCTTAGCCTAGTTATCACGTATCGCGATGGACCCTGGGCTGAGTTCATCGCGTATCGCGACACCGCCCAAAGTCTTGAGTTCTGTGAAGCTCCATCGCGTATCACAATGAGCTTGTTTCGATCCATCACATATCGCAATGGGTTGGAAAGTATGATTTTTCACTTTTAGTCCTTTGTCTTTGATAACTTGTCACTTCTTGGTCTCTCTTTCATTTTCCAAAAATAATAACGCGGCTCGCGGCGATGCGAGCGTGAGCCACATTGCGCCATTCGTCCTCGCCGTCGCCCGAGCCCGTGCGCACCGGGTGCTCTGTACCCTCTGATAGGACCACTAGGTGCATGCTTGGCATAAAAAAATATTACTATGGAAACTTTACTCCTTATAAAGAGCTTCCAAATTTATCTTATCTTCCATGTGGGATATGTTTTATGTTTCTTATTTATATATATGTGGAATGCTTTCACTATTTTCCATCTTTTCATGTGGGATGGATTCTCTTTTCTTATTTCCTTTATATGTGATGACTTACCTTAGGAAATCTTTTTATTTCCTTGTTTTCTTAACATGGAATGTTTTATTTCCTTAACTTATTTTCTTATTATTTATCTTCAAAATATTTTTGGTCTTTTATCTTTATTAAATTATTAAATTTGGATCAAAATAAATTGTTAAATTTGGACCGAAATTTTAATGTTACACTAGGTCTATGTGCGTGCCATTACCGATGTAGTTATCAAACAATGTGGAGGTTTTGTTTTCATGAAACTCCAAAATGGGTCCATGCAAAACATTGCGTACTTCCTATAGATCCCATAAGCAAAATTGAGCTAAAGAATTTTTTGTTATTAAGAAGAGAAAGCTTATTGAAGCACACAATAAACTGATAAAGGAATGTTGCATGGGCTTAAACCTGTTTATGTGTGATTATTCAAATATGATTTTATGTAGTGAATATTTCAATATATATATATATATATATATATATATATATATATATATATATATATATATATATTTTGAATAAACTCATATCCTTATTGATAAAGATATTATTTACTTTGTTGTCAGCTAGCTACATAATTGGTCATTCATTAAACCTTTTAATGGCTTGATGTGCATAAGTAATATGTTATTTATGTATACTACACATGAAACTAATTTGGGTATATTATTAAATATATAAAATGGGTCAATTAGTTTACTCAATTTATTCAACAACTCAACTTGAGCTACAAATGCCAACTTAAAATGGATAGAAGTTGGCGGCCACCAGGAAGAAGGGTGCAACACAAGTAGGGCTCGCAGGTTGTGGATTTGGTCTTGAGCATGATATGAACCCGAAAGTTGTGTGACACAAGAACCTGAACATGAATGAATATTAAAAGTTTAAGATGAACCTGTAATTGTTAATTTTGTACTTATTCTACTAAGTTATGCATATGTCTTGTTTTAATTGCTTTATTAATGTGTGATGGGTTTTGGAGTTCCATTGCGGAACATGCTTCATACCCTGCAAAAGGGTTAACAAGGGCCTAAACATTTTCCTAATATGAGTATAAGATATTAACTCTTTTAACTATATGATCATAATTATCACAAGAGATTAACTTCTTGTTTAAAACTACCGTGCATACAATTTGTTGTAAAATGGGCCGTTATCTTCACACGCTTCATCCCCGATCAAATACAAGTGGGATCCAACAAATCTGGATATCTATGGTTTGTGTTATAGGAGTAACTCATTATAATTAATTAAAGTTTTTTATAATACAACATGACAGTGATATAGTAGCAATCACAATAACATCCAAATAAATGCAAATACTGTCCTTATTAATTAATCCAATTGAGATTTTACATCATTTTCTTCTTGGGCCCAAACCCTAATTCCATGACAAACTCTGGATTTGGGCTAAAGCAAATGGGCTTCTTTTCTGGTTCTAGATCCGGGTCTTCGACGTTATCCCTTAAAGACTGATTAGCATTACCAGACACATGAGATCCATAGTTGCACGGCAAGAGGGGTGGAATGGGCCAAAATGGTGGGCCGTGAGATCCAACTCGCACGCTTTCTTGGCTTATGTAACCCGGACCAAATGACCAAATCGGGCCCTTGTAAGGTTGATTTTCTCCCCCAATAATACTTTTGTGCTTTAATAGGTTGCACGGATGTTGTGTGGTAGATAATGGTCTTTGAATAGAGAATAACCCTGGAATGGTACGTAAGTAGTTGAATTTCCTCTGGATGTTTAGTACCAAATTCATATCTTCCAGAACCTGTGAACATATACCACATGCATTATTATACTATATAATTTCTACATAGCAAAGTAAAAACCGATGACTTGCATACATATTGTGAATTATTATTTGTACCATAATACAACCTTATCAAAAGAGCCTAGTTGGATGATGCCTTCTCTAGTAGATATGATTGCAATTGTCTGTTACATATGAATATGCATCTTGAATTATTTTATTATTTTCGTTAAAAAAGTTATGGTCAGTTCAGACCGAATCACGCACATTAAACTACTTTGCTAACCTTAATCCCGGAGTTGAAATGAAATTCCCAAGCCTTTGGTTGCTGTTTAAACATAATTAACATAGTAATTAAACTAGAACAAACTATAAATATATAGGCTTATATTTGCTTACAGGATCAACAGATGCGTTCCATGAAGAAATAAAGCTAGGATCATGCTCATTTAAACCATCTTCAAACACCCATTTGTGACTATTATCTGAAGCTATTTTCCCTATCAATCTTCACCATAAAACCTCACTAAATCTCCATAAATATTATCTTTTTTACTCTAAAACCATATGTGATCATAATTCATACATGTTTACTCTTAGTTCTTACCCTTCACCATAATTATAAACCTCATGAGACAATTTAAAAAAGATATCCGCTCCAAATCCACCGTTCGATGATCCACCATTCGCGACTCTCTCGCATTCATCAATATCACAGTACCCGTCTTCCCAAACAAGAATCCTACAATCCCGAATCAAATTGGCGTTGGAAACATTGCTGAAATTGTATTTGTTTTCACTAGCACTGGACGGACGCTAATAGTTATATGTAATTGCGATTGATGTTTACTGGGTTTATGTTCTATTGTGTCAATTGTAAAACACAAACCAGGTAAATAACAATTGAAAAATTAAGATTCAATACCAGTTTCGCTTGTTTCCTTTGGCTCGATCTAGAACGCCTCCGTCAACATCCCACCTACATCCAAACAACACCACTTGATCCATTACAACACATAGAAAGCATTGAATATATAAACCAAAACATGTTTGTAAGATTAAGGTTTGTGTTACTTGGGAGGAGGGTAAATCCTAGGCAAGATTCGCCAGAAAACCGAGTAAACCCATTTGTTAGAAGAGTTATCTTCTGATGAAGAACACGTGCAAAGGGTTTTTAAGGTATGTTGTATGAGACAAGTTAACATAGGAAGTCCTTCCATTGTGTGTGCATAGAAACACACATGAAATGATGATTCAGAAAATGTTGGATGATTTTGTGTAGTGACAACGTTGTGGAGAGGAAATGAGAGGTTGTTGACATCAATGGGATATAATGAGTGCTAGATTTTCGAAAACACGAGGGGTCCCTTTTGTCTTATTTTAGGGGAGACTAAGGTCCACACAAGTTGGGAGAATACAGCTGTAGATAGTGTGCTTGTTGGTGTTATGGACAAAATTAATGAAGTTGAAAAGAGCTTTTCGTTCGTGATGAGCGTGCGATATTATGGCTATGTATTCACGCGTCCACATGATCGATAGGCCCAAGTGCCCAATCTTGTGTCCGTGTGTTTCTAGGTATGTTTGTCATGTTCGGTTCGGTTCAGTTCAATTCAGAAAAAACCATGATTCATGTCAACTTTTGGATAAATTTAGCAAGCATCTTTAAGGGGAAGATTTAGTTACATTAGGAGAATGAGAATCTTATATTAGGTTTGAATTTTTATTATATATATTTTTTGTAGTTATATCAATGATTGTAGAGGGTATTTTATTGTTTATAAAGAAAAAAAAAATGATTTGTGTTAACTTTTGGAGATATTTAGGAAGCACCATAAATAGATAGAGTGTGTATTTTCTTTCAAGGGGAAGAAAGAAAGATGATGAATATGGGTCTGTGTTTGAAAGTAATGTTGGAAAATTTGTTACGTGTGCATTAGTAGGTTGTTATGACATAATAAATGCACACTAATAGACATTGATGAATCAGATATCGATGTGTGATTGTGTGTATTTGAAATAAAATACTATAGTGGTGTATCCCACATTGGTGGGATGTAAAACTTGTGCCTTGTTTTTCCTCTATAAATAGAGAGGTAAACTAAGTTGCAACACACACCAAACCTTACACACAACACAAGCATTGTTGCAAGGTTTTTCCAACTTCTTCTTCTACATTTCTGGTTTCTTTTATTCGAACATTTTTTAGGTTTACGGTTAACTCCGGCAGTACTACTGCTCCGACTGTTGTACCTTGGGAAACAACGAGTTCTCTTGGGAGACTCGAAATATTGTTTTAAGGGCCCCGTGTTCAACATGATCCTCAGCCAAACCGTTTACATTTTTTTTCCGTATTGTATTTGGTTTATTTCTTTGATTCTGTATTGTATTTCAGATTCTTGTATTGTAAAACTGTTTGTTAATTTTCTGTTTATTTACTCGATTCACGAATTCGGTTCCTACAATCTTAAAACAATATTTTTAAAACCGTTTCGTGAAAACTTTGTTTAAATTTTCAGAAATTATTCTGTTTTGATCCAAACCAGTTTTGTTTCAAAATAGTATATGTTTTAAAAACAATTTTTTCTTTTCTGTTTTGGTCTCAGAATCAAGAATTGGATCTTCAAAGTTGGACTTAGACAGATTCGTTCTTGGTTTAACATTCTGAAATCAGAAAAGGCTCCTTTTTGGGCTGTTTTTGGCTATCTAGCACGAGATAGCTTATCGTGAAAACTTTGTTTAAATTTTCAGAAATTATTCTATTTTGATCCAAACCAGTTTTGTTTAAAAATAGTATATGTTTTAAAAACAGTTTTTTCTTTTCTGTTTTGGTCTCAGAATCAAGAATTGGATCTTCAAAGTTGGACTTAGACAGATTCGTTCTTGGTTTAGCATTCTGAAATCAGAAAAGGCTCATTTTTTGGGCTGGTTTTGTTATCTCGCACGAGATAAAGCTATCTCGCACGGGATAAATTTATCTGGCAATTTTCAGAATTTTCTGAAATTTTTTTCTAAGTTACTAACTTGGTCTGTTTTCTGTTGCAAGAATGACAGGACCAACCCCAAACTGTGACACCCGGTAAATTCCCAATCCCTTAAACCAAGTAATCAACCTAAATATTAGGTAATTATGTTATATGCGCCTTGCGCGAGCGCGCCATGTTAGTCAGCGCGTGCATTTGTTATGTGCGCCCTGCGCGAGCGCGCCATGTTAGTTAGCGCGTGCATTTGTTATGTGCGCCCTGCGCGAGCGCGCCATGTTAGTCAGCGCGGGCATATTATGTGCGCCCTGCGCGAGCGCGCCATGTTAGTCAGCGCGGGCATATTATGTGCGCCCTGCGCGAGCGCACCATGTTAAGAACCAGCGTGGGCATATGTTATATGCGCCATGCGCGAATGTTTTGGCTTTATGTTTTCATGTACCTTAACGTTATGTTGTCTAATGGGTTGACCATCCCGCATGATGCTAAGGCGGGTGCATCCTAAATCGTTTATGCGCGTGCGGAAAGGAACTAACCTCCCCGCATGGCGGGAACATTGAGAGCTAGTTTGTCTGAAGCTCCAAGATGGAATTGACTTCAACATGACTGATCACTATGTTGAAATACCAAGACCACCTGGAGAATCTACAAATGAAACTCAATGTCCCTAACTGCGAGAAGGTTACGCACCTACCCGCAGCAAAGAAATGTCCTTCACTCAGAAAGCTATGCGCACAAAGTGATACGCACAGAACACTTAGTCTATTCTCCAGATGTAAGGAGATTACTCCCGCCCAAAAGAAAACAGTAGCGTGTTTCAGAGATTTTCCACTTTTTACTGTACACTGACAAAAGTACCTGAAAAAGCATACTGTAACATGAAAAGTCAACTGTCAGCCACCCTATTCTCACCAACCCCAGACCTGCATGTCCTGACCAAATCAAATCAAATCTTTTATCCACTACTCCACTTTTAAATAAACAATAATAATTTCCATACTTGATCATCATTACACCTAGATATGAAAAGATTACAATACCCTAAAGCAAGGGATTGTGTTCCCTTGAGTTTGCCTATAAATATGTAACCTAAATTATCACCCAAACACACTTCAAACTTCTCTCTTAAGAACTGCAAACTTGCACTAAACATCTCCCAAGCATCCGTTATTTTCAATTCCGTTCCAGTTACTAGGTAAGCCAAGATTATAAACTTGAGATCTACTTTCCAAACCTTATATTCTCCTATTTCTTATATACCTCTTGTTATTTAATCGTATTCTAGACCTTCAATTCAAAGGCCAACACCAAGAAAACCCGAATCTCGATTAATCCCTTAACAAGAACCACATGTGAGTCTCACAGCCCCTATTTTCACTGTTTTCACTATTTTTAAACTGTTTTCGAGGCGAGGGACACGTACTTAAATTACGATTTATCATGTTATACTTACAAGTTATGCAAACGATTGTGTTTAAATTATGTTTCATGATGAGCAATGCAAACGGTTATCTATGGTTTACGATGTATGTGCGCCAGAATTCGAGTAAGTGATCACTTTACCATTGGAACTCTAAGGGTAGGGACTGCTGGTTTGATCCGCCCACTCGTAGGGGTCGCACCTCTTACACAGACGAGTGCCTAGTATGGTCATGGGGCAGTACTATGGGTTTGAGCCCGCTCGTAGAGGTCGCTCCTCTTACGCAGACGAGCGCCTTGTTTTCCGGCACAACGTCTGCGCGTAACCCGCGGGACGGTATTATTCGCTCGTAGTGGCAGCGCCACTTACACAGACGAGCACGGTTTTTCAGATGTGTCCGCGCGTAACCCGCGGGACGGTATTACTTGTTTCGCTCGTAGTGGCAGCGCCACTTACACAGACGAGCACAGTTCCCAGAAATGTTCGCGCGTAACCCGCGGAACGATTTTATCAGAATATGTTGAAAGAACTATGTTTTACCAAGCATGTGTTTTAATGATGCTATCAGAATTATGTTTCAGAATGATTTTTATCAAGATTATGATGCAATACGATTTATCAAGTTACTAAAACTTGTGAACTCACTCAGTTTATACTGATTCAAATGTTTTACGTGTCTTTCAGGGGATAACTAAGTAGCGCATGGAGTCACACTTAGAGCACCTCACGCTGAACATCTAAAACTAGCTTTTTGGAAGATTTTAGTTCTATCCCTTCGATGCGCGCGGTTGTTCCCGCCGCGCAAGGGGATATGGCGTGGAAATCTTCAACAGCTTTTACACTTGGATGTTTTTATGTAATTTTTAAACAATGTAATGTATTTGTATTAAACATTTCACGCGCAATGAAAATCTTACTTTGAATGTTTGCAATGGCCCGTGCTTAAGTATCAATCCCCACTCGCGCGCGCCCGGCTGTTTCCGCCGTTCAGGGCCGGGTGTGACAGATTGGTATCAGAGCACTGGTTATAGCGAACTAGGAAAATAAGTTTTAACCTAGACTATAACCGTTGGGGAATCGCATGAAATATTTTTCAAAGAAAATATTTTCAAAAGAAACTATACACACACTTAGGAACACGGGTCGCACAGTGTCTAGTGAATAAAGATAAAGAACATTATGTGCTCAGAGTACATGCGCTAAGTTTAATATATTTTCACTCTTTTAAAGCGAGAATGCCTCCAACTAGAGCCAAGGGAATTACCATGACACCCGAGGAACTCGCGGAAATAATCGCGCAGGCGATCGCGACACATGAGGCCAGCAAGGCCGAATCTAGTCAGGGTCGTCAGAACGAGACCCCAGAACCCGAATCAGGAGCCTTGGACAAAGGGTGCTCCTATAAGACATTCATGGCCTGTAGGCCTTGGCCATTCAAGGGTACCGAAGGGGCCATTGGGCTCTACAACTGGATTGACAAGATGGAGACAGTTCTCTCCATTAGCAGATGTAGTGAGAACCAGAAGGTCCTTTACGCGACATGCATGTTCCAAGAAGCAGCTTCGTCTTGGTGGAAGCTTCAAGTGAAGACTTTGGGGCGAGAAGTTGCTCTTCACAAGACCTGGGAGGAACTGAAGGAAATGATGATGAGAAAGTTCTGCTCTCGCGCAGAAATCCAGAGTCTGCAGCAGGAATTCTGGAACCACACCATGGTAGGAACGGATATCGACGCCTACAACAACCGGTTCAACGAGCTTTGCCAGTTGGTGCCAGACATGGCAAACACGGAGGAAAAGAAGATCGAGAGGTATATTTTTGGGTTACCTCCTGTTGTTAGGGTTCCGCTCAACGCCGCAGCGCCTCCAACCTTTGATGAGGCGGTAGCGCGGGCCATCACTCTTACAAGGGATACGGTCCGTGCGGGTATGTTGACTACGCGCGGAAACGAGCAGCGAACCTCTGACTCCAAGAGGAAATGGAACTCTCACCACCGAGGGTCCGACTCCAAGCAACCACCGTTCAAGAAGCAGGAAAGCGCAAGGGTTTACGCGATCCAAGCCGCGGAGCCATCAAGGAAAGGATACAGCGGGCCTTACCCATGGTGCAACAAATGCAAGTTTCACCACGAGGGTGAATGCGCGAGCGTCACGTGCGCCAAATGTAACAGGCCAGGGCACAAGACGGTGAATTGCCGTGCTAAAGAAGAGCGAGCCAGTGACAACTGCTACGCATGCGGAAAGCCAGGGCATTTCAGTCGGGATTGCCCGCAAAGGGGAAACCAAGCTCGCGGGAGAGCTTTTGTGATCGGCGCGGGTGAAGCTAAAGAAGAGCCGAATGTGGTAACCGGTACGTTTTTGCTTAACGGCCATTTTGCATCTGTCTTATTTGATACTGGCGCTGACCTAAGTTTTATATCTGCTGAGTTTAAAAACTCCCTAGGCTTAGCAACCAGTAGGCTAGACACGCCTTATACTATAGAACTAGCTAATGGTAGGCAGTTATGCGCGAACGAAAGAACTGAACAATGTGTAATAGTCATGGGAGGTCACGAGTTCAATATTAACTTGTTGCCAATAGACTTGGGAAGTTTTGACATGGTGGTAGGTATGGATTGGTTAGTCGAGAACCACGCAGAGGTTATTTGCCATGAGAAGCAGGTTCGGATCCCACTGTTGAACGGAGAAACCTTGGTAATTCAAGGGGAAAGAAGGGGAGTTGCGACGAAACTGATTTCGTGCCTAAAGGCGCGCAAGTGCCTAAGGAAAGGGTGCTACGCCTTCCTGGCGCATGTCATAGAGAAGAAAGGAGATGAGCGAAGAATTGAAGACTTACCAGTAGTGCGCGAATTTCCAGAAGTTTTTCCTGAAGATTTGCCCGGATTACCGCCGCCGCGACAAGTCGAATTTCGTATTGATTTAGTCCCAGGAGCTGCGCCAGTAGCTCGAGCGCCTTATCGATTAGCTCCATCTGAGATGCAAGAGCTATCCAATCAGTTACAGGAACTATTGGATAAGGGTTTCATACGCCCAAGCTTTTCACCTTGGGGAGCTCCAGTACTGTTTGTTAAGAAGAAGGATGGTTCCTTCCGGATGTGTATTGACTACAGGGAGCTGAACAAGCTGACAGTCAAGAATCGGTACCCCTTACCGAGGATTGACGACTTATTTGACCAGTTACAGGGATCCAGTTATTATTCGAAGATAGATCTACGGTCAGGATACCACCAACTTAGGGTCCATGAGGAAGATGTGCCGAAAACAGCCTTCCGAACTAGATACGGCCATTATGAGTTCTTAGTGATGCCTTTCGGGCTAACTAATGCGCCGGCTGTGTTCATGGATCTGATGAACCGCGTGTGCAAACCATACTTGGACAAGTTTGTGATTGTGTTTATAGATGATATTCTGATTTACTCTCGGACCAAGGCCGAGCATGAGCAACACCTGAGATTGATTTTGGAATTGTTGAGGAAAGAAAAGTTGTATGCGAAGTTTTCCAAATGTGAGTTTTGGCTTAGAGAAGTTCACTTTCTCGGTCACGTTGTAAACGAGAAAGGAATACACGTTGATCCTTCCAAAGTCAAGGCCATCGAAAACTGGGAAGCGCCAAAAACCCCAACTGAGGTGAGGCAATTCCTAGGACTAGCTGGCTACTATCGACGCTTCATTGAGAACTTCTCCAAGATAGCTCTACCACTGACCGCGCTAACTCAGAAAGACAAGAAGTTTGTTTGGGGCGAAAATCAGGAAACAGCATTTCAAATGTTAAAACAGAAGTTATGTAGTGCGCCAATTCTGTCTCTGCCCGAGGGGACGGATGACATCGTCGTTTACTGCGACGCTTCACATCAGGGACTCGGATGTGTCCTTATGCAGCGAGACAAAGTCATAGCGTATGCCTCGCGCCAACTCAAGACCAATGAAAAGAACTACACAACGCATGATCTGGAACTTGGAGCGGTTGTCTTCGCGCTAAAGATTTGGCGCCATTACCTCTATGGTACAAAGTGTATAATCTTTACGGATCACAAGAGCCTTCAACATATATTTGATCAAAAGGATTTAAACATGAGGCAACGAAGATGGGTTGAATTGTTGAATGATTATGATTGTGAAATAAAGTATCATCCTGGAAAGGCGAATGTAGTAGCAGACGCGCTAAGTAGGAAGGAGCGAATAAAAACGCTACGAGTCAAGGCTCTAAGGTTGACCATTCACGCAGATCTCTCTACCCGCATCCGAGACGCTCAGCAAGAAGCCTTGAAACCAGAGTTTGTTAAAAACGAATGCCTTGGGGGTATGATTAAGAGTTTAGAACTTAAAGAGAACAGCAATCTATATTTCGCTAACCGCATATGGGTCCCTCTCAAGGGAGGATTGCGCGAGCAAGTATTAAACGAAGCTCACAAGACACGGTATTCCGTACATCCTGGCGCAGACAAGATGTACCAAGATGTTAAAACGCTATATTGGTGGCCCAATCTCAAAGGCGCCATCGCGACGTATGTCAGTAAGTGCCTGACGTGTTCGAAGGTAAAGGCTGAATACCAGAAACCATCAGGGTTGCTTCAACAGCCAGAAATTCCCATGTGGAAGTGGGAACAAATCTCTATGGACTTCATCACCAAACTGCCAAGGACACCTGGGGGCTACGACACGATCTGGGTTATTGTAGATCGGCTAACTAAATCAGCACACTTCCTGCCGATCAAGGAAACCGATAAGATGGAAAAGTTAGCCCGATTGTATATTCGAGAAGTAGTTTCAAAACATGGAGTCCCGGTGTCCATCATTTCTGATAGAGATAGTCGGTTCACCTCAAGATTTTGGAGATCGTTACAAGGGGCTTTAGGTACTCGTCTTGACATGAGTACGGCATATCATCCCCAAACGGATGGGCAAAGCGAGCGAACAATCCAGACATTGGAAGATATGCTGCGCGCGTGCGCAATCGATTTCGGTGGTAGCTGGGATACTCATCTCCCTTTGGTCGAATTTTCTTACAACAACAGTTATCACACAAGCATCAAGGCTGCGCCGTTCGAAGCTTTGTATGGGCGCAAGTGTAGATCCCCACTGTGCTGGGCTGAAGTGGGCGACAAGCAAATGACTGGTCCAGAATTGATCCAAGAAACAACAGACAAGATTTTTCAGATACGGGATCGCCTTAAGACAGCGCGCGACAGACAGAAGAGCTACGCAGATGTGCGAAGGAAACCGTTGGAGTTTCAAGTAGGGGATAGAGTACTTTTGAAAGTCTCTCCATGGAAAGGAGTCCCCCGTTTCGGCAAGCGAGGAAAGTTGAATCCGCGCTACATTGGACCATTTGAGATCCTGGAGAGGATCGGTCCGGTTGCTTATAAACTCCGTTTACCCGCCGAACTCGGTGGAGTTCATGATACGTTCCATGTATCCAACCTCAAAAAGTGCTTATCTGACGAAACGTTGATTTTGCCGTTGGAAGAGATTCACATCGACAAACAACTGCACTTCGTAGAAGAACCTATAGCAGTAACCGATTGGAAAGAACAAAAGTTACGCAGAAGCAGAATCAAGTTAGTAAAGGTTCAATGGAACTCGAGGCGTGGGCCTGAATTCACTTGGGAAAGAGAAGACCAGATGCGCATGAAATACCCACACCTCTTTCAGAGCATGGCTTCTGCCAGCAACGTCTCCTAAATTTCGGGACGAAATTCGTTTAACAGGGGGAGAATGTGACACCCGGTAAATTCCCAATCCCTTAAACCAAGTAATCAACCTAAATATTAGGTAATTATGTTATATGCGCCTTGCGCGAGCGCGCCATGTTAGTCAGCGCGTGCATTTGTTATGTGCGCCCTGCGCGAGCGCGCCATGTTAGTCAGCGCGTGCATTTGTTATGTGCGCCCTGCGCGAGCGCGCCATGTTAGTCAGCGCGGGCATATTATGTGCGCCCTGCGCGAGCGCGCCATGTTAGTCAGCGCGGGCATATTATGTGCGCCCTGCGCGAGCGCACCATGTTAAGAACCAGCGTGGGCATATGTTATATGCGCCATGCGCGAATGTTTTGGCTTTATGTTTTCATGTACCTTAACGTTATGTTGTCTAATGGGTTGACCATCCCGCATGATGCTAAGGCGGGTGCATCCTAAATCGTTTATGCGCGTGCGGAAAGGAACTAACCTCCCCGCATGGCGGGAACATTGAGAGCTAGTTTGTCTGAAGCTCCAAGATGGAATTGACTTCAACATGACTGATCACTATGTTGAAATACCAAGACCACCTGGAGAATCTACAAATGAAACTCAATGTCCCTAACTGCGAGAAGGTTACGCACCTACCCGCAGCAAAGAAATGTCCTTCACTCAGAAAGCTATGCGCACAAAGTGATACGCACAGAACACTTAGTCTATTCTCCAGATGTAAGGAGATTACTCCCGCCCAAAAGAAAACAGTAGCGTGTTTCAGAGATTTTCCACTTTTTACTGTACACTGACAAAAGTACCTGAAAAAGCATACTGTAACATGAAAAGTCAACTGTCAGCCACCCTATTCTCACCAACCCCAGACCTGCATGTCCTGACCAAATCAAATCAAATCTTTTATCCACTACTCCACTTTTAAATAAACAATAATAATTTCCATACTTGATCATCATTACACCTAGATATGAAAAGATTACAATCCCCTAAAGCAAGGGATTGTGTTCCCTTGAGTTTGCCTATAAATATGTAACCTAAATTATCACCCAAACACACTTCAAACTTCTCTCTTAAGAACTGCAAACTTGCACTAAACATCTCCCAAGCATCCGTTATTTTCAATTCCGTTCCAGTTACTAGGTAAGCCAAGATTATAAACTTGAGATCTACTTTCCAAACCTTATATTCTCCTATTTCTTATATACCTCTTGTTATTTAATCGTATTCTAGACCTTCAATTCAAAGGCCAACACCAAGAAAACCCTAATCTCGATTAATCCCTTAACAAGAACCACAGGTGAGTCTCACAGCCCCTATTTTCACTGTTTTCACTATTTTTAAACTGTTTTCGGGGCGAGGGACACGTACTTAAATTACGATTTATCATGTTATACTTACAAGTTATGCAAACGATTGTGTTTAAATTATGTTTCATGATGAGCAATGCAAACGGTTATCTATGGTTTACGATGTATGTGCGCCAGAATTCGAGTAAGTGATCACTTTACCAATGGAACTCTAAGGGTAGGGACTGCTGGTTTGATCCGCCCACTCGTAGGGGTCGCACCTCTTACACAGACGAGTGCCTAGTATGGTCATGGGGCAGTACTATGGGTTTGAGCCCGCTCGTAGAGGTCGCTCCTCTTACGCAGACGAGCGCCTTGTTTTCCGGCACAACGTCTGCGCGTAACCCGCGGGACGGTATTATTCGCTCGTAGTGGCAGCGCCACTTACACAGACGAGCACGGTTTTTCAGATGTGTCCGCGCGTAACCCGCGGGACGGTATTACTTGTTTCGCTCGTAGTGGCAGCGCCACTTACACAGACGAGCACAGTTCCCAGAAATGTTCGCGCGTAACCCGCGGAACGATTTTATCAGAATATGTTGAAAGAACTATGTTTTACCAAGCATGTGTTTTAATGATGCTATCAGAATTATGTTTCAGAATGATTTTTATCAAGATTATGATGCAATACGATTTATCAAGTTACTAAAACTTGTGAACTCACTCAGTTTATACTGATTCAAATGTTTTACGTGTCTTTCAGGGGATAACTAAGTAGCGCATGGAGTCACACTTAGAGCACCTCACGCTGAACATCTAAAACTAGCTTTTTGGAAGATTTTAGTTCTATCCCTTCGATGCGCGCGGTTGTTCCCGCCGCGCAAGGGGATATGGCGTGGAAATCTTCAACAGCTTTTACACTTGGATGTTTTTATGTAATTTTTAAACAATGTAATGTATTTGTATTAAACATTTCACGCGCAATGAAAATCTTACTTTGAATGTTTGCAATGGCCCGTGCTTAAGTATCAATCCCCACTCGCGCGCGCCCGGCTGTTTCCGCCGTTCAGGGCCGGGTGTGACACAAACACTTCTAATGCTACCCCTGTTGTCCATTTAACCACCCCAGCCAATGTGGGAGCGACCACAATGGCTAACCATGCTGAAAAACCCGAAAAGTTCACTGGTGTCCACTTTAAGAGGTGGCAGCATAAAATGTTTTTCTACTTGACAACCTTGAACTTAGCACAGTTCTTGGAGAAAACAGCCCCTATACCCACTGCCCAAGATGATGCCCAAAGTGTGAGTGCTTTGGACGCTTGGAAACATTCTGAATTTCTATGTCGCAGTTACGTGCTCAATGGTTTGGCGGATCTATTGTATAACGTCTATTGTGGGATAAAGACTGCCAAAGAACTATGGGAGTCTTTAGACAAGAATTATAAAACCGAAGATGCGGGAACAAAGAAATTTGTTGTGGCCCATTTTTTGGACTTTAAAATGGTTGACTCCAAGACTGTGATCACCCAAGTCCAAGAACTGCAAGTTATACTTCATGAAATTCATGCCGAGGGTATGACACTTAGTGAAACGTTCCAAGTTGCAGCCATAATTGAAAAGTTGCCTCCTAGTTGGGTTGAGTTTAAGAATTATCTTAAGCACAAACGAAAGGAGATGACTATTGATGAATTAATTGTTCGTCTTCGAATTGAGGAAGACAATAAAACGGCTCAAAAATCAGCTCGTGTGGAGCCAATGGCTAAGGCCAACATGGTTGAACTTGGACAATCTTCTAAGGAGGGGGGGGCATAAGGGTAAGGGTAAAATGAATAAGGGAAAGGGAAAGGTGAACCTTGGACCGAAGAAGGAGGCTGTGAAAAAGAAACCTCAATCTTCAAACTTCCAAGGTGTTTGTTACAATTGTAATGAGAATGGCCATCGTGCGAACCAATGCAAGAAGCCTAAGCGTGAGCGTGCGCATATGGTGGATGAAAATGGTGAACTGTTGGTGGCAATGATCACCGAGCTCTCGACAATGATTGAAGAAATCAATCTTGTGGGGGACAAACCGCAGGGATGGTTCATTGATGCGGGTGTGACCCGTCATGTGTGTGGTGACAAGACCCTCTTTAGCACCTTTAAGGAGGCTGCTAGTGATGCTAAATTGTTTATGGGGAATCAAGCAACGGCCGACATCAAGGGTGAAGGGAATGTGATCTTGAAGATGACTTCGGGAAAAGAGCTTACTTTGAGCAACACTTTGTATGTGCCCGAAATTCGTAAGAATTTGGTTTCGGGTTGGTTGCTTAATAAGTTTGGTTTTTGTTTAGTGTTTGAGTCGGACAAGTTTGTCTTGACTAAGCGTGGAATGTATGTTGGTAAGGGCTATGCCCTCAATGGTATGTTTAAACTTGATGTAACCGTGATTGGAAATGAAATGAATAAGGCATCTACTTCTGCTTATATTATTGAGTCTTTAAATTCAAATGTTTGGCATGGTAGATTAGAACATGTAAATTTCAATTCACTTCGTCGTTTAATTAAATTAAAAAGCATACCAACATTCCACATTGATACAAACTCGAAATGCGAATCATGTTGTAACACCCCGTAACCGCAGCGGAAACGTAAACGGGATGCAACAGACACTTCTGATATCAACATCATTGCTTATAAAGAAAACACCACTACATTAATTTACATCATATTACATTGTTCCGAGTTTAGTTCCCGTCTAGGCGATAGCACATAAGTTTTACCAACATTACATTAACATATTTAATACAAAAAGATCATTCAGCTTCCACAAAAAGCACGCATCATCAAGCATGTAGCACTTATTCCAGTTTGGGAGTACCTAGAAAGCATGTAAAGAAAACGAGTCAACTACGAATAGTTGGTGAGTTTCACTAATTTAAACGACAGTGACAAATCATTATAATAATCATATATTAGCGATGTAATTATGCTGAGCCCACAAGTGAAACCTCTGACTATCCACATACAACCCCGTGGCATACTCCGCCCACGGACCTGCCCCAAACCGCTATGCCTAACATTACATAGCAAAAATATATATAACAACAAAATAGACATGTGCAACTGGCTGAGAAACATCAGCAAATCCATGCCGGACCAGTTGGGTTTGTCAGACCAATAGTACTATTCACACTCTACCGGCTTTCAGTTAATCACTCGTGTTTACAATGTTAGCAACTCAGACAATTACCTTCTTAGTACATTTCCGTACGATTCCCGTACATTAAAATATATATAAATCCACGCAAATCCATGCGTTCAGTATGTATTTAAACATTTTAATAATAACATGCTTTCCGCCCCGGGAAAATATTTAAAAACAATTCAAAAAAAGGGGCTCGTGAAACTCACCTTATCGTAAGCAGCATGTAACACAGTACGTAAGCTACTAGTCCGGATCTTTAATACGATCCCTAAGTTCGTTACTATACAATCACTATTAATATAACTTTAACCGTGTTAACCGGTACATCTGAGGACACTGTTAACCCAGTACTGTACTCGTTCTGGGGGCAATGTTAACCCAGAAACACTTCCCCGGACTCAGATTGTGATATCGTTTAGAGTTCACTAGTCAAAATTACTATTAGTCGTTTTTCCCGTTTTGCGTGCCTAGCACGGTTATTCGTTTTTACGTTTCAAAATGGAGTTTGGTCACACACGACCCGAAAATAGTTGTTGACCGATAAATTAATTGTAGTTGTGAAGTTAGAGCTCGGTTTAGACGCCCCGTTTGGCCGCGGGACCCGTTTCCGTCTTTATTGTACCGGAAACTGTTAAATCGGATAAAATTACTCAAATCATCCAAATTATTTTTGGATGATTTATTTTTACTTGTTTAACTCAATTATATGAAAATAGTCCATTTTTAGGGTTTTTATACACCAGTCAGCTCGTTTAGGCGAACTTTACCGGTTTACGCGTTTTAAGCTTTAATAGTTTGTTTTTATTTTCTTTTTAGCACAAATAATTATCCGTTTAGACTCGGATCTTGAAATTTTGAAAAAATCACTTTTTGACAGTGGAGAATTTTATAAAAATATTTCCAGAATTAATTTTTATATTTAAAATTTATTTATCTATTTTTAAACACCATTTAAACACTAAATATGTCGTAAATACCAAACGATCTTAGAAAAATCCCAAATTTTTCCTGGATGACCCCTGCCATCCACATGGTCCCCTGTAATTTTCCAGAACCAAAATCTCTTTTTACATGCCATTTTCACTAAAACCGAGCTAGAAAACCCTAGAACTCGTTTAACCGAAAATCCTACTTAGACTTCTCCAACTGACCTAAAATTTTGTGTGTGACTTATACATGTTATAAAAAGCTTATCTGGAATGGTCCAGAATTTTTCATGATATTTAACTATTTTTCACCATTTTTGGCCAAAACCGAGCATTAAATTCACCAAATATTCATCCTTTGTCCAAAAATTATCAAAATTTCACAGAACTCATATTTTCATATATCTAACACCTCGGTAAAATTTCATGACCTAACTCTAAACGTGTCACAATATGTCCAAAACACAAACATCATACAAAAACCGAACTACCTTGTGTTTCTAGCTTCAAATCGCAAGGATCTCGCTTTCTAGCCTTTGCTATCAACTAGATACAACACCTACAAGCACAATAACACCACACCAAGCAAGTTACACCCACAATCAAGCCATTTCTTTCATGGTTTCGGTTATGATTTAAAAACAAAGATTTAAACCGTAAAAATTCGTTTTTGGTTCGTTTAACTCCTTTCTTGGACCAAGATCCCTTGTATAACCCGTATACATCACTTGATCATGCAAGAATCGGTTTCATCTCGGGTTTTCACCCTTTTTCACTTGAAACCTCATTTTCTTGCAAATGAACTCAAGAAAAGAAGATGAACACGTACATAATTCGATTTTTACCTCGGTTTTCTTGCTAAAACTTTGGATCTTTAGATCATGAAGTTGAGAGAGTTGAAGATCATGGAGGTGTTTGTGCTTAAAAAAAATAACAAGGCTATGGGGTTGAACCCCTTATGCCGATCGGACCACAAGGTGAGGTGGGGTGGGACCCACCTCTCCATTTCTAGCCACATATTCAGATTTCTCTAATCTGGATAATGTTTTGGATAATCTGGTTCAGTTCGTTTTTCGGTTAAATGTCTAATTCGGCTTAAAACGAGGCTAAAATGGTCGTTTTCGGCTTAAAAAAAAAGAAATTTATTTAAAACCAATTTAAAACTTTAAAACTTAAACCATGACATTTATTATCCTAAATCATCATATTATTAATAATTGCGCATCTTTTACGGCTTGATCGATCGTCTCTTGCTTGGTTTGGTATTAAAGGTTTCGTTTAACGTACCGACGTACCATTAAATCGAAATTCTTTTTCTGTGCTTTAATTCACTTATCCTGAAGCTTTAACACTTCGTAACATCACTAAATATTATATATCTCGTCTATAATGTAATCCTCGATTCGTTTGGGCTTCAATAACCGTTAATCGGTTAATCGTATTTCCAATACGATTAACTGTATAATCGAGTATAATCCGTACTGTGAATCATACATACTTGTATAAACGCATTATAATTCACATATTCATTATTAAATAACACATAAATAGTATATACCGGTTAGGGTATACCTGATTTTGCCGGAATCGTTACACATGTGTTGAATCCAAACTTACAAGATCATCCTTCAAATCGGTTGAAAGAATAACCGAAACACTTGATTTAATTCACACCGATGTGTGCAATTTAAAAATGTAGGGGGAAACAAATATTTCATCATGTTTATTGATGATTGCTCAAAATATTACTATGTATATTTACTTAAAAGTAAAGATGAAGCAATAGAAAATTTTATCTTGTTTAAAAATAAAGTCGAGTTACAACTTATTCTCCACAATCAAATGGCATGGCGGAACGAAAGAACCGTACATTGAAAGAGATGATGAATACCATGTTGGTTAGTTCTGGGGTGAGCCATGACATGTGGGGGGATGCCATTTTAACGGCAAATTATCTTTTAAATAAGATACCTCTCAAGAATAGGGACGAGACTCCTTATAAGTTATGGAAGGGAAGAGAACCTTCGTACAAATACATGAAAGTGTGGGGGTGCCTAGCTAAAGTCACCGTACCACCTCCTAAAGCTCTTAGGATTGGTCCCAAAACTGTTGATTGCATTTTCATTGGATATGCTCACAATAGTAGTGCACACCGGTTTTTGGTACATGAATCCAAAAATCCAAATGTACACGTAAACACTTTCATGGAGGCGAGCCCCAATGCTGTCTTGTATTTTGAGCACGTGTTTCCTAAGTTAGGACACACACATGAGGCCTCATCATCACGAGCGAATGATGTAGGTGCAAGCTCGTCAACACAAAATGACGACTTGGTTCATGAAGGAACACATGAACGGCCCGAGACTGAGGATGGTGATTTAAGACGAAGCAAAAGACAAAAGGTTGCAAAATCCTTTGGTTCTGACTTCGTAAGCTTTATGGTTAAAGGTGAACCTAATACCTACCATGAAGCGGTGACCTCACCTGAAGGACCTCAATGGAAAGAAGCAATCAAGAATGAAATTGATTCGATCTTACAAAATCATACTTGGGAATTTGGTAGATCTTCCAATTGGTTGCAAACCACTTGGATATCGTTGGATATTCAAAAAGAAGATGAAAGCCGATGGAAGTATTGATAAATACAAGGCGAGGCTAGTGATCAAAGGTTTTAGACAAAAGGAAGGTCTAGGCTATTTTGATACTTACTCACCTGTAACACGTATAACCTCTATAAGGTTGGTGCTTGCAATCGCGTCTTTACGAAGTTTGGAAGTGCACCAAATGGATGTAAAAACGGCTTTTCTAAATGGTGATTTGGAAGAAGAGATATACATGGAGCAACCTAAGGGTTTCTCCGCCCCTGGTCAAAAGGGCAAAGTATGCAAACTCATCAAGTCTTTGTATGGCTTGAAGCAAGCTCCAAAACAATGGCACCAAAAGTTTGACCAAGTCATGATTAGCAATGGTTTCAAAATTAATGAGTGTGATAAATGTGTTTATGTTAAAAACACAAATGGAGGTTATGTTATTTTATGCCTTTATGTGGATGACATGCTTATCATTGGGAGCAATGATAAAATGGTTCAATCTACAAAAGACATGATAAAGGCATGATTTGACATGAGAGACATGGGTTTAGTTGATACTATTCTTGGAATAAAAATCATTAAAACCAAAGAAGGTCTTACTTTGAGTCAAGCACACTATGTCGACAAGATTCTTGAAATATTCAACAAGGAAGACAAGCGAGTGGCTCGTTCTCCTGTTGACACTACTATACATCTATGTAAAAATAGAGCTGAGCCGGTTGCTCAATTAGAGTATTCAAGAATCATTGGAAGTCTAATATATCTCATGACATGTACGCGACCCGATTTAGCATACGCGGTGAGTAGGCTAAGTAGATATACTAGCAATCCAAGTGTTCAACATTGGAAAGCTATTATAAGGGTGCTTAGGTACATAAGATACACAAGAGACTATGGTTTGCGTTATACCAACCATCCAGCTGTGATCGAAGGGTATACTGATGCGAACTGGATTTCGGATATGAAAGATTCCAAATCAACAAGTGGGTACGTGTTCCTACTTGGTGGGGCAGCAATATCTTGGAAATCATCCAAACAAACTGTAATTGCTAGATCCACAATGGACTCTGAATTCATTGCCTTAGACAAATCTGGGGAAGAGGCAGAATGGTTACGTCAATTCGTGGAAGACATTCCACAATGGCCAAAGCCGTTGTCGGCAATTTGCATACACTGTGACAGTGAGTCTGCAATTGGTAGATCTCAACGTTCAATGTATAATGGCAAATCAAGGCATATGAGACGTAGACATAACACGATACGACAACTACTGTCAACGGGTGTTATCACGATTGACCATGTGAGGTCAGAAGATAACATTGCAGACCCGTTAACAAAAGGCTTAAGCACGGATAAATTTTATAAGTTGTCGAGAGGAATGGGACTAAAGCCCGCGATAAAGGAAGTATGAGGGAAACCTAACTTAGCAGACTGGAGATCCCAAGAGCTAAGTTCAATAGGCAAACTTAATCATATGACCAGAGGCAGTCACTGTGGGAGAGTACCCCAAAACCAAAGGGAGTCTTGAACTTTCTAGTCCTTTCTCCTAGGGGAGTACCCTAAAACCAGTGACATTTGGGAGAGGTTAAGTGAAATAACCATGATGCTTTTAATGATTCATGGGAATCACCTGTGTTAGAGAGAAGTGTGGTCGCTTCGAATGGAATTGTGGGGAGGCGCAATTTCCTAGAGCTCTCGCAGAACCAGGACCGTGATCCATGACCATAACGGACACAAGAATGAGGGGTTGACCAGACCAGGGAGAGTATTGTGTGAAGGCATATTGTCGTCTACACAAATGGGGGTCTGTTCAAAGTCATCGCGACTACAAACCGCTAGGAGGCTAAGTATGCTTCACAACGGAAGGTTCAAAGGGTAACACCTACCTATCCGGCAATACTCAACTGCTGAAACTTACTTCGAAGAATCGATTTCCATTCATGTGGAGGATTGTTGGAAAATTTGTTACGTGTGCATTAGTAGGTTGTTATGACACAACAAATGCACACTAATAGACATTGATGAATGAGATATCGATGTGTGATTGTGTGTATTTGAAAGAAAATACTATAATGGTGTATCCCACATTGGGAGGATGTAAAACTTGTGCCTTGTTTTATCTCTATAAATAGAGAGGTAAACTAAGTTGCAAAACACACCAAACCTTACACACAACACAAGCATTGTTGCAAGGTTTTTCCAACTTCTTCTTCTTCTACATTCCTGGTTTCTTTTATTCGAACCTTTTTCAGGTTTACGGTTAACTCCAGCAGTACTACTGCTCCGGCTGTTGTACCCTGGGAAACAACGAGTTCTCTTGGGAGACTCGAAATATTGTTTTAAGGGCCCCGTGTTCAACACGATCCTCAGCCAAACCGTTTACATTTTTTTTCATATTGTATTTGGTTTATTTCTTTGATTCTGTATTGTATTTCAAATTCTTGTATTGTATTATATGAGTAATAAAACTGTTTGTTAATTTTTTGTTTATTTACTCAATTCACGAATTCGGTTCCTACAAGTAACCCTATATATGCCAGCTGATATATATGGAGAAGAGGAACAGTGGTCCTAAAAGCTAGATACGAATCATAAATATTGACAAGGAACATAATGCTTAATAAAAATATATAGCAACAATGCCCACATAGCATGTATAAAGTGTATGATACGAATAGAGTAAAGTATATAAATTGTACGTACATTCTCTATAAGTATTTGATCTAAAGACGTATGTGTGTTTTGTGTATATGTATTTGAAGAAACGTGGATCTACTCACTGGTAGCAGATCTACTTTCCTCGGTTTTGATTGTACTATTTCACCGATGGTTCTTCTGGATCAGTGTTCTTCCACCTACAAAATGAACAACGCCGTTAACTTACCCCTCAGAAAGGGACAGAGGGGTCCTCTTTGGGGTAACCCTCCGGCGTGAGAATAAGTATGTGTAGGAGAAGATAATGATGTGTGAGTAAGGGAATCTGGAGAGTATTGCTTAATCGCTCAATACTGTATGATTGTGTGACTGTGTGTTTGTATGTAACTGACTGTGAGTGAATGTAATTCAATATGATTGAATGTGATATCACTGCCTGTAACTGTCAATGATTGAGTATGAATGTGTCCATCAAAGTGGAGTTGATGCTGTATTTATAGTGCTAGGGTTTCCACTGATTGGGCTCAACCTCGTTGGCCTCCTCCAATCGCACTGCGCCACGTGTCCTCTGGGACACCTGGCGCTTTCTCGTTGGTTGTAATCGCGTGGTAGCACATGTGTCATGCTGAGTTGTCGACCTTTCATTTGGCAGCCGTCAACATCAGCATATTCTTACTCCTTAAAAAGATGCCTTCTGGAAGGTTGTCTGACGTGCACAATCAAGGTTGCCCTAATCCTGATTTGGATAAGGACGAGGTCGATTATGTGCATGTGTGATATGCGCCAATCCTGAGGATGCGCGAGGTCTTCTCTTTATTCTCACGCGCAGATATTTCATGCGCAGATGTGATATGCACGAGCATGTGATATGCGCCGCGCGCTGATGCGCCGCGCGCATATGTGATGCGCGAGCATATGTGTGCCTGGGCATATGATGCCTGAGCATGTTTTGTATGCGCCATGCGCATAGGTTTTGGCTTTGTGCCTTCATAATGTCTTTATCTTGTGGGTTGACCCGCCTTGCTCGGTGTTGAGGCGGGTACATACCTCTTCAAGCCCCCCCAGTCTAATGTGTGTCTTATCTCGCGCTAGCGCGGTAAGATAGATATTAGACTTACTGATTTGGTCTTTTTAATGGGGTTTTGTCGTTTTCTTGGTTGTTTCCATCGTTGCGCGAAGTTCTATCCACTTGGTTGAAACGAAGGGTCCAAACACGTGGTTGGTTGGTGGTGACGTGCGCCGTAAACGTGTCAGACGTTTCGTGTGCTCGAGGTGCTACAGTTGCCTTTCATGTCCCCTCGCACAGCTGTCTGGAACACGTGTCGCGCTCGCATTGGTTTGCACCTGCGAGTGGGGGCGCGTCTCTGCTCCGTGGCAGGTCCGTTACGTTTTTATGTCCCCTCAATAGTGTTAGGGACACGTGCCGCGCCCTCGTTGGCTTACACCTGCGAGTGGGGGCGCGTGAAATCCGATCAGTTGCCACTTTTCTCTCTCCTGGGCCTATAAAAGCAGGCCCTTAGGAAAAATTTTTATCTTCATCTTCATTGTTGTGTACTCCAAAGCTTCTATCTTTCCGATTTTCTGGTTATTTCTTCCTGATACCCTGTTATCTGTTGCTGTTGTTATTGTATGTCTGATAGTTCAGACTCCTCTAACCCCTCCATCACCTCTATTGCCTCTCGAAGACGCCGTGTGAAATCTGTGGTGATGTCGACATTGAAGCAAAAGGGCAAGGGGAAGAGGGTTGTTGAGACCACATCGGAAGAAGTAGGGAGGACCAAGGCCACGAAAAGGTGGAATGAAATCCCCTGCAAACTGAGGCAGGCCGACCTCGACAGCCTCATCTCGTCACAGGGTTTTCTCCCTGTGTTTGGCTGCATGTTGCCTGTGGCCGGGCAAACGGCGGCGGACCCGCCTCCCGGCTATATTTCACTGTACACCCATTTTTTCACCCACTGCAACCTTCGTCTTCCGATGACAAGGTTTGTAGGCGCGGTGTTACGGTTTTTTTGGATATATATATCCCAAGTCCATCCATTTGGACTTGTGCGCATGACTCATTTCGAGTTCATGTGCAAATCACAGCGCGAGGAGCCCACCCCTCGTCGCTTTCAATTTTTTTACAAGCCCAAGATCCAAGATTCTTGGATCTCCTTTATTCCTCGCAGTCAGAAGGTTAAGTGCAGCACCGTGTCATTCAAGAGCCTTCATGACTGGTCTGAGAGGTTCTTCTACATCAGGGCTGGTGTAATCCCCATCCGTATGACGATGCGCGCGATCGATTCTGCGCCCGCGGATGCGGATGTTATTAAGAACCCAACCGGCGCCTGGGTTAAGAAACTGACCGCCGAACCATCCCCCGCCAAGAAAATTCGTGAGGAGGCGCTGGTGGGGGTCGGCATGAGTAAGCTGTGGGCCGACAGCGCGGCGGAGCCTGTCATCCAAGTGGACGGCTTGCGTAAGTTATCGCATTGCTTTATTTCCGCGCTAATAAAATTTGCCTTTGCTGATATTATTTGTCTTGTTTTTGCGCAGTAACCAAGGATTTTTTCCACGCCGCCTACGACGATCAAGTGGAGGGTGGCTCCGTCCCGCTGGGCGCTGGGGAGGTGGGCTTCCCAGATCGCTTCGATGACATGTTCATCCCTGTGGATCTGGAGTTTGACTTTGATAGCGACGCGCCTGGTAGGCCTTCACACTTATGCTTATTCCTTTTGAATACCAAAGTTTATTAACAATTCTGTTGCTTGTATTTGCAGATGCGCTCGAAAACTACGAGCTGGAGCTCGCGGAAGAGGATGAGGAGGAAGAGGAGGCGCCCCTACTAAAGCGCAAAGCTAAGGGGAAATCTGGCGCAGGGGGCCGTAAGAGACAGAAGAAAGATGACACCCCTGTCGCTCATCCCCATGCTCAAACGAAGGGACCTGAGGAAACCCAGGTGTTTACCACCAAGGTTTCTTTAGCTTCCCTGCCTGTGAAAGTGGGCAGGCCTCCTGTCCACTTAAGGTATGGTGGCGTGACCTCCTCCCTTCGCACGGCTGAAGAGAGAAGCAGTGTCGCGCCTGCGAAAGGTATACTTTGGTTACCCATAATGGTTCAATGAGGGCGATTCTGATTGAATTATTATTAAATCTTTTCGCCTTTGAATGTTTGCAGGACCGGCGACGGTAGCAGATCAGCCGCAGGCGCAACAAGGTGCTGAGGCTGCGCCGGGGGCTGCTTCGAAGTCCCCTGTTCTACCCTCAGAAAAGGGTAGAATGAACTTTATGGCGATGTTCGCCGCGCGAACAGAATTGCGCGAAGGTATGTTTTGCGCCATTGTCTTCTGAATTTTTTGTTTTGATCAAATCATAAACCATTTTTTGTTGTTGATTTGTTCATAGGAGTTGTAGCTGGCGTACCAGCTGCTGGTGACACTCCTGGCGCCGTTGCCGGCGCCGCTGGTTCTGTTCCTGCTCCTGCTAGTGCTGAGTCTCCCCTTATTGGGATTACAAAGGAGCAGGAAGCCTTATTGCGCGCCGAACTGGCGGCGTCGAGACCTCCCTCGCCTCCTCCTACGCGCAGCCCTCTCCGCGAGGCTGGTTTGGGGCCCTCCAAGTCGCAGGAGAAGAGGCCGATTGAAGAAGATGAGGAGGATGAGGGAGCTCAAGCTGAAGACTCCTTCGGAGTCCGTGCCAGCCCTGCGATGCCACAAGACTTCGTAGCGCATACTTCTGGTGGGGCTGGCGCTGACTTTTCTGCTTCATCCCCGCAGGTATGTTTTAATTTATTGCTCCGCTGCGCGTACTTCCATATAAGTATGTTTTTATGACTTAGAACATTTCTTGTGTTTTGCAGGAAGGTGACCACGTTTACCGCCCGAGATGGAATATTAACGAAGACAGTTCCTTCCAATCCATGGGTGTATGCGAGGACTTCTGGGCTCATGCCGTGCCTCCTACTGAAAGGAGGTATCAGGAGGGGGCGCACTCGCGCTGACTTGCTCAACGATCACATTTTCGCTAGGTCGGCCTTCTTTTCTGCCTCCCAAGAGCTTCATCGTGAATATATTAAAGTACGCGATGCTCTTGTGGAAGCCCAGCAAGAGGCTAAGGTGGCTGCCTGGAACCTTTCTGATGCTCGCGCACGAGCTGAGAAACTCCAGGCGGAGCTCAGCGAAAACCGAGCAAGTGCCAACACCGCCTTTATTAAGCGCGGGCATGAGCTCCAAGCTGCGCGGGAGAAGCAGCAGGTGGCGGAGGCCGAAGTTGCCAAGTACGCGCGGAGAGTGCGTGACTTGGAACTGGAGGCGGAGGCGCGTGACCAAGCTATCGTCCAGAGTATCACTGAGAAATCATCACTGGAGAGCGAGGTTGCGCGCCTGAAGAAGTATTTGGCGGCCGCGCAGGCCGATAGAGATGAGGCCTTGGCGACGGCAGCGTCCAGCCGGGAAGCACTTGATGCTGCGCAGGCGGAGAAAGAAAAAATTTTGGCGGCAGCAGCGTCTGATAAAGAGGAGTTAAAAAAGACCAAGGAAACTGTTGAGTTATTAAACTCCCAGGTTCCTGCCCTCGAGACGTCTGTTGCCGGCCTCGCGCAGGATCGCCAATGGCTGGTGTCACAGGGCATGACTCGTTGCGCTTTGGCGATGAAATATTCTGGCGAGTTTCAGGCCCTTGTGATGGACTGCAATGCTGCCGCGCGCTTGGTGGGTCGAGCAGAAGGGTTTACGGATGGGTATGAATATGGGATATTGAAGAAGAACCCATCCGAGTACCCTTACAAGAGCGACGCGGCCTGCGTGGACATGGCCGCGGTGGGGGAAAAGTATATGAATACTCCCATCCCCATCCTTGTGCAGGTACCTTGACCTTAATGAGTTTTTCTTGATTAATTTTCCAAGTGTTTTGTACTCAATACTTTTCTAATGATTTGCAGATAGCTGCGCTTGCTGACCAGCCCGACCTCGGCGCGCTAAAGAAGTTGCTCGATGAATGCGAGGGGGCTGGTGGCGATGATGGTGGCGCGGGGGATGTTGCCCCTGCCAGCGGCTCTGGCGCGGCGAAAGAATCTGCTCCTGACACCGTCGTGATAGAAGACTCCATTGAGGAGGAAGAACTTGACTATGGTCAGTTCGGAGATGAGGAGCGGGCCGCGCCAGATGCTGCGGGAGATGATGAGGGTGATGAAGTGGCTGACGTCGACGTGGAGACTTGAGAAGCCCTTCATCTTTCTAATTTTTTTTTTTTTTTTTTTTTTGTTATACTTGTAATTTGTAACTCATCACACTTGTAAATTTCAATGCTATGGAATGAAATTTTTTTTCCCTTTTTCACATCTTGCGCATTTCCATTCATCTCTTCATGTTTGTTTGTATAGATATAAGATATGCTTGCACGTTAAAATAAGAACAAGGTTGTAAGGAAATTATTTACTTAACCATAGTCCTATTTTGTAAGTGGTTTCGCAGTATCTTGTTTATGCTGACACGCGCGATGACTTTTCACTATTCCTTTTTTGCGCGTCGTTGTCGCGCGTTTTTTATATGGAATTATGAGTTTTAGCCATTACGTGTCAGCATGTGTTACTCAGATATCCATTATGATTCCGCGCGCGACCTCGACCTGAAACCTTAACAACTATGATTTGGCATGTACTTTGCCTTAGTTGTGTTTAGGGATTTTTATGATCAGGCTGCGCGGGATGTAAGATGGATGTTTGTGAATGTTTTGAGCTAAGGCTCTTTGTTTTGGGCTAAGGCCCTGACGTTTTTAGAGTTAAGACTCGTTAACGTGTTTGAGCTAAGGCTCGTAGGTTTGGGCTAAGGCCCTGACGTTTTAGAGTTAAGACTCGTTAACGCGTTTGAGCTAAGGCTCGCGCATGTATGTTTTACTTCGTTTTATTTTGTTTTGAAGTCAATATAGTGTTGTCATATTGCTCCAAATTAATAAAGGAAGTGTGAAACATGTATGCAAAGGTAATAGAACAAATATTGAAAGATAGCGCGAATCATCATTCATGATGGCTTAAAAGCCTTGATTACATATTTGAATTTTTACATGAAGCATTTTCTAAGCTGTGCTGCGTTCCACGCGCGCGGTATCTTTTTTCCATTCAAATCTTTTAAAGTGTACGCGCCTTTCCCCAATTCTTCTGAGATTTGATAAGGTCCTTCCCAATTGGGGGACATTTTTCCTGGGGGTATTGCGCGGCTAGCTTCATTGTTTCGAAGGACAAAATCATTTTTCTTGAAGTGGCATTCTTTAACGCGCTGATTATAATATTTTTCCAGCTTTTTCTTGTACTTGGCTTCATTGATGATAGCCGCTTCTCTGCGCCCTTCAAGCAAGTTGAGGTCCAGTCTTCTTTCGCGCTCGTTATCAGTCTTGCTCATCATGAGTACCCTATGGGATGGGCATCCAATTTCTGCTGGGATCATAGCCTCTGTCCCATAGGTTAGGCTGAACGGGGATTCGCCATTGCTAGTTTTGCTTAATGTCCTGTGCGCCCACAGGACATTAGGTAACTCTTCGACCCAAGAATGGGTTTCTCCCTCCAACCTTTTCTTCAGCCCATTTAACAAACTTTGATTCGCGCGCTCCACTTGGCCATTCCCCTGAGGGTGGTAGACTGAAGTGAAGATTTGATTGATGTGCAATTCTTTGAGCCAGCTGGATATCTTCCTGTCAGTGAATTGTTTGCCATTGTCGCTCACAATTTCCATAGGAAGGCCAAAACGGCAAATGATGTGGCTCCAGATAAATTGCTTCATCGCCTCAGATGTGATTTTTGCTAGTGGCTTGGCCTCAACCCATTTTGTGAAATAGTCTACCGCCACTACCAAAAATTTCACTCGCCCTTGCGCTTGCGGCAGGGGCCCCACAATATCAATGGCCCATTTGTGGAAAGGCCATGCGGAGGTCACTGGAATCAAGTTGTTCTTTGGCCGCATGGTGTTTGGCGCGTAGCTCTGACATGCCTTGCATTTTTGGATTTCTTTTAGCGCATCCAAGTACATGCCTGGCCAATAGTAGCCTGAGCTCATTGCCTTGGCAACCACCATGCGCGGGCCAGCGTGTATTCCGCAGATTCCTTCATGAATCTCCCTAATCACATAGCTTGCTTCTTCAGCATCCAGGCATTTCATGAGTGGTCCAAGATAAGAGTGTCGATATAATGTACCATCAAGTAGTTCATAGTTCTGCGCCTTGTGTCTTATCTTTCTCGCCTGTGCGCGATCGTCCGGTAACTTCCCCTCCTTCAGGAATTCCATTATTGGAGTTATCCAGGATGAAGGGGTTGTATGAATTACAAGGACAGATTGCGTTTGCACTGACGGGTTGCTCATCACTTCCACCCTGACATCTTTGCCAAAGTGATCAAAATTAGTTGATGCCATCTTACTCAACGCGTCAGCGGCCTTGTTTTCGCTGCGCGAGATGTGTATGATTTTGAAGAAGTCAAACTGCTCAACGAGCTTTTTTGCCTGCTCTAGATATAGAGGCATGGTGTTCTCCTTGGCATCATAAAGGCCATTGACCTGTGCAGCTACCAAGTAAGAATCAACATGGGCCTCTAGCCTTTTAACTCCAAACTTGCGCGCAATGCGCAGACCAGCCAGCAGGGCTTCATACTCAGCCTCATTGTTGGTACTCTTGAAGTCCAACCTAATAGCATAAGTATATTCATGATTATCAGGGTCCACCAGTTTGAGGCCTGCGCCGGACCCTTCGCTGTTGGAGGCTCCATCAGTGAATAGCCTCCAAACATCTGCTTCATCATTTACTCGCGGAGGGTCTACCTCGCGCTGAGCTTCTTCAATCTTTCCCTCTGGGATTTCCGTGATGAAATCCGCTAAAACTTGACCCTTTATTGCTGGACGGGGCTTATAGGTGATCGTGTGTTCACCTAATTCCAGCGCCCACTTTGTCAACCTTCCGGAGAGCGCGGGGCGTCGCAAGACTTGCTGGATGTTGTAACCTGTCAGAACTTCAATAGGATGACCATTGAAGTATCTATGAAGCTTTCGCGACGCGTGTGTTAGTGACAAAACTAACTTTTCCATGATGGAATAGCGCGTCTCAGGGTCTGTCAGCACCCGACTCACATAGTATATTGGCGTTTGGATCCCCTTGCGATCCACCAATAATACTGCGCCGATGGCGCGGTCTCCAGCTGACAAGTACAATGTAAGGGTTTCGCCAGGAAGTGGAGCTGTGAGCGCGGGCAGCTTTATGAGACATTCTTTTATCTCACTGAAAGCTTGCTCAGCCTCAGGCGTCCACTTGAATTGGCTCTTCTTCAAGCAGTTCCTCAAAGTGTTAACGAATGGGGTAGATTTGCTGGCATGGTTCGCTAGGAACCTGTTGATTGACACCAATCTACCATTCAGCTTCTGAACCTCCTTCATGGTGGATGGTGAAGGCATGTCAAGGATGGCTTCCACCTTTTCAGGGTTCACCTTGAAACCATCCTTAGTGACCATTACACCAAGAAATTTCCCCTCTTCCGCGCCGAAAGTACATTTGCTCGGGTTGAGCTTCATGTTGACTTCCGTTAAGCGCTGAAGAGTTTCCTCGATGTCTTTGAGCATTTGTCTCTCCTCCCTGCTCTTGATCACCAAATCATCAACGTAGACTTCTAGATTTCTTCCGATTTGTTCACTGAAAACCGAATCCATAAGTCTCTGATAAGTGGCGCCCGCATTCTTTAAACCAAAGGGCATTTTTGTGTAACAAAAAACACCCTTGTCGGTTCTGAAGGCAGTCTTGTCTTCGTCTTGTGGCGCCATTTGAATCTGGTGATAGCCTTTGTAGGCATCCAGGAAACATTTGAGCTTGAATGGCGCCACGGAGTCCACCTTTGAGTCGATGTTTGGGAGGAGGTAACAGTCTTTCGGACATGCTTTGTTGAGGTCCTTGAAGTCAATACACATCCTCCATGACCCGTTGCTTTTCTTTACCATCACAGGATTGGCTACCCACGTCTGGTATCGGATCGGGCGGATGATGTTTGCGCACAACAGGTCCTCAACTTGCTCATTCATGGCCTTCGCCTTTTCATCCCCCATGATTCTCTTTTTCTGAGCAATTGGCTCCACCGACTTGAAAGTGTTAAGAGAATGTTGCGCCAAGTCTCGCGGGACCCCAGTCATATCGGAGTGTTGCCACGCGAAGACCGACGTGTATTTTGTGAGCAACCTTTTCATTCTCAATCTCGTTTCGTCTGAAATGGTAGCGCCAATTGTGACCGTTTGCTCTGGGAATTTTGGGTTTAAAATCCACTTCTCTGGCGCATTGTCCGCCATTGGAAGTTTCATTCTCCCTTCCCGCGGCGTACTTGTCACTGCGCACAAATGATCGCGGTAAACAAATGTTACGCCTGTTGGTGTAGGGAACCCCAATGCGCCGTGCGCTGGCGACGGTACAGCATTAAATTGGGCAATCGTTCCCCTACCCAGGATCATATTGTGGCATGACGTGGTGGGCAAGACCAAGAAGTTGACAACTTCGGCTCGCTTGTGCTCATCATCCCCCATAGTTAGTTCAAACTGAATTTGACCTAGGGGATGGATGATTTCATTTGAAACACCATAAATTGGTGCGTTCACCATCTCGAGCCGCGCTTGGTCTGCCGGGTCTAACTTTCTGAAACATTGCTCATACATAATGTCAGATTCGCTTCCAGTGTCCACCAGGACCTTTGACACTTCGTAATGAGCAATGTGTGTGGTGATGACGAGAGGGCTGCTGATTGAAGTGCCTCCCCTGATTCTTGGGAAGATAACTTGCTGCTCGCGCCAATCTCCGCTGATTTGGGCGCTTCTCTTTTTTGACGTCTGCCCTTGTCGCCCCCCTCAGCCACACAGATTCTTTTGTATTTCTTGCTGGCAGAGGCTCCTTCCGGTTGCTCATCTTCTATTCTTGGGTTTTTCACCAAGTGAGCCAGCCTGCCTGCTTTTACATCCTTCTCGATCGCATCCTTTAAATGATGGCATGCGTCGGTGTTGTGGCCCGGGGACCTGTGAAATTCACAGTATTTGCCACTGTTTTGCGGTCCCTTGTAGTGTAGTTGTTTGGGGGGCTTGAATTGGACATTCTCAGTACTTAACACCTGTGAAGGTGTTTTAGTGAGGGGAGTCCATAATCTTGGCAGAGGTCTGCTAGGATCTCTGCCTCCCTCCCTCTTGTCACCCTCCCCGCGATTACGAACATCTTTTTGGGGCTGGGGTGAGTTTGGTTGCGTTTGCTTTTCTGCGGAAGAAAAACTTGTTGGTTGCAACCTGGACCATACAGAGTTCTGTTTGGCCCTCTTCTCTTTGCTGCGCGGTGATTCAGCCTGATGCGCTCTTTCTCTTGCCCTATCTTGGGCAATCTGCTTTTCATTTCTCGCGAAGACTCGCAATGCTTCCATTAGTTTTGCCCAAGTGGTGGGCATACCATCTCTGCTTACGAGAGCTCGGCGGAGTTGATCACTGCGCGCGCCTTGTATAAAAGCCACGCGCAGGAGTTGCTCAGTTATACCCCCGATTGCCAGAGACTCCTGATTGAAACGAGTGATGTAGTCCTCAATCGTTTCATCATTCCTGCGCACGCAGTGCATGATGTCATCAGGATCGCGCGTGTGTCTGCGCTGCTGTACGAAGTGGGCTTGGAACTTTTCCAATAGTTCCTCGAACCCATCAATTTGCCCAGTCGGCAAGCTCTCGAACCAGACACGCGCCGCGCCCGTAAGGCAGCGGGCAAACATGTGACACCATGTTGGCATCGTCCAGCTCTCTAGGTTTCCCGTGTTATAGAAACCTTGCAAAAAGTCATCTGGATCTGTTGTGCCATCATATTTGCCCAGACCGCTTGGCATCTTGGTCTTGTGCTGGATGGGGGCCTTAGCGATGCGCTCAGTAAATTTTGAGTGCTTTACTAAGATGGCCGGCCTGTACGGCGTGGTTACGTCCACTTGCCCCCTCACTGGCGGGCTGTACGGCATGTGCAGATCCAGATCTGCTCTGGCTCCAGGCGCCATGTTGACAGGCGCGCGGAGTTGTGAGCCTCCTGCATGAGTATCTCGCGTCTTCCTCATGCTATGCACTTCCTCATCACTGAACTCAGTGTGTGCAGTGTGAACAGAATGTCCGTCTTCCGACGCGCGCGGCCTTTTTGTAGTCTGCTTATCAAACGCTTGCCTTTGTGTTTGGTCGGCTAGCTTTTTCTGTTTGACCATTTCATTGTACTTTTCCAGTAGACGCCGCTGCTCGTTTATGAGCCATTCATTCGGATCATTTGTTTCTTCTTCTGGACCCATTGGTCCTTTCAATTTCGCGCCGGCAAGATTTTGTAACGTGAGATCGTCTGGAGGAGTTTCAGTCTGGCCGTGAGGGGTTGTGATGAAGGGACGGTTACTGGTGGTGCGCGTAGAATCACGCGGCACCCTCAGAAACTGATGTCCCTCATTGACACCCTCACGTTCAATATCCTCCAGAGCTTGATCAGCGTTACGAACGCCAGAAACCATGGTGATTGATTTTTTTTTTTTTGTAGATCTGATGAGATCTGATTGCCGTTTGTAACAGTGGATGGCACCAATGAAGAAACGTGGATCTACTCACTGGTAGCAGATCTACTTTCCTCGGGTTTTGATTGTACTATTTCACCGATGGTTCTTCTGGATCAGTGTTCTTCCACCTACAAAATGAACAACGCCGTTAACTTACCCCTCAGAAAGGGACAGAGGGGTCCTCTTTGGGGTAACCCTCCGGCGTGAGAATAAGTATGTGTAGGAGAAGATAATGATGTGTGAGTAAGGGAATCTGGAGAGTATTGCTTAATCGCTCAATACTGTATGATTGTGTGACTGTGTGTTTGTATGTAACTGACTGTGAGTGAATGTAATTCAATATGATTGAATGTGATATCACTGCCTGTAACTGTCAATGATTGAGTATGAATGTGTCCATCAAAGTGGAGTTGATGCTGTATTTATAGTGCTAGGGTTTCCACTGATTGGGCTCAACCTCGTTGGCCTCCTCCAATCGCACTGCGCCACGTGTCCTCTGGGACACCTGGCGCTTTCTCGTTGGTTGTAATCGCGTGGTAGCACATGTGTCATGCTGTGTTGTCGACCTTTCATTTGGCAGCCGTCAACATCAGCATATTCTTACTCCTTAAAAAGATGCCTTCTGGAAGGTTGTCTGACGTGCACAATCAAGGTTGCCCTAATCCTGATTTGGATAAGGACGAGGTCGATTATGTGCATGTGTGATATGCGCCATTCCTGAGGATGCGCGAGGTCTTCTCTTTATTCTCACGCGCAGATATTTCATGCGCAGATGTGATATGCACGAGCATGTGATATGCGCCGCGCGCTGATGCGCCGCGCGCATATGTGATGCGCGAGCATATGTGTGCCTGGGCATATGATGCCTGAGCATGTTTTGTATGCGCCATGCGCATAGGTTTTGGCTTTGTGCCTTCATAATGTCTTTATCTTGTGGGTTGACCCGCCTTGCTCGGTGTTGAGGCGGGTACATACCTCTTCAGTATTCATATTAGCATCGTGTCAAAGCATGCATGTCTATACAAAATGCATTTTAGGCTCTTTTTTTTTCCTTTTAGTATTATACATTCTAAAATATCTTAGGTTTTTTCTTTGGTTTATTGTTAACGCGTATAGCAAAATGATCAGTCGTTAATCGTTTTAAGAAAGGGTGTTATTATAATATTGGCATATATGTAACTAGAATTATACATTTTTTGAAATCAACAAAATGTTACATGCAATTACATTGGAATCTTAATCCTTATTCCTATAATATATTCAGTTTTTTTATCTTTCCAATAGTTGAATGCCATTAAAAAAAACAGCCAGTCCGTTAACAAGTAGCTAGCGAGGAGAAAAAATTACAGCCACAATACAAAACAGACTATATGTCAAATATTCTTCACTTATCCCAATCAAGTATGACGCTCTTTGATCGATTTTTTATCCAAAAAAACGTCATTGACTTGATCTCGTCAATGATGTTTTCAACCCTGATGGGAATATCTGAGAATAAGAAATTATCACTAGCTCGCCATATACTCTAACAAGTGACCAGAACTATCGATTGCACCATCTTTATCTTGGTTGCATGGCCCGGAATGTGCTTATGCATATTAAGTAGATCATCCACTGAAAACGCATAAATAGGATGAATACCACGCCACTTGCTAATATCATGCCACACCACCCAAGCCACTCTGTGTGGCGCCACTCTGCATCCCGTAAACAGGTGATCCACATACTTCAAGTTGGACCATCCTATAATTCAGTTAAAAGCCTTTTTAAATCTTCTATATTTGATTTCTTATTCTATTCAATTAAAAAATATTTCTTTATTATTTTTTTAAGACGGTTTATCTTTTTTCCACTTTAAACCAAAAAAAAATAAATAAATAAAATAAAAAAAGTTATAAGCTTGTTTTGAGTGCCTTGTTTAGAGAAATGGATGAAATGCTTCTTAAACTTTTCTGTAAATTATAAAGGTGATGATAATATAAAGATTACATTTTGAGTGCCTTGAAAATTTTCTTTTTCTTTTGTTTCGTGGTAATTTGCCACTGACTAGCAATGGGATGAACTTATTGCACAGCTGGCATGGCCAACACATCTATTATTATAATATATAAAAACAAAATAATTTTTTATAATATAAGATGACGTAAAGTAAATTTGATATGTATGAATTCATTTGAATATAATAAAATACAATTATTCTTTACAACATTAGAAAAAATAGAACTTGTTTTCATTCACAATATTGAAAGGCGATTCTTTTTACGTGCTAAGATTTAAGAGAAGCATTTGAAAAAAGAAATATATTTTGTAAAAATGCCGGTAAACGCTTCATGCAGATAAAGAGAATATAATATAATTTCTAATTCCTACATTCACTACAACAAAGTCAATAATAGCAATCACCTTGTTTTCCCCGAATCTCATTTTACGAGGTTAACGAGGGGAAATATATATATAAATAGATGTTAGGGAAAAAAAAAGTTTTTTTTTTTTTTTTTTGAACGGTAGAAAAAAAAAAGTTTTACACCGCTTTAAAAGAAGAAATGGAGAAAAAAAAAGGAAAAATATTATGTGTATTTTCTTCAATCCATATCTTTTCAAATTGAAGTGATTTAAAATAAAACTTTAAACATACAAAATCTTTAACTTTTTTTTTCTATTCCCTTCGAACTTGAAAGCGTCAATAAAATCTTCTCTTTCATTCCCTTTCTCTTCTCTTTCCTTTATATTCTTTCGTATATTAAACTCGGAAACACGATGAATTCAACGAATCTTCTATTTTCTTGCATAATATATATTATCATAATATATATTACTAGTTTTTATCCCCTGTATTAAGGGGGTTGTTTTTCTTTTTCGTGTCTAATATTCATATTTTTTTTTGCATTTTAATTTTATGTATTATAAAAAAGTTAATAATATACTTAGGGTTTGATGATGAAATAATTTCACAAATAAATGACATGTTATAACCCGTTTAAAAGTTATGGGTTTGGTGAGACCCATGACCCGCTTATTTTTTATTACTTTAAAATTGTTTCTTATTATAAATAATATATTTTTCTTCAAAAATTGGATAAGTATATCCCTACTTTATAAGATTTACATATCAAATACTTGGTGATATTTATTTTTAAAACAGTGAGATGTTATAACTCGTTTAAGGTTATCTAGGTATGGTGAGACCCATACCGTGAATTCGGGTCAAATGCACTTGAAGTCTTCATTTACAAATAAAATAATACGGTGGCTTGAGTAAATGTAAGAAACAATCATAAAGCTTTTAAATGTTTTGTTTATTTACCGGGGTTGTTTTATATTATTTGTTTATAATATTTCTTTATGTTTTGAATTTTTATTTTATTTATTGTATGAAAGTTAATAATATAATGGTTTAATGATAAATTGTTTCACAGATAAATGAGATGTTATAACATGGTTTAAAAGCTATATGATTTGATGAGACCCAAGACCCATTTATTTTTTTTTACTATAAAATTGGTTTTTTAGTTATAAATAATATATATCTTTTTTTAAATAAATCATATATTAATTTTTAGTGTATCCCTACTTTATAGGATTTTTAATATCAAATATTTGGTGGGATTAGTTTTTAAGGGTAAATAAAATACAAAGGACAATAAATATGAGAAGGGTGAGAAGGAATCCAGTCCATTGATCATAGATTTGAATGGCTGAGATTAATTTAATAAATAAAAATTGATGGAAAGGGCATGAAGGTAATAATCCACCTTTGTTGATTTTCTCTCTCCACATGCAAGGCACATGTCAATTCCCCCAATCATTTTAAAATGTCCATAACTTTTTCAAACGACATTATTTTAAAAAAAAAGTCATCATAATAATAAGCGTTTTTTTATCTTTAATATGAGTATCATACTGTTATATAAAAATAAAAAAAAATTAATAGGTTTTTTAATTGTGTTTTTTTTGTTGTTTATTGTGTCATTGTGTTATATATATTCACCATTGTGTCTTACGTTTTAGGCCATTGTGTTATACGTATTCACCATTGTGTCTTACGTTTTAGGTTATTGTGTTATACGTATTCACCATTGTGTTTTACGTTTCAAGTTATTGTGTAACATGTATTAATCATTCTGTTTTATGTATTAGATAATTTGTTGTTATTTTATCATTATTTTTACATATTATTATTACACAATGGTGTTATTAGTATTTAAAAAACATAATGATGAGTTGAAAGACACAATGACGAAAAAACACAATGACGAAAAAAGACACAAAGATAAGCGAAAAGACACAATGGTGTGCGAAAAAAGAAACAATGGTGTGCGAAAAGACACAATGGCGAAAAAGACACAATGGTGTGAGAAAATACACAATGACGAAAAGAGACACAATGATAAGCGAAAAGACACAATGGTGTGCGAAAAGACACAATGACGAAAAAAGATACAATGATAAGCGAAAAGACACAATGGTGTGCGAAAGACACAATGGTGTGTGAAAGGACACAATGACGTAAAAAGACACAATTATAAGCGAAAAAGACACAATGACGAAAAAACACAATGATAAGCGAAAAGACACAATGGTGTGCGAAAGACACAATGGTGTGTGAAAAGACACAATGACGTAAAAAGACACAATTATAAGCGAAAAAGACACAATGACGAAAAAACACAATGATAAGCGAAAAGACACAATGGTGTGCAAAAAGACACAATGACGAAAAAAGACACAATGATAAGTGAAAAGACACAATGGTGTGCGAAAAGACACAATGACGAAAAAAGACACAATTAAAAGCAAAAAGACACAATGGTGTGCGAAAAGACACAATGACGAAAAAAAGACACAAGGATAAGCGAAAAGACACAATGACAAAAAAAGACACAACGATAAGCGAAAAGACACAATGGTGTGCGAAAAGATACAATGACGTGATTTTTGTTTTAAATTTTATATAACAAAAATCATACTCATATTAAAGATAAAAAACGCTTGTTATTATGATGATTTTTTTTTTTTAAATATCATACGAAAAAGTTATAAACGTTCTAAAATGATAGGGGTATTAACATGTGCCTTGCATGTGAAGAGAGAAAATATGTACAATTACCATTATACCCCTTTTTCATTTGGTTCCCACTTGACACATGTCAGTTATTTATGGCTTCTCACCCTTCTCATTTTTATTACCCTTTGTAGAATAACTTGACCATAGTTTTTAATTTAATCAGATATTATAACTCGTTTAAGAAATATATGAGTTTGATTAGACCCATTTCCATGAATTTAGGTCAAATGCATGAGAAGCCTCCATTCAAAAATAAAGGAAATCAGGTGACTCCAAAAAACGGGGGAGCGACCACATCACGACACGTAAGATTTTATTGTTTTCGTTTATATATATTATAGATATATGCTTTTGAAAAGACAAATTTTTTGTTCCTATTATAGAACTTAAACCAACAACCTTTGCATGTTTAAAAGACTTTGTATTTATCACTGTACCATATGTGGGCCCACGGGTGGGCAAAAGCTCTGGTTGCAGTGCGCGCATATAATGTATATATGTGGGCCCTCAGGTGGGCAAAAGTGAAATCACAACTTTTTCGTGTTTAAAAGACTTTGTATTTATCACTGTACCATATGTGGGCCCTCAGGTGGGCAAAAGATCTGATTGCAGTGCGCACATATAATGTATATATTTGGACCCTCAGGTGGGCAAAAGTGAAATCACACTAAGGTTGTGTTTTTTTTTGCTCATAAGGTCTGCAAAGAGCCTATGTCTGCGAGCGCACAGATATAAGCTCTTGAAGACTGTTTTAAAAAAATAAAAGATCTGAAAACTGTTTTTATGGTCTTAAAAAATAAGCTAATATCACCATCTTCACACTATTTCACACTTCTTAACATCATAACAATACCCAATGTTCCACACCACCACCACCCACCGTCCGCCAGTACCACCACCATCCATCGTCCGCCGCCGCTGCCACCACCACCACCCACTATCCGCCGCTGTCACACCCCGACCAAAGGCGTCAGAACATTCCGGGGTGCAACGATTACTCATAAGCGCATGACACTATTTAAAGCGCATAACACTATTTAAAGCGACAATATTTAACAAATTCATTTCATATCACAACATCGAAAATGTCACATAACAATATTCATAAGACAAATACAACAAATAGCAAAATATAGCAAATCAAATATTGTTCATTTTTGCTAATATCCCAAAGGTATTTGTGACGTTTTCTTCTCCAAACTCCATAATCAACCTAGATGCAAACCTGTAACATTTCATAAAATAAAGTTTATCAACACAAATGTTGGTGAGCAATTCATTGATTTTGAACAATATGTATATAATAAGAAAACCCACAATCTTGTATACAAAACAACAAATAAATAGCAATAATTTGGATAATATGAGGTCGCTAATAAGAATACACTAGCGGCGCCGTCTATAAGAGAATACCAAATAAATTCGAATTTCATGAGGTCGTTAATAAGAATACATTAACGGCACCGTTCTATAAGAGAATACCATATAGTTTACGGATTTAATATTCAACCCTCCAAAAGCGGTAAACACATAAGCATATAATCATGTAAGCATAGAACACCAAATCGAGCATTTATTTAAGTAAAGTATACAATAACGTTTGTGGTTTAAGACTCAAATATAAAGCATTTAATTTGAATAAGTATGAAATGTCACCCTAAAACAAAAGATGGAAAACGGGGGATGAATGTACTCACGTTCAAGTAATAAACTTGAAAGGTTGGTAATTTGAAGATTTGCAAGAACGACGGGTTTAACATATGAAGCCTAAATAAAAGAAAGTCTTGGATTTAGAAAGGTTGTCTTGAAGATCTTTAAATAAAATAACTGTTACGAAAAGTAAACAATTAAAGTTCAAGGTTTAAAATGTAACTATTTAAGAATTTATAATGATAACCCCTTTAAAATGTAAGTTTGTACAAAACCGGGTTAAAGTATCTAACCTTAATATTTACTTGACCTATGTTAAGTAACAAGGTGGGAAAAATGCAAGTTCCTTTGGGACAATACTAAAACGGGTCTTTAACGAGTGTTCGGGTGGTTGATTCGGGTCTTGATAATTGGTCAAACTCAAAGTCAACTTTCCAAAATAATGAATGTTATGAGATATCTCAATAAAACTTAATAAGACTTAACCAAGTATGTAGATCTATTGTTTTAGAACTAACAACGTACGTTAAGCGAGTGTCCGGTTTTGTCGGTCCAAACTTTGTTATGAGATCAAGTTGGATCCAACATTTCCAAGTACTTAAGAAAATAATTAAAATCAGTTTGTAAACTATTTTTAAAGAAATATACAAGTCTTGATAGCTAAAAACACACTTGTGTGTCTTAAGCGAGTAAAAATCAGATCGGTTCGGTTTCCATCTCACAATACGTTCCTTGATGGTTTCCACATGCCCAAATATCATAGATCTTGTATAATAATGTACAAATGAAAATACTGAAGATTTACAACTAAAAAGTCAACAACAAGTCTTTTATACAAAAGTTCGGTTTGGTTCGGTTTCCATCTCACAACGAGTTCATAGATGGTCTCCACATACCCAAGACTTGTAAATGTGACAAACAAACTAAAATGAGAAGAAGTTTAAGCAATATTAATATGCGCAAACAAGTTGTGTAAGTGTATATATATCAAGAACACGAAGTCCTCAATGAAGCCTTGCCTTACGAGGTCCGAAACTTAACCAACCGGAGTCGGAGAAGTAACTACCAAAGGTAAAAAGGGGTGTGTATTATATATATGTTGTACCACCATATTCAAGTATTAATAAGATTATATAAGCTAATTACAATGAAAGATTAAACTCGGTTTGACATTTGGAAGTCAAACCTTCAAGAACACTAAGAAAATAACAACCTTGAATCTATGGAGTTTGAGAGAGAATTAAGAGATGTAGCAAGAGTAAAATGAAGAAGATGGGTGTGTATATATAGGGTAAGGGTCAAAGCTTTTTTGCAAGGTTCTCTTTCAAGTTTATATACAAATAGGTTGGTTAAACAAACAAGCAAAGCACAAAACAAAAAAACAAAAAAAAAAAGCAAAAAAGAAAATATGTGCAGACAGCCCTAGGCGTCGCGCGACCAGCCCTAGCCCTCATGGCCCAGCGGCGCGGCGCCCATGGGGGTGGGGTTTGGTCCAGATCGTCTAGCGTGGTTCATTACGCGTCCAGAAGTTCGTTTTTGATGTATTTTGATCGTTTTAAATGCGTTTTCGAATCCGTAAAAGGGGTTTTTCAAATTGAACAAATGAGAATGATTTGGTAACATAAAAATCCAATATTTTATATATCATGAGTTTCAGTTTACAAAACTGGTCGGTTTACAACATAAAACAATACTAATACGAATACAACCGAGACCCGATTTTTACAAATGTCACGGCATCCCCTACTTTACGAAATTTCATCCCGAAATTAAGATGAAGACAACGATGTAAACAAATGTGGATACTTCTCTTTCATTGTGTCTTCTCGTTCCCATTTAAATTCTGCGCCACGCCGTGATTCCCATCTAACGTTTACTAACCGAATATGACTACGCTTGGTTTTCTTCTCGTTGCGATCCATGATCTCAACGGGTTGTTCAACCAAGATCATCGAGTCATCGACATGTACTTCGTCGAGAGGTATATGGAGATTACCCTCGGCTATGCACTTTTTGAGATTCAAAACATGAAATATCGGATGAACACCGGCAAGTTCTTGCGGTAGTTCGAGTCGATAAGCTACTTTCCCAACACGCTCAAGAATTTTGAAAGGACCAACGAAACGAGAAGCTAGCTTACCCTTCTTTCCGAAACGGACTACCCCCTTCCAAGGAGATACTTTTAGAAGGACAAGATCGTCAACATTAAATTCGATCGGTTTTCGCCGTTTGTCAGCGTAACTCTTTTGACGACTTCTAGCGGCTAGGAGGTTCTTAAGGATTTGATCGATCACATCGGTAGCTTCTTGGACCCTTTCGGGTCCCGTGATTTGAGTTTCACCGATTTCGTTCCAACTAATCGGAGATCGACATTTACGACCGTAAGGAGCTTGAAATGGATCCATATCAATGCTAGAATGGTAGCTATTGTTATAGGAAAACTCGATGAACGGAAGATGAGAATCCTAATTCCCACCGAAATCAAGAACATACGCTCGTAGCATATCCTCCCAGTGTTTAAACTGTACGTTCGGATTGACCGTCCGTTTGAGGATGATAAGCGGTGCTAATTAGATCGAGACGTTTTCCCAAAGCTTCTTGAAGTGAACGCCAAAAATGAGAGGTAAAACGGGCATCGCGATCGGAGATGATAGTTAATGGAAAACCGTGTCGGCACACGATTTCCCGAACATAGATTTGAGCAAGCTGCTCGACAGAATACTTTTCGTGGATCGGAATGAAATGAGCAGATTTGGTCAAACGATCAATGATCACCCAAATACTATCGTTGCCTTTTTTTTGTTGGGTATTTTAGTAATAAAGTCCATAGCGATGTCTTCCCATTTCCAAACGGGAATTGGTGGTTGCTCGAGTATACCGAAAGGTCTTTGGTGTTCGGCTTTGACTTTTGAGCAAGTAAGACATTAAGATACAAACAATGCTACGTCCTTCTTCATACCCGGCCACCAAAGGGTAGCACGAAGATCGAAATACATCTTATCCGCACCTGGATGAACAGAATACCGCGAATTGTGAGCTTCTTCGAGTATACAAGTACGAAGGTTATCGCGATCGGGAACCCACAAATGATTGAGAAAGTACAAAAGACCATCGAGTTTGGTTTCGAGTTGAAGTTTTGCCCCACATGACATTTCGTCGTACATGTTACCTTCTTTAACGGAGGTACGTTGAGCTTGAAAGATACGAATTTGAAGATCGGTTTGAACAACAACGCTTAGAAGCAGAACATATTTAACATTAACCTTTCGACTTAAGGCGTCGGTGACAACATTCGCTTTACCGGGATGGTAGCGAATCTCGCAATCATAATCACTAAGTAATTCGGCCCATCGTCGTTGTCTCATGTTGATATCTTTTTGGTCAAAAATATGTTGAAGGATTTTATGATCGGTAAAAACCACACATTTCATACAATAAAGGTAATGTCTCCAGATTTTGAGAGCGAAAACGACGGCACCAAGTTCGAGATCATGATTCGCATAGTTCTTCACGTTGACCTTAAGTTGCCTTGATGCGTAAGCGATGACTTGACATCGTTGCATGAGAACACAACCAAGACCTTGATGAGATGCATCGCAAAATACAACAAAATTGTCGTTTCCATCGAGAAGGGTTAGGATGGGAGCATTGCAAAGCATGTCCTTGAGAGTACAAAAGGCTTCCTCTTGCTTCGAACCCCAAACGAATGGTTTTCCTTTATGGGTGAGAGAGGTAAGAGGTAAAGATATCTTAGAAAAATTTCGAATGAAACGCCGATAATATCCGGCCAAACCGAGGAAGGATCGAATTTTCGTGGGAGTTGTTAGAGTTTTCCAATCCTTAACGGCCTCAATTCTAGCGGGATCAACATGAATACCTTTGTCGTTTACGATATGTCCCAAGAATTAAACTTCCTCGAGCCAAAATTCGCATTTGGAGAATTTGGCGTAGAGTCGTTCGTTTCTAAGGAGCTCGAGAATAGAACGCAAATGATGATCATGTTCGGCTTTAGATTTAGAAAAGATAAGGATGTCATCAATAAAGACAATAAAGAATTTATGAAGGAATGGTTTGCAAACGCGGTTCATGAGGTCCATAAATACCGCGGGTGCATTTGTTAACCCAAAGGGCATAACCAAAAATTCGAAATGTCCATATCGAGTACGGAAAGCGGTTTTAGGAATGTCTTCTTCGCGAACACACAATTGATGGTAACCCGATCGAAGATCGATTTTGGATAAACAAGTTGCGCCTTGAAGTTGATCAAATAGGTCATTGGTACGTGGGAAAGGATAACGATTTTTAATTGTGAGTTTGTTAAGTTCTCGGTAATCGATGCACATACGAAACGAACCATCATTCTTTTTCACGAAGAGAACGGGAGCGCCCCAAGGAGAAGAGCTTGGATGAATGAACCTTTATTGGAAAGTTTTTCGAGTTGGTTTGATAATTCTTGAATTTCCGATGGTGCTAAACGATAAGGAGCCTTGGCCACGGGCATCGCACCGGGCACAAGATCGATTCGGAATTCAATCGGACGAATGGGTGGAAGACCGGTGACATCGTCGGAAAAGACATCGGGGAAATCACGAACAATGGAAATATCTTGGATTTTCCTTTCCTTTTTGGCGTTTGTCACCGCAAGAGCTAGAAACGGAACATACTTTTGGTGTAAGTATTTTTGCGATTGGAAGCACGACATGAGATTGAGTCTTATAGAAGTAGCGTTTCCAAAGACTTTAAGAATTTTGCCGTTGACGAGCGGAATGCGAATGAATTTATCGAAGCAAACAACTTCGGCACGGTGCAAAGATAACCAATCCATGCCTACTATGACATCGAAACTTCCCATTTGCATTGGTATGAGATCGATGGAGAATTTATGAATAGCTAGAATGAGAGAACAATCGCGGATGACGGAATTGATGGTAATAGAATTGCCATTGGCGACTTCAATAGAAAACGGTCGGGAAAGCTTAGTTCGAGGCATAGCAAGTTTCGACTCAAATTTCAAGAAAATAAAACTTCTATCGGCACCAGTATCAAAGAAAATAGAAGCCAAATGATGGTTTACCAAAAACATACCGTTCATGTCATCGTTTTCTACTTGATCTTGGTTTGCATTAATCATCAAAGCTCGTCCTTGATTGCCATGGTTGACTTGAGGTGCTAACGGTGGAGGTGGAGGTGGTGCTTGGATTGCTTTGATAGGTTGGAGGAGTGGTGCATTAAGTTGGGGGAGTTGTGGTTGGTAAGTTTGGACTTGGTAAGCTTGGGTTTGGTAGTAGGGTACGGTCATGGTTTGGTTAGCAAAAGTGAGGCGAGGACAGTTGTTGCGGAAATGGTTTGGATCTCCACAATTGAAGCAAGCTCGGGGTGGTTGGGTTTGGTTTGGTGGGTAGGGTGCATAACAGTTTTGGTCATTTTGGGGAGTGGTTCTTGGTTGGTTGTGCTGATCGACATGAGGTATTGAGATGACCAAAACGGTTACAAATGTTGCACTGGAGACATGGCAAATGTGATGGATGGTGACGTTGGCAATTGTTGCAAAGTGGGAAGGTACCGGTGTAGGGTTTCCGGGTTTGAGGTAGAGCTTGTTGTTGTGGTTGGGGTTAGGTAACGGCGAAGTTTCGGTAGTTGGTTTTGGGTTTCTTTTGTTGTTGTTGTTGTAACAGGATGAGTTGAAGTAGTTGATGGCTTGTGGTGCGGGTTCAACCTTGGCTTGCGGTGCGGGCTCGGGCTTGGCCTTCTCACTCGACTTCTTGAGGGTTAGGGTACCCGCCTTCACATGATTTTCCGATAGCGCACCGGCTAAAGTGATGGCGTCCTCAAGATTCACGGGTTTGCTACTCATAACGGAGTCCCGGATTTAAGCCCCCAATGTATTTTTCAAGCTCGCGCTCGGTCGGGGTAACCAAATGTGGGACGAGAATGCTCAACTCATGAAAAAGGAGTGAATAAGCGGTGTTATCACCACTTTCTTGCTTTAAGTTCCAAAATTCTTCCTCAAGCTTTTGGAGCTCGCATTTGGGACAAAATTTCTTCATCATAAGCGCCTTGAGATCGGCCCATGGAAGAGCCAAAGCCGTATCCGAACCTTGGAGGTGAATAACACTAACCCACCATGTTAGAGTGGTCTTTCTAAACATGCTTGAAGAGAAATTTGTCTTTTTCGCTTCGGGGCATTCACTATGTCGAAACACACTCTCGATCAATTTGAATCATTGCAACAAGGTTGTTGCACAATTGGTTCCAAGGAACTCGGACGGGTTGGCACTAGTAAATTTCTTATACAAGTAAGATGGGGGTTTGGGTTCAATGGGGGCAACAACGAGTGTGGGTTGGGTAGCTTGGATTTGGGTTACAAGTTCGGGAATCACAACGGCCATTTGCTTGACGATAAAAGCAGCCATACGTCGGTTGGAGTTCTTGCGAGGTCTTAGTGGAGGCATGCTAAAAGATTATAAAGAAAATGGGATAAGTTTTGGGTAAAAAGAAATGAATATGAGGGTATATAAAATAAAACAAGATTTCAATTTTTTTTATTGTGAATCCTAGAGTTAGTATGGAGAAGATGTTAGTGTTAGATAAAATATAGAACTTTGTTTATAAATAACAAAACCGAAAACAAACGTAAATGACTTTTGAGAGGTTAAAGCTTGAAAATTTGAGATTTTGAGATTTATAGTCGGAAAATCGTGCATGAACCACCATGACTTGATATTCCAACACTAAAAAGTTTATAAAAACACCACGTTGGAGTCTAAACATGTGCACGAACCACCGTGATTTTTTCATGTTTTCGACTCAAATAACGATAATAACACAATAAGTCGAGATACAACGTCATGTCAAAACACTAGTCCACGAAGCACGTAGTTCTATTGTTATAACACCGTAAATTAGGATGGCGACCGGAACGCTCGCATTCGACTACTTAAAGTATTAACATGTATAACACGATTTGTGGCCTAGAAAACGAGCACTATAACTCAACCATCCCAGGTAAGTAAATCACCTTCGATTCTTGGAATCTTTTTGTCAAATGATCGTTTTATAATGTCCCGTTTTCTATGATGGCTACAAACCCGATATAAACGCAATCTTTAAGGGATTTGAAACAACGGCACCGTCTATAAGAGAATACCAAATAGATTCGGATTTCATGAGGTCGTTAATAAGAATACATTAACGGCACTGTGCTATAAGAGAATACCATATAGTTCACAGATTTATGATTCAACCCTCCAAAAGCGGTAAACACATAAGCATATAATCATGTAAGCATAAAACACCAATCAAACATTTATTTAAGTAAAGTATACAATAACGTTAATGGTTTAAGACTCAAATATAAAGCATTTAATTTGAATAAGTATGAAATGTCACCCCAAAACAAAAGATGGAAAACGGGGTATGAATGTACTCACGTTCAAGTAATAAACTTGAAAGGTTGGTAATTTGAAGATTTGCAAGAACGATGGGTTTAACGTATGAAGCCTAAATAAAAGAAAGTCTTGGATTTAGAAAGGTTGTCTTGAAGATCTTTAAATAAAATAATTGTTACGAAAAGTAAACAATTAAAGTTCAAGGTTTAAAATGTAACTATTTAAGAATTTATAATGATAACCCCTTTAAAATGTAAGTTTGCACAAAACCGGGTTAAAGTATCTAACCTTAATATTTACTTGACCTATGTTAAGTAACAAGGTGGGAAAAATGCAAGTTCCTTTGGGACAATACTAAAACGGGTCTTTAACGAGTGTTCGGGTTGTTGATTCGGGTCTTGATAATTGGTCAAACCCAAAGTCAACTTTCCAAAATAATGAATGTTATGAGATAACTCAATAAAACTTAATAAGACTTAACCAAGTATGTAGATATATTGTTTTAGAACTAACAACGTACGTTAAGCAAGTGTCCGGTTTTGTCGGTCCAAACTTTGTTATGAGATCAAGTTGGATCCAACATTTCCAAGTACTTAAGAAAATAATTAAAATCAGTTTGTAAACTATTTTTAAAGAAATATACAAGTCTTGGTAGCTAAAAACACACTTGTGTGTCTTAAGCGAGTAAAAATTGGATCGGTTCGGTTTCCATCTCACAATACGTTCCTTGATGGTTTCCACATGCCCAAATATCATAGATCTTGTATAATAATGTACAAATGAAAATACTTAGATTTACAACTAAAAAGTCAACAACAAGTCTTTTATACAAAAGTTCAGTTTGGTTCGGTTTCCATCTCACAACGAGTTCATAGATGGTCTCCACATACCCAAGACTTGTATATGTGACAAACAAACTAAAATAAGCAGAAGTTTAAGCAAGATTAATATGTGCAAACAAGTTGTGTAAGTGTATATATATCAAGAACACGAAGTCCTCCATGATTCCTTGCCTTACGAGGTCCGAAACTTAACCAACCGGAGTCGGAGAAGTAACTACCAAAGGTAACAAGGGGTGTGCATTATATATATGTTGTACCATATTCAAGTATTAATAAGATTATATAAGCTAATTAAAATGAAAGATTAAACTTGGTTTGACATTTGGAAGTCAAACCTTCAAGAACACTAAGAAAATAACAACACTGAATCTATGGAGTCTGAGAGAGAATTTGGAGATGTAGCAAGAGTAAAATGAAGACGATGGGTGTGTATATGTAAGGTAATGGTCGAAGCTTCTTCGCAAGGTTCTCTTTCATGTTTACATGCAAATAGGTTGGTTAAACAAACAAGCAAAGCACAAAACAAAAAAAAATGAAATATGATCAGACAGCCCTAGGCGCCGCGCGACCAGCCTTAACCCTTATGGCCGCGCGGCGCGGCGCCCATGAGGGTGGGGTTTGGTCCAGATCGTCTAGCGTAGACAGCCTAGACATACTGTTGAATTCAGTGGTGTACTCACGGTGTGTCATCTTGCCTGCTTTTAGATTCAGAAACTTCATCTTGGCCCTCTCAACCTTGGCATCCGCACAAAACATTTTCATCACTAACTCCTTCAGGTCATCCCACCTCATTGTCTTAACCTCTTCTCGAGTCTTCCTTTGTTTCACAGTTTCCCACCAGTACATAGCCTCATCTCCAAATGACTGAGTGGCATAACCCACTGCTTGGTCGGGACGACATTCACTAATTCGGATAATCTAATCCATAGTGGTTATCCATTGGAGAGTAACGATTGCGTCTCCTAGACCAGTCAGCTTTGGCGGGTCACACCCTTTGAAGGACTTGTAGTTGCACCCACCTCGGCCCCTCTTCCTGTCATCAACTTCATAGATTGGCCTTCGCTCGAGTCGCCCTTCTCACCCTCATCATCTTTCTTACCATTCTCCCATGATCTCTCAGCAGTTATTTCATAGCTCCCATCAGACTTCTCAGGATTCCAATCCTTCATGGCAGTTGCCACAGCTTGGGCAATGGCAGCTTGAACAGCAGGGTCAAGTTGATGTCCCTCGTTGTTACTCGGATTTCGATCAGCTGCACTTTCTTCTCCACCGGCGTTAGCTGCTGATTCAACAGAGGGTTCTCGGACCACCTGTGGCCTACCACGACGTCCCGTACGTCCTCTCGTTCCATCAATCTCTCCTGCTCCAGCCATCGTATTCTAAAAGGGAAAAAAACACAAACGTCATCACTCAAGGAATTATTTAGCACGTGATTCGTAAGGTAAGTAGTTAATGGCGTTGATCAAGTGTAATTAACTATTTGCATTACTCCTCAAGTTCTACATACTTCCCTTTGTGGTTCACTTGTGCTAGTTCTACTTTTAAACAGTTAATCAATCAAACAATCAAGAAATCCTATCCCTAACCTGCATATATCCTTCCTTTAACAATTAGGCGAACATCTTCATACATTATTTAACATACTTTACCGTTAATGAGCCTGCTTGAGTGACACATGGCTATCTTGAACTGACATCTTTTTTCTTTTATTACTTAAATCCCATTCTCTGTTCGAGTCTAAGCATGTAGGATGCTTAAATCTCTCGAACTTTGCTCTGCTACCAACTTGTAAGGCCCCGTTATCGGTGCCTCACATTTGGACGTTGGATTTACTCATTAACATCGTTCTAATCATCAGAGTTATTAAAAATATTCGCGGAAAATAAAAACTTTCATAAAACATTTCAACACTTGTCTTAAACAAACAACTTGTCCTTCAAAATAAACAACATTAAACATAAACGTCTTGAATCCTCCGATGCTAGCCTCTTAATCAATGCCACGTGTTTCCCTCAAGCGAGCTGCTTTATCCTACTCACATGCGTGCATACTAAAAGTCAGCTACGTTTAGTGAGTTCTAGTTAATCAAGTAACTTACCATACAACCACTACATGCATTTATATACGTATCCGAAAACACATAGTCCACTGTCTGACCTGCTCACCTTACCACTTAACCACTTAACTGCCCCTAACCACTTAGCCACTTGTTTACGGAAGCACATAGAAACTTGCTCTCCCACGTGCTCACGTTATGCCACTTAATAACGAAGGCACGCATAAGCTTACCCTACCACGCACTCACGTTATGCCACTTAATAAAGAAGGCACGTATAGGCTTACCCTATCACGCACTCACATTATGCCACTTAATAATGAAGGCATGTATAGGCTTACCCTATCACGTACTATCGTCATGCCACTAACACTCTTACTAGATCCTTGCTACTTCTATCACCCCTACCTCTACTTGTTTACAACACACTTCATATCATTACATCATTTACGTAATAACCAAGTTACATCACAACATTTACACACACTAATAACCACTTGGGGATCATTCCCGGATGACGGTATGCGCAATATCCGAAGATCGTTCGCACACCGACTAACGTTACCTTCCATGTCTACACGTGCAATATCCGTAGATCATTCACGCACCAACAGACATCCATTCATAACATATATAAATATATCACATCAAACATTATAGCATACACTTACCACTTAAGGTAAGTGTATTAACACTTCACATCGAGTATGCACACGGCCCCGAAAACATAACAAGGAAGTGGGGCTAGAAACTCACCTGAACTCTGTTCCTTTCTCCGCTATGAGTTAATCTTTTCTTTGGTTGAGCTCTGCTAACTGTATATAAGTTACACGTATCAATACTCGTCTGATCTAATCTAGGGGCCTAGTATTAGCTTACTTTTACTTAGCATTTTTATGGTTTTTCCTTTATTTTAACCTTATCTCTTAAGTCCTTACAAGGAATACCATCACGTGTGTACAATTGTATGTATACATATACGAGTCGCCATGTATCCGGGTCTTAATGTAAGCGAACTTAGATATATATGCAAACTTATTGATGAGCGAACTTAGATATATAAGCGAACTTATTGATTAGTGAACTTAGATATATAAACGAACTTATTGATAAGCGAACTTAGATATATAAGCGAACTTACATATCAGGCGAACTTATATGCGGCGAAGTTACAGTAGGCGAACTTGTATGCATGCGAACTTATACGTGAGCGAACTTGCTCAGCGAACTTGTAGCAGGAGCTACGGGTTCGTTCTTAGCCCCCATAATCATCTCCGTTTTAACGTGTAACCCTTTGATATGATATTAACCAAACCCGTGAACATTCCCATGATCATTTTCGGGTAAAACTCGGCCCGAAAAAGTATAAAGTTTGGACCTTTAAGCTAAAAATGTTCAATACTAAATCTAGGGTTTATTTTAAACGTGTCGTACCTGTTTATAGGTCCATTAAGTTCGTTCTAGCATCAAGTTTACAACTTTACGTTTCGTTTATACCCGATCTATTCTCGTTTTAAGTTTCAAGGCTAAATGTTTATAAAAACGTAAACTTTAAGATCAAAAACATACCTTTACGTGTTTTTAAGGTTACGGTTAGCTTGGTGATAAACTACAATCTTGTATCTTACTTGTACGTTAAATATCTATCAAGTTATAGGCTTGGTTTGGTCTCGGATTACTCCTTTAGCTCGCGGCCGTAATAGTGTAGGTGTGTGTGTGTGTGTGTGTGTGTTTTGAGTGTGTAGAGAATAAGGCGGATAAGATGGGTGGAAATGGAAAGGATTAGGGTTTAAAAAGATATTTATACTCCCTTAAGCCCATAGACCTAAAGCCCATCTTTCATTTATGGTCCATAACTAATCCCATCTAATTTTTCATATTTCATTATTATCGTTCCACTAACTCATTTATTTCACCGGACGCAAATAATATATATATATATATATATATATATTAACTATTATTATAGAATTTTCCGGATGTTACAATCTTACCCTCCTTAGACCCTACCATAGCTTTGCTATTGGTGGGATTTACTGAGTACGATGATGATGTACTATACCACAACTACTTGACATGTATTTTATATTTTTATATTATCAAGTGACTTAAGAGTCGTCCATTTCATAACCGGTTACAACTCACTCGAGTTCACCAAGTTTATCAAACTATAAACTGTTATGCAATGGATCACACATTCATACCGACTCAAGGTTGTCATGCTAGTAAAGCAATTAGGTGCTTGTCACGCTATATTATTTTAATCAAAAGTCCTTTGCCTTCGTCATATTCAACGTTGGAGAATCATGTTTCTAACAAAAAGCAACGCCATAACAAAATCACTAATGATGTCAGAATGCAGCAATATTAGTAGGGACAATCTTAAACCAACGTAATTTTGTTATCCTAAACTATTGTGGGAGAATCTTATTGAGATTTAAAAAAACAAAAAATAAAAATGAACATTTTGAATGTAAATGTGGGGAAGTTGGCAAAAGGGAAGGAGATAAGGAAAGTATGACTAGTAGATATCAAACTAGAGGGCATAGACCATATGGCATGGTCTCTCTCTCTCTCTCTCCCCACCACACCAATAATAACTCTTGCCTTTTCTAGGGACACTTATACAATACAACAAGACAACACTGTAATATCAACCTCCAATGGTGCCACTCCATTCCACATGATATCATCCTCTTTGCATTTAAATTCCCATGGTCCCAAACTCCCATCCCATCACACCAAAGGTCCACAGCCATCACCCCTCTTTCCAAGAAGCTGCAACTCGGCTAAAACCCAACTCAACATGCCGTCTTTGGTTCTTGGTTTTGGGTCGGTTGTAAAAAGAGTTAGGTTATTTGTATGCTTTGTAAAGGAACCGAATGAACACGAACATAGCATGTGAATGTGTGTTTGTTTAACGTTAACAAGACAAGAGATTAAACACCAATTAAAAAAACAAGGTTTTCTCGTCTGTGTTAGTTCGTTGAGAGAATGAGTGTGTTCGTGTTCGCTTGTAGAGACGTGTTTGTGTATATTTGTTTGCTAATAGTACAAACGAGGTTCATAAACGCAAATCCACTTTGGGCTACTTTCAACTAGTTCGACCCGTTATCCATTTTAGAAACAGAAGATAACCCAAATTGCCCCGTTAATAAATAAATGCATCATAAATAAAGAAAGTAGATATCATATGAAAGCAAAAAACTAATAATAATTTCTTAAAGAAAATAATATTTGATTCTAAGAAGGTGATCCCTGGCGTGCAAAGGTCAAAATTTTTAAAAACAGAACTACAAAATATTACAAGAAGGGTTACTAAAGCAAACAATACACTTTTCATACTTTTGTTACATTTTTCTCAACAAAATTTGAGAAAGCAAAAGAATTTCAGCATTAATATTTCAAGTTAACTCACCAAAAAGCTTCAAGGTCTACCAGATGCCGCATCATCAACCGTTGCCGCTTTCTTCCCTGTGTATTTCTGCAAAAGATATATTCATATCTTGATTGCATCTAAACGAACCGAACATTCAGTGAACTGTTTGACGGTAAGTTAGTTTATGTTCATTTTTTAATAAATAAACAAACAAAGATGAACAAGTCTTTTTGTTCCGTTAGTTAAACGAACAAACATGAACACATGTCTTGTTTGTTCACTTATGTTTATGTTCAAACATATATGCATGTTCATTTACATTCATTTGTTAGTTTATGTTTGTTTAAGTTTGTTCTACGTTCGTTTATGTATTCATTTAAAAATATTAGGCCCTTCACAACTTTTCTAGTTTTGTAATGTTTGTTCGTTTACATTCATGAACCGTTCGTTTATAATAATAACAAATTAGCATAGACGAACACGAACACACTCATTTTCTTAACAAACGAAGATGTGCCCAAAAAAATGTCCTTTTAATTGTTCCTGTTTGTTTACAGGCCTAGATAAAAAAGGTGGAATTTTTTTGTTTACAAACTAAAATAGATTTAGTAAGGGATTTTGGAGGTACCCGTTTGCCAAATGTGAAGGGAACGTATCGGTATTTGATCATGTGCATTATCTGCCTCTTCATTGTTGAAACGAATAATACGAGCCAATAGAATAATAGGATTGGCCAAAATACAGGAACGTCAAACATACTGAAAAATGTGAGAATAAACGCGATACAAAAGGCCCTTGTAAGTGAATACCTGAAAATGGTAATAGATTAATATCTATCAAATCAGATGGTTAAATATAATAAAAAGCAGCTAAAAAATAAACAAGTTAAGTTATAAATGAGCAAATTGTACTTTTAAAGCATACAGCCTGCTAAAGTATTGTTATAATGATAAGTTTTTTGTAACCGTTCCAGACGGTTAAACAGCTAAGTCAAATCAGAAACAAGCTACATTGAATCGAGATCTAGAATCCAAAACAAGAAGCAACTGACCAGAACTTAAACTCTGGAAGGCGACGAACAAAGGGGCGAAACTCTTGGGATCCACGAGAAGCAGTTGGAGGATGTAGAAGCCTTGGACCAAGTAAACACGGAGACCGTAGATTAACACCACCACGGAGAATCATTATCGCCGATCGAGACAGACGGTGGTGGTGATGCTGGTTTTACTTGTTATTTTTTTTAATTAACTGTATGGAATGGGTTTAAAGTCACGGTGTATGGGTGTAGCTTATTACAACTTTACTTGTTTTCAATGTTGTAGGTTTTAAGTTAGTTGAATCTTAACGATCCTAGGCCTCAAATTAGGTGAGCCTTATCGAGCTTGGTCAATATTGTTCGTTTACTTATCATGTTTGAGCTTAAATGGACATACTTACACTTTGATCATACAACATTGGACTCGAAGGTATTCAACTGACAAAATTGAGATACCCTTAAGCCCTTCAAAGAGCCAACAACGTAACCATTACGCATTCTCATCGCTTTATATGCTTCTTACGGTTTTTTCAAGGCATCTCTTTCACATAGTTAAGTACTAACTTTACTAACTTTCAATTGGGCTTTAAACAATTTGGTATTTAAAGCGAGTCCGGTTATGTTAGCATATGTAGGGGGTGTTTGGCCTAGCTATTTTAGCAAAGCTTATAGCCTTTTTTTTTTTTTTTTACAAAATAAACTTAACTTGGTGTTTGGTTTAGCTTTTTAAACTTATGCTTATTAGCTTATATAAGCTCATTTGAAAAGGCTTATTGGTGAAATTAATTTAAAGCCGACAGCTTTTCCGGCCACCGTCAATTCCGTCATCAGGGTTTCGTTAGTTGATCATCAACACCCACTAATGTCTTTCCATCACCTTCAATTCATCATCAACACCCGATCAAGGTTTCTACTCAATTTCAACTGATTTCTGTTCAGCTTCAATATATTGCTGTTCAACTACAACCAGTTATATTGCCAAGCTGATTTCAAATACTACTAATCTGCATTTAACCTTCGGTTTTAGGTCTGCCCACCAGGTGTTCGATAAAATGTCTCAATGAGTTAATCTGTTTTTTTGGGTTTACGGAGGGGAGAGCAACTGTCGGTTGCTCTCCTTTCTCCTTTTAGTTTGGGTTTTTACTCCAAAAACTCAGCTCGAGTTTGTTTGTTGGTCTTTCATCATGTGGGGTTATGACCACGGCTCGGATTGTCAACGGAGCCCCATCGGGGGAGGTGGGCACGGGTTATTTAAAAGGTTTTTGGTCGTGCCCCTTTAGAGGATTCCATTGATGCCCGGATGGATTGGTTGGGTCCAAGGGGAGGTGGGCACGGGCTATTTAAAACACTTGGTATGTTGGATCTAACTTGATCTTATAACAAGTTTGGACCGACAAAACCAAACACTCGCTTAACGGACGTCCAGGTTCTTCTTAATAGAACTACACACTTGGTTAAGCTTCTTTTGATTTCATTGAGTTATCTCATAACATTTAATACTTTGGAATATCGGCTTCGAGCTTAACCAAGTATCAAGACTCGAACCGACAAATCCGAACACTCGTGAAATCTCGTTTTGGTATCTATTTAACTTTGCAATATTGCAATTATACTCAAATATTTACTTAACAAATGTTAAGTAAAAACTAATGAATGAAATACCGAGACCCGACTTTGAGTAAACTTACTTTTCAAAAATCATTACTTTAATTCCTTATGTATTTACATTTTAGCCTTCAAACTAGGGGTGTTCTTCGGGTTCATTTTTCGGGTTTCGGGTTTTTCGAGTTTTTCGGGTCGGGTTCTTCAGGTTTCAAAGTTTTAAATCTTGACCCGAAACCCAACCGGAATCTCTTACGGGTTTTTCGGGTTCGGGTAATTCGGGTTTAGGTTTTTTCAGGTTGGGTTAATCGGGTTTCAAGTATCCTATAAAAAAACAAAAAAATTGAAAACCAACAATGCTAAAATTCAAACAACATATTATTCTTTGCTCGTAAGTAAATAATCAAATAATAAACAAACATAACTTGATAAAACAATCCAAAAGAAGTGTAAAACTAACTCGAACCATAATCGTCTTTAATCGGGCATGATTTGGTTTTTCGATTACGGCTGCTATTAATAATAAACGGAAAACATAAATTAACAATAAACAATCGATCTATAATAGTTGTAATGACAACAATCGATTTGTAACATCCTAAAATTTTAATGTTGAATAAAGAAAGTTATGTTTAGTGATTTCGCGTTATTGATTAATTAATATCGAGTAAGGAGCGGATCATGGACTTAGATTAACTGAGATGGGTTAAATGAGAATGGGCCTTAGGTCCATGGGCTTTAAGGGATATAAATATCCCCTAAACCCTAAAACATCACTCATTCCATCTTATTCTCTAACACTCCAAAACACACCCGCACCACACGCACCGCCGGCGGCCGAGGGAGAGGATCGAGCGAGATCCGAGAGAGAGTGAGCGATTAGTTGTGGTTAAACAAGTTAAACGAGATCCAAACAAGCACAAAAAGGTATGATTCTTGATCTTTGAAGTTTAAAGATTCATTTTTTGTAGTGTTTATACGACCGAAAACGGTTGGGGAGCGTAGTGGGTGATGTCGAACCATAACAAGGGTGTTAAAATCGCCAAAAATGCTTGATAGAAACCAAACAACGGCTGAACTGGGCAACTTCGCCTTCAAAGCGATAACTTCGCCTTCAAAGCGATAACTTCGCCTGAGGCCAAGTTCGCCTAATTGATAACTTCGCTTACGGCCAAGTTCGCCTAACTGGTAACTTCGCCTGAGGCCAAGTTCGCCTAATTGATAACTTCGCTTACGGCCAAGTTCGCCCAACTGATAACTTCGCCTAAAGCTAAGTTCGCCTAAGGTTTAACTTCGCTTAAAGCTAAGTTCGCCTAAGGTTTAACTTCGCTTAAAGTCAAGTTCGATTAGGAAATAAATTAAAAACCTAATGAAAAATGTGTTAAGACAGTTAATGGAAATAAAATTTTTCCAAGCTGACCTGGCAGCTCGACCCCAGCCAGGGGCTCTGCCCCTTGGACCCTGCTAGGGGCTGCCGCCCCTAGACCCCGCTGCCAGGGGCGCTGCCCCCGGACCCCCGTTCGTTGTGGGTCATATAAAGATAGAAATACAATATGAGTAGTGATAGTTAATTGATACGTATACTTGTTATACAGTCAGCCGTGCACAACTGAAGAAAGGGATTACGATTAACGGTGAACGTAACCGTGTTCAGGTGAGTTTCTAGCCCCATTCCTTGTTATGTTTTCGGGGCTGTGTGCATACTCGATGTGTTGTTAATACATTTATCCTAAGTGATAAGTGTATGCCATATGTGATATATGTGATATGTATGAATGATTGCTTGATGGTACGTGAACGATCTTCGGATATTGCACGTACCGTCAGGTTGTAACGCTATGTATAAGGTAAGTATGATATGTATGCTTATGTGTATGAACTTAATAAAGTTAATAAAAGAAGGAAAAGATGGTTGTATGGTTGTATGGTTACGAAAAGGGTACCGAGCCCTAATAATACTCGAGGTATGATGTATGGTTGTATGGTAACGAAGAGGGAATCGAACCCTACTAATATTCGAGAACTAGGGACCAGACCCTTATAATATCTGTGATGTTAGGGACCAGACCCTTATAATATCTGTGATGTTAGGGACCAGACCCTTATAATATCTGTGATGTTAGGGACCAGACCCTTATAATATCTGTGATGTTAGGGACCAGACCCTTATAATATCTGTGAGGTTATAGGGCGAAAGGCTCTTTAAAACGTAAGATTATGTATGTAAAGAAAGTACGAAGGTAAGAATGAAAGTATATGCACTTAGGTGTGTACGAAAGGAAGTTAAGAAGTTAAGTATGAAATGTAAGAATGTATTGTATGATTATGTGATTAACTAGAACTCACTCAGCGTAGCTGACTTTTAGTATGCACGCAGGTGAGTAGGATGAGGCAGCTCGCTTGAGGAGACACGTGGCACTGAATAAGAGGCTGGCATCGAAAGACTCAAGACGTTTAAGTTTAATGTTTCGTTTATTTTGAAAGACAAAATGATGTTTTAAGACAAGACGTGTTTTGTTATGAAATGTTTTATGAAAGTTTTTAAATTCCGCGAATGTTTAATTAACTCTGATATTTAGAACTGCGTTTATGAGTAAATCCAACACGAAAGTAGGGTTACCGGTGACGGGGCCTTACACGATTATAGATTATGGTAACGTTAGTGGCTAAGACTAAGCCTATTATACCTAAAAATATATTTAATTTCAAAACTAAAAGTTTATTGGGTTATTCATGTTGACCCGAAACCTATAAATCAAACCCGAGAACCAACCCGTATTACTTTGGTTCGGGTTCGGGTTAGTCTTTTATCGGGTTCGGGTTTTTCGAGTCAGGTTAGTTCGGGTTCGGGTACATGTTTTCTCGTGTTGGGTTTCGGGTTTCGGGTAAAAATGACAACCCTACTTCAAACTTTAATTATTTATGTTACTTGTCAAGTTATTTTACTTTAAAGCTTTCAAAACCATCTACTAACTCAAGACCCTTTTTAATCTAGGTTTTGCCCGTTGAACTTATCATTCCCCCGTTTTATCGCAAACTATCATTCAAGTTACTTATTTCACGTGAGTACATTTCATCCCCCGTTTTCATTTTTATACTTTGGGGGTGACATGCATACTTTTTCAAAACGAGAATGATTTATAATACTCGATCCTCAAACCACAAACTTTAGGGTGTATGATACTAGAATACTTGCTCTATTGTGTGTTATATGTCTCATATGCTATACGTGCACGAGTGTTTATTTTTATGTTATTGTTGAGCCTCAATAAGTATGATCATACGCACCTCTAACTACTTTAGCCTTGTGCTGGTAGAATAGAGTCTCATTATTAGAGTATGTCGGTTGTTACCGATTAGAAAGGATCATCATTTACTTATGATTTATATACCGCAATTGTTACTTTTATTTATAGTCTCATATACGTTTGTGGATTTCGCCTCATATTATATATACTCAAAACTATGAAATTGCTCACCAACATTCATGTTGACAAATATTATTTTATGCATTGTTACAGGTTAATTATTGGTTGATTGGAGTTTGAAGATGCTATCTTATTTGAGACCGTTTAGGTTATTAGAAGAATGAACAATTGAATTCTTATATTTTGTGTTATTTGTATGAACAAGATGTGTACTTTTGGTGATTGAATGAAATTAATGAGTTGTTTAAATATTGTCACTTTAATAATGCCTTGTGTTTATGGGCAATCCGTTGCACCCCTGGCATGTTCCGCCGCCTTTGGTCGGGGTGTGACAGTGGGGGTCCGTTTTTTGGGGATTTTCAATGGAGACTAGTCTCTCTCTATCCATTTTGGTGGTTTAGGGTTATACTCATCTGAGGATGTTTCCACATATGCTTTCGTAGCCTCGAGAGCACAATCTTGGAAGTTACAGGACCACATTTTGCGTGATTGTGGTGTTGATGGGTTAGATTCCGATTTTGGGTGTGCAATGGATTATTTGCACAAATCTATTCCCGATTTTGATTTTGGCGGGTTTGCTAATAAGGACACCGCCCCCCCTAAAGCCAAAAATGCTTTGGCGAGTGCCCTTTACAATAAAACCGTCCAAAGTTTGGGAGAAAAGTTTGGCATGTCCTCTCGTCAAAGAGCGGTATTAGAATGTCTTTAGGCTCCTCATGCTCAAGACTTTTTGACTGTCACCCACATAGAAGGGTTAGGCCAGCACATCTCAGCAGTGGAGTACCGAGCCATTCCTAAATATCGTTTAATGATCCCCATGTTTCCTGTTGATGAGCCTTGCCCAGTCTGTCGTAAGGTTTGTTTAGATAATTTTGGTGAACACGCGGTTCATTGCAAAGAACTCCCGGGGTTTAAATATAGACATGATTTGGTCAGGATTTCCTTTTTGATGTGTTAAAACAGTGTGACACTCGTCAATTTCAGGTTAACTCCGTTAACTCAAACTCCGTCAATTCAAACTTAAGATCACTGGATCTATAACGCACATCTCATTACATTTAAAATAAGGTTTTAAATGACGCTTGACAACTACTACATGTGTAGTCTTTCGGGAATTGCACCAAAACGCAAACGAGTTGACGCAAACCATTGGTAAATAAACGAAAAACGTCAAAACAATAATTATGTGATAATTATGTGTTAGACTTATGTGTTATGTGATAACATTGTATGAAACGTTAACTCAAGATGCAAACAAGTCAATTTAAGCTAGAAAAGTGATAATTAGAAGTGGAGGGGCCTAGATGTAACATGTTATTATTTAATAATAACAAAACCCTAATCTCTTTCTTCCTCCCTCACACCGATCGGCCTCTCTCTTCTCCCTCCCTTGGCTGCCATCAACATTACACACACATACACACAAGATTTTTCAAGTTTGGTTGAAGATTAAGGTGCTAGGAAGGTATAAACAACTATCCTATGTATATTACATGTTTAATTTTGATCTTGAATGGGTTAATCTAAAACCCTAGGTCACGAAAATTATGAATAAGTGTTCTTATGATTGATTGTTGCTAGAGGATGATTGATTATGTGTTAGCTATTGATGTTGATGATCATATGTGATTTTGAACGGTGAAAGATTGATGAATCATTGATTGTTTGTAAACCCTAGAGGGTTACTACTGATTTTTGTGATTAATTATGTTTACTACATGTTTTGAGTTATGTCGTATGCTTAGGATGCATGTTAGACGATTGTTTATGCTTGCTGAGTTTTGACAGCAGTAATTGTTAAACTTGAACGACATGTAACTTGTTAATTATAAAAGCAAACTGATCTATTTATGAGTCTACAAGGTAGTACTCTGAGTCTAGTTTTCAGAAAGTCCAACCACGCCTAATTTGGAGGTGTTTTGGTTGGTCAAACGATTTAAATGTGATTAAAGGTCAAAACTGGTACTGGACAAATTGTAAGTTATGTTTAGACAACTGTAACTAATTGTTAATGTGGAAATTGGCTGATTTTTTTAACACTAAAGGGTACTATAATGAGTCTAGTTTCTATAAAGTCTAAGTTTGTAATTTTTGGACGAGTAAAAGTTAATCTTTATGATTTTACAAAACTAAAGTGCAAATCTGAGTTGTGAGACCTGCTGTTAGGTTGTTTTGTAAATATCATATCTCATAAACTACAAGACCAAATGGGTTGGTTCCACTTCTGGAAGTTAACTTGTTGAGTTAAGAACCTAAACCAATTGGTCTTGCATTAATTGGATTTTTCATTTAACGGGAATAACAAATAACATTCTATTGCGCATGATTTTGACTGCTGTGAGTTTGCTGTGATGTTTTGGTCATTGTGAGAAATCTATGTGGAATAAAAATACAATAAAATATGTTCTGGAAACCTAACTCATGTATGTTTTTGTGACGATTTTTGGTGAATTATTTGATATGTTGTGATCTATTGAATATAGAAATCTTTCAAGTAGGATTCTGTATTGATGAAACTAGTTGCTAAACTTTGTGAAAATACATGAAACGTGCTAATTGCTAGATAATTGTTATGTTTTGACCAAATTGCCCTTGCGGGGAATAATTGCTAGTAATGTACACCATTAACACTTGACACGTAAATAGTTGTTCACACACGTAACGTATCACTAATGTGCTTGTTGAGACACACACGATTCACAAACGAAACACGAAACGTATCTTGTGCATAGGTATTATGTGCCGAGTCTAGAGACTCGATAATAGTTCCGACACTTAGAAAATCTCCTTGTTGTTTTAGAACACTAGCGAGAGTTTTTCTGTGACGCGCATCACTTGGGTGACTTGTTTTTGGAATTCTTCGCAAACAGTGAGTTTCACTTTCCCCTTTAAACTTTTTAAACGCTTTTCACTTGGGGGAGATAACATACTCTGAAACGCTTTTAGATTTTGTTATGAAATTATATATCACTTGTAAAGGCTAAGTGGCTAACGAAACAATTGAAGTCCTTCACACATCGAACCGTTTAGTATTGGAAAATAGCGAGTCATTGTTGAGTAGTACTACTGGGTTTGACAAACCCCACCCAACGCTAAGCTCGACTGGAGGTCGAGTGGGTGTAATCTTGGCTAAACACATTACCATGGTCGGGATAGACCTGGTGACAAGGCACATGATAAACAGTCAGCTTCGGTGTCGAACACTTAGTAATACTTGCTTTATAGGCTAGCTACCTATAGATGTATAATTGATTTAACACTATATGGTAACGCAAAACGCTAAACGCTTTATTTTATATAAACTTGTGAACTCACCAACCTCGTGTTGACACTTTTAGTATGTTATTCTCAGGTAGCCGAGGCGGGCGCGCGGTATAGGATCATACATTACTTTGAACGCTTATGTTATGCAAACTCATTTTTTTAAACTGTTATTATTATTTGGGTTTTTAAGTCATCCTGCGTGACGCAACATTTGGTTAAAGGTTTTACGCTTCCGCACTTATTTACACTTAAACGTTTACGTGGTTTGAAAACTCTATTTATGGTTTGATTATAACTAATGATTTCGATCCTGTTAGTTCACACCCTCTGACGGTAAAACTCCGTTAGTGGATTTGAGGGTGTGACAAACGGGGCGGGAATCTCGTCAAGAAAAGAGAATCCTGTGAATTTATGGTCGGTTCCACGTGAAGGAAGATCTACTCTTCGACCAGCGGACATTCTTGTGTTTGGATGGGCGGGGGGGGGGGCATGCTTGTGTGGACCTTACTGGGTTGTCCTCTCTTGTCGGGCTTAGGGACACTGGGTTTGTTGTTAGGCAGGCCGTGCTAAAGGCGGAAGCAGGAAAAATTGCTAAGCACGAGAATGCGTGTGTGGAGAATCAACACGCCGTCGTTCCTTTTGCTTTTGACACATTTGGGTCTCTTGCCCCCGATGCTTCTACGTTTCTAAAAAGAGTTCAGGGGGTCGTGCACAATAACTCATCGACGCCGAAGAACGATAATTTTGTTTTCAGTAGGATCGGTTTTTGTCACACCCTGAAATTTCGACTAACAGAGTTTAACCGCGAGGCGTGTGACATACCAGGATCTAGCTCATTTGTTATACCGAACATCCAATATTCAAAATATTATTTAGGTCTCATTCAAACATGAGAAAACAAAAACGAAACCATACAATTTAAAGTTTTGCGGAAGCGTAAAGTAAATGGTTTAAAATAAACCACGTGCTCAAACATGCACAACCCATCAAATGTAAACAATGTGAAATAAAAGTCCATGCAACAAGTATGACTCCAAACATAAGCAATGCAAACCCGCTCCTTAGCACATCTAGAAACCTAGGCAAGTATAAATACTCAAGGGTCAACACGAGGTTGGTGAGTTCAAAAGTTTTAGTAAAAAGTAGTATATATAGTATATGTAGTATACGTAGCATAAGTAGTATGTGTGTAAGTAGATTTAGCTCTTTTCAAATATACCAGGGAAGCTAACCCATTTACAAGATACTAGACGTTTAAACCGAAGCTGCCTGTATGTATGCCTTCTTACCAGGTCTATCACCAACACTGGCGTATAAAATTTAGGTAAATATAACACCCGTTTTATGACATCACAGCCGTGCTAGCGCGACTAGCCCGGGTGGGGTTTGTCAAACCCAGTAGTACTACTCCATATAACCCCGCGATCCCATCCTATCGGTTCAAGGTAACGTAAGGACTTTAAGTGATATAAGGGCATCTAGTATAAACTTGTGATATATAAGAAATTACATAAATCCAAAATAAGTTGTTGCGTTTTCCTCCAGAAAACCAGTATGTAAGTGCGTCTGTGTTTTCAATCTAGAAAACATGTATAGGTAAATGTTTTGTGTTTTCAATCCAGAAAACAAGTATACGAAAAAGTTTAGTGTTTTCAATCCAGAAAACATGTATACGAAAATAGTTTAGTGTTTTCAATCCAGAAAACATGTACACGAAAATAGTTTAGTGTTTTCAATACAGAAAACAAGGAAAATGCTTGGTGTTTTCTTTTTAGAAAACAAGTATACGAAAATAGTTTTGTGTTTTCTCTCCAGAAAACAATTAGGAAAAAGCATGAACTCACCTGGTGTCGCGTGTAATAGACTTTTCTCAAAGCCAAAAAGATGCACTTGACTCGCTAACCGTTACCTAGTACAAGTGTTTAAGTTATGAGAACGTGTTCAACAACACATGACTCTTAAACCCAAGTATGGGCTCACACACAAACAAAAACTTGACACGATGACTCTTTGGTGATAATAAGTAATGTCAACTGTACCAAAAAGTCTTAACATGAATTCACACATTATATCATGGCAAATAAACCAAATATTCATCATACAACTCAACTTATGATCATTCAGTTCACGAGACAGATTATGGCATGTATAAACAGATTTTATTCAATAAGTAAAACTTAAGGATAAATTGTACAAAATTAAACACAGTAGCATATAAGAAGTAGGTTTCTCAAGAACTTTTTTTAGTATATTTTATCATGCATAAAAAACTCACAATAATTCAATCATTGCAGATAGGTACAAACAGTTCAGCAGACTGCGCAACAAAAATTTGTTTCATGGTTCTCTCAACTCATTTATCCAAATTGTGCAAGGCCAATCGGGTTGTCTTTTAGACTCATAATTCTAAGTTCCAGAAGTGGAACCAACTCATTTGACGTTGTTAATCTCAAGTAATGATGTCGGGAAAACAGACCAGAATTTGAATCCCCGCATCAGCTTTGACACATGTTTTTGTAAAATCATAAAAACTATTCAAAACTTGTCCAAATATTACAAAATTTACCTTTATGGAAACTAGACTCAGAATACTATATTCTAGAATAAAGAATCGATCAATAATCATCGTTTAAAATCAAGTTACAAACTAATCAATAAATGAGAACGAATCTGTCAGCAAACTGTTATCATCAAAACTCAAACCCTAACATGTTTATGTCATATCTAGGGTTCTAATTAATCAATTAACATCATAATCATCAAAATTACAGAGATTTAACATCTAGGGTTTATGAAGAACTCATCAAAACATAAAATTGACACATAAAACTTACCAACTAGCATTAGGAATGATAAGAATCAATCAAAGACACCACCAATTGCAAGAATTGAGGTTGAATTGAACATTATTAGGGTTTGTTGGTGGTTTGGAATCGTGAGAGAGAGTGAGCAGCTGTAGATCGACGGTTTGGGGGGAATTAGGGTTGGGGGTTTTAATTTTATTATTGTTTTAATCAACATTTACAAGAATAGTCCCTTATTAAACGAGTTTTGACATAAACGAGCAAATGTAACACCAAGTCGGGTTATAACGAATCATTATGAATAAAATAATAACTCAAACTAATAAAAATAAAGACTCGTTGATATAATTGTAAAAACTATTTTATAGAAGCTGAAAACATACAAATTATGCGCAATCAGTCACAATTTCATGAAGCAAACTATGAACTAAACACATAATCATTTAGCATGTAATTTCACATGTATAATATTGTAAACATATTCTTGATGTACTAGTTTTATATAATAACTAATAGCATGCTAAGAGAGCATAAAATACTAAGTGTAGCACATAAAATCGTCGAACAAATAACAATTGTATCCGAATTATTTAAACATATCTGATTCGACATCAATTACCAACGCGTACTGATGAACTAATGTGTGTGACATGTTATTGACTCGTGTAAATGTTATGCATGACGTGTAAGATAACAAAGTTTGGGTTAACAAAGTTAACGTGAAAATGCAGGGTGTCACAGTTTTGCCATTCAAAAGGGGGTGGCGGCGCAACTTGTTGCCCGCTTACCTGCCTCTTTATTATAATTAGATCCTTTTATTTGCAATGAAAACAAATATTAGTTGAAAAAAAAGCTTATTTGAATGTGGGTTTTTAGCTTATTTGAATAAGTTTACTTGTGTAAAGGTAAAAATTACTTATTTGTCCTCAAATGGTGGTAGATTAGTAATTACTGAAGGAACTTATTACTTTAACTTAATAAAGAACGGTGGATTTAAGAACTTATTAAGACACATAATTAACTTGTAGAATGCAAGCTAATCCAAACTGTTCCCGAGTTTCATTTAAGGAGGGAAAGGAAAGGAAAGGATGGGAAGGAATAGTTGTGTTCCTGAGTTTCATTTAAGGAAGGAAAGAACAAAATGTGTGTTCCCGAGTTTCATTAAAGGAAAGAAAAGAAATGAAAGGAAAGGAAAAATGGGTGAAATAAGGAGTAAATGGTGGATGATCTCTTTCCTTCCAAAATGGGAGGAATTGAGGAGAGATAGGAAAAGAAAAAAAAAGAATATAAAGGAAATAAAGAATATAAAGCATAAGCAAAAAATTAAAAGCTAGGCCAAACACCCCTCGTAGTGGAACAAATGAAGGTTCTTGGCTTTCTCTTCCAGGAAATTAGATCGAAAATAATATGGAATTTTTGGAAGGATTAATGTAGTCTTGAATTGTTTGATTGGATCCACATAGTTGTGGTGTTTATTCTATGGTGTCTAGCTCTTTGCTAGTTTGTCTCGAATAACTTTTTATTACATGTTAAAAATAAAATGTAAAAAAAATTGTGTGTGTGATTGGATTTATGTTTAACACCATGTATTACTGTCATAACATTACATCTTTAAATACTATTAAAGCAATACAATGTGGACACATGGCCTTCTTCTAGGCTGTCCACATGTGCAATCCAGTCAACATGTTTCCATTCTCATGTGCTCTAATATTCTGACACGTGTCATCTCACACACTAGCAAAACTTTGTTTTTTGTTAAATCAAAATAGTGTATGCGCTGAGAATCGAACTTGGGTGTAAAACCGAGATGCCAAGTTAGTAAATACAACAATAGCTGATGTACATATAAATATACATCTTTTCGGCATCAAATAAACTCTAAAAAACTGCAATTTCTATCCAATAACATAGCATAAAAGGCTACTTATCATAATAAAACATAATTTCAGGTGAAACCAAGCCTCAAACGAAGAAACAAGCAAAAAGACGAAGAAAAACAGAAGAAAACACAAGAAAACAAAGAAACACGCCCCCATGCCTCAAGAAACACGCCCCCATGCTTCTGAAACAAGAAAAGACAAAATCTGGAAGCAAAAGCATGGGGCCGTGCTCATCATGCATGGAGCCGTGGACGGGAACACAGAAAAGACAAAGAAGAATTTAGCACATGTCACTAAAAATCACGGGGCCGTGCCTTCCAACCACGGGGCCGTGGCCACGTCACAGAAAAGACAAAACAAATCTGGCACATGTCATAAAAATGCACGGGGTCGTGCTCATCAAGCACGGGGCCGTGCTTCACACTCCAGATTGCCTATAAATAGTGGCTCTTGTGCCATTTGAAGAGTGTGCATTGAAAAGAATTCTCTCCGGTTTTCACTTATAAAAACACACACTAACACTCACTTTGAAGATCTAGTGAAGAGTTTGAAGGTTTTGAGGTCATCACCACTAATCATCATCATCAACCATCATTACCATCATTAAGAAGAAGGATTCATCTACATTTGGTTAGATTGTTCTAAGTTTAATCATGTATTTGTTATTATCAATCATCTTAATGTTCATCATTATGCTCATTATGAGCTAAACTCCTTTTACCATCTAAAATCTATGAAGAAGCTTTGTTTTACTTGATAATTAATCAAGACATGTGATGTAGTCTAGTAAAGTACATGGTTATATTACAATGATCTTTTGATGAGAAATGTTTCACCATCTTAAATCACTAAATCAAAGTTGGTGGTTGTCAATATCTTTGGCAATCGTTCATGATCGATTCATGTTCTTGAAAGATAGAAATACTTTGATACATTATCGAAACATGGATCCTTATATTGTACTTAGAAATGATGAGATATAAGCTATGGTGTATTTTTCTAAACCTTGGTAATCCGAAAATGGCTTTGCTTAGGATATCAAATTAGTTAAAGAAACCATATGTTAACGGAATGTGTAATTATAACCTACATAAATCAACCAAGGGGAAGTTGTGTGATGAACTACAACCACCTGAAGTTGTTAGAATTGGTATTTGAGAAATCGAAGTCAATCCTAATCTTTTTACTTTACGAAACTACTTGTCAACTCAAATCGACATCATTGAGATGGTATGACATTAGGAAAGGGTGGACTTTAAAATGCGCATACCATCTCCTTAGTGCCGAAGATTCTCACTTAAGGTTTAAGGAACTATCTATCATATATTGCTATGACAAGTTTATCACATGTCTACATATTAATTATCAATGCTAAAATGGAGTGGATTCTTGATCTTAGATGGTAACCCACAACTCGTTTAGAATCTCTTTTCTCGGTCACCTATATATTATAAATATAAGTATTTATATTTAATAAAAAGTTTAAAAATCAACCCCAAAATGGTTAAAACCTTCGATTGAAGTAAAACAACGATTTATTATTAGAAACTTGTGTGTCCACGGATCGATACTTGGTTCTTACCATTACTATTCTACATATACGATAGGTACACTTGCCTATTTTGTGTGTGTTTAGTCTTTGTAGAAATCACTTTTATAAATTTAAAACACGATCTTGTGCAAAAGCAAATCATCCAACCTTTCATAATATTACTACCACACACACAACAGCAATCAATAGCCAACTAACCAAGGCTTGTAATTTGTTTTATATATGAAAGATATATTATAGATATTAAAAACCACTATAAATGGCCATTATTAGAGATTGATTCAACCAATAAATATAGAATATCTACAATAGGTAACAATCATTTCTATAATTCAGTGTCTTGTGTCTAAAACGGTGGACTTGAAAAAAACAAAATCAATTACATTAATTATAAAATGTTAAATATAATATAAATTATATATATATATATATATATATATAAATATGTATATACACACATATATGACATCATCCGGGTCCGGGTTGATGTCTGGTCCGGGTCTGAAAACATTGATTTAAACCTTAGAATTTTCCACCCTAATTATTTTAATCTCTCATTCTCTCTCTCTCTCTCTCTCTCTCTCTCGGCTAACTAACTCCATCATCCACATCTTCTATATTCCGGTAATGTAGATCGAGATTAATCGTTTTCCGGTAAAGTTATATATTATACTCTAATGACCAACAATGTTATATGATTTTCCGGCAAAGTTATATCTTTTTCCGGCAACATCATATTTTCTTCCGGTTATTGTAGATCTGATCTTTTTATCTTTATTTTCATTGTTAACTGATTTTTTTTAAATCAGTTTAGGTTCTAAATAAAAAACGGCGATGAAGCTAATATTTCTACGTATTTACGTTTTTCCGATAAGTTTTCATAGTTCATGTGTTATACCAATAACAATGGTTGTTTTATATTTATTTGAAGTTTTATATTTTTCCTGTTTTTTTTATATGTTGTTCTTCTAGGTTCTAAATAAAAATCAATTTCATCCATGGACATTATCATTATTCTTTTTCCGGTAAGGCCAATTTAGATTTTTCGGTTATAAATCATAATTCAAATCTTCCATAATATCAATGTTATAACAAAACTTAATTATTTCAGGTTATTGTCCCGATTGATGTACGGAATATTTCATTTTACATTCTAAATAAAACTCGGAGATACCATCGTCATTATCACTATTTCGTTTTTCTGGTAAGACCATTCAAATTTTCCGGTTATAAAATTACAATTAAAATCTTCCATAATATGACTATTAATATTTGACTTTATCATTTCAGGTTATTGTTCCGACTCATATAAGCTAATTGCATGGATTGAACATTAGTTAATAAGATGTATTTTTTAAATTTTCTTTAATATTGATGTATATTTTTTTTTAATATTCATGAATATTCCTTCTTTATAAGATTATAATATAAATTAAATTACCTATATTAATATAATCATTATTCCATTGTTTTTGTCAACTTCCAGTTAAGTGACAAATATTCCTTCTAATTTAAAATCTCATTATAATTTTCAATCTTATATTAATTTACATTTTTAGATTTATACACATTGAAGAATCTCATTAATACAATTTATAGAGTTTGACATTCCTTATTTTTTTAAAACGAATGAACAATCCTTTTTTATGTTTTTAATTTTTCCATTTTTATAAATTCATTCCTTAATTTGTGGTTTGACCGAAATAATAACATAATTATCTCATTATTACAATTTATATTTTTTGACTTTTCTTATTTGTTAAAAAACCGAATGAATAAGTTATAACTTAAATAAATTTCCAACTGATTTAAGTATTTGACCATTCAAATTAAATCGTTTTTGACCATTCATATTAGTTTACATTTTTAGATTATACACATTTAAGAATTCATTTATGGCACTTTATAAAGTTTGATATTCCTTATTTTTTTAAAAAAACCGAATGAACAACCCTTTTTTATGTTTTTAATTTTTTTCATTTTTATAAACTCATTCCTTAATTTGTGGTTTGACCGAAATAATAACATAATTATCCCATTATTACAATTTATATTTTTTTGACTTTCCTTATTTGTTAAAAAACCGAATTAATAAGTTATAACTTAAATAAATTTCCGAACGATTTAAGTATTTGACCATTCATATTAAATCGTTTTTTACCATTCATATTAGTTTACATTTTTAGATTTATACAAATTTAAGAATCCAATTATGGCACTTTATAAAGTTTGACATTCCTTATTTAAAAAAAACCCCGAATGAACAACTCTTTTTTATGTTTTTAATTTTTTCCATTTTTATAAACTCATTCCTTAATTTGTGGTTTGACCGAAATAATAGCCTAATTATCCAATTATTACAATTTATATCTTTTGACTAATTATCCAATTATTACAATTTATATCTTTTGACTTTCCTTATTTGTTAAAAAAACCGAATGAATAAGTTATAACTTAAATAAATTTTCGAGTCTTACTTGCAACAAGGTTTAAGTATCCTATTAATACAATTTATTGAGTTTGACTATCCTTATTTGTTTAAATAACTAATAATGATAGTTAAATTCAATAAATTGTATTAATGATTTTAATACAATTTAATTAACATATTTAAACTCCTTTTAAATTCGTAATTTGACTAATCTTTCAACAAAGTTTTAAAGGTTTTAATACTCTCCATAATTTTAAACTCATTTCAAAATCTTTCTATAATTTTTTGAAGTTTTCAAATTAACCAATTTGATTTTTATTTTTGTAATTATTTCTAAATTAATTAGTCATATTTTTTCAGCTTTAATTGTTTTCAAAGTCCACATAAAATTTTTTAATATCAAAGTTATTTGAGAATTCATTTATTGTAAAACGTTTTTAAGTTTTGCAAATTTAACAAAATATTAATGTCAGTGATTTAAAAGTTTGTTGCAAGATTGGTCAAAAGTCAAAAACAATTTTATAATTTTTTGAAGTTGACTAATTCTAATTTTTTATATTTTGTAACTATTTTGAAAATATTTCAAAACAGGTTGTTAAATATTGAAAATATTTTGAAAGTATTTAAAGATTTGTTAGTTATAAAATGATAGCCAAAAAAGGTTTTTATTGATATATCTTTTTGGTTTAATAGTTTAAGTTAGAATGATGTTTTATGTTGTCATTTTACTTTGTTTGTTGTTATATGTTATTTTGTTTTAATAAAAACAACAATTTAATAAAAACAACTTTATTAATGTTCAAATGTTACTCATTATTAAATATGTTGTTATGGTCTATTTAATTTGGATGCTATTGTTTTAATATATTTTCAGGTGGTGAAGTAAATTGAGTTTATTTTGATAGAATGTTTGAAGAAGTTGATGGTGGTTTAATATGAAAGAACATGTTTATGTATTTTGTTGATGTTTTTTGGTTGTTCGATGTAAATTAACTAATTGTAACTTTTAACTTTTAATATCTAGATAACGTAAATGGTTAACGTTTTGGTCCGAAAGTTTGAATAAATCTTGTGTTGCATAAATTTTTTGTTTAAATTTATAATGTTTGTTGACATGTTTTTCCACCCGTATGTAACACAGGCTATACCCTAGTTATACCATTATAACAACACAATAATAAAAATATGAAAATAACATCATACAACTACGTTGTACTTTGCATGCTTAAATGGACATAAATATCTTTCACTCAGAATACCAACGATATACATCGCATTCTAATCGCTTCATACTCTTCTTACGTTTTTCTTTAAGGTTTTTTTGGGACAAAAACAAAGCTAACATTTAGGCCTGTAAATAAACCGAACGTTTGGTGAACTGTTCATGAACCATTCGACGGGAAGTTCGTTATTTATTAAACAAACAAGCATGAACAAAAAGAATTGTGTTTGTTTAATTAAACGAACGAGCATGAACACCTGTTATGTTTGTTTATTTATGTTCGTTTATGTCTGTTTATTTATGTTAATTTATATGTTAATTGAATATAATTAAATATTAGCTGGACGAGTCTTCTACTTAAAGATTTTATATTGTTTTCATTTATGTTCGTTTATGTTTGTTTGTGTTCATTTACATTTGTTCATATATGTGCGCTTATCTTATTCAGTTATGTTCATTTAGATTTTAAACATATGAACGCAAACGCCCATTTTTTTTAAATAACCAGACATGAACATAAAAATTTGTTCGGTTAAGTGTTTGTGTTCTTTTAAAGCTAAATGAACTAACACGAACCTGCCTTTGTTCGTGTTCGTTCGATTCGTTTACAGAATTTCATTATTCACATTGATGAATACATCGGTTTCAATCTTTAGGCTCAAGCGAATATATTGGTGTTTGTGAACACATTTATTTCCTTAATTAACGAACACGGACATAAAATCTCGTTCGGTAAACTACCGGTGCACCCATTATTTCCCTAACAAACAAACAAAAACAAAAGATGGTAAACAAAACTTGTTGGTGTTGGTTCGGTTAATAATCTTCATTTGGGCTTCAGATATTGGCCCCCACAGTTGTGACAAAGAAAGCCATCGGAGACAAGCCATCTTTCTTTCTGCAACTGAGAAATGGTTGGAATGGAGTTCCTGGGGATGGATTTCACCTGCGTTTTGGGATCATTGTCCCCTGAGAAAGACTGTTTGCTTCCCCTCATCTCCAAGCTCTTAGGGTACGCCATCGTCGCCGCCTCGACCACCGTCAAACTCCCACAGGTTCAATAACCACTTTTATTCATGTAATCTAGGGTTTTACGATCTCAATTGATCATCCTTAGGTCTCAATTTGTACATTTCTAGGTTCAATTAGCTTAGGTTTTACTGTTTCATTGTGAATTTTCAAGTATAATATTCTGCAAGTTATTCCCAATCTGATCTAATGTAATTCAAGTATTTTTTTGATTGGTGTATTTTGACTTTTGAGTTAGTCAACTGTTTCATCAATTTAATAACGATGACAAGTACCAATTAACTAAGGATGACATAAAATTATGAGACCTTATGTGGTTTTTTAATTATCACATAATCACGCGTATTTATAAGCATTGATTTGAATCTAAGTTTTAGTCTTTAATTTTCAGATCATGAAAATCATACAACATAAAAGTGTGAGAGGTCTTAGTGTTATGGCTTTTGAAATGGAAGTAGTTGGTTACACCATTGCCTTGGCATATTGTCTGCATAAAGGCCTTCCGTTTTCAGCTTATGGAGAGTTGGCATTTCTTCTTATCCAAGGTATCTTCAGCTCAAAATCACCACTTTTTTTGGATGTCTTGTAGTAGAAGAAACCCAACACAAGATGTTTATTGTGAGAGCTCAATGTTTTGTTGTTGTTGCAGCTATAATTTTGGTTGCAACCATCCATTATTTCTCTCCGCGTGTGGGCAACTCTACTTGGGTCCGTGCGTTGCTGTATCCTACATTGACTCTTTTTTTTTTTGTTTTTTTGTTTGTGATAATTGTGAGAGATTGTTAGGGAAAACTCAGGGGCCCCACCAATACTCTGCTAACCTGTGAGAGTGGCCTTCAAGGGATTAAGGCAGGAACAAGTGAAACTGGATTCACGCTTGAGACCTCTGCTAGAGGAGAATCAGACTTACAATTGAGTAGGGGTGTGTGTGGGGGTTAGTTATTGAAAACCATTCGGTTTTGGTTTTTTAGGGTTCGGTTTTTTGTATATAGGCTTGATATTTTTGTACTGGAAAAAAATTGGCAGAAAAAAAATGAATTTTGGCATAAAACTATTGGCTTATATCTCTTTGTAAATTAATGATTAATTAATTATTATATATCTGAGCTAAAATATTTGGGTTATACAACTTATTAAATTCTTATAAATTACTCAACATTCAAAATAAAAAAAATGGAAATTTACAAATTCGGTTCTGTTTTTTCGGTATTTAATTAGATTCCAAACCAAAATTGAACCGAAAATTTGGTGTTTACAAAAACATAAAACTAAAATGCTGGCTTTTGTTTGGGTTTGGTTTTGTTCGTTTAGGCTTCAGTTTTTTTCGTTTTCATGCACACCACTTCCATGTAGTCCCTTGAAGGCTTCTATGTGAATTCTTCTTTTTGGTAATCATGAGAACCCGTTAGGGAAAACTCATGGGACCTACCAATACTTTGCTAACGAGTCAGTGTGAGACCATGTGGCCTTCAAGGTTAAGGTAGGAAACAAGTGGAAGCTAGATTCAAACCTGAGACCTCTTTTAAGAGGGGAATAAAAACATGCATATGTATATAAACTGCATTCTTTAATCATATTACAGATATTATGGCCTAGCGCCGACAATTTTAGCTGGGAAAATTGATCCCCTTCTTTTTGAAGCTCTATATGTAAGTGGAAAACTACGCTATTTTGGCCCGATTTATTTTCATCAATGTTTGACTACTTTCTCGGTCTCGGTCTTCTTTCATCTTAATTTTGAATTTGCTAAACTGTGTTGAAGAAATTGCTTGTTTCAGGCATCCCAGCATGCGATATTTTTCTTTGCTAGGGTCCCACAGATTTATGAAAACTTTAAAGTAAGTTACTACTTTCCTTAACTATAATTTTGTAATTTTTGTTGATCCCTGCTTGTTGATACAAATAGATTTATGTCTTTATATTATCATGTAATGTATAGGGGCATTCTTGTAATTTGTCTATATCATTAAGTGGGAAATTTGACAATATTGTAAAGTCTGTTGTTTCTTTTTTTTTTTCCGGAAGAAATGTTATATGTATTGTTTCTATTAAATGATGTGATATTTTGTGAATGACTGTTTTATGACGAATGTGTTATTGTTGAGCAGAACAGAAGCACAGGGGAACTTAGCTTCATTACCTCGTTTATGAATTCTCTTGGCTCTATAGGTGCGTTTAGTTTTTGTTTCCACTTAATTATGTGTAACTATTGATATTATAGGTTACAATTTAAATCTATTTATGATGTTTTTATGCTATTTTACAGTAAGAGTTTTTACAAGCCTACAAGAAAAAGCTCCAACAAGTGGTATGCTTCTTTATATTAATATTTTTTTCACAAAATTAAAATATCTTCATTTTCTGCCTATTGATATAAACCCTTAATTTTGTTTAAAGTTGTTATGGGTTCGGTTGTTGGGATACTGACAAACGGGGCAATCTTGAGCCAAATCATCATATACAGCAAACCAGCAAAGAAGGAGAAGAAGAAAGATTAGAAGATCAAAAAATGTGACCATCTTTATATCCAAATTTCCTCTAAAAAACTGTAACCGTTTGCATACAAAATCTCTTTGTTTTGATACAACAGTGTTTATTATTGTTATTAGTTTCGTGTTGAAGTGATTCTTTCAAGATTCTTTGACATGATATATGCGGTGTTTAGTTTTGCTTATTTAAGTGTTTGGATAAACAGCTGATGCATATGAACCCCAGACAAACCATATGTAAACAAAGTGAACCTTCAGCAAACCATTCACGAAGTTTATCCATGAGGCCTTTTTTTGACATTTGTCTATTGTTAAACGAGCGAAGATGAGCAAGACATTTTATTCGATAAATTAGTTGAACGAACATGAACAGATGTTACCCTCGTTCAGATGTGTTGTCAATGTTTGGTGATGTGTTCATTTGTTTACGTTCGTAAATGTTTGTTCGTTCGTATTCATGTTCGTTTATGAATTAATGAACTAACACGAACATAATCATTTCCTTAACAAACATAAATTATGTCAGTTATCGTTTCGTGAACCGTTTGTTTGTCCATATAAAAAGCTTAATGATCAAACTTGAACAATGCCTTGTTCACTGAAGTACCAAGAATACATAATATATACTTTATAATTATAATGTAGATACAAAGACAATCAAACTCTCAATTACACAAACAATTTCACATAGATTTCACACCTTTGAAGCTTGAACACTACCAAACCCTAATCTTGCCTTAAATGACCGTTAACGATTTTGGTTCGGTCGTCATAAGTTCGGTTGTTGGGATATTGACAGATAGTGCAATCTTGAGCCAAATTATCATATACAGCAAACCATCAAAGAAAGGGAAGAAGAAAGATTAGAAGATCAACAATGTGACCATCTTTATATGCAAATTTCTTCTAAAAACCGTAAAGGTTTGCATTCAAAATCTCCCTTTGGTTTGATACAATAGTGTTTGTTATCTTTCTAAGAGTCTTTGACATGATATATGCGTTGTTTAGTGTTGCTTATTAAAATGTTTGGATGAACAGTAGATGCGAATGAACCAAATACAACCATATTTAAAGAAAGTGAGCCTTCAGCGAACAAACTTTTCGACAGGAAGTTTTTTTACATTTGTTTATTATAATGGGCGAAGATGAACAAGACAATTTATTTGATAGCTTAATTGAACGAACATGAATATAGATGTCACGTCTGTTCAAATGTGTTCATGAATGTCCGGTAATGCGTCCGTTTATGTTCGTCCATTTACTTAGTTTAAGTTTGCAAATGAACGTTTATTCGCATACGTTTGTTTGTGTTCATTATGAAATTAACAACGAACAAACACGAACATAATCATATCCTTAACGAACACAGTATTTCGTCGGCAGTCGGTTCGTTTACAGCCCTAATTTCACAGAACTACCAACAATACAGTATGTACATAAGTTGTAAATACCAAGACAATCAAACTGAATTACACAAACAATTTCACACCTTAGAACCTTGAACACCCTCAAACCCTAATCTTGCCCTGAATTATCTTGATCAACCGGTAACACCGCTAGAACCCGAGAATCATTACCAACATTCTCACTTGCATCAAGATTATCCGTTAACGATTCTCGGTTCGCCATCAACCAACTGACACCCTCATAACTCACACCCTTACACTTCTTCACCTTCGCCTTCACCAAATTGGGACACCCAAGCGCCAAAGCCCCAACACCATGATCAGACACATTACAACTCTTAATACACAACTTCCTCAACGCCACACATTTAGCAGCAATACACACAATCTCACTATCCCCAACCGCGTCACTCCCACACAACGCCAATCGTTCCAGCTTCCGACACCTTTCACACAACAAACCCAACCCATAACAGGTAACATCAACAGCAATAAGCACAAGCTCTTGAAGATTAACACAATTCTTCGCCAGGCTAATCAAGCCTTGGTCACCAATCCGCTTCGTCTTCCACCCGTCTATATGAATCTTCCTCAACAGCCTACAACCCTCAGCTACGTACATGACCCCCAAATCCGAGCAATCGAGCGTTTTCAAGAGATGCAGAATCTGCAAATTCGGACACTTGGAAAGCGCTTCGAGGCCTAAATCGGAAACCTGCAACCTCTCTAAATGGATCTCAGCCAATCCGTGAACATAACTAGCAACAGTTTCCAAAAACTTATCATAATCACCATAACACCTAACAATCCTTAGGGTTCTAAGCTTTTGGCATCCGATTATCAACGGCTGGAAACGCTGTCCGTTGTACAGATCCTTTAGGCTAATCATCTTCAGAGACGCCGCCGCGGCACCTGGCTTGATCTCATCCGTAAAATCTCCGACCAGCCGTTTCACCGATAAATCTTGGAGAGATTGGCAGTTACCCAGCACGGCGTTGATCCCTTCGGCGCCAAAACTACAGGATCCGAATGAAATCTTGTTCAATTTGTTGCAGTTGTTTGTAAACCTTCGGATGCCGGAGTCGGTTAGGTCCCGGCATGATCGGAGCTTGACTAGGGTGAGGCTTTGGCAGAACCGGGAGATTAGGATGAGATCTCCGTCGTTGATGCTCGGCGATCTACGGTCGCATTTGAGCGAGAGTTTCGTGACGGCGTCGAAGCGAGAGAATATGGATTTGACGAGGGGGTTGAGGTCCGATTGGGCGTTTAACGAGAGCCTGTGACGGGACTGGCCTTCGATCATGAGCCAGTACCGGCAAACATCGGTTGCGGTCGGCGGGACGCAGGAACTGCTAAACAGGCGTCTGGGAGATCGGATATCGCAACGCCAGACATCTGCTGTTTGGTTGTTATTACTTATATTTCTTTTTCAGCGATGGACTTGATTCAAGCATGGACTTTTATTTGGTTCTAGAATCGTTATTATTTTTTTAGAATAAATCAAATTTGATTCGTGTTAAATTGGTATTCACCGTATAAATTTACAAAATCAGTAATGTAAGATCAAATTAATGAATAGACATCATCTTTAATACTATCGATTCGAAGATCCAAAGATTGTCATGTAAGAATCCAACGATTGAATCCTATCATCGACTAGATGCAAATCAAACAAGAGAACCATCTAAAACATGCAATTTTTGACACATGTTACAAGAAAATTATTATTTTAGGGGGAGAGTGGGCGTTCGCGTTAAACCCAAATTGGGTACCAACGACGTCGCCGTGGGTTTAATACCCATTTCGGCATGCCCAAATGTTGTTAAAAAACCCGATTTTGAGATATGACCGTGGCCATATTCTTTACCATTGGGCATTGGAACAAAAATGAAAATCGCAAATCTTTTGTACCGGTGCTGGTACTGAAATCTTTGGTTCGGTAATGGTATGGGGACCGTACCGGTATTGAAGGTAAATTAATCAGGAAATACCGGTACCGGTACCGATACCGAAACTCAAATCTTTGGTGCCAATCCGGTACCAGTACCGAATTTGCTCATCCCTAGCCGAGGTGGCTTTTTTTCAATTAACCTGGCATGCTGACTTGGAAATTACTTTTTTTAGCAGGGTTATATTTTTATCATAATTAAACATCAGTTGAGCAACATTGCAGGGTGTAAACACTAAATTACACAATCTCTTAAATCCCATCACAAGTCCCCAAAATCAAGCAATAAGTTCTCTAATTCTTCTTCATCATATAAAATACATCATCAATATACGAAACCCTAAGCTCTAACGAGTTCCAATCGTTTATACTTCTCATCCGACAAAAAACCCTAATAAGAGAATATGGTGGCGACAAGTTTCATGCAATACTCATAGGGGAGAGATGGTTTTAGGGACGTGTTGGAAGTGGTGCCAGTTAGTTATCGGAGATTATGGTCCTTTCGATTGTATAGGCTTTCAATTACTTTGACGAGAATGGAGTTAGGAATATTTCATTCCTTGAAATGCGAAACAGGTTTTAGTTGTCTGCGAGGAAGCAGAAATTGTTTGAGGCCGTCGGATGCATACGGAGATGGAGTGTTAGGGTTGGGTATTTTGAGAAGATGACAAAGGAAGGTGAGGAGAAGGAATTTAGAGGGGCGTTCGCGATGTATTCCGTGAAATCAACGAGGGATCGACCACCATGAACGACTGTATGACAATGATTGGATGTTTGATGTAAATGACGATAGGTGCTGGGATTTGAAGAACTAATTCAGATCCAAGTGACTAATTCCACTCTATGCTATAGTTATTTGATTTGGAATTGATTAGTTATAGGTAGCTGGTTATTGCATGCTGGTAGTGGTGGAGATGACCAGCGGGTGATGGTGTTATGTGTGAAAAAGAAAGATGAGATGGTGAGTGGGCCCACAAGTGTTTAAAAATCTGCCATATAGGCGTGCCACGTCATTGAAAAATGATACATCAGCAAAAAACTAATGTCGTTAGTCTTCAATTAGTAAGGGAGTGACAAAAACAAATAGGATGAAAGTTGAGAGTGGTGGGTAAGAAATCAAAAGTTGAGAGTGGTATTAACCAACAGGTGAAAGTTGGGAGTATTAAAAACCAATATCCCTTTAACATTCAACCATTTACTACTTTACCTACACAACTCAAAATACACACCTATGTCTACATATTCTATACCAATCTTCAATCACAATCAACCAACAAAAATATCAGGGAAAGCTCAGACAATCAGTCAACCAAAAAATCATCCACATCCCAGGGGGTTACGAACACAAGAGGAGCCGGTAGAGGATGCGGTTCCAATGTGTGAGCCGGTTTGAACGCTAGGGGGTCCCGTGGAGGAAATGGTTCCAATATGCTAGCCAGTTCGAGCCCGAGTTTCCAAGGGTATACACCACAACTATTTTATACACAGCAACAACCTAGTTCTCATCTTCAACTTCCCCATTATTTCACATACACACACAGGCCTAATCTTGTTGCATCATGTCGGTATGAATACTCAATGGGGGATCAAGATACGTTCGAATTGTTTGAGTATCATAGCCTAACTCCACGGTCCTCACGTGACATTTCGGAATGCCCACTCCCTCTGTATAAATATCTTGACTACAAACATGCTCTTAGTATTTTAGTCTTATGAGGAACACGAATATAGTAAGGGTGTAAACAAGCCGAGCGCAAGCTCAACTAGGCTCGATGTCGGCTTGTGAGTAGATTTTTAGGGCTTGGATCGGCTCGGCTCGCTTACTATTTATCAATTATTTCATTATATAATTTTTTTGAATGACAAATTCTATAAAAAAACACTAGCGGGAAACTAGCAAAAACCCCAAGACAAACAACCAATGAAGCCAAAAACCGGAAAGAAAAACACCAAACAAACTATTAAAAAACCAAAATTACACAAGATCAACGTAGGGTTTAAAACCCTTCTTATTCATAGTCTTGCAAACAAGTTCTCTTATGCCACCGAGATTCATCCCCAAGTCACGAGCCAACCTTAACATCAACCTCCTCCTTTGTATTGTCACAGGCCGTATACCAATCCCTAACAACATCTTGTGACTCATCAAGCCCTTCCTTGCTTAGCACATCATCCCAGAGATGCTATTCGAGCATACGATTATCAATAATCTCCTCCACCGCCATAGCATCCGGCTTGTTAATTTTGACATTTTCAGCCACCAATTTATTGTATTTAACACTAGCACTAAAGTTCATTACCGAAAAAGACGGCGGTTCCTTAGCAACCGGATTATGTTATTTTGGCCAATTGGCCCCTGAACATCCGAGAATAGTAAAACCCTGTCTTACTCTTGTTAGCATCACCCGCGTTACCACTCGTACTCGAATTTTTATCCTTACTTGGAGTTTCTCATTATTACTTTTCACCAATGATCTATTACCTGTAGTGCTGCCACGAACATCAGGGCCAACACCTTTTGATACCCAAATTGGGTACCAACGACGTCGCCGTGGGTTTAATACCCATTTCGGCATGCCCAAATGTTGTTAAAAAACCCGATTTTGAGATATGACCGTGGCCATATTCTTTACCATTGGGCATTGGAACAAAAATGAAAATCGCAAATCTTTTGTACCGGTGCTGGTACTGTAATCTTCGGTTCGGTAATGGTATGGGGACCGTACCGGTATTGAAGGTAAATTAATCAGGAAATATCGGTACCGGTACCGATACCGAAACTCAAATCTTTGGTGCCAATCCGGTACCAGTACCGAATTTGCTCATCCCTAGCCGAGGTGGCTTTTTTTCAATTAACCTGGCATGCTGACTTGGAAATTACTTTTTTTAGCAGGGTTATATTTTTATCATAATTAAACATCAGTTGAGCAACATTGCAGGGTGTAAACACTAAATTACACAATCTCTTAAATCCCATCACAAGTCCCCAAAATCAAGCAATAAGTTCTCTAATTCTTCTTCATCATATAAAATACATCATCAATATACGAAACCCTAAGCTCTAACGAGTTCCAATCGTTTATACTTCTCATCCGACAAAAAACCCTAATAAGAGAATATGGTGGCGACAAGTTTCATGCAATACTCACAGGGGAGAGATGGTTTTAGGGACGTGTTGGAAGTGGTGCCAGTTAGTTATCGGAGATTATGGTGCTTTCGATTGTATAGGCTTTCAATTACTTTGACGAGAATGGAGTTAGGAATATTTCATTCCTTGAAATGCGAAACAGGTTTTAGTTGTCTGCGAGGAAGCAGAAATTGTTTGAGGCCGTCGGATGCATACGGAGATGGAGTGTTAGGGTTGGGTATTTTGAGAAGATGACAAAGGAAGGTGAGGAGAAGGAATTTAGAGGGGCGTTCGCGATGTATTCCGTGAAATCAACGAGGGATCGACCACCCTGAACGACTGTATGACAATGATTGGATGTTTGATGTAAATGACGATAGGTGCTGGGATTTGAAGAACTAATTCAGATCCAAGTGACTAATTCCACTCTATGCTATAGTTATTTGATTTGGAATTGATTAGTTATAGGTAGCTGGTTATTGCATGCTGGTAGTGGTGGAGATGACCAGCAGGTGATGGTGTTATGTGTGAAAAAGAAAGATGAGATGGTGAGTGGGCCCACAAGTGTTTAAAAATCTGCCATATAGGCGTGCCACGTCATTGAAAAATGATACATCAGCAAAAAACTAATGTCGTTAGTCTTCAATTAGTAAGGGAGTGACAAAAACAAATAGGATGAAAGTTGAGAGTGGTGGGTAAGAAATCAAAAGTTGAGAGTGGTATTAACCAACAGGTGAAAGTTGGGAGTATTAAAAACCAATATCCCTTTAACATTCAACCATTTACTACTTTACCTACACAACTCAAAATACACACCTATGTCTACATATTCTATACCAATCTTCAATCACAATCAACCAACAAAAATATCAGGGAAAGCTCAGACAATCAGTCAACCAAAAAATCATCCACATCCCAGGGGGTTACGAACACAAGAGGAGCCGGTAGAGGATGCGGTTCCAATGTGTGAGCCGGTTTGAACGCTAGGGGGTCCCGTGGAGGAAATGGTTCCAATATGCTAGCCAGTTCGAGCCCGAGTTTCCAAGGGTATACACCACAACTATTTTATACACAGCAACAACCTAGTTCTCATCTTCAACTTCCCCATTATTTCACATACACACACATGCCTAATCTTGTTGCATCATGTCGGTATGAATACTCAATGGGGGATCAAGATATGTTCGAATTGTTTGAGTATCATAGCCTAACTCCACGGTCCTCACGTGACATTTCGGAATGCCCACTCCCTCTGTATAAATATCTTGACTACAAACATGCTCTTAGTATTTTAGTCTTATGAGGAACACGAATATAGTAAGGGTGTAAACAAGCCGAGCGCAAGCTCAACTAGGCTCGATGTCGGCTTGTGAGTAGATTTTTAGGGCTTGGATCGGCTCGGCTCGCTTACTATTTATCAATTATTTCATTATATAATTTTTTTGAATGACAAATTCTATAAAAAAACACTAGCGGGAAACTAGCAAAAACCCCAAGACAAACAACCAATGAAGCCAAAAACCGGAAAGAAAAACACCAAACAAACTATTAAAAAACCAAAATTACACAAGATCAACGTAGGGTTTAAAACCCTTCTTATTCATAGTCTTGCAAACAAGTTCTCTTATGCCACCGAGATTCATCCCCAAGTCACGAGCCAACCTTAACATCAACCTCCTCCTTTGTATTGTCACAGGCCGTATACCAATCCCTAACAACATCTTGTGACTCATCAAGCCCTTCCTTGCTTAGCACATCATCCCAGAGATGCTATTCGAGCATACGATTATCAATAATCTCCTCCACCGCCATAGCATCCGGCTTGTTAATTTTGACATTTTCAGCCACCAATTTATTGTATTTAACACTAGCACTAAAGTTCATTACCGAAAAAGACGGCGGTTCCTTAGCAACCGGATTATGTTATTTTGGCCAATTGGCCCCTGAACATCCGAGAATAGTAAAACCCTGTCTTACTCTTGTTAGCATCACCCGCGTTACCACTCGTACTCGAATTTTTATCCTTACTTGGAGTTTCTCATTATTACTTTTCACCAATGATCTATTACCTGTAGTGCTGCCACGAACATCAGGGCCAACACCTTTTGATACCCAAATTGGGTACCAACGACGTCGCCGTGGGTTTAATACCCATTTCGGCATGCCCAAATGTTGTTAAAAAACCCGATTTTGAGATATGACCGTGGCCATATTCTTTACCATTGGGCATTGGAACAAAAATGAAAATCGCAAATCTTTTGTACCGGTGCTGGTACTGTAATCTTCGGTTCGGTAATGGTATGGGGACCGTACCGGTATTGAAGGTAAATTAATCAGGAAATATCGGTACCGGTACCGATACCGAAACTCAAATCTTTGGTGCCAATCCGGTACCAGTACCGAATTTGCTCATCCCTAGCCGAGGTGGCTTTTTTTCAATTAACCTGGCATGCTGACTTGGAAATTACTTTTTTTAGCAGGGTTATATTTTTATCATAATTAAACATCAGTTGAGCAACATTGCAGGGTGTAAACACTAAATTACACAATCTCTTAAATCCCATCACAAGTCCCCAAAATCAAGCAATAAGTTCTCTAATTCTTCTTCATCATATAAAATACATCATCAATATACGAAACCCTAAGCTCTAACGAGTTCCAATCGTTTATACTTCTCATCCGACAAAAAACCCTAATAAGAGAATATGGTGGCGACAAGTTTCATGCAATACTCACAGGGGAGAGATGGTTTTAGGGACGTGTTGGAAGTGGTGCCAGTTAGTTATCGGAGATTATGGTGCTTTCGATTGTATAGGCTTTCAATTACTTTGACGAGAATGGAGTTAGGAATATTTCATTCCTTGAAATGCGAAACAGGTTTTAGTTGTCTGCGAGGAAGCAGAAATTGTTTGAGGCCGTCGGATGCATACGGAGATGGAGTGTTAGGGTTGGGTATTTTGAGAAGATGACAAAGGAAGGTGAGGAGAAGGAATTTAGAGGGGCGTTCGCGATGTATTCCGTGAAATCAACGAGGGATCGACCACCCTGAACGACTGTATGACAATGATTGGATGTTTGATGTAAATGACGATAGGTGCTGGGATTTGAAGAACTAATTCAGATCCAAGTGACTAATTCCACTCTATGCTATAGTTATTTGATTTGGAATTGATTAGTTATAGGTAGCTGGTTATTGCATGCTGGTAGTGGTGGAGATGACCAGCAGGTGATGGTGTTATGTGTGAAAAAGAAAGATGAGATGGTGAGTGGGCCCACAAGTGTTTAAAAATCTGCCATATAGGCGTGCCACGTCATTGAAAAATGATACATCAGCAAAAAACTAATGTCGTTAGTCTTCAATTAGTAAGGGAGTGACAAAAACAAATAGGATGAAAGTTGAGAGTGGTGGGTAAGAAATCAAAAGTTGAGAGTGGTATTAACCAACAGGTGAAAGTTGGGAGTATTAAAAACCAATATCCCTTTAACATTCAACCATTTACTACTTTACCTACACAACTCAAAATACACACCTATGTCTACATATTCTATACCAATCTTCAATCACAATCAACTAACAAAAATATCAGGGAAAGCTCAGACAATCAGTCAACCAAAAAATCATCCACATCCCAGGGGGTTACGAACACAAGAGGAGCCGGTAGAGGATGCGGTTCCAATGTGTGAGCCGGTTTGAACGCTAGGGGGTCCCGTGGAGGAAATGGTTCCAATATGCTAGCCAGTTCGAGCCCGAGTTTCCAAGGGTATACACCACAACTATTTTATACACAGCAACAACCTAGTTCTCATCTTCAACTTCCCCATTATTTCACATACACACACATGCCTAATCTTGTTGCATCATGTCGGTATGAATACTCAATGGGGGATCAAGATATGTTCGAATTGTTTGAGTATCATAGCCTAACTCCACGGTCCTCACGTGACATTTCGGAATGCCCACTCCCTCTGTATAAATATCTTGACTACAAACATGCTCTTAGTATTTTAGTCTTATGAGGAACACGAATATAGTAAGGGTGTAAACAAGCCGAGCGCAAGCTCAACTAGGCTCGATGTCGGCTTGTGAGTAGATTTTTAGGGCTTGGATCGGCTCGGCTCGCTTACTATTTATCAATTATTTCATTATATAATTTTTTTGAATGACAAAATCTATAAAAAAACACTAGCGGGAAACTAGCAAAAACCCCAAGACAAACAACCAATGAAGCCAAAAACCGGAAAGAAAAACACCAAACAAACTATTAAAAAACCAAAATTACACAAGATCAACGTAGGGTTTAAAACCCTTCTTATTCATAGTCTTGCAAACAAGTTCTCTTATGCCACCGAGATTCATCCCCAAGTCACGAGCCAACCTTAACATCAACCTCCTCCTTTGTATTGTCACAGGCCGTATACCAATCCCTAACAACATCTTGTGACTCATCAAGCCCTTCCTTGCTTAGCACATCATCCCAGAGATGCTATTCGAGCATACGATTATCAATAATCTCCTCCACCGCCATAGCATCCGGCTTGTTAATTTTGACATTTTCAGCCACCAATTTATTGTATTTAACACTAGCACTAAAGTTCATTACCGAAAAAGACGGCGGTTCCTTAGCAACCGGATTATGTTATTTTGGCCAATTGGCCCCTGAACATCCGAGAATAGTAAAACCCTGTCTTACTCTTGTTAGCATCACCCGCGTTACCACTCGTACTCGAATTTTTATCCTTACTTGGAGTTTCTCATTATTACTTTTCACCAATGATCTATTACCTGTAGTGCTGCCACGAACATCAGGGCCAACACCTTTTGAAGCCAGATCATGCTTAGGTGGCCTGTTAGTGGTACCAATTGTTTTTTGATTCTTTCTAAAGACCGGGGTAAATCGGTCATTTTATCACCAAATGGAGATTCAACAATGATAGGTGTTTTAATTAAATGTTCTTTGGCGGCCTTGTCTGCAATCTCTTCCTCAGTACGAGGCCTTTTATTACAAAGTTTTTACGAGTCGCCAAACACACAACAAGGTATATTATTTTTATATTATAATTTTATGTATAATAAATATATATTATTTAGTTGTTTTTATTTAATTTTCGTAGCAGTATATATCTTAAATAATAATTATTAAATATATATTTTAAAAGATTATATAACTGACAGACTCGATTAGGCTCGCGAGATAGCTCAATCTTAATAGGTGAAGCTCGGGCTCGGGTTCATTTATTAATCGAGCTTACTTTTAGTCTTGAGCTCGAGATCGATCTAGCTCGATCGAGTAGCTCGCGAGCAAATTGGCTTCTTTGCACCCCTGAAATATAGTGGGAACGATCATTGTCATATTCCTCGAGTCACCACTTTCTAGCTAATGTTATTGATTGCAACATATAGGTGTTTAGTTACTATATTTTTATTTCTACATTGTTTTCATTAGAAATCATCAAAGCGAAATCTTTACACATTTCCAATGTTTAGTTATGATTCTTTACCTAATTCCAATTTTGGTACATTTGTAGACATTTCAGAATAATTTCATCCCATTATTCATTATGCGAAATCGTGGTGCATATTAACATTTATTCCTAAAATTCCAACTTCAATGCGTCTGAAAAGTTGTGTATCAACTTCACATTTTCTCATCAACAAGTGCCATTCTTATAGTGTAGGATGTGTGAAATGTGCTCATCAATAACTCAACAAGTACCTATGTACTTCATCTTTAATAGATAGTAATGCACTTTTTATCTTGCATATTGATTGAAATCATTTATTCAAAATAATAACCACAACATATCTTCACTTATGTTCAATCATTTATATAATATAATGACTAAAAAATGAACATAATGTCTATCATCAAGTAGTATACTTCACTTTATGTTTCTCTACCATCAATAATCAAATTAAAATAATGTTTTCATTGATCACGACACGATGTACACTATCTATATATTGTTAGAATGGAGGTGGCGCTAACGTCGTTGGTTCTTCATAATTATTAATTACAAAACGAGCATGCATGGCATCAACTTCCCATCAGTTATTACACTTAAAGTTTCACCATTTTAATCTTTGAGTGATATGCTATTAATGTAAGATTACGTATTGATATCTATTTATTTATATGTGACAATTATAATTATATATATATATATATATATATATATATATATATATATATATATATATATATATAATATTGTTGGAAATTTTTGCACTAATAATAATTATTAGTATATGTTACTAATAAACTAATTATTAACGGGTCCAAAGAAAATTGATGAATGTGACATCGATACGCTAAAGTATGTAGTTGAGAACTTGAACATTGGTAAAAGGGAAATGGGTCTGTCCCATATTGGTAGAATTCTTGAGAGGCACCTTATTATTTTTGGTGGTTGGACCCGGTCTTGAGACACATGTCACTATGAGTGGTGAGTCATCCCGACATGTGTCGACACCAGGGTAGTATCATGGCAAATGTTGTGTGCGTGTGAGAGATATGCCGCCATGTGTCGTGTGCCTTGATGAGTCAGCGTCTAGGTGTCAAATCTTGGTGACGTGTGCTCCACAAGTCGCCATGTGTCGTGCTGACTCATCTCATACATTGCCATATATAGAAAGGTGGTGTTCAAATTTAGATGCAACCGACACACCGTCAAACTAGAACAATCACGCCTCGAGTGCACACACATCCTAACCAGCTTGTTAGCAAGCACATGAAACTAAACAACTCCATTCCGATGATACGTGTTGTCAGTTCCAACTCTCTCTTGATCCCGATCCCGATCTCTCGTTGCAAATACAGTTCGGGTGATAGGTTAATCCCGAAAGCACAGCTGTACCCTGAGAAACAGACGGGCTCGAGGAGGTAGCCCGAAATCTGTTTTAAGGGACCTCTGTTCAACAGAAATCCTCAGACACAACCGGGAACAATAGTTTGTTCAATCTTGAAGCTAGGAAATTACGGATGGCTTTTGGTGATCAAGACAGGTTCACCAAGAAAATGATGACATAAGAAGACACGACTAGGAGGTGACGCTTATGTCTCAGTAGGTTTCTGTCAACACGGTTCCGGTGCGGTTTCAACACGATGATTAACTCGACTCCGGACCGGTTTCAAGCATTAACTTTTGGAGCACAAGTCAAAGTTTTCGATATGAATCAAGACATGTATATATGTTATATTTGTTGTTATTATAGTTCATATTTGTATACACAAGAGCGATATACGCCATTTCATGTTGAGTTCATCAACATGAAAATGCACAAGTGCGTTTCGATTATTTTAAACATATGAAAGGGATATATTTTATTATTGTAAATTACTATAACAAATTTTATGGTATTTATTATAAGAGAATTAAAATAGTGATGAATTTGTTGGTACTTATGTCATTATCAATATTGTTTGAACTATAGTAGAGAATTTGTGCCAAATTTAAGCATATGTAATCGCCATACTGTTGAATGTCAATCTATGTGATTTCATTTTGACCATGATAGTTATTGTAGTGAGTACCATTTATCTTGTTTGTCATAGTGACTTGGATTATAGACTTATGTTTAAGTCTATACGAGTCAATGGTTAAGGCCTTGGAGGTTAAAGGAATAACAAGTTATAACCTTATCAAATGAGATTAAATTTGGTTTTAAGATGTTCTAAAGTGAAGTTTAGGAGCGGTAAATGAAATCAGATTATCTCGTCTAAGCTAAGAAATGAATGTTGGGAAGGCTGTGAAGAATCAGAATGATGCATCTTCTGTTCACATGCCTAAGTATTTAGTCTAAGCATGCTAGACTAGTATTTGTTAATAATGGTTCTTGACAATGACTAATTAACGTTAAACATTCATAACATACACAAGAATGACTATGTGTATAGACAAGTTAAAAGGGATTTCATTTAATCTAAGGTAACAACTTTCCAAGTTCTCCTAGATGCGACTAAGTTTTTCATGGTTTGTTTATTGCCGGGAAAAGGATTAGCTTAGACACTCGAAAGTGGTCAAAACTTACGACAAGGCGTGTGTTGCTTTATTGGTAACATCAATGAACTCACTAATACAATGTCGTGGTAGTTTTCAAATCATGAGTATCGATGTATCGTCATAAGTAAACTTAAACCAACTATGTCAAAATGCAAAAAAATTGTGGGGGATGGTAATTGAGATGATACCAGTGAGATGTTATCTCAAACCTAGGACGGAAGCAAAAAGCTTTTCTTTAATGGAGATGATTGAGATAATATCTCAAATCTGCGTTGAAAGGAAAATCTTTTCTTTATCCAGTCATTAAGTTGGATAAAAGAAAAGAAAAAGCTTACCATGGTAATCAAAAGAAAGAGATTTTCTTTATACCATCAAAAAGTTGGATGATGTTATCCAATAACACTTCAATGTGGGGGTGTCTTGCATTTGAACTTGGAATGTTTGGAAATATGGATTATTGAAAACATTTGACCTGGTGGAGTACACAATGGTCATAATGAGCTAATTTGGTGATTAGACTCAAATGCCAATTGGTTGAAATCAGAATCTAGATAGATGTTTAATATTGGCATAATGGAGATGTGTTTGCCTAAAAATGACAACTTTGTTCTTCAAAGACGGTCATTATAACATGATTCGGGGTGAATCTAGAGGTTATAGTCTTAGAAGATGATAATAGGCTTAGAAGTTAAAAACACATCATAACAACTCATCTTAATTGCACAATTATCTAGTATTGACTTGACGAAGTTATAAATAATGATTTTGGATCCAACAACCTGAGGGTTGATGAAAGATGGAGTTGTGGAATGAGACTAAAGCCCATGGAATAAAATGAGTGCAAAGGAAAACCTAACCAATGAGATTGGAGATCCCATGATCTAGATTCAACATGACAACCTAACTGCATGAACTAAGGGTGGTCAATGTGTGGCCATAACTTATGTACATAAATTACAAAGGGTGTTTGAATAAACATCCTAGTCCATTCATAACACAGTTAGTGACAAAGGGAGGCTAAGCATAACATATGGTTAATGATATAGGGATCATGATAACCATTATGCTTTTAATGATTTGAAGGTCAAATCAACTATGTGATGGTTATGATATATGGATCATGGTAACCATAATGATTTGAGGAACAAATCACCTATATGAGGGAGAAGTATGGTCACTTTGAATGGATTTGTGTGTATGTGGGGGGGGGGGGAGGGGGAATCCTAGAGCTCTCACAGAACCAGGCTAATGTTCCATGACCAAGAACGGACACAACAATGAGGGGTTAATTAGACCAGGAAGAGTGTTGTGTGAAATGTAATAATGTCTATGCCAAAAGGGAATTGGTTCAAGGACATTGCGTCTACCAACCGCTAGGAGTCTAGGTATGTATCACAAAAGAAGGTTCAAGGCTAACGCTACCTATCCTGCGACGCTCAACCGCTGTAACTCTATTTGACACGTGGGTGTACGGATCGATCTCCATTCATGTGGGGGATTGTTGGAAACTTTTGGACTAATAATAATTATTAGTATATGTTACTAATATACTATTATTAACGGGTCTAAAGAATATATATGAATGTGACATCGATACGTTATAGTGTGTAGTTGAGAACTTGAACATTGTTAAAAAAGGAAATGGGTCTGTGCCATATTGGTAGAATTCTTGAGAGTCACCTTAGTATTTTTGGTTGTTGGACCATGTCTTAAGACACATGTTAGTATGAATGGTGAGTCATCCCGACATGTATCGACACCAGGGGAGTATCATGACAAGTGTCGTGTGTGTATGTGAGAGATATGCTGCCATGTGTCGTGTTCCCTGATGAGTCAGTGGCTAGGTGCAACTCCTGGGGACGTGTGCTCCACAAGTCACCATGTGTCGCGCTGACTCATCTTATGCATTGCTATATACAGAAAGGTGGTGTTCAGATTTAGATACAACCGACACACCGACAAACTAGATTAATCACGAACTAATTGACACACATCCTAACCAGCTCGTTACCATGCATACAAAAATAAACGGCTCCATGCCGATAATACATGTTCTTAGTTCCAACTCTCTCTTGATCCCGATCACGATCTCTCGTTACAAATACAGTTCGGGTGCTAGGGTAATCCCGACAGTACATACTGTTTCAGTTGTTGTACCCTGAGAAACATACGGGCTCACGGAGGTAGTTTGAAATCTGTTTTAAGGGACCTCTGTTCAACATAAATCCTCAGCCACAACCGGGAACCACGGTTTTGTTCAACCTTGCAGCTAGGAAGATATAGATGACTTTTGGTGATCAAGATAGGTTCACCAAGAGAATGACGACATAAGAAGACTTGACTGGAGGTGATGATGATGTCTTGGTAGGTCTATGTCAACACGGTTCCAGTGCGGTTTCAACATGATGATCAACTCGACTCCAGCACGTTTTCAAGACTCAGCTTTTGGAGCACAAGTCAAAGTTTTCGGTATGAATGAAGACATGTATATATGTCATATTTGTTGTTATTCTCGTTCACATTTGTATACGGTATATGTACTACAATTTCCCAAATTGTATAAAGAGACTATTCATTTATTTTATTAATATTTTTTATAAAATCGTGATTCATGTCTAAAAATATTAGATTAAAATATTAATTATACATCACCCTATATTAGTTTGGTAATTGTTGATGGACCATATTATCTTTAATTAACTAATAAAGGTTTCCCCTTGAGTGTATATAAAGAGAGATAAAAATTAACTTCCTAACCTAATAAAAACACACATACAATTTTGTGTGGCTCCTCTCTACCAAACCGGGTTCCTCTCAAGAACTCTAACACTATCCTTAACTATACATCCTAAAGGAGAGTTCGATCAAGATGACAAACATGTCGGCTACATCATACTCTGTAGTGGTTACTAGTCTCCATGTTGTAACATGTTCACAGATTTATTATTATTCACGTTTTCCATTAATTACATGAAGAACTGATCAACATGTGGTATCAGAGCGATGTTGATTAATCAGTCTTCATGTTTTCCCTAAAACCGGAATTAAATTTGGAAGACATGAACTTTGTTTAAAACCCTATATTTTCTCGGGTTTTGTTTTCATGTTTTATGAATAAAACAGTTTATGAAACTGTTTAAAACTGCTAAAAGTTATATTTAATAAACCATAATATTTTCGAAATCTGTTAAAATCATGTTTAAAGAATTCGATTCCATTTTTTTTAGTTTAATTGTTAAAGTTTTCGATGATGTTCTTCGAGTTTGCCATAATTCTCTAAAATTATACATATTTTAGTTCAAATCTAGATTAAAATCTGTTAGATTATTTAGGGAAATAATTTTTCAAATCCTGGATAAAAATTTTTAGTGTTCTTTTTTTAAAGATTTGAGTCCTCTTAAAATAGGAAACAAGTATAATTGTTAATCACTAAAAGATTTGAATCAAATCTATTTGAACTAAATCCTATCATATTTAATTTAGTTAGTAAAAATCATGGGTTAAGGGCTTAAACCAATTTACGGGTTCACAGGTTATTCAAAAATTCATGTATTATGGCTTAAAGCAATTTATAGGTTCTAAAAGTTTTTGGGTTTTCTAGAATGGTTTTGGATCATAACCCAAAAACCCCATAAAACCAAAAACTCACTAATACCAGAACCAACATTTTCCTGAAAACCCGCTAAATGTCAGAAACATATCATTCTCGGGAACCAAAAATTCCCGGGAACTAATTCCGAGAACTATGGTTTTACCAAAAACTTAAAAAATCCTTATCACTAAACATTTTTTGTATTAACTAATTAAATATTTTCTAAACACTTAAATGTTATAAATTTTTACTAAACATAAAAGGCTTAACTTGAATGAATTTTTGATGTATCGCTTCTACCCATAGGTGATGTGTTACGCCTACCATATTATTCAAGTCTAACTAAAGATTTTGTTAGTCTCGCCTAACATGATCCAAATGTCTCACTTTTGCCAAAAGGTGACGTGTTACATTTATATCTAGCAAAACTAGCCCGTGCATAATTAAAATAATTGTCTCATTTTTGCCCAAATGTGATGTGTTACAATTTGTAACAACCCAGCTACCACCGCACCATAATATTGTCCGCTTTGGTCGGGACGTACCACCATCGCCTCACGGATTTGCTTTTGGTTGCCCAGGTGGTCACCCATCCTCATACTACTCCCACCTGAGCATGCTTAACTATGGATTCTCCTCTCATCCACTACCATTAAGAGCCCAAAACACGTTATTATGGGAAAGGTATCCACCTCCTTATAAAGAAGGCTTAGTTCTCCTTCCCAACCGATGTGGGATGCCACAATCCACCCCTTAGGGGTACAGCGTCCTCGCAGGACCTGGCACCACCGGTCCGGCCCTGGCTCTGATACGATCTGTAACAACCTAGCTAAGCCTTCTTTATAAGGAGGTGGATACCTTCCCCATCATAACGCGTTTTGGGCGCTTAATGGTAGTGGATGAGAGGATAATTCCACAATTAAGCGTGCTCAGGTGGGAGTCGTATGAGGATGGGTGACCACCTGGGCAACCAAAAGCAAATCCGTGAGGCGATGGTAGTACGTCCCGGCCAAAGCGGACAATATTATGGTGCGGTGGTAACTGGGCTGTTACAATTTGATATAAGAGCATAAGTTTGAGAGAATTAAGCATCTTGCATGCTTAGACTCGAACAAAGAATGGGACTTAATTGAGAGAAGAAAGAATATGCCAGTTCAAGAAAGACATGTGTCGCTCAATCAAGTTAAGTAAAAGCAAAGTACATGATTAATTTCATGTGTAATCTAAGGATGTGTAAGAAAGTTAGCTTAATTGCTAGAGATAGGAGTATTTGATTATGTGAAATGTTTGATTGTCTAACTGTTAAAAGTAGAACTAGCACAAGTGGACTCACAAAGGGAAGTGTGTAGGACACGGAAAGTAACGTGATCGGCTAATCACAGCTGGCCATTGTATTACCTGTCAGCCTTACTATCCGTGTACTAAATATTTCCTTGAGTGATGACGTTTGTGTTTCCTTATAGAATGGATGGAGCAAGAAAAGTTGTTGGTCAAGGAGGTCGCACGGGACGTCGTGGTACGCATTACCCGAGGACCTTCTGTAGAGTCAGTTACTAACACAAGGGAAGAATGAAGTGCAGCTGGACAGAATCCGAGCAACAATGAGGGGTATCAGCTTGATCCTGCGGTGCAAGCCACCATTGCTCAAGCTGTAGCTGTTGCAGTGAAGAATTTGCAACCTGAAAAGTCTTATGGAATCCATGCGAGGACCGCTGAGAGGGCAGGGGATGACGGTAAGAAAGCTGATAATGGGGAAGGTGATTCAAGTGAAGTTCGATCAGTGAAAGTTGATGAGAGAAAGAGAGGCCGTGGTGGGTGTAACAACATGTCATTCAAAGGTTGAGACCACCAAAGGTGATTGGTTTGGGGATGCAATCGCTACCCTCCAATGGATAACCGCCATGGACAAGGTTATCCAAATTAGCGAGTGTCGTCTGACCAAGCAGTGGGTTATGCTACCCAGTCGTTCGGAGATTAAGCTATGTACCGGTGGGAGTCGGTAGTGCAAAGAAGACTCGAGAAGAAAATAAGGCTATGAGGTGGGATGACCATGCTGAAGTCGAGAGGGCTGAGATAAGGTTTTTGAATCTGAAGGCGGGAAATATGACACACCGCGAGTATACCACTGAGTTCAATCGCATGTTGAGGTTGGTTCCCGACATGGGTAATACTGAAGCTAAAAAGATCAAGTGCTACATAAGAGGATTGCCGTAGAACGTCTGAACTTTAGTCAGGACTAATAAACCCGCTACATTCTACTCTCCTGTTGAACTCACAGAGATGGTTTATGATGATCTGATGGTGGAGGATGTGGTGGTGGTGGAGGAGAAAAAAGAGAAGAAATGGGTTGTTACAGATGGTATCAGAGCCAGGGCTGGACCGTAGTGCCAGGTCCCGCGAGGACTCTGGACCCATAAGGGGGTGGATTGTGACATCCCACATCGGTTGTGAAACAGAACTAAGCCTTCTTTATAAGGAGGTGGATACCTTCCCCATCATAACGTGTTTTGGGTACTTAATGGTAGTGGATGGGAGGAGAATTCCACAGTTAAGCGTGCTCAGGTGGGAGTAGTATGAGGATGGGTGACCTCCTGGGTAACAAAAAGCAAATCCGTGAGGCGATGGTGGTACGTCCCGGCCAAAGCGGAGAATATTATGGTGCAGTGGTAGCTGAGCTGTTACACAATTGTTTTGCACATATACTTCAATAAATTTTAATTTTGCCCAAAGGTGATATTTTTTTGTTTAAGTAGAATTTTAATTATTGTATATTAGTTTGATGTTAATAATAGACATATCACATCTTCAATAAAATATAATGATCCACACATTAATGATGCTTCATTAATCTAATGTTCATAAATTTTAAACTATATTGTTTTAATGTCTCATAACATTATTTACTATAACTTTCTTCAATAAATAACTATCTCATCCAAATCATCCACTCTTATAATGAAACATAATATAAGTTTTGTATCATAAAAAATTTCCATAACATTTAGCTCTCTTTGACTTAATTATCCCTCAAGACATGATATGACTATCTACTGCTCTTCTAATAACAATAATTCAGGTTGAAAACCAGAGCATAACAAATGGAATGAGTCAAACATAATGTCTTTTATGATTATCAAAAACTCATTTAAATAAAAGCTATCATCATAGTTATTTTATATTTGGTTTTTTCTAAGACTAATCTATTGTTTGTGAAATAATCAAAATAACTCCTACATTCACTCCTTAAATATTCTTACTATACGATTAAATGACATTACTGAATACATCATAATGTACAATATCATGACCCATAAAATTAAGGCTCACACATATAAATACGCACAGTTTTCCAGTGCATTACATACTAACTATTTCAATAGTACAATTTGATTACTTGAGAATCAACTATGGCACTCAGAGGTGCCAAAGGATAATTAGTGTGTTGATTAGCAACATATGTACAAGAAAATAAATTTCTGGTAGTGGAAAATAAGATGTTATTCAACTCACTACCACTAAAACCTAAAAGAGGATAATTCTAAGCTTCATAGACAAAATACAAGTATTACTTCCAACTTTAAGTTCTCTTAGGAGAAGTCTCATTGCAAAAATATGCCATTATATTAGGCATAAGCAACAAGACTACCCATAGTTTAAATGAATATCTGGCTAATCAGTAGTCGTATATTAATGATATTTTTTTAGTATGCTAATCCTAATATTCCAATTAACACATGATAAGTTGATTCTAGTTCTATAAGTTTCTTTACAGATATCAACAAATAACTAACATGAGTGTTAGCAACAAAATATAAATGTTATGGCTATTATAACCATAATAGATTGTCTTCTTATTACGCTTTATGATACCGTACATGTCCCACCCCAACCTAAGGCGGAAACGTTGGGGCGCGAATTGTTGGTTCACAGCTCACAACACACTATCTCGCACTTAATGAAAATATCTAATTTATTTATTTACAATTTCCAAATTAAGTACACATCTTTCGTTCAAGTAAAAAATTAATCCAAAAACAAATAACAAGAGTAAATTATTCTAAACACTTTGTCTTTCTTTTATTAAGTAGCCTAGTTGTTAGGGCACAGAAATTTGACACTGTGGATACGTTATTTTGGCATATGTCTGGATCAGTTATCCTTACCATGTATTCCAGATCATATCAGGATCAAGAATCCTCAGTACTTATTACTAATTAACGGTTGTTCTCATGTGTAGTCTTGTATTTAGCAGGTGTAACGGTTAGAAGACTCAGTCTATCCACTAACTCGCAGTCAAGAAGATATGGCACGTGGTCAAATGGCTGTAACACGTTTAGTGGAGATAATGGCGGATTTATAGGACTTCTTGTTGAGTCACAAGTAACTGAGTACTGAGGATATGTTATTCTTAAAGACGTGTCTGGATCAATTATCCTTCTGAAGAGTTCCAGAGCTATGTCAGGATCAAGGATCCTCGGTAATTGGTATTGTTAACGATTGTTTCTTATGTGCAAATTAATATTTGATAGATATAGTGGCTCCAAGACTTGGTCTACCTTATATTTCGCTACTGGACTCTTTTATGCACGTGGTCAAAGTGTGGGAGTGGCTAGTGGAAGAATGGAAAGAAAATAGGAAAAGTTGTTATAGATATTTTTCTTATTTAATTGAGTTTATGATCAATATTAGGTCAAATACACAAAGATACACTCATTGACGGCTGCACACATTCATAAACTCTCTTAAGAACTCTCTCAGCAGTTCACTCACACACTTAGCTTTATTGTAATCATTGATCATAAACTCCACATTTGTAATCCTATTTTTACATTAATAAAGTGGTGATAGACGATTTGTCATCACCCGGGGTTTTTTTCCTTTGAACTAATCAAGATCAAGGGGTTTTTCCTCGCAAAAAATCACGGTGTTCATCTCAATTTCGTTTATACAATCGCTGTTGATATCATAGCACTATACCTCACAATTACAGATTTGGATACGTTATCCTTAGCTGATTTTTATCCAAAACACTAGTGTCCTTTCTAAATGATCTTCTCTTTCACTTCAAATCGGATGACAACCTGCAATATGCATACAATATATATATATATATATATATATATATATATATATATATATATATATATATATTAATATAAATTTGTCAACACGAGGTTGAGTTAGAAAATAACCAGTTTGAAACTAAATATAATATATTATATAAGTTGCGAACCAATACTGTTGTTTTGGTCAAAAATCATTTTAAGAATAATGTAACCAAATATGATTTTGTGAGGTATAGTGCTTGTATAATAATGATGAATATGTAAACGAAATAAGGATGAACAAAGAGATTTGTTACGAGGAAAATCCCTTGATCGGATGATGATCGCCGACACAAAAACCTCGGGTGATGACAATTGTCTATCACCATTATTGTTAGGTCACTGATAATCAGTACTGAGGATATGTTATTCTTGAAGACGTGTCTGGATCAATTATCCTTCTTAAGAGTTATAGAATTATGTCAGGATCAAGGATCCTCAGTATTTGGTATTACTAACGATTGTTTCTTATGTGTAGGTATATATTTGATAGGAATAATGGCTGGAAGACCTAGTCTACCTAATATCTCGCTACTGGAATCATTCATCACGTGGTCAAAAGGTATGGACGCAGCTAGTGTGAGAGTGGCGGATTAATAGGACTTTTAGTTGTAGATATTTTTTTGTTTATAACGAGCTTATGATCAGTTAGGTTATGAACTTTACACTTCATGCACGTTAGTAAAACTTAAAATTATTTCTAGCAATACACACACACATAGAAATCATTGTATTACTGATCATAATCTCCAACCTTGTAACACCCTTTTTTGATTAATAAAGTGGTGATAGACAATTTGTCATCACCCGAGGTTTTTGTGCTGGCGATCCGACAAAGATCAAGGGTTTTTCCTTGCAACAAATCATTGTGTTCTTACTTTGATTCGTTTCATAATCATTGTTATCATTCAAGCACTAAACCTCACTTTACAAATTTGGTTACATCATTCTTGATTGATTTTTGACCAAAACAATTTGGCGCCCACCATGGGGCAATTGGTGGTTTAATCCAGAATATTTCCTATCGATTTTTAACCTTTTCTACCTTTATCATTAGCAATGTCCTCTCAACAAACCTCTGCTTTAACCACCATGCCTTCATCGGGTTCTCTCTCATCAAGAACTTCACAGCTAATGCCTCCCCCACTTGTAGGAGCACCGAGGATCACCGTTGATGGAAACAAAACGCAGACTCCAGTCTTCCAGAGCTTAAAGGACACTGCTGACACTCATGTGGTAAATTCTAACAATGATGTTTCTGCTACGTTTTCGCAGGTTAAGGCGTATATGGAGCAGTAGAGCAGGATTAACCAGAAGATCCTACGTGAGATAGAGGATCTCAAGAAGACTAAGAGGCTAATGGAGGATCAGACTCCCATGATGCCTAGGATGCTGGATTTCACTACTCCAGGATCTGAGGCTCATTTCGTTCAAGGATCCTCTTCCCTAAAGCAAGGATCATCTATCCTTCAACTAGGATCCATGGGTCAGGAAGCTCCAGGATCCTAGTTCTTTCCGCAAGGATCATCTATCCTTCAATCAGGATCCATGGGTCAGCAAACTCAAGGATCCTCTTTGCTTCAGCAAGGGTCATCCATCCTTCAGTCAAGATCCTCTGGGTTTTATCATCAAGGATCCTTCAACTTCCAACTTTAAGGATCCTTTTGGCAGAGTCAAGGATCCTTGGGACTTCAGCATCAAAGGTCATCAGAGGTCCATGAAGGAGACATCATCCCCATGCAGACCATTGCCTCTAGTCGACCAATTGCCATAGCAGATGCTTCTTATCTTGGCTACACTTCTGGGATGACGACGTTCAATCAATCAAGAGGCAATCCTTATAATCACATATCCTTAGACACTAACCTTGGTTCTATGCAGGATACATGTGTCAATCAGGCTATGGCAAAGGAACTTCAAAATCTTAAGGATATGATATCCAGCGTGCCAGCAGTGGTTCAACCAATTCCTGAAATACCAAAAGGGAGCTGTTTTGGTCAAAAATCAACTAAAGATAATGTAACCAAATTCGTAATTGTGGGACTTGGTGTTTGTGATTGTATATGCAATATGTTGATGAACATAAAGATTTATACGTGGAAAAGCCCTTGATCTTTAGAGGATCTCCGACATAAAAACCTCAGGTGACGACAATTTTCTATCACCACTATATTAATTAAGAAATCGGGTTACAATAGTGGAGATTATGATCAACGATACAATGAATTCTATGTGTGTGTTTTGCTAGAAAGAATTCTTATTATTTCTCAAGAGTGTAAGTATTCAGTATGTGCTCGTGTCCCTAGCTGATCAATAATCTCTTTTTAAATAATAAATAACAACTAACTATAAGTCCTATAAAACCGCCACTCTTCCATTATATTCGTCCACTCCTTTTGACCACGTGCAGAAGGAGTCAAGTAGCGAGATATCAGGTAGACTTGGTCATAGAGCCATTATACCTATTGATCACAAAAACACTCAAGTACAATCGTTAGTATACAAATAATACCGAGGATCCTTGATCCTTCGCAACCTGGAACATATCTCAAGGATAATTGATCCATAAGTCACTTAAGGATAGAGTATCCTCAGCATAAATTCTACGCCCTAACAATTGCCCCCAAAATGGTTGGTGTTTATGTGCTACAACTGATATTTTGAATTTTGAATCCCCTGCAAAAGATATTTGATTAGAGCTGTGTCAGACGCAATTATTATCAATAAACCCATGGTTCTCCCCCGCCTATATATGCGATCAACTTAACCCTCTTATAACCACACAATCCAATAGCCATTCAGGTTTCCTCTATTCTTCTCTTTTCTTTTTTTTGAATAATATTTACTCTCAAAATATGTCTACCAGTTCCTCTTCTTCTTCCGATCACTCTGAGTTATTAGAAATGTAATCTCAAAACCTTCTCACTAACCCATCATTTGAGATCTGTAAATTCACAAACCCCGAAATAGACTATCTCCGACCACTATTCCCACCGGAAACCATTTTCCGACCTTTCGATACTTTAATCCGATGCGACATATACTCGAAAACTTGGATCTGCTTCCCAGTTTGTCCTTTCCTTATTGGTTACACGTATCCTTTCCCCTGTTTTGCCCAAAAGCTTCTTCGACATCACCGGAATGTGTTATATCCGGCCATGCCGATGATCTGGAGGGTACCGCGTACCGTCGAGAGGATAATAAAGGATGAGAACATCGAGTTCAGTGTCCAGGAGTTATCACACCTTTAAACCTTAACCACTCACAGGTCGAACCGATTCATTTTGAAATCCAAACCCCGACAGGCTACTCCGATTTCCAAAGTAATAGACAATGGTTCCCTTTGGATGAATAAGTTCTTTTTTGTTAATCGAAACTCCATTCCTGGTGGGGTTGACTTACCATTGAAATGGGTTAAAAAGGGTAGGATCTTAGATCCTTGAGAGAGAAATGGTTTAGGATAACTAATCCTTCTTCTACTCATTTTTATTTTGTTTTTTCTTCATGCAGTGGATAACATAGCTTCATTAGCTAACCTACCTGGAACAAGGGGAATAAGAAAAAAAGTTTCTTGCCCAGGATCCCGAAGTTTGCACCTTCTAGGCCAAATTCATAGATGCTTTTTGTGAAATTCTCCAGATTCCACCAGTAATATGTCAAGTAAGTTTCAAAGTTGTGTAATAAAGTGAATAAAATAGAAAACTTATTTGTTTCTTGTGCTTTACAGGCGCTCAAAAGTCTAACAAGTCTACCAGCAAGTTCTCTTTTGAGGATATCGATAGTCTCATAACTCCTCAAGTCGTCAAGAAAGAAGCTCTAAAAGCAACTACCACTTTCGAACCAAGAACCGTGACCACCCAGGCCAAAATCAGGAGCAACCAAAAGGAAAAGATCTTCGAAGCTAGAGAATCCTTTTGAAATGATCATTGCTATAAGTATCCTTGATCCTGAAATCCCTTGTTTATGAATCTAGAATCCTTCCAACTTTATGTAATTGTCTGGTACAGGTTGTGAACTCTTCCAAAGACTGCCACGAAAAGATCATGAGCCAACTGGTGGAGAGCCTTACTGGATTCGGAACTGCGGCTGCTGCGAAGGACAAGGCTCTAGCCAAGCTCACCAAGGAGAACAAACGCTTGGAGGATCTGTTATCCACCACGGAAGCCCAACATCAATAGGAAGTGAAGCAAGCTACTAAGGAGGCCAAAATGTGGGCGACAAGGTCAATGCTGCAGGCCAGGATCAAGATGGCTATTAAAGCTGGTGATCCTGCTTTCGATAAGCCGTCTTGGGATGTGGAGAAATGGAAGCAGGCTTTGGTGGCACTTGGTGGAGGATATGACGAAGAAGATGCTGAGGTGGCTGATGGGAGTGGAGCTGGAAAAAGTGGTGCGAAGGATGTGGGTGAGACAGATGAAGGAAAGGAAAAAGCAACGGGTGAAGAGGAAGCTGCTTAAGTGGGCGATAAAGGATAAGATAGACAAGGCCTGGGCCCGTTTTATTTTATTTTTTAATTTTGCTGATGTTTTTATGTATATTTGATCTAGGCTTGTATTAAAAAATAGTAATTAGGATAAAGGATACATGATCCTTAAGAAAATTTCCAAGGGTAGCAAAGGTGGAGGGATCCTCTGTTTGTGGTGATGAAGCCTTTGATGTCCCTGTTTTTATTTTCCTACACTTCGATAAACAGTTAGTAATACCTGCTTAACCCGGGTGGATGGTCCATCTTTTGAATGCTGAAATCCGGGTTAAGGATTTTGGGTAAGTCCAGGTGACTTATTATTAATGACAACTTAAAGCTTTTTTCTATATGCAGTTTATTATTCCCAAAATAAGTTTGATATAGTCTTAGTTTTGTTGAATGTTTTAAGAAATATTCTCGAGTAAAAAGCTTTAAGGATAATATCCTTGTAAAATAATCTAAGGATCTTGAATCCTTACATAAAAGAGTTTATGAAGATTTTAGCCAAGTAAATGTAAATTGATAAGTAGAAATCATACCATAAGATCTAATTAGATCTAAGTTAACATAAGTGTTGATCCTTCTGCAATCCTTGTAAAAATAAATTAAGGATCTTGAATCCATAAGTGTTGATCCTTGAAATTCAACTTAGGATACCTGATGCAAATAACTTATGATATTAACTGGGATTAAAACCAACAAACTGGGGACAAGCTCAAATAAAATGGGAACAAACCTAAATATCCTGGGGACAAGCCCAAAGAAACTGGGCACAAGCCCAAATATCCTGGTGACAAGCACAAATAAACTGGGGACAAGCCCAAATAACCCAGGGACAAGCCCAAATAAAATGGGGGTAAGCCCAAATAAACGAATGTTAAACTGGGGACTCGCCCAAACCCAGATTTAGCCCAAATGTAAGTGACTTGAAAACGCCAAAACCTTAGATAACATGAAGATGTTAGAAACCTTAGTCTTAAGATAAAAAGAAAATGTTATAAACCGAGGGTATGGTACGTCTACCATAATTCATAGGATCCTCCATAGCCGAAAGCAACGATATTATCAGCCACTAAGCGTGTACTGGTCCCGCTGCCCCAGACTATACATTGGATAACGTGCGCTCCAGGAGAGAGTGTAGAAACTCTAATTTATAAGAAAGGTGAAAACCTTTAAACCTTGGAAGATATGACGATCAGGGGTCACACCTTAATCGTGGGCTAGTCAAAAGGAAATAGCAATGTACCTTAAGCGCGAGGGAGAGGTGGCCAACCTCTTAGTCATTGAACCTCTTACTAAAATCCTGCATTGTTATTTAAAACTTGGAAAAGGCAAATGTTAAGAATATATTATCCTTAAATTAATAAGAATCTGAAATGAATAAGCAATCAGATAGATAATACCAATTTCAGGATCCTTAATCCTTAGGAGAATATTTGATCCTCTGAGGATACTTGATCCTGACTTGAAAAAGTACTTCTTGAGATGGATAACATTTGCATGCCCTTGGTAGTCTGTCACCTTCCATGGTGAGTTATGCCCCCTTTCCTGCTTCTGATTCAATCAAGTAGGGGCCTTCCCACTTAGGTGCTAGTTTTCCATCTACGGGATTAGTTGTATTTTGGAAGGCTTTTATCAAGACTAGATCTCCTTCTTGGAATCTTCGAATCCTAATACTCTTGTTGTTTGCCCCAGCTACCCTTTGTTGATACGCTGCCATTATGATCTTGGCTAGGTCCTTAAGTTCTTCAACAGTATCTAGGTATTCGAGAAGGATTTCATTATTGGTCTCAGGATCACGTATGCTAATTCTAGCAGTGGAAACCACCATTTCAATAGGGATTACAGCTTCTGATTCAAACACCAATGAGAAAAGTGTTTGGCCTGTTGCATTCTTTGGTGTTTTTGTATCAGCCCAAAGAACCTACGGAAGTTCCTCTGCTCACTTGCCTTTCTTGGATCCTAGTTTCTTTTTCAAGTTCTTGATGATAATCTTGTTGCTTGATTCTTCTTGACCATTGGCTTGAGGATGAAATGGTGTAGAAGTGATCATCTTGATGCCCCAACTGTCACAAAAGTTAGTGGTTCTTTTCCTGATAAACTGGGAATCATAGTCACAAATAATTTCTGAAGCGATATCAAATCTAGTAATAATATCTCTTTTAATGAAGGATATCACCTCTTTTTTCGCGGACTTGAACAAAAGCTTCTACTTCTATTCACTTTGAAAAGTAATATGTCATTTCAAGCATGAACACTTTTCCTCCTGGCGCTTTAGGTAGCTTACCCATGATATCCATGCCCAACTTCATGAAAGGCCATGATGAGGATATATGATACATAGGTTCCGTTGGTTGGTGTAGTATGTTGCCGTGTATTTGACAAGCATCACACTTCTTCGAATATTCCATAGCATCTCTCTTCATGGTTGGCCAGAAGTACCGTATTCTTAGAATCCTAGAGAATAGGGCTTTGCCTCCAGTGTGATTACCATAATCTCCTTCGTGAAAGTCTTTAAGCACCTCTTGAATTTCAGGATCTTCGATGCACCTCAAGTATGGACCTGCAAGATATTTCCTATACAGAATATCATGTAATAAAATGTATTGTGATACCTTAAGTTTGAAGGATTTAGGATTCTCTGTGGCGAGAATCTCTCCATTTTGAATGAATTTCTTGATCGGGCGGATCCAAGATCCTTGGTTTTTTGAGGATAATGGATCCCATAACACAATCTCTTTGTTGGTTGTTATATCCCCAACTTCTTGTTCTCCTATTGCTGGTGAGAGTATAAGGATGATTGGAATCTTCGTAGCTTCCGGAACCTTCAAAGATAATGCTAGATTTGCTAAGGGATCTGCCCCAACATTCTCTTACCTTGGTACCTGTATAATACTAAAAGAATCGAAGAACTTTGACAGTTCTTTCACAATATCTAGATATTTGATTAGTTTTTCACCTTTAACAACATATGAGCCATTAAAGTGGTTAGCTATTAATAACGAATTTATATACACATGAAGATACCTGATCCTCATGTGTTTAGCTTGTTTCAAACCTGCGATTAAGGCTTCATATTCCGCTTCATTATTGGTGTCTTGAAACTCACAGGCTATAGACTGGGGTATTGTGTCCCCCTGTGGCGATTTTAGTAGGATACCTAATCTTGTTCCTCTAAGGTTGGATGCCCCATCCATGAGTAAGATCCAAGGATCCTTAGTTTCTTCCAACTGTTGGACCTCCAAGTCGGCTTCCTTTAGTAGATAACTATTGAAATCAGCCACAAAGTCAGCTAATGCTTGAGACTTTATGGCTGGCCTTGGCTCGTATTGGATATTATATGCACTCCGCTTTAAAACCCATTTAGCCATCCTACCCGACATCTCTGGTTTTCTAAGAACATTCTTGATAGGATAGTTAGTTTTCACAATTGTAGTATGAGCTTCAAAGTAATGCCTTAACATAGTAGAAGCCATAATGAGTGCTAGAATTAACTTTTCTAAATGAGAAGCATCTAGAAGACTTTTACTTACATAATAAACAGGATGTTTCTCTCCTTCATGATCTTTTTCAAGGACACCACTTAAAGCATTACTCGAGACAGCTAGGTACAAGGATAGAGGTTCCCCATCTGTTGGCTTCATTAATGCTGGCGCTGAGGATAAGTAATCCTTCAAGGCTTTGAGTGCAGCCTCATGCTTCTCTGTCCAGTCGAACTTTTTATTCTTTATAAGGATATCATAGAAATCCTTACACTTTTCTGAAGATCGGGGGATGAATCTATTCAAGGCTGCAATTCTTCCAACCTTTGTACATCCTTTGCATTCACGTGGGATTTTAGGTTGATAATGGCTTTTATTTGTTCCGGGCTAGCGCCTTAACACCAAAATGGCATTTAGATGGATTAAGTTTCATCTTATACTGATTAAGGATATTGAAGGCTTCTTCCAAGTCTTTAAGATGATCTTCAAACTTCTTGGATTTGACCACCATGTCGTCTATATAGACTTCCTTGGCCTTCCCTAGCTGGTCTTAAAACATCATGTTGACTAAGCGTTGATAAGTTGCACCTGCATTTCTTAGTCCAAAAGGCATGGCAACATAGCAATATATTCCAGTAGGAGTCATGAATACTTTATCTTCTTGATCAGATGGTTCCATATGAATTTGTTGGAATCCAGAAGAAGCATCCATGAAGGTAAGCATCTCATGTCCTGCTGTTGCATCCACCTTAAAGTCTATATGTGGTAATGGGAAAATATCCTTGGGGCATGGCTTGTTTAAATCGGTGAAATCGACACACACCCTCCACTTTCCATTATTTTTAGAAACAACAACCACATTAGCCGACCATCGAGGATACTTAACCTCTCTGATCATACCGGCCTTAAGAAGTTTTTCAACTTCTTCTTGTATGATCGCATTCCTCTTAGGAGTGAACTTCCTTCGCTTTTGATGGACATGTTTAATAGATTTATCAAGGCGTAACTCATAAGTAACTACCTCTTTTGAAATACCTGTCATGTCGGAGTGCTTGAAGGTGAATGTAGATTTTCGTTGCTTGAGGAAGGATATTATATCCTCTTCAATCTCATTTAGGATACTGGATCCTAGGAAAACTTTTACGTCTGGATCCTCAAGATCCAAGGATAGCTCTTTTAGGTCCTGTTCTCGAGCCTCCAGCACATTCCTAGGATGTTTATGTAGTTGATATGCTATCATTTGTTTGGCTGTCGGCTTCATGGATGAAGAATATTAATTCTTAGCTTCCACTTGGTCACCATATATTCTTACTACTTCCCAAGGAGTTGGTAGTTTGATACACTGGTGATAATTAGGGGTTACAGCCATCATTTCATGTAACCGTGGCCTGCCAAGAATGACATTGCAACAAGACAAATTATCAATAACACAAAATTTTTTATAAGAGTTTAACCCTTCAATGTGTATAGGGAGTTTGATGTCCCCCATTGTTTTCTCTGTTTCGCCACTGAATCCAACTAGAACAGAGGTTTGGGGAATGATTTCCGAGTCAGGGATATTCATTTTCTGGAGTACATCGTGTTGGATGATGTTGATTGAACTTCCACCATCGACTAGGATCTATCATAAGGCTGAACAACTCTATACAAATCACTAGTTAACTTTTGAAATTTCCTAGTACAAGGAAACTGGCTGTTGAACAAGTTAACTAAATATGAAAAAGAAGTAACAGAATAGGGAGGAAGAGTTAGCAGCCATTTAAGTGCATATATTGTTAGTGTGGATCCGAAACCCTTGCATAGACAAGCTTCCTTGAGTCTTTCAGGAATTGGATTGATCTCCATCCTCTCCCTATATTGAGCCACATGCTCTTCCGGATCAATGGTCCCATCATACACCTTCATGTTGGGGGGTTTGAAAGCATTTTGGGATCTTAGCATCACATATTGATGGATCAAATCTGGACAACTTATGGCTCCCTTTTGGTATCTCAGGAATTGGACGAACCACTCCTGGCACGCTGGATATCATATCCTTAAGCTTCTAAAGTTCCTTAGCCATAGCCTGATTGATACCTGCATCCTACATGGAACCAAGATTAGAGTCTAAGGATATGTGATTATAGGTGTTACCTCTTTGTTAAGTGAACGTTGGCATCCCAGAAGAGTATCCTAGATAAGAAGCATCCGTTAAGGCAGCCGGTCCACTAGAAGCAATGGTTTGCATGGGGATGATGTCTCCTTCATGGACCTCTGAGAACCTTTAATGCTAAAGTCCCGAGGATCTTTGATTATGGAAGAAGGATCCTTGAGGATGGAAGTTGTAGGATCCTTGATGGTACAACCCAGAGGATCCTGGTTGAAGGACTGATGATCCTTGATGAAGGGACGAGGATCCTTGAGCTTGCTGACCCATGTACCCAAGTTGAAGGATATATGATCCTTGATGGAGGAAATAGGATCCTTGAGTTTGCTGACCCATGGATCCCGGATTTAGGATAGATGATCCTTGTTGGAGGAACGAGGATCCTGGAGCCTGCTGACCCATAGACCCTGGTTGGAGGATATATTATCCTTGAGCAAGTTGAGCCAATGATCTTAGAGTGGTAAAATCCAGCATCCTAGGCATTAGGGGAGTCTGATCCTCCGTTGGCCTCTTATTCTTCTTGAGATCTTCTATCTCAATAAGGATTTTCTGATTAGTCCTGCTTTGCTGCTCCATATATGCTTTAACCTGCAAACATAGCAAAAATATCATTGTTAGAGTTAAACACCGAAGTGGCAGTAGTGGTCTTTGAGCTCTTGAAGAATGGCAGTTGTGTCTTGTTTCCAGCAGAAGTAACCCTTGGAGCTCCTGTTAATGGAGGAGGCATCAGTGGTAAAGTTCTTGGTGGGTGAGAAACTGATGAAGGCATGGTGGATGAAGTAGAAGAACGTTGAGAGATCATTGATGGTGGTATTGATTGTAAAGGTTGAATATTTATAGGGTATTTTCTGGATTATAGCACCAATTGCCCCACGGTGGGCGCCAAATTGTTTTGGTCAAAAATCAACTAAGGATAATGTAACCAAATTCGTTATTGTGGGACTTGGTGTTTGTGATTGTATATGTAATATGTTGATGAACACAAAGATTTATATGAGGAAAAACCCTTGATCTTTAGAGGATCTCCGGCATAAAAACCTCGGGTGACAACAATTTTCTATCACCACTATATTAATTAAGAAATCGGGTTACAATAGTGGAGATTATGATCAACGATACAATGAATTCTATTTGTGTATTTTGCTAGAAAGAATTCTTGATATTGCTCAAGAGTGTAAGTATTCAGTATATGCTCGTGTCCCTAGCTGATCAATAATCTCTTTTTAAATAGAAAATAACAACTAGAAGTCCTATAAAACGCCACTCTTCCATTAGCTTCGTCCACTCCTTTTGACCACGTGCAGAAGGAGTTAAGTAGCGAGATATCAGGTAGACTTGGTCATAGAGCTGTTATACCTATTGATCACAACAACACTCAAGTACAATCGTTAGTATACAAATAATACCGAGGATCCTTAATCCTTCGCAACCTGGAACATATCTCAAGGATGATTGATTCATAAGTCACAAAAGGATAGAGTATCCTCATCGTAAATTCTGTGCCCTAACAGGAGCCACAAGTTGTCCAGATTTGCTACACCAATATGTGATGCTGAAATCCCAAAATGCTTTTAAACCCCCAATATGAAGGGGTATGATGGAACAACCGATCCAGAAGAGCATGTGGCTCAGTATAGGGCGATGGAGATTAATCCCATTCCTGAAAGACTCAAGTAAGCCTGTCTATGTGTAACGATTCCGACGAAACCATGTATACCCTAACCGGTAGACGTTAGTTACGTCATATGTAATGTCGGGTACATGAGTTACCATGGTAATTATACGAGAATACATGGTTCATTGTATTGATTGTATGTGAATATATAATTCATCGTATTGAATATGCGATCAAACGATCGATAGTTATTGAAACCCGAATGAATCGAGGGTTCAATTATAGACGAGATATATGGTATTTAGTGATGTTACGAAGTATTAAAGCTTCGGGATAAGTGGATTGAGGCACAGAAAAAGGATTTCGATTTAATAGTACGTCGGTACGTTAAACGAAACCTTTAATACCAAACCGAGCAAGAGACGATCGATCAAGCCGAAAAAGATGCGTAATAACTAATAATATGACATTTTAAGTTAATAAATGTCATGGTTTAAGTTTTTAAATCGGTTTTATATAAATTTCATTTTTAGCCGAAAAACGACCGTTTTAGCCTCGTTTTAAGCCGAATTAAACGTCTAACCGAAAAACGAACTGAACCAGATTATCCAAAACATTATCCAGATTACGGGAATCGGAATATGTGGCCTAAAATGAAGAGGTGGGTCCCACCCCACCCCCCATCATAGGCCGATCGGAATACCAACCTCCCCAAACCTTTCATTTCTTTTTTTTACACCAACATCTTCATGATCTTCATCTCTTTCCACTAGATGAACTAAAAACCGAGTTTTGGAGCAAGAAAAACCGAGGTAAAAGTCGAGTTATTTACGTGTTTATCTTCGTTTCTTGAGTTTAATTGCAAGAAAATGAGGTTTCAATGATGAAAACCGATTCTTGCATGATCAAGTGATGTATACGGGTTATACAAGGGATCTTGGTCCAAGAAAGGAGTTAAACGAACCAAGAACGAATTTTTACGGTTTAAATCTTTGTTTTTGAATCATAACCGAAACTATAGTGTAAGAGGCTTGATCGTGAGTGTAACTTGCTTGGTATTGTGGTATGTTGGATGTAGGTTCTGTATTTAGTGGTAGATAAGGCGGAAAGACGAGTTTGTAGCTTGTAGTGGCGGAAAACGAAAGGTATATTCGGTTTATGTCGGTGTATGTGTTTTTGGACAGATTGTTGGTCGTTTAGAGTTAGGTCATGAATTTTTACAAGGATGTTCTACACATGAAAATAAGAGTTCTGTGAATTTTTTGTAATTTTTGGACAAAGGATGAATATTTGGTGAATTTAATGCTCGGTTTTGGCCAAAAATGGTGAAAAATAGTTAAATATTATGAAAATTTCTGGAAAATTGCAGATAAGCTTTTTATATTATGTATAAGTCACGCACAAAATTTGAGGTCAGTTGGAGAAGTCTAAGTAGGCTTTTCGGTTAAACGAGTTCTAGGGTGTTCTAGCTCGGTTTTAGTAAAAATGACATGTAAAAGAAGATTTTGGTTCTGGAAAAATTACAGGGGACTATGTGGATGGCAGGGGACATCCAGGAAAAATTTGGGATTTTTCTAAGATCGTTTGGTATTTACGAGATATTTTAAATGGTGTTTAAAAATAGATAAATAAATTTTAAATATAAGAATTAATTCTGGAAATATTTTTATAAAATTCCCCACTGTTAAAAAGTGATTTGTGCAAAATTTCAAGATCCGAGAGTAAACGGATAAGTATTTGTGCTAATTATCAAACTTTTAAAGTTAAAACGCGTAAACCGGTGAAGTTCGCTTAAGCGAGCTGACTGGTGTATAAAACCATAAAAATGAACTATTTTCATATGAATGAGTTAAACAAGTAAAAATAAATCATCCGAAAATAATTCGGATGATTTGAGTAATTTTAACCTATTTTAACAGTTTCCGGTACGCCAAAGACGGAAACGGGTCCCGCGGCCAAACGGGACGTCTAAACCGAGCTATAATTTCACCACTTTAATTAAGTTATCAGTCAACAACTATTTTCGGGTCGTGTGCGACCAAACTCAGTTTGAAACATAAAATTGGATAACCGTGCTGGGCACGCAAAACGGGGAAAACGAATTAATAGAAAATTTGACTGTTGAACTCTAAACGACATTACAATCTGAGTCCGGAGAAGTATTTCGGGTACAGTACTGGGTTAACAGTGTCCCCAGATGTATCAGTTGATACGGTTAAAAGATTATATAAACAATAAGTGTATAATAACGATCTTAGGGATCATATTACAGATTGGACGCGTTAATTGATAATGATTGTTGTTACCTGCTTGCATGTGCTAAGGTGAGTTTCACGAGCCCCTTTTTCTGAATTGTTTTCAAATATTTTCCCGGGGCGGAAAGCATGTTACTATTGAAATGTTTAAATACATACTGAACGCATGGATTTGCGTGTATTTATAAATATTTGATTGTACGGGAATCGTACGGAATGGGTACAGGACTGGGTTAACAGTGCCCCAGATGTCTTTAGAAGTGTTTCCGGGTTAACATTGCCCCCGGAGTGAGTACAGTACTGGGTTAACAGTGTCCCCAGGGGTCCCTAGAAGTGTTTCCGGGTTAACATTGCCCCCGGAGTTAGTACAGTACTGGGTTAACAGTGTCCCCAGGGGTCCCTAGAAGTGTTTCTGGGTTAACATTGTCCCTGGAGTGAGTACAGTACTGGGTTAACAGTGTCCCCAGATAATATTATATTATGATATGGATTTATCATGGTTTACTAAAATTGTGAAACTCACCAACTATTCGTAGTTGACCCGTTTTCTCACATGCTTTTCAGGTACAATTAAGATGAAGTGATTGCTTACGTGCTAAGTGCTTGATGTGTGTAAGATTTGCGTGCGGGATGTTAGGATACATTATAACGGATAGAATTATGTATCGTATGGTATGATGTGTGTATCACCTAGACGGTAATGAAATACGAGATAATGTAATTTTGAAGTATATTAATGCATTCAGTTTTCTTTATAAACAATGTGGTTGATATCAGAGGTGTCTGTCGCATCCCGTTTACATTTCCGCTGCGGTTGCGGGGTGTTACACTATGCAAGGGCTTCGGATACACATTAAAAGGATCTGCACTTAAATGGCTGCTAAGTCTTCCTCCTTACTATGTTAAGAACTACTATTCCTCATCCATGAAACCGGCAGCTAAGAAAACCGTAGCATACTACAGCAACATCCTTGGAACGTGCTGGAGGCTCGAGAACAAGACCTGAATAAAGTATCCTTGAACCCTGAGGATCAAGACTTAAAAGTTTTCCTAGGATCCAGTAACCTACTGATATTAGAGAGGATATAATATCCTTCCTCAAGCAGCGAAAATCCACATTTTCCTTCAAGCACTCCGACATGACAGGTATTTTTAAAGAGGTGCGACCTATTAACGCTCAGTCAACATGATGTTTAAAGATCAAATAGGGGAGACCATGGAAGTATATATATACGACATGGTAGTCAAATCCAAGAAGGCTGAAGATAGCCTTCATCCTCGATCAGTATGACATGAAACTCAACCCTTCTAAATGCCATTTTAGTGTTAAAACGGGAATGTTCCTTGGTTATATGGTCACTAAGAGGGGTATAGAGTCTATCCCGGAACAAATAAAGGCCATCATCAACCTGAAGTCGCCCATGAATGCAATAGATGTGCAAAGGATTGCAGCCTTGAATAGGTTCATCTCCCGATCTTCGGAGAAGTGTAAGGATTTTTATGATATCCTTAGAATGAATAAAAAGTTCGAGTGGACGGAGAAGCATGAGGCTGCACTGAAAGCTTTGAAGGATTACATATCTTCAGCACCAGCATTAATGAAGCCAACAGATGGAGAACCCCTATCCTTATATCTAGCCATCTCGGGTTATGCAGTAAGTGCTATCCTTGTAAAGGATCATGAAGGGGAATAACATCATGTTTATTATGTAAGTAAAAGTCTTCTAGATGCTGAAGCCAGGTACTCTTATTTAGAAAAATTAATTCTAGCACTAGTTATGGCTTCTACTAAGTTAAGGCATTACTTTGAAACTCATACTATATTTGTGAAAACTAACTATCTTATCAAGAATGTTCTTACAAAACTAGAGATGTCAGGTAGGATAACTTAGTGGGCTGTAAAGCTAAGTGCATACGACATCTAATATGAGCCAATGATAGATATCAAATCTCAAGCATTGGCTGACTTTGTGGCTGATTTAAGTAATGATTTGCAAAAGGAAGCCGACTTAGAGGTCCAACAGTTAGAGGGAACCAAGGATCCTTGGATCTTATTCACGGATGGGGCATCCAACCTAAGAGGAACGAGATTAGGCATTCTACTGAAATCGCCATAGGGGACACAATACCCCAATCTATAGCCTGTGAGTTTCAAGCCACAATAATGAAGCGAAATACGAAGCTTTAATCGCAGGTTTGAAACTAGCTAAACACAAGAGGATTAGGTATCTTCAGGTGTATATAGATTCGTTATTATTAGCTAACCACTTTAATGGCTCATATGTTGTTAAAGGAGAAAAACTAATTAAATATCTAGACATTGTGAAAGAACTGTCAAAGTTCTTTAATTATTTTAGTATTATACAGGTACCAAGGGAAGAGAATGCTGGTGTAGATGCTTTAGCAAATATAGCTTCATCTTTGAAGGTTCCGAAAGCCACGAAAATTCCAATCTTCCATATACTCTCACCTGCAATAGGAGACCAAGAAGTTGTGGAAATAACAACTAACAAAGAGATTGTGTTTTGGGATCCATTATCCTCAAATAATCAAGGATCTTGGATCCTCCCAATCAAGAAAATCATTCAATATGGAGAGATCCCCGCTACAAAAAATCCTAAAACCTTCAAAATTAAGGTATCACAATACATTTTATTACATGATATTCTGTGTAGGAAATCTCTTGCAGGTCCATACTTGAGGTGTATCGAGGAACCTGAAATTCAAGAGGTGCTCAAAGACTTTCATGAGGGTGATTGTGGTAATCACACTGGAGGTAGAGCCCTATTATCTAGAATCTTACGAACAAGATACATCTGGCCAACCATGAAGAAAGATGCCATATAATATTCAAAGAAGTGTGATGCTTGTCAAAGACATGGCAACATTTTGCACCAACCAGCGAAACCTATGTATCCTATATCCTCATCATGGTCTTTCATGAATTGGGGCATGTATATTGTGGGTAAGCTACCTAAATGTTTTGGATAAAAATCAACTAAGGATAATGTATCCAAATCTGTTACGCGAGGTTTAGTGCTAAATTGATAACAATGAATATGTGAACAAAATAGGAATGAACATTGTGATTTGTTGCGAGGAAAAACCCCTTGTTCTTGTTTAGATCAAAGGAAAAAACCCCGGGTGAGGAAAAATCGTCGATCACCACTTTATTGATCACAAAAAGAGGTTACACGTGTTTTGGAGATTACGATTAACGTTACAACAAATGCTAGTGTGTAGAGAGAATTATGAGTTCTGCTCTAGTGTGTGAGATTACAAGTGTGTTTCTAATTGATCGTAACTCAATAATATAAAGAAAATATCAACTAACAACATTTCCTATTAATCCACCACTCTTCCACAACTCCTTCAACGTTCTTTGACAACGTGCTGGGAGCTTCCAGTAGCGAACTTTGAGGTAGACTCAGTCATATAGTCGTTATAAGTAGCTAACACATCACAATTTAAACACAATCATTAGTAATCAAATAACAGCGAGGATCCTTGATCCTTTGTAACTTGAGACATATCTCCAGGATAACTTATCCATAAGACAGTCAAGGATAATGGATCCTCAGCATAAAATTCATGCCCTAACAATTTCCCCCAAAATGCGGGTGTTTATGCTTTACAGCTGGCATTTTGAAATTTGAAATCCCTGTAAAAAGATTAAACGATTAGACATATTCCCGGAGTCATTATTATCACACCCTAAAAATTTATTATAACCGCCTATATATGTGATCCCGATAATTCATTTATAATCACAAATTCGGGTGTTCAACGGTATCCTTCGTTTCTCTCTTTACTCTTTTATTATTTTTAACAAACTTGTCTATCGCTTCTTCTTCTTCTTCTTCTTCTTCTTCTTCTTCTTTTTCTTCTTCTTCTCCCTCTAAGCCATCTGACCAGTTTTCCGGTGACCTTGAGATTGACGAATTCCGATCACTGTTTCCACCAGAAACCATCTTCCGACCATATGTCTCCGGCGTTCCATGTGTTGTTTATTCCCGAACCTGGGTGTGTTTTCCAGCTTGTCCCTTTCTCATTGGCTACACTTATCCCTTTCCCCCTTTCACACAAAGTTTCTTTGAAAACACGAGCATATCTTATATCCAAGCTATGCCTATGATTTAGAGAGTTCTAGGTACCATTGAGAAGATTATCGAAGAATAGGAGATCGACTTTGGCATCCCGGAATTGTCTCACCTGTATACCCTAACCACTCACGGTCCGAGCCGGTTCATACTGAAATCCAAGCCTCGAGAACCCCATCCAATTTCAAAAGTGACCCTAAACGATTCCTTTTGAAGGAATAAGTTTTTCTTCGTAAATCGCAACTCCATACCTGGTGGGGCTGATTTACCTTTGAAATGGATCAGAAACGGTAGGATCCTGGATCCTTAACAAGATATAATCCATGATGACCAATCTAACTCTATATCTGTTTTTTATGATTTGCAGTTGAGAATTTTGCTTCCTTGGCCAAGTTACCTGGAACAGAAGAAAAAACTAAACGGTTCCTTGCACTGGATACCGAGGTCAGAACTTTTCAAGCCCGTTTCATCGAAGCTTTTTGTGATATTTCCTCAGATTCCAATATGTTACGTAAGATTATTGTAATAAATTGAAATAAATAACAATAGGTAAAATACTTATCTGTTAACTTATTCTGGCACTAAGAAATCTAAAAAGTCTGCCAGCAAATTCTCCTTGGAGGATATTGACAGTTTGGTTACTCCTCAAGATGTCAAGAAGGAGGCTTTGAAGGCAGCAACTAGTTTTGAGCCAAAAACTGCAACTACCAGAGTCAAGTCAACCGCTTCCAAGAGAAAGAGATCCTCTGAGCCCGAAACCCACTTTGATGTGATACTCACTATAAGTATCTTGTATCCTGATATTTTGAATTTAAGGATCCAATATCCTTCTAATCCTCATTCAATAGTTGGTTACAGCTATAAACGCTTTCAAGGACCATTACGAAAAGATTGTGAACTAGATGAGCGAGAAGCTGTCCGGGATGGGGAATGCTGTTGTACTAAGGTTAAAGCCTTAATCCCGCTTTCCAAGGACAAGAAGCAGTTGGAGGATCAACTATTTGCAACGGAAGCCCAACGCCAGGAAGAAGTGGAGCAGGCTATAGAAGAGGCCAAAATGTGGGTTGCCAAGTTAACGTGTTCCAGGCAAGGATAAATATGGCGATGGAGGCCAGTGATCCTGCTTTAAATAAAGTGACCTGGGACGTGAAGAAGTGGAAGTCTTCCATGGCGGCTCTTGGTGGTGAAGAGGATATGGAGATGGCTGAGGATGGCTGAGGATAATGAAGCTGGGACTAGTGGGGTCCAGGATGTGATGGAAGCTGGTGAAGGAAAGGAATCAACCGCGGAGGATGAAGCAACCGCGTAAATGGGCGATGACAGGACATCGAAGACAAGGCCCGGGCCCATTTTTTTTATGTTGATGTTTTTATGAACAATAGCTATGGTCTGTAATAAACATTAGTAATTAGGGTTTAAGGATCAATAATCCTCAAGACAATTTTCAGGGGTACCGAAGGTGGATGGATTCTCTGTTTGTGGGGATGAAACCTTTGGTGTCTCTGACTTTTATTTTCCAGCACTTTAAGAACATTTAGTAACACCTGCTTAACCCGGGTGGATGCTCCATCTTTCATATGGTGAAATTCGGGTTAAGGATTTTGGATAAGTCCAGGTGACTTATGTTAATAATAATCCAAAACTTTTGACTATTTCTTTGTTATTTATTATTTTGAAGATTCATTTGATATAGTCTTAGCTTTATTTAGAGTTTTAAGAAATAATCTTGATTAAGAAATTTCAAGATAGAATATCCTTAAGGAAAGTAATTATAAAATTTTTAGGATACAATATTCTTAGAAAAAGTAATTATAAATTTTTTAGGATAGAATATCCTTGTAGAAATAATTCAAAGATTTAAATCCTTAAACAAAAAGGTTTATAAGGATCGTAGCCAAACAAATGTAAATTTACAAGTAGAAATCATACCATAAGGTCTAAGTAGACCTAAGTTACCATATGTACAAAACCTTCGGTGATCCTTGTAAAAATAAGCTAAGAATTTTGAATCCATAAGTCTCGATACATAGAACATCCGTTGCAAAGAACTTATAATATTAATTGGGGTTAAACTCGTTAAGCTGGGGACAAGCCCAAATAATAAACTGGGGACAAGCCCGTGCAACTGGGGACAAGTCCGTGAACTGGGGACAAGCCCAAAACTGGGGACAAGCCCAAACTGGGGATAAGCACAAAACTGGGGACAAGCCCAAACTGGGGACAAGCCCAAAACTGGGGACAAGCCCAAAATGGGGTCAAGCCAAAAACTGGGGACAAGCCTAAACTGGGGACTGGCTCAATATACGGATGTTAACTGGGGACTCGCCCAAACCGGGATTTAGCCCAAACGTAAGATAACATGAAAATGTTATAAACCGGTGGTATGGTACGTCTACCATAAATCGTAGGATCCTCCATATAGCCGAAAACAACGAAATTGTCAGCCACTAAGCGTGTACTGATCCCGATGCCACAGACTATACGTTGGATAGCGTGCGTCACATGTGAGAGTGTAGAAACTCTAATTCATAAGAAAGGTGAAAACCTTTAAACCTTGGAGGATATGACCATCGAGGGTCATACCCAATCGTGGGCTAGGCCAAGGGAAATAGTTTAGTACCTTAAATGTAAAGGAGAGGTGGCCAACCTCTTGATCATTGAATACCTCATTAATATCCTGCATTGTTACTTAAAACTTGGAAAATACAAGTGTTAAGAATATGTTATCCTTAAATAAGAAAAAAAAATAAAAAATAAATAAGTGATTAGACAGATATTATCGATTTTAGGATCCTTGATCTTTTAAGGATACTTGATCCTCAGAGGATACTTGATCCTGATCAGAAAAAGTATTTCTTGAGGTGGATAGCATTCCATGCTCTTGGTAACATGTTGCCTTCCATAGTGAGCAAATGATATGCCCCCTTTCCGGCCTCCGAGTCAATCAAATAGGGACCTTCGCACTTAGGAGCTAACTTTCCATCAGCTGGGTTGGTTGTATTTTGGAAGGCTTTCCTCAAGACCAGATCTCCTTCTTGAAATCTTCTGATCCGTAAGCTTTTGTTGAATGCCCCAGCTATCCTTTGTTGATATGCCGCCATTCTGATCTTGTCTAGGTTTCTGAGTTCTTCAACAGTATCCAACTCTTCAAGAAGGATTTCTTCATTGGCCTCAGGATCACGGATGCTTTTTCTGGCTGTAGGAACCACCATCTCTGTAGGGATTACCGCTTCTGATCCAAACACTAAGGAGAAGGGTGTTTGGCCCGTTGCATTCTTGGGTGTTGTCCTATCGGCCCAAAGAACATAAGTTAGCACTTCAGCCCACTTTCCTTTCTTGGATCCTAGCTTCTTTTTTAGGTTGTTGATGATGATCTTGTTTCTTGACTCTTCTTGGCCATTAGCTTGAGGATGCACTGAAGTAGATGTAATCATTTTGATGCCCTAACTATCACAAAAGTTAGTGGTTCTTTTCTCGATAAACAAGGAACCATTGTCACAAATAATTTCTGAAGGAATGCCAAATCTAGTAATAATATTTCTTTTAATGAAGGATATCACCTCTTTTTCGTGAACTTGAACAAACGCTTCTGCCTCTATCCACTTTGAAAAGTAGTCAGTCATTGCAAGCATTAATACTTTTCCTCCTGGTGCCATAGGTAGCTTGCCCACAATATCCATGCCCCATTTCATGAACGGACATGGTGAGGATATATGATACATAGGTTCTGCTGGTTGATGAAGAATGTTTGCATGTCTTTGACAAGCATCACTCTTCTTTGTATTTTCCATGGCGTCTCTCTTCATGGTTGGCCAATAGTATCCTGTTCTCAGAATCCTTGAGAATAGGGCTCTACCTCCAGTGTGATTACCACAATCACCTTCGTGAAAGTCTTTGAGCATCTCTTGAATTTCAGGATCCTTGATACACCTCAAGTATGGATCTGCAAGAGATTTACTGTATAGTATATCATATAATAAAATGTATTTGATACCTTGAGTTTGAAAGATTTAGGATTCTCTGTGGCTGGAATCTCTCCTGTTTGAATGTATTTTTTGATTGGGAGGATCCAGGATCCTTGGTTGTTTGAGGATGATGGATCCCAAAGTACAATTTGCTTTTCAGTTGTTATCTCTCCAACTTCTTGTTCTCCTATTGTTGGCGGGAGTATATGAATGATTGGGATTTTCGTGTCTTCTTGAATCTTCAAAGATGAGGCTAAATTTGCCAATGCATCTGCCCCCGGGTTCTCTTCCATTGGTACCTGTACAATGTTAAACAATTCGAAGGATTTTGCTAATTCCTTCACAACATCTAGATATTTGATTAGTTTTTCTCCTTTAACAACATATGAGCCATTAAAGTGGTTAGCAATCAACAAAGAATCTATATATATACTTGAAGATACCTGATCCTCATGCACTTAGCTAATTGCAAACCTACGATCAGAGCTTCATACTCTGCCTTGTTGTTAGTTGCTTGGAATTCGCAGGCTATAGACTGGGGTAATATGTCCCCCTGTGGTGATTTCAGTAGGATACCCAATCCTGTCCCTCTTACGTTGGATGCTCCATCTATGAAGGGGATCCCAGGATCCTTGGTGTCTTCTAGTTGCTGGACCTCTAGAGCAGCTTCCTTTTGCATATCACTACTGAAATCAACCACAAAGTCTGCTAGTGCTTGCGATTTGATGGCTGTTCTAGACTCATACTGAATATCATATGCACTCAGCTTCATAGCCCACCTGGACATCTGATGCGTGTTTAATGAATGCCCTTTTTAAATAACTCACAACTAAGCTTTAAATTTATAAATGAAAATCCTAACGAATCCACACATAACCGGCAAGTGTATCGATCACTAATAGTATAGACCTAAGGAAGTCCGAGTGTTGAACACAAGGACACGTGAAAACATACTTAATACTTAACCCAAAACAAAACTCACCTAAGAATAATATATTTTAAATGATTTTTAATTATTAACTAGTTAACCTAACTTACTTTAATTAACTTAAAAGACTTAACTTAAGAAGACTAGACGAAACTTTGAGAGTTAGACTTATCAATGGAGAAAATGTCTACCTAGGTAAGAATCCTATTGAAGGTATAATAAGCTAATGGATTGTAGAATCTCACGACACCGATATCTAAGGATGACACAACTATGGTTCACTCAAGAAATCTAGATCACCTCTCGGTCTCACTAACAAACCCTAACCTATACTTAGTTCATTTTAAGAACTAACCGGGTAACGAATTGTTAACGTGCTCTAATGTCGACTCTTCTCTCGGTCTCACCGACACACTACCTAAGTATTTAGTCTAAGAAGGCTAGACTAGTATTTGTTAATTATAGTTCTTGACGATGACTAATTAACGTTGAACATTCATAACACACACAAGAATGACTATGTGTATAGACAAGTTAAAAGGGATTTCATTTAATCTAAGGTAACAACTTTCCAAGTTCTCCTAGATGCGACTAAGTTTTTCATGGTTTGTTTATTGCCGTATGAAAAGGATTAGCTTAGACACTCGAAAGTGGTCAAAACTTACGACAAGGCGTGTGTTGCTTTATTGGTAACATCAATGAACTCACTAATACAATGTCGTGGTAGTTTTCAAATCATGAGTATCGATGTATCGTCATAAGTAAACTTAAACCAACTATGTCAAAATGCAAAAAATGTGGGGGATGGTAATTGAGATGATACCAGTGAGATGTTATCTCAAACCTAGGACGGAAGCAAAAGCTTTTCTTAATGGAGATGATTGAGATAATATCTCAAATCTGCGTTGAAAGGAAAATCCTTTCTTTATCCAGTCATTAAGTTGGATAAAAGAAAAAAAAAACTTACCATGGTAATCAAAAGAAAGAGATTTTCTTTATACCATCAAAAAGTTGGATGATGTTATCCAATAACACTTCAATGTGGGGGTGTCTTGCATTTGAACTTGGAATGTTTGGAAATATGGATTATTGAAAACATTTGACCTGGTGGAGTACACAATGGTCATAATGAGCTAATTTGGTGATTAGACTCAAATGCCAATTGGTTGAAATCAGAATCTAGATAGATGTTTAATATTGGCATAATGGAGATGTGTTTGCCTAAAAATGACAACTTTGTTCTTCAAAGACGGTCATTATAACATGATTCGGGGTGAATCTAGAGGTTATAGTCTTAGAAGATGATAATAGGCTTGGAAGTTAAAAACACATCATAACAACTCATCTTAATTGCACAATTATCTAGTATTGACTTGACGAAGTTATAAAGAATGATTTTGGATCCAACAACCTGAGGGTTGATGAAAGATGGAGTTGTGGAATGAGACTAAAGCCCATGGAATAAAATGAGTGCAAAGGAAAACCTAACCAATGAGATTGGAGATTCCATGATCCAGATTCAATAGGACAACCTAACTGCATGAACCAAGGGTGGTCAATGTGTGGCCATAACTTATGTACATAAATTACAACGGGTGTTTGAATAAACATCCTAGTCCATTCATAACACAATCAGTGACAAAAAGAGGCTAAGCATAACATATGGTTAATGATATAGGGATCATGATAACCATTATGCTTTTATTGATTTGAAGGTCAAATCAACTATGTGATAGTTATGATATATGGATCATGGTAACCATAATGATTTGAGGATCAAATCACTTATATGTGGGAGAAGTATGGTCACTTTGAATGGATTTGTGTGTGTGTGTGTAGGGGGGGGGGAGAATCCTAGATCTCTCGCAGAACCGGGCTAGTGTTCTATGACCAAGAACAGACACGACAATGATGGGTTAATTAGACCAGGAAGAGTGTTGTGTGAAATGTAATAATGTCTACGCCAAAAGGGAATTGGTTCAAGGACATTGCGTCTACCAACCTCTAGGAGGCTAGGTATGTATCACAAAAGAAGGTTCTAGGCTAACGCTACCTATCCTGCGACGCTCAACCGCTGTAACTCTATTTGACACGTGAGTGTACGGATCGATCTCCATTAATGTGGGGCTTGTTGGAAACTTTTGGACTAATAATAATTATTAGTATATGTTACTAATATACTATTATTAACGGGTCCAAAGAATATATATGAATATGACATCGATACGTTATAGTGTGTAGTTGAGAAATTGAACATTGGTAAAAAAGGAAATGGGTTTGTGCCATATTGGTAGAATTCTTGAGAGTCACCATAGTATTTTTGGTGGTTGGACCAGGTCTTAAGACACATGTTAGTATGAGTGGTGAGTCATCCCGACATGTATCGACACCAGGGGAGTATCATGACAAGTATCGTGTGTGTATGTGAGAGATATGCTGCCATGTGTCGTGTTCCCTGATGAGTCAGTGGCTAGGTGTCAACTCCTAGTGACGTGTGCTCCACAAGTCACCATGTGTTGCGCTGACTCATCTCATGCATTACTATATACAGAAAGGTGGTGTTCAGATTTAGATGCAACCGACACACCAACAAACTAGATTAATCACGAACTAATGGACACACATCCTAACCAGCTCGTTACCATGCACACGAAAATAAACGGCTCCATACTGATAATACATGTTCTTAGTTCCAACTATCTCTTGATCCCAATCACGATCTCTCGTTACAAATACAGTTCGGGTGCTAGGGTAATCCCGACAGTACATACTGCTTTAGTTGTTGTACCCTGAGAAACATACGGGCTCACGGAGGTAGCTTGAAATCTGTTTTAAGGGACCTCTGTTCAACAGAAATCCTCAGCCACAACCGAGAACCACGGTTTGTTCAATCTTGCAGCTAGGAAGATATAGATGACTTTTGGTGATCAAGATAGGTTCACCAAGAGAATGACGACATAAGAAGACACTAATGGAGGTGATGATTATGTCTTTGTAGGTCTATGTCAACACGGTTCCAGTGCGGTTTCAACACGATAATCAACTCGACTCCAGCACGTTTTCAAGACTCAGCTTTTGGAGCACAATTCTAAGTTTTCGGTATGAATGAAGACATGTATACATGTTATATTTGTTGTTATTCTCGTTCAGATTTGTATATGGTGTATGTACTACAATTTCCCAAATTGTATAAAGAGATTATTCATTTATTTTATTCATATTTTTTTATAAAATCGTGACTCATGTCTAAAAATATTAGATTAAAATATTAATTATACATCGCCCTATATTAGTTTGGTAATTGTTGATGGACCATATTATCTTTAATTAACTAATAAAGGTTTCCCCTTGAGTGTATATAAAGAGAGATAAATAAAGAGAGATAAAAATTAACTTCCTAACCTAATAAAAACACACATACAATTTTGTGTGGCTCCTCTCTACCAAACCGGGTTCCTCTTAAGAACTCTAACACCATCCTTAACTATACATCCTAAAGAAGAGCTCCATCAAGATGACAAACCTGTCGGCTACATCATACTCTGTTGTGGTTACTAGTCTCCCTTTTGTAACATGTTCACAGATTTATTATTATTCACGTTTTCCATTAATTACATGAAGAACTGATCAACATGTGGTATCAGAGCGATGTTGATTAATCAGTCTTCATGTTTTCCCTAAAACCGGAATTAAATTTGGAAGACATGAACTTTGTTTAAAACCATATATTTTTTCGGGTTTTGTTTTCATGTTTTATGAATAAAACAGTTTATGAAACTGTTTAAAACTGCTAAAAGTTATATTTAATAAATCATAATATTTTCGAAATCTGTTAAAATCATGTTTAAAGAATTCGATTCCATTTTTTTTAGTTTAATTGTTAAAGTTTTCGATGATGTTCTTCGAGTTTGCCATAATTCTCTAAAATTATACATATTTTAGTTCAAATCTAGATTAAAATATAAACACGAGAAAGCTTGTTTAGATAATCAACATGTCTTTCTACCATTTGCCTTTGATACATTTGGTTTTCTGGCTCCAGAGGCTGTGAAATTTTTGAGTAGGGTTCAGCGCGTCGTACACGGAACCTCTTCAGCTTCTAGGTCCCAAAGCTTCGTTTTTAGCAGGATTGGCTTTGCTATTCAAAAGGGGGTTGCGGCGCAGCTTGTTGCCCGTTTACCTGCCACTTTATTGTAATCGTTTTATAGTAAATTATATTTTTCCCAACCGATGTGGGATGTCACAATCCACCCCCTTAGGGGTCCAGCGTCCTCGAAGGACCTGGCACCACCGGTCCGGCCTTGGCTCTGATACGATCTGTAACAACCCAGCTAAGACTTCTTTATAAGGAGGTGGATACCTTCCCCATCATAACGCATTTTGGGCACTTAATGGTAGTGGATGAGAGGAGAATTCCACAGTTAAGCGTGCTCAGGTGGGAGTCGTATTAGGATGGGTAACCACCTGGGCAACCAAAAGCAAATCCGTGAGGCGATGGTAGTATGTCCCGGCCAAAGCGAACAATATTATGGTGCGGTGGTAACTGGGCTGTTACAATTTGATATCAGAGCATAAGTTTGAGAGAATTAAGCATCTTGCATGCTTAGACTCGAACAAAGAATGATACTTAAGTGAGAGAAGAAAGAATATTCCAGTTCAAAAAAGACATGTGTCGCTCAAGCAAGTTAAGTAAAAGCAAAGTACATGGTTAATTTCATGTGTAATCTAAGGATGTGTAAGAAAGTTAGCTTAATTGCTAGAGATAGGAGTATTTGATTATGTGAAATGTTTGATTGTCTAACTGTTAAAAGTAGAACTAGCACAAGTGGACTCACAAAGGGAAGTGTGTAGGACACGGAAAGTAACGTGATCGGCTGATCACAGCTGGCCATTGTTATTACATGTCAACCTTACTATCCATGTACTAAATATTTCCTTGAGTGATGACGTTTGTGTTTCCTTATAAAATGGCTGGAGCAAGAAAAGTTGTTGGTCAAGGAGGTCGCACGGGATGTCGTGGTAGGCCACGCATTACCCGAGGACCTTCTGTAGAGTCAGTTACTAACAAAAGGGAAGAAGGAAGTGCAGCTGGACAGAATCCGAGCAACAATGAGGGGTATCAACTTGATCCTGCGGTGCAAGCTGCCATTGCTCAAGCTGTAGCTACTGCAGTGATGAATTTGCAACCTGAAAAGTCTTCTGGAAGCCATGCGAGGACCGCTGAGAGGGCAGGGGATGACGGTAAGAAAGCTGATAATGGGGAAGGTGATTCAAGTGAAGTTCGATCAGTGAAAGTTGATGAGAGAAAGAGAGGCCGTGGTGGGTGTAACAACATGTCATTCAAAGGTTGAGACCACCAAAGGTGACTGGTTTGGGGATGCAATCGCTACCCTCCAATGGATAACCGCCATGGACAAGGTTATCCAAATTAGCGAGTGTCGTCTGACCAAGCAGTGGGTTATGCTACCCAGTCGTTCGGAGATTAAGCTATGTACCGGTGGGAGTCGGTAGTGCAAAGAAGACTCGAGAAGAAAATAAGGCTATGAGGTGGGATGACCATGCTGAAGTCGAGAGGGCTGAGTTAAGGTTTTTGAATCTGAAGGCGGGAAATATGACACACCGCGAGTATACCACTGAGTTCAACCGCATGTTGAGTTTGGTTCCCGACATGGGTAATACTGAAGCTAAAAGGATCAAGTGCTACATAAGAGGATTGCCGCAGAACGTCTGAACTTTAGTCAGGACTAATAAACCCGCTATATTCGACTCTACTGTTGAACTCACATAGATGGTTTATGATGATCTGATGGTGGAGGATGTGGTGGTGGTGGAGGAGAAGAAAGAGAAGAAATGGGTTGTTACAGATGGTATCAGAGCCAGGGCTGGACCGGTAGTGCCAGGTACTGCGAGGACACTGGACCCATAAGGGGGGTGGATTGTGACATCCCACATCGGTTGTGAAATAGAACTAAGCCTTCTTTATAAGGAGGTGGATACCTTCCCCATCATAATGCGTTTTGGGCACTTAATGGTAGTGGATGGGAGTAGAATTCCACAGTTAAGCATGCTCAGGGGGGAGTAGTATGAGGATGGGTGACCTCCTGGGCAACCAAAAGCAAATCCGTGAGGCGATGGTGGTACGTCCCGGCTAAAGCGGACAATATTATGGTGCGGTGGTAGCTGAGCTGTTACACAATTGTTTTGCACATGAATTTCAATAAATTTTAATTTTTCCCAAAGGTGATTTATTTTTTGTTGAGGTAGAATTTTAATTATTGTATATTTGTTTGATGTTAATAATAGACATATCACATCTTTAATAAAATATAATGATCCACACATTAATGATCCTTCATTAATCTAATGTTCATAAATTTTAAACTATATTGTTTTAATACCTCATAACATTACTCACTATAACTTTCTTCAATAAATAACTATCTCATCCAAATCATCCACTCTTATATTGAAACATAATATAAGTTTTGTATCATAAAAATTTTCAATAACATTTAGCTCTCTTTGACTTAATTATCCCTCAAGACATGATATGACTATCTACTGCTCTTCTAATAACAATAATTCAGGTTGAAAACTAGAGCATAACAAATGGAATGAGTCAAACATAATGTCTTTTATGATTATCAAAAACTCATTTAAATAAAAGCTATCATCATAGTTATTTTAGATTTGGTTTTTTCTAAGACTAATCTATTGTCTGTGAAATAATCAAAAATAACTCCTACATTCACTCCTTAAATATTCTAACTATACGATTAAATGACATTACTGAATACATCATAATGTACAATATCATGACCCATAAAATTAAGGCTCACACATTTAAATACGCACAGTTTTCCAGTGCATTATATACTAACTATTTCAATAGTACAATTTGATTCCTTATGAATCAACTATGACACTCAGAGGTGCCAAAGGATAATTAGTGTGTTGATTAGCAACATATGTACAAGAAAATAAATTTCTGGTAGTGGAAAATAAGATGTTATTCCACTCACTACCACTAAAACCTAAAAGAGGATAATTCTAAGGTTCATAGACAAATTACAAGTATTACTTCCAACTTTAAGTTCTCTTAGGAGAAGTATCATTGCAAAAATATGCCATTAGATTAGGCATAAGCAACAAGACTACCCATAGTTTAAATGAATATATGGCTAATCAGTAGTCGTATATTAATGATACTTTTTAGTATGCTAATCCTAATATTCCAATTAACACATGATAAGTTGATTATAGTTCTATAAGTTTCTTTACAGATATCAACAAATAACTAACATGAGTGTTAGCAACAAAATATAAATGTTAAGGCTATTATAACCATAATAGATTGTCTGCTTATTACACTTTATGATACCGTACATGTCCCACCCCAACCTAAGGCGGAAACGTTGGGGCGCGAATTGTTGGTTCACAGCTCACAAGACACTATCATGAACTTAATGAAAATATCTAATTTATTTATTTACAATTTCCAAATTAAGTACACATCTTTCTTTCAAGTAAAAAATTAATCCAAAAACAAATAACAAGAGTAAATTATTCTAAACACTTTGTCTTTCTTTTATTAAGTAGCCTAGTTGTTAGGGCACAAAAATATGACACCGTGGATACGTTATTCTGGCATATGTCTGGATCAGTTATCCTTAGCATGTGTTCCAGATCATATCAAGATCAAGGTTCCTTAGTACTTATTACTAATTAACGGTTGTTCTCATGTGTAGTCTTGTATTTAGCAGGTGTAACGGTTAGAAGACTCAGTCTATCCGCTAACTCGCAGTCAAGAAGATATGGCACGTGGTCAAATGGCTGTAACACGTTTAGTGGGGATAATGGCAGATTTGTAGGACTTCTTGTTGAGTCACAAGTAACTGAGTATGAGGATATGTTATTCTTAAAGACGTGTCTGGATCAATTATCCTTCTGAAGAGTTCCAGAGCTATGTCAGGATCAAGTATCCTCAGTAATTGGTATTGTTAACGATTGTTTCTTATGTGCAGATTAATATTTGATAGATATAAAGGCTCCAAGACTTGGTCTACCTTATATTTCGCTACTGGACTCTTTTATGCACGTGGTCAAAGTGTGGGAGTGGCTAGTGGAAGAATGGTAAGAAAATAGGAAAAGTTGTTATAGATCAAGGGGTTTTTCCTCGCAACAAATCACGGTGTTCATCTCTATTTCGTTTATACAACCACTGTTGATATCATAGCACTATACCTCACAATTACAGATTTGTATACATTATCCTTAGCTGATTTTTATCCAAAACACTAGTGTCCTTTCTAAATGTTCTTCTCCTTCACATCAAATCGGATGATAACCTGCAATATGCATACAATATATATATATATATATATATATATATAAATATAAATTTGTCAACACGAGGTTGAGTGAGAAAATCACCAGTTTGAAACTAAATATAATATATTATATAAGTTGCGAACCAATATTGTTGTTTTGGTCAAAAATCATTTTAAGAATAATGTAACCAAATATGATTTTGTGAGGTATAGTGCTTGTATAATAATGATGAATATGTAAACGAAATAAGGATGAACACAGAGATTTGTTACGAGGAAAAGCCCTTGATCGGATGATGATCGCCGACACAAAAACCTCGGGTGATGACAATTGTCTATCACCATTATTGTTAGGTCACTGATATTAGTACTGAGGATATGTTATTATTGAATACGTGTCTGGATCAATTATGCTTCTTAAGAGTCACAGAATTATGTCAGGATCAAGGATCCTCAGTATTTGGTATTACTAACAATTGTTTCTTATGTGTAGGTTTATATTTGATAAGAATAACGGCTGGAAGACCTAGTCTACCTAATATCTCGCTACTGGAATCATTCATCACATGGTCAAAAGGCATGGACGCAGCTAGTGTGAGAGTGCCGGATTAATAGGACTTTTAGTTGTAGATATGTTTTATTTATAACGAGCTTATGATCAGTTAGGTTATGAACTTAACACTTCATGCACATTAGTAAAACTTAAAATTATCTCTAGCAATACACACACACACATAGAAATCATTGTATTACTGATCATAATCTCCAACCTTGTAACACCCTTTTTTGATTAATAAAGTGGTGATAGACAATTTTTCATCACCCGAGGTTTTTGTGCTGGCGATCCGACAAAGATCAAGGGATTTTCCTTGCAACAAATCATTGTGTTCTTACTTTTATTCGTTTCATAATCATTGTTATCATTCAAGCACTAAACCTCACTTTACAAATTTGGTTACATTATCCTTGATTGATTTTTGACCAAAACAATTTGGCGCCCTGATGTGTGAAAATGTATAATATAAATAAAGAACGAATCACAATTAAGCTTTAAATTTATAAAAACGAAAATCCTATAGAAACCACACAAAACCGGCAAGTGTACCGATCATAAATAGTATAGCATCAAGGAAGTCCGGATGTCGAACTCAAAGACACGTGAAAATGTTTATGATTAAGAAAACTCTAACCAAGACTTACCAAAATAATATTTATTTAATTTTTAAGATTTCATTTAACTACTTAAATTAATTTAACTAAACGAAAACGTTTGACAAAACACTTTTAGAAAACTTTGATTTAAATTCAATATGTAAAAACGTCTACCTAGGAATGAATCATGTTGACAGAAATAACAAGACAACGGATTGAAAATATTCAAGACACCGGTTATAAAAGATGACACAACCAAAACTTGTTTAAGAAAGTCAAATTACCTCTCAGTCTCTCTAACAAACTTTAACTTATTTTAGTTGATTTTTAAAGAACAAACTGGAAAAACAATTATTAACGTGTTCAAATATCGACTCTCCTCTCGGTCTCCTCGACACACTATCCTAATGGAGACGAATACTACGCAACCAAGGATATAGGAACAATTTAACTTAACCCAAATTAAACCAACTAATTGCACATAGACACTCAAACTTGACAAGACAAAAACCCGCTCTCGCGCGGTCTTAATTCTAACAAGTAAAAGCAATGAGACAATATTACTTCTTATTACCTTTCGGTCTCAAAGAAGGTGTATTTTAACTGATTTTAGATGATATATTACCCACTTATCCCTACGGTTGTACTTCCCGCAAATAAACCCAAAACACCAAGTAAAGAGCTTAACAAACAATCAATTAATCAAAACCGATTCAATTAACTAATGCAAGAGGATTATAAGTAATAACAAATAAAACACAGCCATCATACACAATCTAATTCATGGTTTAGTTAAACTTTACATCAATAATTTAAGTCTTGAACATTAACAATCCATTATACAAGTTTAAACTACTCAACAATCATCTATCCTAGGTAGAACAAGCAAGATTAGCTACTCATCACTTTTGGACAGCCATGCATACTTAAGAAAAACATCACAAACATCATCATAAACATTATAAAACTCATTCAAGATCCAAACACAATCAATTATAAGTCAAACTATCAATCAATTGCAAAACAATTCAAATCAAAAGACCAAATCAATAGAGTTAGGGTTCTTGAACAAAAAGTAAAGTTTATAGATGATTACTGTAACACCCCGCAACCGCAGCGGAAACGTAAACGGGATGCAACAGACACCTCTGATATCAACCACATTGTTTATAAAGAAAACTGAATACAATAATATACTTCAAATTACATTATCTTGTATTTCATTACCGTCTAGGTGATACACACATCATACAACACGATACACAATTCTATTTGTTATAATGTATCCTAACATCCTGCACGCAAATCTTACACACATCAAGCACTTAGCACGTAAGCAATCACTTCATCTTAATTGTACCTGAAAAGCACGTGAGAAAACGGGTCAACTACGAATAGTTGGTGAGTTTCGCAATTTTAGTAAACCATGATAAATCCATATCATAATATAATATTATATGGGGACACTGTTAACCCAGTACTGTACTCACTCCGGGGACAATGTTAACCCAGAAACACTTTTAGGAACCCCTGGGGACACTGTTAACCCAGTACTGAACTCACTCCGGGGGCAATGTTAACCCGGAAACACTTCTAGGAACCCCTGGGGACACTGTTAACCCAGTACTGTACTCACTCCGGGGGCAATGTTAACCCGGAAACACTTCTAAAGACATCTGGGGACACTGTTAACCCAGTCTTGTACCCATTCCGTACGATTCCCGTACAATCAAATATTTATAAATACACGCAAATCTATGCGTTCAGTACGTACTTAAACATTTAAATAATAACATGCTTTCCGCCCCGGGAAAATATTTAAAAACAATTCAGAAAAAGGGGCTCGTGAAACTCACTTTAGCACATGCAAGCAGGTAACAACAATCATTATCAGTTAACACGTCCAATCTGTAATATGATCCCTACGATCGTTACTATACACTCATTATTAATATAACTTTAACCAAGTTAACCGGTACATCTGGGGACACTGTTAACCCAGCACTGTACCCGTTCTGGGGGCAAGGTTAACCTAGAAACACTTTTCCGGACTCAGATTGTGATGTCGTTTAGAGTTCAACAGTCAAATTTTCTAATAACTTGTTTTCCCCGTTTTGCGTGCCTAGCACGGTTATCCAATTTTATGTTTAAAAATGTTTTTGGTCACACACGACCCGAAAATAGTCGTTGACTGATAATTTAATTAAAGATTTGAAATTATAGCTCGGTTTAGACGTCCCGATTGGCCCCGGGACCCGTTTCCGTCTTTGGCGTACCGGAAACTGTTAAAATAGGTTAAAATAACTCAATTCATCCGAATTATTTTCGGATGATTTATTTTTACTTGTCTAACTCATTTATATGAAAATAGCTCATTTTTAGGGTTTTTATACACCAGTCAGCTCGCTTAAGCGAACTTCACCGGTTTACGCGTTTTAACTTTAAAAGTTTGATAATTAGCACAAATAATTATCCGTTTACTCTCGGATCTTGAAATTTTGCACAAATCACTTTTTAACAGTGGGGAATTTTATAAAAATATTTCCAGAATTAATTCTAATATTTAAAATTTATTTATCTATTTTTAAACACCATTTAAACACTAAATATGTCGTAAATACCAAACGATCTTAGAAAAATCCCAAATTTTTCCTGGATGTCCCCTGCCATCCCCATAGTCCCCTGTAATTTTTCCAGAACCAAAATCTTCTTTTACATGCCATTTTCACTAAAACCGAGCTAGAAAACCCTAGAACTCGTTTAACCGAAAAGCCTACTTAGACTTCTCCAACTGACCTCAAATTTTGTGTGTGACTTATACATGATATAAAAAGCTTATCTGTAATTTTCCAGAATTTTGCATAATATTTAACTATTTTTCACCATTTTTAGCCAAAACCGAGCATTAAATTCACCAAATATTCATCCTTTATCCAAATATTACCAAACATTCACAGAACTCATATTTTCATGTGTTTAACACCTCTGTAAAATTTCATGACCTAACTCTAAAGCATCAACAATCTGTCCAAATTTCCCAAAACCGAACATAACCGAATATACCTTTCGTTTTCCGCCACTACGAGCCACAAACTCGTCTTTCCGCCTTATCTACCACTAAATACAGAGCCTACAATCAACATACCATAATACCAAGCAAGTTACACTCACGATCAAGCCATTTCTTTCATGGTTTCAGTTATGATTCCGAAAACAAAGATTTAACCGTAAAAATTCGTTTTTGATTCGTTTAACTCCTTTCTTGGACCAAGATCCTTTGTATAACCCGTATACATCACTTGATCATGCAAGAATCGGTTTTCATCATTGAAACCTCATTTTCTTGCAAACCAACTCAAGAAACGAATATGAACACGTAAATAACACGATTTTACCTCGGTTTTTCTTGCTAGAATCTCGGGTTTTAGTTCAAAGGTTGAGTGGTTTTAAGGATTGTTGGATTTGTGTTTGTGAAAAAAGAAAGAATGGAATGGGGTTAACCCCCTCATTCCGATCGGAGTAGTGTGGGGGGTGGGGTGGGACCCACCTCTCCAATATTAGCCACATATTTGGATTCTCGTAATCCGGATAATGTTTTGGATAATCTGGTTCAGTTCGTTTTTCGGTTAAATGTTTAATTCGTCATAAAATGAGGCTAAAACGGTCGTTTTTCGGCTAAAAAATGAAATTTATATAAGACCGATTTAAGAACTTTAAAAAACTTAAACCATGACATTTATTAACTTAAAACATCATATCATTAATTATCGCGCATCTTTTTCGGCTTGATCGATCATCTCTTGCTCGGTTTGGTATTAAAGGTTTCGTTTAACGTACCGACGTACTATTAAATCGAAATCCTTTTTCTGTGCTTTAATCCACTTATCCCGAAGCTTTAATACTTCGTAACATCACTAAATATCATATATCTCGTCTATAATTGAACCCTCGATTCATTCGGGTTTCAATAACTATCGATCGTTTGATCGCATATTCAATATGGTGAATTATATATTCACGTACAATCAATACAATGAACCATGTATTCTCGTATAATTACCATGGTAACTCATGTACCCGACATTACATATGACGTAACTAACGTGTACCGGTTAGGGTATGCCTGGTTTCGTCGGAATCGTTACCAACTCCCCCCGTTAAGAAATTTCGTCCTCGAAATTTTACACGCCCACTATCCCCTTCCGAGAGAAAGGTGGGGGTTTTTCTTTCAGAATTCACCCTCGCGTTACCATGTATAATCTGGTCCTCGCTGTGAATTCCACTTAATCTTAATTAATAAAGCTTGGTATGTCAAAACTGTTTAGTTTTCCCCATCTACTATCTCTACGGAATTAGTTATGATATCAAGCATGTCTTCTATGAGTACCTCTATTACTAGTACTTTCGTTGCCTCATCGCTTAGGCACTTTTCAATCCGTATACATGGCAAAATATCATGTATAGTACTTAGCCCCTGGAGTACTTTAATCGATAAACTAAATGACCAATCATGGAGATAATCTCATGAGGTTCAATATATTAAGGAGCTATTTTCGGTTTTGCCAAACCTTATATCACCTTTCGAAGGTGATGCCTTAAAAATGCCTTGTCACCTCTTTCCGGTGACAATGGTTTCCTTTGAATGTTGGCATAAATCCTTTGCCAATCTCGCGCTGCTTTCAACTTATCTTGAATATTATAAATCCGATTGGTTGTTTCTCGAATCAATTCTAATCTTATGGCTTGATTGACGCCCATTTTCAATTTAACAATTTGGTGATAATTACTTCACCCATAGAAAGCTTCAAGCTCTCGATGCTTCCTTCCCCGCCTTCCAATAATGGAAGTAGGATGACTATTTCGATCTGAGATCATTGAAAATGGTACTCCACGACGAGATACCTTTTCACCATCAGGAATTTGGGTGAGAATTCGTGGCGGTAATCGTCATGGATTGGGAAGAAATGCGAGGATTGGTTAATCGATCCGCGATTACCCAAATTTACATCATGCCTTTGATATATCTTGGGAATTTGCGTCCCGAAATCCATTGCAATTTATTCCCACTATCATTGGCGAATTTTTCTGTCGTTGCGGCGTTCCCTAGGGTTTTCGGTGTGCAGTCTTATCCCTTGCATAACTTAAATATTCACCAACATACGTAATCCATATCTTTCTCCAACTCGGCCATTAATAAAATCCTTTCAGATATTCGTATCATCAATAGTCAAATCCGATCCCGGATGTATGGAATATTTCGATCTATGCGCTTCGTCCATGATTAATTCACGAAGGTCATGGAGGGTCGGGATCCAAACCCAATTTTTTTTTGAAGTAGAGAATTTCGTCCACGCGTTGTTCGAAGTTCATCTCATTGCCGTAAAGTTCCTCCTTTTCCAATTGTTCCTCTTTCAACGTCTCACGTTGAGCGACTCGAATCAGGTCCGAAAGATTCGACTGGACTATCATCCCCAGCACTCGCACTCGCAATGGCTTAACCCGATCTTTCCTACTCAAGGCTTCGGCTATGACGTTAGCCTTGCCGGGGTGATAACGGATGTCACAGTCATAATCGCTTAACAACTCAACCCATCTTCGATGAGTATGAGACTGCGGTCTCTTATCATCTATAAAATTTGTACATTTGCGTCGTACAAAGGATTATGAGTAGGGTAATGCTAAAAATTCTTCAATAAACCGCTGATAGCCTCCGGCTAGTCCTAAAGATTGGCGCATTCCCTTTGGTGCCTTGGGTGACTGCCAATTTTAATGGTTTCTATCTTATTTGAATCTTTGTGAAATCCTTGTTGCTTTACAACATGACCAAGGGATTATGCTTTCTGTATTCAAAGTCACATTTCGAAAACTTCGCGTATAACTCCTCTTGCTTTAACACTTCCACAATTTTCCTTAACCATCGTTCATGCTCTTCTTTACGTTGCGAATATATCAAAATATCATCAATGAATGCTATGACAAATTTGTCAAAGTAAGGTTTACAGACTCGATTCATGAGTTCCATGAATACTGCCTGCGCATTTGTTAACCCGAACGGCATGAATAAGAATTCATAATGGCCGTAGCGAGTCCGAAACGCTGTTGCTGCAACGTCCTCCTCTTGGATTTTTCATTTGGTGATAACTATATACAAGATCAATTTTCTAAAGATAAATCGCCCCTTGCAGTTGGTTAAACAGATCATTTACTTCGAAGAAGTGAATACCTATTCTTGATCGTCACTTTATTCAATTCTCCCTAATCAACACATATCCTAACACTTCCGTCCTTCATTTCCCAATTAACACTGGTGCACCCCATGGCGTCTAACTAGATCGTATAAAACCTTCATCCAATAATTCTTGCATTTCCGTTGATGCAAGTCGGTAAGATGCTTTAGCAACAGGGCCAGCTTGAGGTATTAAATCGATTCTGAATTCGACCTGTCGGGTTGGCGGTATTCCAGGAAGTTCTTCTGGGAAAACTTGTGGAAATTCGCGTACCATCGGGATATCTTCTATATGTTTTCTTTTAAATACTTTGGCAATCGCGTTTGTTAAATACCCCACGTCTTCTTGTCGTAAATATTATAACATCTCAAGATGAGATTAGAGTGGTAACATAATACCGTACACTTTTCTCTGTATCAAATCGCTTCATCGTCCGAAGGAGATCTTCTAATCATCTTCTTTTCATATTTGATTTCAGCTTCATGTTGAGTTAGCCAATCCATGCTAACTATTACGTCAAAACTTCTTTACTTTACTGGTCGTAGGTCAATAAGGAAAGGTTAATCGTTCAGAATAATAGGACAATTCCGAACAATTTAGTTAACCATTAGGGATTTGCCGTTAGCGATTCTACAGTATAGGGTTCTATAGTTTCACTAATCGGTATCTTTCCAAAGGGTAGGAGGTTAGCAGGAACTAACTTCTATCGACGACCGTAAAAATATCACTGAAGCCTATTGATTTAAAACTACAACGTACTTAATACCACTTTTGGATCATGACATGCTTTATTTGAATTACTCACAAAAGCACGGCTCCTTGCTTGATCAGAGGTTGATGCTTGTCATGAGGTTCATCTTCCACGACACCTTGGTTCAACTTTGGGCAATCTCTCTTGAAACGTTCTGTACTGCCACATTCATAGCAAGTAAAACTGTTTGGCATAATTTGATTTCTTCGGATGGATTGTTATTGAAGTTGTTGGGTTCGGAGTGGTTGTACATGAATGGGTTGGGGTTGCCGTTTCACATGGCTTCAATTGGTTCTACAAATGGGGCATTACGTCCATCTTTACCACACCCGTGGCCTACTATCACTCGACATTCTTCTTCCTGCCGATAACCATATTTTTCCACAGTTAGGGAAGGACCCTTCATGTGGTTCATGTTTTCACACCAGAACTAGTCTTAGTATAATTCTGGGTTGTAGGACATACCTACTTATTCAAAGCCTATCTTGCACTATACCTTTATCATTTCTCTTCTTTATTACTCGACGTCTCACCTAACGTCCTTCCAGTCCACTTCCCATAGAGTAAAATATATCAATGCTGGCTTGCGACACAACCCTTTCAAAGGTTGTATATTTTACAGGATTGACTATACTCTTTATCGATGGAGTTAGTCCCCAATATTGCGCTCACTTCGCTTAGTTTCAGGAGTAATTAGCCATGTTACCAGACATGACAATTCCTTCAAACGATTAGCGTGTTCCAAGTGATCAGCACACAACATTTCTACCTTTCATAGCTCAGTTTCCAATCTCTGAACTTAATTACTCGAATAAAAGTGTTCTAGCCCAAGAATTTTAAATTCCGACCATAACATCTGAGTAACAATTTTCTAACTATAATTTTGTACCATCGTGTTCCATCACGATACAACATAATCTACCAACATATCTGTAGCATATTTCACTACACAATGTTCTAGACTCATACCAATATCCTTAACCATTTCGATCTTTTCTATCCACTCGCTAATCTATTCCTCCCTTTACCATCAGTAAACTATTAATAATTTCCTTAACACAATCAACAGACATATCCTTCATACCGGATCTAATTCATTACGACTACTATTCATGTTTAGTTTATAACTAATACTTGTAGTCATAATAGTATTCGGTGGAACATTATCACTTTTAGTAATACCACCAAGAATTGAAATATTCATATTCATGTGATTGCTCGATCTACAATCTTGCGATCACATTTGCATCAACACTAGCAGTGATCTATGATACGACATTCGGTATCATCATCTGCTATCTTTGAGCAATCAACTGAATCATATCAATCTCCATCATTGGACTTACTCTTTTTATGTCATTCTGCCGTACTCATCCCGTACGCAGTAATCAATACTAATCTCACCGTATAACTCGTTACCAGCTCAATCATGACAGCAGGTACACATACACACCAAATATTGTCATACATATTACACATATCAGTATCTAATATATATGTCCCACAATATAATAACATATGGACTTAATCCTGACGTCGGTTAACGTTCAAATATGTTTCATAATCCTTGTCACCAACCGACTTATAGATCTTTCTCAACAAAGATTAATGTTTAACAGGCTTGATTTCAATATCCTTCTGCATGTCATCATAACCGATACATGCTCACCGTGAGCACCAAACGATTACGTACCACGGAGTTATAATATCCGTGTCTATTTGTATATCCGGCATACACGGTATACCATCTACGAACGAACAACCAACTATGCTATAATGACTCCAACACCTCTTTGTGTATGGGTAATCATTCGATTCAGGTACGGATCCGTCCGTACGTGAGGGTCGACGGTTCGGGTGAACATCTGGGGTTATTAGGATATACGGTACCGGTGTTGGTAGGGTAAGGGATTCATCAATTTTGGTTGGGAGTGACGGTTACTAGATATTTCTGGTTAATGTCAAACGGGAGATCTAACTTGGTACTATCATAATTATGACCCGATAAGTCAGACTCATCATCAACCGATGCTCTTAGAAATTTCGGCATCCTCGGTACTTTTATTATTTCATCCCCTGGTTCCTTATCCGGGTCCCATTTCTCAATACATGTACCCACAAGATATGCACGTATATATATATATATACACATTAGCACACATAAATAATATTATATACTTTACACATATGTTTCCATTTTTACCTATTAATGTACCCCGTGACTTCCCCTGAATTCCCTCGTGCGGACAAGTCTGTTATTATGTTCCGGACCATAACAACTCACTTGTCCATCCAAGTTCATCCAGACCTCGTCACTATAAATTATTAGTTGATATTCAGATCCTATAATACTTGAGCTACTGGTTATATTTTAGGTATCTTTTAAAGACATCCTAATTCTTTTATAACCAATGGCTCTGATACCAAGTTCTGTAACACCCTGCAACCGCAGCGGAAACGTAAACGGGATGCAACAGACACCTCTGATATCAACCACATTGTTTATAAAGAAAACTGAATACAATAATATACTTCAAATTACATTATCTTGTATTTCATTACCGTCTAGGTGATACACACATCATACAACACGATACACAATTCTATTTGTTATAATGTATCCTAACATCCTGCACGCAAATCTTACACACATCAAGCACTTAGCACGTAAGCAATCACTTCATCTTAATTGTACCTGAAAAGCACGTGAGAAAACGGGTCAACTACGAATAGTTGGTGAGTTTCGCAATTTTAGTAAACCATGATAAATCCATATCATAATATAATATTATATGGGGACACTGTTAACCCAGTACTGTACTCACTCCGGGGACAATGTTAACCCAGAAACACTTTTAGGAACCCCTGGGGACACTGTTAACCCAGTACTGAACTCACTCCGGGGGCAATGTTAACCCGGAAACACTTCTAGGAACCCCTGGGGACACTGTTAACCCAGTACTGTACTCACTCCGGGGGCAATGTTAACCCGGAAACACTTCTAAAGACATCTGGGGACACTGTTAACCCAGTCTTGTACCCATTCCGTACGATTCCCGTACAATCAAATATTTATAAATACACGCAAATCTATGCGTTCAGTACGTACTTAAACATTTAAATAATAACATGCTTTCCGCCCCGGGAAAATATTTAAAAACAATTCAGAAAAAGGGGCTCGTGAAACTCACCTTAGCACATGCAAGCAGGTAACAACAATCATTATCAATTAACACGTCCAATCTGTAATATGATCCCTAAGATCGTTACTATACACTCATTATTAATATAACTTTAACCAAGTTAACCGGTACATCTGGGGACACTGTTAACCCAGCACTGTACCCGTTCTGGGGGCAAGGTTAACCTAGAAACACTTTTCCGGACTCAGATTGTGATGTCGTTTAGAGTTCAACAGTCAAATTTTCTAATAGCTTGTTTTCCCCGTTTTGCGTGCCTAGCACGGTTATCCAATTTTATGTTTAAAAATGAGTTTGGTCACACACGACCCGAAAATAGTCGTTGACTGATAATTTAATAAAAGATGTGAAATTATAGCTCGGTTTAGACGTCCCGATTGCCCGAGGGATCCGTTTCCGTCTTTGGCGTACCGGAAACTGTTAAAATAGGTTAAAATTACTCAAATCATCCGAATTATTTTCGGATGATTTATTTTTACTTTTCTAACTCATTTATATGAAAATAGCTCATTTTTAGGGTTTTTATACACTAGTCAGCTCGCTTAAGCGAACTTCACCGGTTTACGCGTTTTAACTTTAAAAGTTTGATAATTATCACAAATAATTATCCGTTTACTCTCGGATCTTGAAATTTTGCACAAATCACTTTTTAACAGTGGGGAATTTTATAAAAATATTTCCAGAATTAATTCTTATATTTAAAATTTATTTATCTATTTTTAAACACCATTTAAACACTAAATATGTCGTAAATACCAAACGATCTTAGAAAAATGCCAAATTTTTCCTGGATGTCCCCTGCCATCCCCATAGTCCCCTGTAATTTTTCCAGAACCAAAATCGAGCTAAAAAACCCTAGAACTCGTTTAACCGAAAAGCCTACTTAGACTTCTCCAACTGACCTCAAATTTTGTGTGTGACTTATACATGATATAAAAAGCTTATCTGTAATTTTCCAGAATTTTTCATAATATTTAACTATTTTTCACCATTTTTAGCCAAAACCGAGCATTAAATTCACCAAATATTCATCCTTTATCCAAAAATTACCAAAAATTCACAGAACTCATATTTTCTTGTGTTTAACACATCTGTAAAATTTAATGACCTAACTCTAAAGCATCAACAATCTGTACAAATTTCCCAAAACCGAACATAACCGAATATACCTTTCGTTTTCCGCCACTACGAGCCACAAACTCGTCTTTCCGCCTTATCTACCACTAAATACAGAGCCTACAATCAACATACCACAATACCAAGAAAGTTACACTCACGATCAAGCCATTTCTTTCATGGTTTCGGTTATGATTCCGAAAACAAAGATTTAACCGTAAAAATTCGTTTTTGATTCGTTTAACTCCTTTCTTGGACCAAGATCCTTTGTATAACCCGTATACATCAATTGATCATGCAAGAATCGGTTTTCATCATTGAAACCTCATTTTCTTGCAAACCAACTCAAGAAACGAATATGAACACGTAAATAACACGATTTTACCTCGGTTTTTCTTGCTAGAATCTCGGGTTTTAGTTCAAAGGTTGAGAGGTTTGAAGGATTGTTGGATTTGTGTTTGTGAAAAAAGAAAGAATGGAATGGGGTTAACCCCCTCATTCCGATCTGAGTAGTGTGGGGGGTGGGGTGGGACCCACCTCTCCAATATTAGCCACATATTTGGATTCTCGTAATCCGGATAATGTTTTGGATAATCTGGTTCAGTTCGTTTTTCGGTTAAATGTTTAATTCGGCTTAAAACGAGGCTAAAACGGTCGTTTTTCGGCTAAAAAATGAAATTTATATAAGACCGATTTAAGAACTTTAAAAAACTTAAACCATGACATTTATTAACTTAAAACATCATATCATTAATTATCGCGCATCTTTTTCGGCTTGATCGATCATCTCTTGCTCGGTTTGGTATTAAAGGTTTCGTTTAACGTACCGACGTACTATTAAATCGAAATCCTTTTTCTGTGCTTTAATCCACTTATCCCGAAGCTTTAATACTTCGTAACATCACTAAATATCATATATCTCGTCTATAATTGAACCCTCGATTCATTCGGGTTTCAATACTATCGATCGTTTGATCGCATATTCAATACGGTGAATTATATATTCACGTACAATCAATACAATGAACCATGTATTCTCGTATAATTACCATGGTAACTCATGTACCCGACATTACATATGACGTAACTAACGTCTACCGGTTAGGGTATACCTGGTTTCGTCGGAATCGTTACAATTACTTAAGTAATATGGCTGATATTGATGATATATAAAGTCCCTAGCAGCAGCCCCAAGCTTCCTTCTTCTTTCTCCAGCCGTCAAAAGACCACAGCCGCCTTGCTTCTTCCTTTTTTCTTTATTCTTTGGCCGGCGGCTTCTGTTCCGATCGCAACCCTATGTTAGGGTTTTAGCTTTTTTGATTTCGGGTATATTGGATGAATAATGGCAGATTTTCCTTGTTATTATCATAATATAATTTTATATAAGGCTTTTAAGATGTGGGCTTGGGTCGGGCCTTGATTAAACTTTGAAACTTTGACACTTAAACCCTCCAAGTTCTCTTTTTCTTGCCTTTTTTCCACATCTTTCCATAACCTACACAAAACATTTCAACTTTGTAAAACTTTGCACTTAACCCCCTAAACTTACATAAATTTGATATTAAATCATTAAAGCATTATAAAATTGTAAGGAAATATAAGTGTGTTATTCAACACATCACGCCCACCGTGAGGCAATTGGTGGTTTAATCCAGAATATTTCCTATCGATTTTTAACCTTTTCTACCTTTATCATTAGCAATGGCCTCTCAACAAACCTCTGCTTCAACCACCATGCCTTCATCGGTTTCTCTCTCATCAAGAACTTCACAGCCAATGCCTCCCCCACTTGCAGGAGCACCGAGGATCACCGTTGATGGAAACAAAACGCAGACTCCATTCTTCCAGAGCTTAAAGGCCACTGCTGACACTCATGTGGTAAATTCTAACAATGATGTTTCTGCAACGTTTTCGCAGGTTAAGGCGTATATGGAGCAGTAGATCCTTCAACTAGGATCCATGGGTCAGCAAGCTCCAGGATCCTAGTTTTTCCCGCAAGGATCATCTATCCTTCAATCAGGATCCATGGGTCAGCAAACTCAAGGATCCTCTTTCCTTCAGCAAGGGTCATCCATCCTTCAGTCAAGATCCTCTGGGTTGTATCATCAAGGATCCTTCAACTTCCAACCATAAGGATCCTTTTGGCAGAATCAAGGATCCTTGGGACTTCAACATCAAAGGTCATTAGAGGTCCATGAAGGAGACACTATCCCCATGCAGACCATTGCCTCTAGTGGATCAATTGCCATAGCAGATGCTTCTTATCTTGGCTACACTTCTGGGATGCCGACGTTCAATCAATCAAGAGGCAATCCTTATAATCACATGTAACACCCCGTAACCGCAGCGGAAACGTAAACGGAATGCCACAGACACGTCTGATATCAACAGCATTGCTTATAAAGAAAACACCACTACATTAATTTAAACGTATTACATTGTTCCGAGTTTCGTTACCGTCTAGGCGTTATCACATAAGTTTTACCGATAGTACGTTAACATATTTAATACAAAATATAGATCCTTAAGCTTCCACAAAATAGCACACATCATCAAGCACGTATCACTCATTCCAATTTGGGTGTACCTAGAAAGCATGTAAAGAAAACGGGTCAACTACGAATAGTTGGTGAGTTTCACTAATTTAAGTAAACCAGGACAAATCATTATAATAATCATAAATTAGCGATGTAATTATGCTGAGCCCACAAGTGAAACCTCTGTTAACCCAGAAGCACACCCAAAACCCCTGGGGACACTGTTAACCCAGAAACACATTTAATAACCTCTGGGGACACTGTTAACCCAGAAACACATCTAATAACCTCTGGGGACACTGTTAACCCAGAAACGCATTTAATAACCTCTGGGGACACTGTTAACCCAGAAACGCATTTAATACCCTCTGGGGACACTGTTAACCCAGAATCCCATTTAATAACCTCTGGGGACACTGTTAACCCAGAACACTGTTTCGGGCCTTACAATTTTAGCAACTCAGACAATTACCATCTTAATACATTACCGTACGATTCCCGTACAACAAACATTATATAAATACATTCATTTCCATGCGATCAGCATGTACTTAAACATTTTGATAGAAACATGCTTTCCGCCCCGAGAAAATATTTAAAACAGTTCAGTAAAAAGGGGCTCGTGAAACTCACCTTCTCGTGAGTCAGTATGTAGTACAGTGTACAGCTATGAGCCTGAATCTGTAATATGATACCTAAGTCGTTACTATACAATTTCCATAAATTAAATCCGTGTCAACCGGTACATCTGGGGACACTGTTAACCCAGTACTGTACTCGATCCGGGGACAATGTTAACCCAGAGACACTTCTCAGGACTCAGATTGTGATATCTCTTAGAGTTTATCCGTCAAAATTATTATTATTATGTTTTCCCCGTTTTGATTGCCTAGCACGGTTATCCGTTTTTATGTTTCAAAATGAGTTTGGTCACACACGACCCGAAAATAGTTGTTACTGATATTTTAATTAAAGTGGTGAAATTAGAGCTCGGTTTAGACACCCCGTTTGGCCGCGGGGCCCGTTTCCGTCTTTAATACACCGGAAACTGTTAAATCGGGTAAAAATACCCAAATCATCCGAATTATTTTCGGATGATTTATTTTTACTTGATTAACTTAGTTTCATGAAAATAGTCCATTTTTAAGGTTTTTATACACCGGTCAGCACGCTTAGGCGAACTTTGCCGGTTTACGCGTTTTAAGCTTTAAAAGTTTGTTTTTATGTTTCTTTTTAGCACAAATAATTATCCGTTTAGTCTCGGATATTGAAATTTTGCACAAACCACTTTTTGACAGTAAGGAATTTTATAAAAATATTTCCAGAATTAATTTTTATATTTAACATTTATTTATCTATTTTTAAACGTCATTTAAACACCAAATATGTCGAAAATACCAAACGACCTTAGAAAAATCCCAAATTTTTCTGGGATGACCCCTGTCATCCACATAGTTCCCTGTAATTTTTCCAGAACCAAAATCTCATTTTTCATGCCATTTTCACTAAAACCGAGCTAGAAAACCCTAGAACTCGTTTTACCGAAAAGCCTACTTAGACTTCTCCAATGGACCTGAAATTTTGTGTGTGACTTTTACATGTTATGAAAAGCTTATCTGGAATTTTCCAGAATTTTTCATGATGTTTAGCTATTTTTCACCATTTTTAGCCAAAACCGAGCATTAAATTCACCAAATATTCATCATTTATCCAAAAATTCCAAATTTTCACAGATCTCATATTTTCATGTGTATATCATCTCTGTGAAATTTCATGACCCAACTCTAAGTCTATCACAATCTGTCCAAATCATATAAATCATACGAAAAACCGAACTACCTTGTGTTTCTAGCTTTAGATCGCAAAGATCTTGCTTTCTAGCCTTTGCTAGCAACTAGATATAACACCTACAAGCACAATAACACCACACCAAGCAAGTTATACCCACAATCAAGCCATTTCTTTGATGGTTTCGGTTAAGACATCAAAACAAAGATTTTAACCGTAAAAATTCGTTTTTGACTCTTTTAACTCCTTTCTTGGACCAAGATCCCTTGTATAACTTGTATACATCACTTGATCATGCAAGAATCGGTTTCATCTCGGGTTTTCACCCATTTTTCATTTGAAACCTCATTTTCTTGTAAATGACTCGAGAAAAGAAGATGAACACGACTATAATCCGGTCTTTACCTCGGTTTCTTGGTATAAATCGAAGAGCGGTTGGATGAATGTTGGAAGGATGGAGAGAATTTGGGAGATTAGGTTTTAGAAAAAAGAAAATGAAAGGGATGAGGGGGTTACCCTCATCCGATCGGAACATATTGGATGTGGGGTGGGGCCCACACCTTCAATCTTGGCCACACATTCGGATTGTGTAATCCGGATAACGTTGTGGATAATCTGGTTCAGTTCGTTTTTCGGTTAAACGTTTAATTCGACTTAAAACGAGGCTAAAACGGTCGTTTTTCGGCTTAAAAATGAAATTTATATAAACCGATTTAAAAACTTTAAAAACTTAAACCATGACATTTATTGACTTAACACATCATATTGTCGGTAATTGTGCATCTTTTTCGGCTTGATCGATCGCCTCTTGCTTGGTTTGGTATTAAAGGTTTCGTTTAACGTACCGACGTACCATTAAATCGAAAACTCTTTTCTGTGCTTTAATTCACTTATCCCGAAGCTTTAATACTTCGTAAACATCACTAAACATTATATATTTCGTCTATAATGTAATCTCCGATTCATTCGGGTTTCAATAACCGTCAATCGGTTAACCGTACTTCCAATACGATTAACGGTATAATCGAGTATAATTCGTACCGTGAATCATACATACTCGTATATACACATTATAATTCATATATTCAGTATTAAATAACACGTAAATAGTATATACTGGCTAGGGTATACCTGAATTTGCCGGAATCGTTACATCACATATCCTTAGACACTAACCTTGGTTCTATGCAGGATACATGTGTCAATCAGGCTATGGCAAAGGAACTTCAAAATATTAAGGATAAGATATCCAGCGTGCCAGCAGTGGTTCAACCAATTCCTGAAATACCAGAAGGGAGCTGTTTTGGTCAAAAATCAACTAACGATAATGTAACCAAATTCGTAATTGTGGGACTTGGTGTTTGTGATTTTATATGCAATATGTTGATGAACACAAAGATTTATATGTGGAAAAGCCCTTGATCTTTAGAGGATCTCCGGCATAAAAACCTCAGGTGACGACAATTTTCTATCACCACTATATTAATTAAGAAATCGGGTTACAATAGTGGAGATTATGATCAACGATACAATGAATTCTATGTGTGTGTTTTGCTAGGAAGAATTCTTGTCATTTCTCAAGAGTGTAAGTATTTAGTATGTGCTTGTGTCCCTAGCTGATCAATAATCTCTTTTTAAATAAAAAATAACAACTAACTATAAGTCCTATAAAATCGCCACTCTTCCATTATCTTCGTCCACTCCTTTTGACCACGTGCAGAAGGAGTCAAGTAGCGAGATATCATGTAGAATTGGTCATAGAGCCATTATACATATTGATCACAAAAACACTCAAGTACAATCGTTAGTATAAAAATAATACCGAGGATCCTTGATCCTTCGCAACCTGGAACATATCTCAAGGATAATTGATCCATAAGTCACTTAAGGATAGAGTAACCTCATCATAAATTCTACGCCCTAACAATTGCACCCAAAATGGTTGGTGTTTATGTGTTACAGCTGGCATTTTGAATCCCTTGCAAAAGATATTTGATTAGAGTTGTGTCAGACGCCATTATTATCAATAAACCCATGGTTATCCGCCGTCTATATATGCGATCAACTTAACCCTCTTATAACCACACAATTCAACAGCCATTCAGGTTTCCTCTATTCTTCTCTTTTCTTTTTTTTGAATAATATTTACTCTCAAAATATGTCTACCGGTTCCTCTTCTTCTTCCGATCACTCTGAGTTATCAGAAATGCAATCTCCAAACCTTCTCACTAACCCATCATTTGAGATCTGTGAATTCACAAATCCAGAATTTCCGACCACTGTTCCCACCGGAAACCATTTTCCGACCTTTCGATTCTTTAATCCGTTGCGACACCTACTCGAAAACTTGGGTCTGCTTCCCAGTTTGTCCTTTCCTTATTGGTTACACGTATCCTTTCCCCTGTTTTACCCAAAATCTTCTTCGACACCACCGGAATGTGTTATATCCGGCCATGCCGATGATCTAAAGGGTACACCGTACCATCGAGAGGATAATAAAGGATGAGAAAATCGAGTTTAGTGTCCAGGAGTTATCACACCTTTAAACCTTAACCACTCACAGGTCGAACCGATTCATTTTGAAATCCAAACCCCGACAGGCTACTCCGATTTCCAAAGTAACACAGAATGGTTCCCTTTGGATGAATAAGTTCTTTTTTGTTAATCGAAGCTCCATTCCTGGTTGGGTTGACTTACCATTGAAATGGGTTAAAAAGGGTAGGATCTTAGATCCTTGAGAGAGAAATGGTGTAGGATAACTGATCCTTCTTCTACTCATTTTTATTTTGTTTTTTCTTCTTGCAGTGGATAACATTGCTTCATTGGCTAACCTACCTGGAACAAGGGGAATAAGCAAAAAAGTTTCTTGCCCTGGATCCTGAAGTTCGCACCTTCTAGGCCAAATTCATAGAGGCTTTTTGTGAATTTCTCCAGATTCAACCAGTAATATGTCAAGTAAGTTTCAAAGTTGTGCAATAAAGTGAATAAAATAGAAAACTTATTTGTTTCTTGTGCTTTACAGGCGCTCAAAAGTCTAACAAGTCTGCCAGCAAGTTCTCTTTTGAGGAAATCGATTGTCTCATAACTCCTCAAGTCGTCAAGAAAGAAGCTCTAAAAGCAACTACCACTTCCGAACCAAGAACCGTGACCACCCAGGCCAAAATCAGGAGCAGCCAAAAGGAAAAGGATCTTCGGAGCTAGAGAATCCTTTTGAAATGATCATTGCTATAAGTATCCTTGATCCTGAAATCCCTTGTTTATGAATCTAGAATCCTTCCAACTTTGTGTAATTGTCTGGTACAGGCTGTGAACTCTTCCAAAGAATGCCACGAGAAGATCGTGAGCCAACTGGTGGAGAGCCTTACTGGATTGGGAACTGCGGCTGCTGCGAAGGACAAGGCTTTTTCCAAGCTCCATAAGGAGAACAAACGCTTGGAGGATCTGTTATCCACCACGGAAGCCCAAAATCAACAGGAAGTGAAGCAAGCTACTAAGGAGGCCAAAATGTGGGCGGCAAGGTCAGTGCTGCAGGCCAGGATCAAGATGGCTATTAAAGCTAGTGATCCTGCCTTCGATAAGCCGTCTTGGGATGTGGAGAAATGGAAGCAGGCTTTGGTGGCATTTGGTGGAGGATATGACGAAGAAGATGCTGAGGTGGCTGATTGGAGTGGAGCTGGAACAAGTGGTGCGAAGGATGCGGGTGAGACAGATGAAGGAAAGGAAAAAGCAACGGGTGAAGAGGAAGCTGCTTAAGCGGGCGATAAATGATAAGATAGACAAGGCCTGGGCCTGTTTTATTTTATTTTTAATTTTGTTGATGTTTTTATGTATATTTGATCAAGGCTTGTATTAAACAATAGTAATTAGGATAAATGATACATGATCCTTAAGACAATTTCCATGGGTAGCAAAGGTGGAGGGATCCTCTGTCTGTGAGGATGAAGCCTTTGATGTCCCTGTTTTTATTTTCCTGCACTTCGATAAACAGTTAGTAATACTTGCTTAACCCGGGTGGATGGTTCATCTTTTGAATGGTGAAATCCGGGTTAAGGATTTTGGGTAAGTCCAGGTGATTATTATTAATAACAACTTAAAGCTTTTGTCTATATGCATATTGTTTATTATTCCCAAAGTAAGTTTGATATAGTCTTAGTTTTGTTGAATGTTTTAAGAAATATTCTTGAGTAAAATGCTTTAAGGATAGAATATCCTTGTAAAATAATCTAAGGATCTTGAATCCTTACATAAAAGAGTTTATGAAGATTTTAGCCAAGTAAATGTAAATTGATAAGTAGAAATCATACAATAAGATCTAATTAGATCTAAGTTACCATAAGTGTTGATCCTTCTACAATCCTTGTAAAAATAAATTAAGGATCTTGAATCCATAAGTGTTGATCCTTTTAATTCAACTTAGGATACCTGATACAAATAACTTATGATATTAACTGGGATTAAAACCAACAGACTGGGGACAAGCCCAAATAAAATGGGAACAAACCCAAATATCCTGGGGACAAACCCAAAGAAACTGGGCACAAGCCCAAATATCCTGGTGACAAGCACAAATAAACTGGGGACAAGCCCAAATAACCCGGGGACAAGCCCAAATAAACGAATGTTAAACTGGGGACTCGCCCAAACCGAGATTTAGCCCATATGTAAGTGACGTGAAAACGCCAAAACCTTAGCTAACATGAAGATGTTAGAAACCTTAGTCTTAAGATAACAAGAAAATGTTATAAACCGAGGGTATGGTACGTCTACCATAAATCATAGGATCCTCCATAGCCGAAAGAGACGATATTATCAGCCACTAAACGTGTACTGGTCCCGCTGCCCCGGACTATACGTTGGATAACGTGCGCTCCAAGCGAGAGTGTAGAAACTCTAATTTATAAGAAAGGTGAAAACCTTTAAACCTTGGAAGATATGACGATCGGGGGTCACACCTTAATCGTGGGCTAGGCCAAAGGAAATAACAATGTACCTTAAGCGCGATGGAGAGGTGGCCAACCTCTTAGTCATTGAACCTCTTACTAAAATCCTGCATTGTTATTTAAAACTTGGAAAAGGCAAATGTTAAGAATATATTATCCTTAAATTAATAAGAATCTGAAATGAATAAGCAATCAGAAAGATATTAACAATTTCAGGATCCTTAATCCTTAGGAGAATATTTGATCCTCTGAGGATACTTGATCCTGACTTGAAAAAGTACTTCTTGAGATGGATAACATTTGCATGCCCTTGGTAGTCTGTCACCTTCCATGGTGAGTAAATGATATGCCCCCTTTCCTGCTTCTGATTCAATCAAGTAGGGGCTTTCCCACTTAGGTGCTAGTTTTCCATCTGCGGGATTAGTTGTATTTTGGAAGGATTTTCTCAAGACTAGATCTCCTTCTTGGAATCTTCGAATCCTAATACTCTTGTTGTATGCCCCAACTACCCTTTGTTGATACGCTGCCATTCTGATCTTGGCTAGGTCCTTAAGTTCTTCAACAATATCTAGGTATTTGAGAAGGATTTCATTATTGGTCTCAGGATAACGGATGCTTGTTCTAGCAGTGGGAACCGCCATTTCAATAGGGATTACAGCTTCTGATCGAAACACCAATGAGAAGGTGTTTGTCCTGTTGCATTCTTTGGTGTTGTTGTATCAGCTCAAAGAACATACGGAAGTTCCTCTGCCCACTTGCCTTTCTTGGATCTTAGTTTCTTTTTCAAGTTCTTGATGATAATCCTGTTGCTTGATTCTGCTTGACCATTGGCTTGAGGATGAACTGGTGTAGAAGTGATCATCTTGATGCCCCAACTATCACAAAAGTTAGTGGTTATTTTCCCGATAAACTGGGAACCATTGTTACAAATAATTTCTGAAGCGATACCAAATCTAGTAATAATATCTCTTTTAATGAAGGATATCACCTCTTTTTTTGCTGACTTGAACAAAAGCTTCTACTTCTATCCACTTTGAAAAGTAATATGTCATTGCAAGCATGAACACTTTTCCTCCTGGCGCTTTAGGTAGCTTACCCACGATATCGATGCCCAACTTCATAAAAGGCCATGATGAGGATATAGGATACATAGGTTCCGTTGGTTGGTTTAGTATGTTGCCGTGTATTTGACAAGCATCACACTTTTTCGAATATTCCATAGCATCTCTCTTCATGGTTGGCCAGAAGTAACGTGTTCTTAGAATCCTAGAGAATAGGGCTTTGCCTCCAGTGTGATTACCATAATCTCCTTCGTGAAAGTCTTTAAGCACCTCTTGAATTTCAGGATCTTCGATGCACCTCAAGTATGGACCTGCAAGAGATTTCCTATATAGAATATCATGTAATAAAATGTATTGTGATACCTTATGTTTGAAGGATTTAGGATTATCTGTGGCGGGAATCTCTCCATTTTGAATGAATTTCTTGATCGGGCGGATCCAAGATCCTTGGTTATTTGAGGATAATGGATCCCATAACACAATCTCTTTGTTGGTTGTTATCTTCCCAACTTCTTGTTCTCCTATTGCTGGTGAGAGTATATGGATGATTGGAATCTTCGTAGCTTCCGGAACCTTTAAAGATGAAGCTAGATTTGCTAAGGCATCTGCCCCAACATTCTCTTCCCTTGGTACCTGTATAATACTAAAAGAATCGAAGAACTTTGACAGTTCTTTCAAAATATCTAGATATTTGATTAGTTTTTCACCTTTAACAACATATGAGCCATTAAAGTGGTTAGCTATTAATAATGAATTTATATACACATGAAGATACCTGATCCTTATGCGTTTAGCTAGTTTCAAACCTGCTATTAAGGCTTCATATTCCGCTTCATTTTTTTTGTCTTGAAACTCACAGGCTATAGACTGGGGTATTGTGTCCCCCTATGGCGAATTTAGTAGGATACCTAATCTTGTTCCTCTAAGGTTGGATGCCCCATCCGTGAATAAGATCCAAGGATCCTTAGTTTCTTCCAACTGTTGGACCTCCAAGTCGGCTTCCTTTAGTAGATAACTAATGAAATCAGCCACAAAGTCAGCTAATGCTTGAGACTTTATAGCTGGCCTTGGCTCGTATTGGATATTATATGCACTCAGCTTTAAAGCCCAGTTAGCCATCCTACCCGACATCTCTGGTTTTATAAGAACATTCTTGATATGATAGTTAGTTTTCACAATTGTAGTATGAGTTTCAAAGTAATGCCTAAACTTAGTAGAAGCCATAATGAGTGCTAGAATTAACTTTTCTAAATGAGAATACTTGGCTTTAGCATCTAGAAGAGTTTTACTTACATAATAAACTGGATGTTTCTCCCCTTCATGATCTTTTTCAAGGACACCACTTACAGCATTACCCAAGATAGCTAGGTACAAGGATAGAGGTTCCCCATCTGTTGGCTTCATTAATGCTGGTGCTGAGGATAAGTAATCCTTCAAAGCCTTGAGTGCAGCCTCATGCTTCTCTATCCACTCGAACTTTTTATTCTTTCTAAGGAAATCATAGAAATCCTTACACTTTTTCTGAAGATCGGGAGATGAATCTATTCAAGGCTGCAATTCTTCCAACCTTTGTACATCCTTTTCATTCACGTGGGATTTTAGGTTGATAATGGCTTTTTTTTGTTCCGGGCTAGCGTCTATACCCCTCTTAGTGACCATATAACCAAGGAAATTTCCCGCCTTAAAACCAAAATGGCATTTAGATGGATTGAGTTTCATCTTATACTGATCAAGGATATTGAAGGCTTCTTCCAAGTCTTTAAGATGTCTTCAAACTTCTTGGATTTGACCACCATGTCGTCTATATAGACTTCCCTGGTCTTCCCTAGCTGGTCTTTAAACAACATGTTGACTAAGCGTTGATAAGTTGCACCTGCATTTCTTAGGCCAAAAGGCATGGCAACATAGCAATATATTCCAGTAGAAGTCATGAATACTTTATCTTCTTGATCAGATGGTTCCATATGAATTTGTTGGAATATAGAGGAAGCATCCATGAAGGTAAGCATCTCATGTCATGCTGTTGCATCCACCTTAAAGTCTATATGTGGTAATGGGAAAAGATCCTTGGGGCATGGCTTGTTTAAATCGGTGAAATCAACACACATCCTCCACTTTCCATTATTTTCTGAAACAACAACCACATTAGCCAACCATCGAGGATACTTAACCTCTCTGATCATACCGACCTTAAGAAGTTTTTCAACTTCTTCTTGTATGATCGTGTTCCTCTCAGGAGTGAATTTCCTTCGCTTCTGATGGACATGTTTAATAGAATTATCAAGGCATAACTTATAAGTAATTACCTCTTTTGAAATACCTGTCATGTCGGAGTGCTTGAAGGAGAATGTAGATTTTCGTTTCCTGAGGATGGAGATTATATCCTCTTCAATCTCATTAAGGATACTGGATCCTAGGAAAACTTGTTTTGTTTCTTGTCAGGAGATTCTTGTTTTGTTGGAGCCCCTAACGTTCTTGGATCTTCTTGTCATCCTTTAGCCTTGTAAACCTGAGTGCCATGTTTCTAACTTCATCTAAAGTCCTGCACGGGGTTATCACAAGATCGTCATAAAACGGGGAGCCCATATGTAGCCCATCTTGAAAGCTTCCACAGCCGAAGCCATATCAAGATTAGGGATCTCTAGGGCCTCCCTGCCAAACCTTTTAGCAAAATCCCTAAGGGATTTATCATAAGGCTGAAAAACTCTATACAAATCACTAGTTAACTTTGGAAATTTCCTAGTACAAGAAAACTGGCTGTTGAACAAGTAAACTAAATGTGAAAAGGAAGTAACAGAATAGGAGGAAGAGTTAGCAGCCATTTAAGTGCAGATCTTGTTAGTGTGGATCCGAAACCCTTGCATAGACAAGCTTCCTTTAGTCTTTCGGGAATTGGATTGATCTCATCATCTCCCTATATTGAGCCACATGCTCTTCCGGATCAGTGGTCCCATCATACACCTTCATGTTGGGGGGTTTGAAAGCATTTTGGGATCTCAGCATCACATATTGATGGATCAAATCTGGACTATTTATGGCTCCCTTTTGGTATTTTAGGAATCGAACGGACCACTCCTGGCAAGCTGGATATCATATCCTTAAGCTTCTGAAGTTCCTTAGCCATAGCCTGATTGATACCTGCAACCTGCATGGAACCAAGATTAGTGTCTAAGGATATGTGATTATAGGTGTTACTGTTGGGTTTTAACAAGATTATCAAACTGATAAAATCCCTATTTTACCAAAAACGCAGCGGATATAAAAGTTTTAAATCTTGTTAATATGATATGTATAAAACCTATTTTAAACATGCAAAACCCAAACCCGGATCCAAATACGAATTACACACTATCAAATACATGCATGTCACTATAAGTCCATGCATGTTACTACTACCTTTCAATATTACAAAACCGGGTGAAAGAGATGATGATTGAAAGGTAAGAACTTGAATATGGAAGCTCCTCAAGCTAGCATACCCCAAGCTTCAACAACACACCACTTCTAGCTAGGATTTGCACTTGAAATTTTCTTCTTCTTTTCTTATGTTGGATGAAAATACTCAAGAGAGGAAGAGAGAAAAGTTTACTTGGAAATTATGTGTGTTATGAAAGAATGAAAGAGAAAGACTTGGTTTTATTTAAAGGCATCTTTCTCTCCACCAATAATAACCATTGCATGTCTCCACTCACCTTGCATGTCTCCACTCAAACATATAATAATATTACATTTGAAAGAGTTATTATCTTTTTCTTTTATAAAACTTTAAACATATATATATATATATCCATACATATATACTTTTATAAGTTTATAACCTATAACTTATAAAACCTATTATATGTTAAGAGACATGCTTGGTTATTATTATTCACATATTGTTATTTAACCAACTTAAATAACACTATGTAATGTTCTTTCATAAAACATAAATCATCCATATGATTTGTTTATTACACAAGTACATTTTATTTAGAAACCCCTTTCCAAATAACTCAAGTGTTAATATTCATTTGTTATGATCACATCATATATGAACGAATATTATCGGTGTTTGTCTAGCTTGTTATTGGGTATGACCCGACTTGGATCATAACGTACTAGCCACATCAATTTAATTTGTCTCTTGGGCAGACCGAGTCCAACAATCTCCCACTTGCACAAGATACATAGAAGATTGATGCAAGTAGCAAATACCGCCTAACTACGGTTTACTACCCCTAATACGTATGACGAAGTGCCATTCAATAACATCATCCCTTTCAAGTCCCATACTTGAAAATGATTTAGGTGAAACTATCATTTATCCTTTTGCCACAAATGTCATGTTAAATCCAGAGACACAGAGTGATCATTCTCTGTTGATTTAACTTGTCAGGCCTTAGACATTTAACTCTCAACGAATAAGAGGGACAAATCCCATATTGACTACATACGTCTCTCACTATCACCTTGTACTATACTTGAGCTTAGCCTTATGTACTGACATATTTCAGAGCAGCGAAGAACTAAGTCAAAGCATAATAGTCGATGAATATCAAGACCCAATATGTATCTCAGGTCGGAGGATACTATGAAGTTCGCCTTTACTCAAATTTGCTTATGGTCACAAATCCCAAGGATTCCATGCAGTAAAATTGAGAGCGGGTCAGTCCAATATTTATCCCATAAATATCTATGAACCTTGGCAGCAACCCTTTGCTATATTCATACCTCATGAATATCTACCAATCCAAGTTCATAATAGTCTAACTTTCACATTTGTTCCCACAAATATGAACGACTACGGACGTTTAGAATAATTCAAATTATTCACGGATTTAAACATACTAAAATGGAACATAACTCAAGAACATGACCATAACCAAAACCATATGATTGAGTTAAAATAAAATTGTTCCAATATCCAAATACAAATGTTGATCAAATCCAATCACTAGAATATCGAATTCCTAAGGCGCAAGTATGACTCTCATGCTTCGGCCTTTCAAGGAGTTTCGTGAGTGGGTCCGCAATGTTTTGATCAGTGTGAACTTTGCGAATACATATCTTTACCTTTTCAACTTTATCCCTTATGTAGTTGAATCTCCGCTCAATGTGCCTAGTCTTTTGATGTGCGCGGGGTTCCTTGATTTGAGCAATCGCACCCTCGTTGTCACAAAAGATCTCTAGAGGGTCCTGAATGGTACGAACCACTCATAGATCGGCAATGAACTTTCTAATCCATGCAGCTTCTTGAGCTGCCAGGGAGGCGGTGATGTATTCAGATTCAGTGGTGGATAAAGCTACCACGTCTTGTTTTGCACTCTTCCATGAGACAGCACCACCATTGAGAACGAAAATGTATCCCGATTGTGATCGAGAATCATCTCGATCAGTTTGGAAACTCGCATCAGTGTAACCCTTTACAACGAGTTCGTCCTCACCAGAGCCATATATTAGAAACATAACCTTAGTCCTTCTAAGGTATTTCAATATGCTCTTAACAGCCATCCAATGGCTAGTTCCCGGATTTTGTTGGTATCGACTTGTCATGCTCAAGGCGCATGACACATTCGGTCTAGTGCAAATCATGGCATACATGATGGATCCTATAGCAGATGCATATGGGATACCACTCATTTTGACTTGCTCATCCTTTGAGCTTGGACATTGAGAAGACTCAACATCTTCCTCTTTGAATAGGTACCAAACCTTTCTTAGAGTTTTCCATCTTGAACCTTTTCAAGATCTTGTCAATGTATGCACTTTGATTCAAACCTATCAACCGCCTTGATCTATCCCTATAGATTCTTATTCCCAGAATATAGGCGGCTTCACCAAGATCCTTTATGGAAAAACAGCTTCCAAGCCAGGCTTTCACACCTTCCAAGGTTGGAATGTCATTTCCAAACAGTAATATGTCATCGACATATAATACCAGAAAGGTTATGACGCTCCCACTAGCTTTCTTATACACACAAGCTTCATCAGCATTTTTGATGAATCCAAATTTCTTAACTTCATCATCAAAATGGTGATTCCAACTTCTGGATGCTTGTTTCAATCCATAGATTGATTTCTTCAACTTGCATACTTTGTTAGGATGTTGTGGATCGACAAAACCTTCAGGCTGAACCATATAAACATCTTCATTAAGATGCCCATTTAGAAAAGCAATTTTAACATCCATTTGCCATATCTCATAGTCATAATATGCGGCTATGGCAAACAATATCCTTATAGACTTTAGCATCGCCACGGGCAAGAAAGTTTCATCATAATCAACCCCTTGAGTTTGAGTGAAACCCTTTGCTACAAGTCTAGCTTTATAAGTATCCAAGTTTCCATGCATATCAGTTTTCTTCTTGAAAACCCACTTACTTCCAACCAGCTTGGAATTTAGAGGTGGAGCAACCAAGTCCCATACTTGATTGTCATGCATGGATTGCATCTCAACATTCATGGCTTCTAGCCATTTGTCACAATCAGATTGCGACATTGCATCTCGGTATGTGGTGGGTTCATCCGAATCAACCACGTAGCATCCATCCATGAAAAATCCATATCTCTCAGGTGGGGTGCTAACTCTACCAGATTTGCGAATGTTTTGTGTGTTTTGATCAACCATTTGATCATCCTCAACAACCTCTTGTTGATTGCTAGTGTCAACCAAACGTGTATCGGCTTGTAGTTCTCGATCCTCTTCGAGTTCTACAGTTCTATCAGTTCCTTCCATAAGGAACCTTCTTTCCAAGAACTTACCCTTTCGAGCTATTAACACTTTATGCTCGCTTGGATTGTAGAAATAATATCCCATCGAATCCGTGGGATATCCTACAAATATACACTTAGTGGATCGACATTCAAGTTTGTCAGGAGTGTAGATCTTAAAATAAGCCTCACAACCCCATACCTTTAAATATGAAAATTTTGGAGCCTTCCCATGCCATATTTCAAAAGGTGTCCTATCCACTTTCTTGGTTGGTGCCATATTTAAAATACGAGCATCAGAGATCACAGCGAAACCACAAAATGATAGAGGTAATGAGCTTCTAGCCATCATGGATCGAACCATGTCCAATAAAGTTCGATTCCTCCTTTCGGACACACCATTATGTTGTGGTGTTCCAGGTGGAGTAAGTTGTGAGACAATCCCACAACTCCTAAGATGTTCTAGAAACGCGTCATTGAGGTATTCACCTCCTCTATCGGAACGTAGTACTTTGATTGTTTTGTTGAGTTGATTTTGTACTTCATTTTGGAAGACTTTGAACATTTCAAAGGCCTCATTTTTATGTCTTAACAAGAACACATACCCATAGCGACTATAATCGTCGATAAAGGTAATGAAGTATCTTTCACCATTTCTTGTCATTGTCCTAAAAGGTCCACATACATCCGAATGTATGATACCTAATAAGTCTTTCGCCCTTTCATTTGTTCCATTAAAGGTTTGGTCATCTTTCCCAATAAACAAGATTCACATTCATCAAATGAATCAACATTTGATTTCAAAAGACCATTCTTTCGAAGTGTATGAATACGATTCTTGTTTATGTGACCAAGACGACAATGCCAAAGAAAAGTGTTACTCAAATCCATTTTGAGTCTTTTGGTGTTAGCTTGATACAACGAGTTATCAATGTATGAGTCATCATGAATTAATTCATAAATGCCATAAAACGGCATCGCTTTAAAATAAAAGACATTATCCATGAAAACATAAATACCATTATCAACAAACTTAAAGTCATAACCAGATTGTCTTAATACAGATTCAGAGATAACATTCCTAGTCAAACTAGGGGAATATAAAATGTTTTTCAAAACAATTTCCAAACCATTTGGAAGCTTTAAAACATAATCTCCTCGGGCCTGGACGTCAACCTTTGCTCCATTGCCCATGAAGAGACTTATATCTCCTTTCTTCACCTCATTTCTTCTTTTGAACCCCTGCAATGAATTGCATATGTAAGTTTCACATCCGGTATCCAATACCCATGTGTTAGAAGAAATAATATTAAGATCAATGTGAATCATGAAAGTTGTACCTGAGGTTTGCCCCGCATCCTCTTAGCTTTCAACTCCTTGAGATAGGTCGGACAGTCTCTCATCCAATGACCTATCTCACCACAACCAAAGCACGGATCCTCAGCGCTAACCTTTAGCTTCTTTGGCTTTGGCTCCGCCTTTGCCTTTCTCTTGAACCCCTTCTTGACTTGCCCCTTACCAACGGCAACCTTTGCTTTTGGTTCTGGGTGATGCCTTTTCTTTGAGCCACCCTCATTGATCGCAAGAACGGGTAAAACCTTTTTACCCATGCCGGCCTCGGCTGTCTTAAGCATTGCGTGAAGCTCACCAATGCTTTTTTCCCATCCATTCATGTTGTAGTTCATGACGAATGTCTCAAACCTTTTAGTTAAGCCATTTAGGATTAAATCCGTGGCTAACTCTTTTGAGACAGAACAGTTAAGCCGTTCAAGCCGATCAATGTGGCTCTTCATCTTAAGTACATAAGATGAAACAGATTGGGTTTCTTCCATATGACATGCATGAAGCGCTCGAACCGTTTCGAATCGCTCGACCCGAGCTTGAGTAAGGAACATTTCCTTAAGTTGGGTTATCATGTCATACGCCCCATGATTCTCGAAATCCTTTTGGATCTCGGGAATCATTGTTCCCAACATGAGGAAAGAAACTTGCACCGAATCCTCGATGTATTTTAACCAATCCGCATAGGCATCCAAGTTATTGACATCGGGTTCATCGGGAATTGGATCGTCTAAAATATAAGACTTCTTTTCTTGCTTGAGAACAATTCTCAAGTTTCGATACCAATCCATGAAGTTGTTAAAGTTTAGACGACCCTTATCCAGAATGGATCTTAGTGATAGATTATGCACGTGTGGGATAATTGCGTTCGGTGCGTTGTTTGCAGCCATCTAAAAGAATTTTAACAAAGTTCAAATTAGTATTTTCGATATTAATAAAATTTTAATCTTTAATACCCTTTAAATGTCTCCAAGACAATTATTGATTAAAATCTAGAACCCAACGTTTCATTCAAATAGTAGTTAGGTGACCTTTATCCTACTATTCGGATTAACAAGGTAGTCAACGTTTGACAATTGCAAACCTTTGCAACTTCTAGTTTTATGGGATCGGTTAAACATCATATGTTTAGTTGGTATGTTAAATCTCATCAACACCTTTGAACGCCATGTTAAGGTGATCCTATAGTCATGGTTTCAAATCAAGTCGTCCTACTTATACACACGTGTGAGTTTACTCATACAAGTGGTTAGGAGATCCTAATGCCAAAAGTACTTGTAAAATCACCTTAAGATCACAAGTTTTCTTAAGAGTGCTTAGGTGATCCTAACTCACTTTCAAGTCTCCAAGTGACTTAAGTGTCCTATAAAAGGATGGTGTTTAACTTGTTTTTAAAAAGGGATTTTAGTTTTCTAAATTCTAGATTGGAAAACTATTTATTGTACCTTTCATTTGCATGCATTCAAATGTATGGTACTTAGTTGAAAAACCCATTTTCAAAGTTCCAATTAATAAAACCCATTTTTATTATGAAATCATTAGTTATTAATAAAACCAATTTTTATTACCTAACGATTTCTAAGGAACCAATTTTATGCTAGTTGATTTTAAGTTGTTAAGCAAACCATATTGCAAATAATAAGTAAATCAACCATGCAAGCATAAAATATACACAACCACAAGTTCATAACCATAGCCTCCTAATATTGATCACACTTGTTGACCGAAGACAAGTGTGTCAAAAAGTCTCTACTAAGGGACCCAAAAGAACATGCACTTGTGTCCGTGAACTCCCACTTGATTCCGCATCCATATGCTCCAAGTGTTTACTCCCGGTGTTGTGGTCTTCATCATTTTATTTGGGCTTCCATCCAAGCATCTTCTTTTACAAAATATATCCTAATACATTTTTCTAGTAAAAGAAATACATCTAATCTACTTATTATTACAAGCCATATGAATGAATAAATAGATTACAAACCCAAATAAATATTACAACCAAATCGAATGAACAAACAACCAACACAATCATTCAACCAAACACAAGGCCATGGCTAGGATATGAACATCTATTACACATCCAAATATGCAATAATACAAGAGCAAAATGGTTCCCCTTTTTGCCTCGAAACTTTCGGCCAAAGCTTAAGCAAACCGAAAGTTTCTGGTTTTGTCCAAACAAACTAAACAATCATCCAAATGACTTGGTTTTTCAAGATTACCACATGCATGTAAAGTATAACCTTGAAAAACCATGGGGTAACCAAAACCCCAAAAAGTTTCGGCCAAATGGTGAAACCCACCATAAACCCGAAAAATTTTGGGTCTAGTGAAGCATGCATTCGTATAAGCGGCTCTTGATGCCATTGTTGGGTTTTAACAAGATTATCAAAGTGATAAAATCCCTATTTTACCAAAAACGCAGCGGATATAAAAGTTTTAAATCTTGTTAATATGATATGTATAAAACCAATTTTAAACATGCAAAACCCAAACCCGGATCCAAATACGAATTACACACTATCAAATACATGCATGTCACTATAAGTCCATGCATGTTACTACTACCTTTCAATATAACAAAACCGGGTGAAAGAGATGATGATTGAAAATTAAGAACTTGAATATGGAAGCTCCTCAAGCTAGCATACCCCAAGCTTCAACAACACACCACTTCTAGCTAGGATTTGCACTTGAAATTTTCTTCTTCTTTTCTTATGTTGGATGAAAATACCCAAGAGAGGAAGAGATAAAAGTTTACTTGGAAACTTTGTGTGTTATGAAAGAATGAAAGAGAAAGACTTGGTTTTATTTAAAGGCATCTTTCTCTCCACCAATAATAACCATTGCATGTCTCCACTCACCTTGCATGTCTCCACTCAAACATATAATAGTATTACATTTGAAAGAGTTATTATCTTTTTCTTTTATAAAAATTTTAACACATATATATATATATATATATCCATACATAAAAACTTTTATAAGTTTATAACTTATAACTTATAAAACCTATTATATGTTAAGAGACATGCTTGGTTATTATTATTCACATATTATTATTTAACCAACTTAAATAACACTATGTAATGTTCTTTCATAAAACATAAATCATCCATATGATTTGTTTATTTCACAAGTACATTTTATTTAGAAACCCCTTTCCAAATAACTCAAGTGTTAATATTCAATTGTTATGATCACATCATATATGAACGAATATTATCGGTGTTTGTCTAGCTTGTTATTGGGTATGACCCGACTTGGATCATAACGTACTAGCCACATCAATTTAATATGTCTCTTGGGCAGACCGAGTCCAACAGTTACCTTTTTGTTAAGTGAACGTTGGCATCCCAGAAGAGTATCCTAGATAAGAAGCATCCGTTAAGGCAGTCGGTACACTAGAAGCAACGGTCTGCATGGGGATGATGTCTCCTTCATGGACCTCCGAGGACCTTTAATGCTAAAGTCCCGAGGATCTTGGATTATGGAAGAAGGATCCTTGAGGCTGGAAGTTGTAGGATTCTTGATGGTACAACCCAGAGGATCCTAGTTGAAGGACTAATGATCCTTGATGAAGGGACGAGGATCCTTGTGCTTGCTTACCCATGTACCCAAGTTGAATGACATATGATCCTTGCTGGAGGAAATAGGATCCTTGAGTTTGCTGACCCATGGATACCGGATTTAGGATACAAGATCCTTGTTGGAGGAACGAGGATCCTGGAGCCTGCAGACCCATAGACCCTGGTTGGAGGATATATTATCCTTGAGCAAGTTGATCCAAGGATCTTAGAGTGATAAAATCCGGCATCCTAGGCATCATTGGAGTCTGATCCTCCATTGGCCCCTTATTCTTCTTGAGATCTTCTATCTCACGAAGGATCTTCTGAATAGTCCTGCTTTGCTCCACCAATATGTGATGCTGAAATCCCAAAACACTTTTAAACCCCCAATATAAAGTGGTATGATGGAACAACCGATCCAGAAGAGCATGTGGCTCAGTATAGGGAGAGGATGGAGATCAATCCCATTCCTGAACGACTCAAGGAAGCCTGTCTATGAAAGGGCTTCGGATCCACATTAACAGGATCTTCTATCTTACTATGTTACTTCTTTTTCGCACTTAGTTAATTTATTCAATAGCCAATTTTCTTGTAGTAGAAAATTCGAAAAGTTAACTAGTGATTTATATAGAGTGATCCAACTTCATGATGAATCCCTCAGGGATTTTTTTTACAAAGTTTGGAAGGGAAGCCCTAAAGATCCCTAATCTTGATATGGCTACGGCTGTTGAGGCAATCAAGATGGGGTTACATAAGGGCTCGCCATTTTATGACGATCTTGTGATGACCCCATGCAGGATGTTAGATGAAGTTAGAAACATGGCACTCAGGTTTATAAGGCTAGAGGATGATAAGAAGATCCAAGAACGGTTAGGTGTTCCAGAAAAACAGGAATTACCTGACAAGAAACAAGGATCCTCATTCAGGAACAACAACTCCAAGCCTTATTCAAAATTCAACAACCAAAATGTACGAGCAGTCGAGGAAGAAGACGATGAAGATGAGGATTATCCAAGTATTTTCGAGTATTGCTTCTCTGTTGATACTCATGGCTTAATTTGTGTCATGAAGGATCATGGAGAAAAAGCAAGATGGCCTCGGAAAAATGAGAAACAACATCCTTCGAGGATAAGTCCAAGTGGTGTGTATTCCATGAAGATTTTGGCCATTTGACCGATGATTGAATTGGCCTAAGGAGGGAAATTTGTTATCTCCTAAACAAGGGCCATTTCAAAGAGCTCGTAGGAAGAAAGAAGTTGAGGATCCAGGATCCTGAAGATGTCCCACAGACAGAAGCTCCGCCCCCACCAGATGCACAAGTCATCAATTTCATCTCCGGTGGCTCAGATATATGTGGAACCTCCTTCTCCTCGGCCAAGAGACATGCTAATGAAACTAAGTTGGAATACGGAGAGCAACCTGTCATATCCACTACCTTAATCAATGGCAAGAGAATGTTTTTCAATGAAGTGGATACAACGAGCATCCAGGATCCTCATCACGATGGTTTGATTATAACTCTATTTATTGCTAATCATTATGTGTGCAGGATCCTAGTTGATGGAGGAAGTTCAGCTAACATAATTCAATATGATATACTCAAGAAGATGAACATCCCTGATTCAGAAATCATTCCCCGATCATCTGTACCTGTTAGGTTTAGTGGTGAAACTTAGAAAACAATGGTTGACATCAAGCTTCCTATATACATTAAGGGAGTGAACTCGAACCAAATAATTAGTGTTATTGATAATTTGTCTTGTCGTAATATAATTCTTGGCAGGCCAATGCTACACAGAATAAAATCCGTAGCGTCTACTTTTCATCAGTGTATTAACATACCAACTCCTTGGGGGGGGGGGGTAGTGAGAATAGACGGTGACCAAGTGGAAGCTAAGAACTACTATTCCTCATCCTGAAACCGACAACTAAGCAAACCGTAGCATACTACAGCAACATCCTTGGAACGTGCTGAAGGCTCGAGAACAAAACCTGAAAGAAGTATCCTTGAACCCTGAGGATCCAGACTTAAAACTTTTCCTAGGATCCAGTATCCTACTGATATTGGAGAGGACATAATATCCTTCCTCAAGCAGCGAAAATCCACATTTTCCTTAAGCACTCCGACATGATAGGTATTTTAAAAAAGGTGCGACCTATTAACGCTCAGTCAACATGATGTTTAAAGATCAAATAGGGAGACCATGGAAGTATATATATACGACATGGTAGTCAAATCCAAGAAGGCTGAAGATAGCCTTCAACATCCTCGATCAGTATGACATGAAACTCAACCCTTCTAAATGCCATTTTAGTGTTAAAGCGGGAAAGTTCCTTGGTTATATGGTCACTAAGAGGCGTATAGAGGCTAGCCCGGAACAAATAAAGGCCATCATCAACCTGAAGTCGCCCGTGAATGCAATAGATGTGCAAAGGTTGACTGAAAGAATTGCATCCTTGAATAGGTTCATCTCCCGATCTTCGGAGAAGTGTAAGGATTTTTATGATATCCTTAGAAAGAATAAAAAGTTCGAGTGGACGGAGGAGCATGAGGGTGCACTGAAAGCTTTGAAGGATTACTTATCTTCAACACCAGCATTAAAGAAGCCAACAGATGGAGAACCCCTATCCTTATATCTAGCCGTCTCGGGTAATGCAGTAAGTGCTATCCTTGTAAAGGATCATGAAGGGGAACAAAATCATGTTTATTATGTTAGTAAAAGTCTTCTAGATGTTGAAGCCAGGTACTCTCATTTAGAAAAATTAATTCTAGCACTAATTATGGCTTCTACTAAGTTAAGGCATTACTTTGAAACTCATACTATATTTGTGAAAACTATCTATCTTATCAAGAATGTTCTTAGAAAACTAGAGATGTCAGGTAGGATGGCTTCGTGGGCTGTAAAGCTAACTGCATACGACATCCAATATGAGCCAATGACAGCTATCAAATCTCAAGCATTGGCTGACTTTGTGGCTGTTTTAAGTAATGATTTGCAAAAGGAAGCCGACTTAGAGGTCCAACAGTTAGCGGGATCCAAGGATCCTTGGATCTTATTCATGGATGGTGCATCCAACCTAAGAGGAACGAGATTAGGCATTCTACTGAAATCGCCATAGGGGACATAATACCCCAATCTATAGCCTGTGAGTTTCAAGCCACAATAATGAAGCGAAATACGAAGCTTTAATCGCAGGTTTGCAACTAGCTAAACACATGAGGATCAGGTATCTTCAGGTGTATATAAATTCGTTATTAATAGCTAACCACTTTAATGGATCATATACTGTTAAAGGAGAAAAACTAATTAAATATCTAGATATTTTGAAAGAACTGTCAAAGTTATTTGATTATTTTTGTATTATACAGGTACCAAGTCAAGAGAATGCTGGTGTAGATGCCTTAGCAAATATAGCTTCATCTTTGAAGGTTCCGAAAGCCATGAAAATTCCGATCTTTCATATACTCTCACCTACAATAAGAGACCAAGAAGTTGTAGAAATAACAACTAACAAAGAGATTATGCTTTGGGATCCATTATCCTCAAATAATCAAGGATCTTGGATCCTCCCAATCAAGAAATTCATTCAAGATGGAGAGATCCCCGCTACAGAAAATCCTAAAACCTTCAAACTTAAGGTATCACAATACATTTTATCCTATATTATGTATAGGAAATCTCTTGCAGGTCCATACTTGAGGTGTATCGAGAAACCTGAAATTCAAGAGGTGCTCAAAGACTTTCACGAGGGTGATTGTGGTAATCACACTGGAGGTAGAGCCCTATTATCTAGAATCTAAAGAACAAGATACATCTGGCCAACCATGAAGAAAGATGCCATAGAATATTCAGAGAAGTGTGATGCTTGTCAAACACATGGCAACATTTTGCACCAATCAGCAGAACCTCTGTAACCTATATCCTCATCATGGTTTTTCAAGAATTGGGGCATGTATATTGAGGGTAAGCTACCTAAATGTTTTGGATAAAAATCAGCTAAGGATAATGTATCCAAATCTGTTACGCGAGGTTTAGTGCTAAATTGATAACAATGAATATGTGAACAAAATAGGTATGAACACTGTGATTTGTTGCGAGGAAAAACCCCTTTTTCTTGTTTAGATCAAAGGAAAAAAACCCCGGGTGATGACAAATCGTCGATCACCACTTTATTGATCACAAAAAATGTTACAAGTGTTTTGGAGATTACGATCAATGTTACAACGAATGCTAGTGTGTAGAGAGAATTATGAGTTTTTCTCTAGTGTGTGAGATTACAAGTGTGTTTCTAATTGATCGTGAACTCAATACTATAAAGAAAATATCAACTAACAACATTTCCTAATAATCCTCCACTCGTCCACAACTCCTTCAACGTTCTTTGACCACGTGCTGGGAGCTTCCAGTAGCGAACTTTGAGGTAGACTCAGTTATATAGTCGTTATAACTAGCTAACACATCACCATTTAAACACGATCATTAGTAATCAAATAACAGCGAGGATCCTTGATCCTTTGTAACTTGAGACATATCTCCAGGATAACTTATCCATAAGACAGTCAAGGATAATGGATCGTCAGCATAAAATTCATGCCCTAACAATTGCCCCCAAAATGACGGGTGTTTATGCTTTACAGCTGGCATTTTGAAATTTGAAATCCCTGCAAAAAGATTAAATGATTAGACATATTCCAGGAGTCATTATTATCAAACCCTAAAAATTAATTATAACCCCCTATATATGTGATCCCGATAATTCATTTATAATCACAAATTCGGCTGTTCAGTAGGTATCCTTCTTTTCTCTCTTTACTCTTTTATTATTTTTAACAAACTTGTCTGTCGCTTCTTCTTCTTCTTCTTCTTTTCCCTCTAAGCCGTCCGACCAGTTTTCCGGTGACTCCGGTTTGACGGAGATGCAATCCCAGAACCTCATAGCCAATCCTTCTATAGATATAGACGACTTCCGATCACTGTTTCTACCAGAAACCATCTTCCGACCATATGTCTCCGACATTCCATGTGATGTTTATTCCCGAACCTGGGTGTGTTTTCCAGCTTGTCCCTTTCACATTGGCTACACTTATCCCTTTCCCCCTTTCACACAGAGTTTCTTTGAAACCACGGACATATCTTATATCCAAGCTATGCCAAAGATCTGGAGAGTTCTAGGTACCATTGAGAAGATTATCGAAGAAGAGGAGATCGACTTTGGCATCCCGGAATTGTCTCACCTGTATACCCTAACCACTTACGGTCCGAGCCGGTTCATACTGAAATCCAAGCCTCGACAACCCCATCTGATTTCAAAAGTGACCCTAAACGATTCCTTTTGGAGGAATAAGTTTTTCTTCGTAAATCGCAACTCCATCCCTGGTGGGACTGATTTACCTTTGAAATGGATCAGAAACGGTAGGATCCTGGATCCTTAACAAGATATAATCCATGATGACCAATCTAACTCTATATCTCTTTTTATGATTTGCAGTTGAGAATTTTGCTTCCCTGGCCAAGTTACCTGGAACAGAATAAAAAACAAAATGGTTCCTTGCACTGGATACCAAGGTCAGAACTTTTCAAGCCCGTTTCATCAAAGCTTTTTGTGATATTTCCTCAGATTCCAAAATGTTACGTAAGATTAGTGTAATAATTTGAAATAAATAACAATAGGTAGAATACTTATCTGTTAACTTATTCCTACAGGAGCTAAGAAATCTCAAAAGTCTGCCAACAAATTCTCCTTGGAGGATATTGACAGTATGGTTACTCCTCAAGATGTCAAGAAGGAGGCTTTGAAGGCAGCAACTAGTTCTGAGCCAAAAACTGCAACTACCAGAGCCAAGTCAGCCGCTTCCAAGAGAAAGAGATCCTTTGAGCCCGAAACCCACTTTGATGTGATCCTCACTGTAAGTATCCTGTATCCTGCTATTTTGAATTTAAGGATCAAATATCCTTCTAATCCTCACTCAATAGTTGGTTACAGGTTATATATGCTTTCAAGGACCATTACGAAATGATTCTGAACCAGATGAGCGAGAAGCTGGCCGGGATGGAGATTGTTGTGGTTACTAAAGATAAAGCCTTAATCCAGCTTTCCAAGGATAAGAAGCAGTTGGAGGATCAACTATTCGCAGCGGAAGCCCAACGCCAGGAAGATGTGGAGCAGGCTACAGAAGAGGCCAAAATGTGGGCTACCAGGTCAACGTGTTCCAGGCAAGGACAAAGATGGCGATGGAGGCCAGTGATCCTGCTTTAGATAAAGTGACCTGGGACGTGAAGGAGTGGAAGTCTGCCCTGGCGGCTCTTGGTGGCGAAGAGGATATGGAGATGGCTGAGGATGGCTGAGGATAATGAAGCTGGGACTAGTGGGGTCCAGGATGTGATGGAAGCTGGTGAAGGAAAGGAATCAACCGCGGAGGACGAAGTAACCGCGTAAATGGGCGATGACAGGATATCGAAGACAAGGCCCGGACCCATTTTTTTATGTTGATGTTTTTATGAACAATAGCTATGGTCTGTAATAAACATTAGTAATTAGGGTTTAAGGATCAATGATCCTCAAGACAATTTTCAGGGGTACCGAAGGTGGATGGATCCTCTGTTTGTGGGGATGAAACCTTTGGTGTCTCTGACTTTTATTTTCCAGCACTTTAAGAACAATTAGTAACACCTGCTTAACCCGGGTGGATGGTCCATCTTTCGTATGGTGAAATTCGGGTTAAGGATTTTGGATAAGTCCTGGTAACTTATGTTAATAATATTCCAAAACTTTTGACTTATTTCTTGTTTATTTTTTATTTTGAAGATTTATTTGATATAGTCTTAGCTTTATTTAGAGTTTTAAGAAATAATCTTCATTAAGAAATTTCAAGATAGAATATCCTTAAGGAAAGTAATTATAAAATTTTTAGGATACAATATTCTTAGAAAAAGTAAATATAAATTTTTTAGGATAAAATATCCTTGTAGAAATAATTCAAAGATTTTAAATCCTTAAACAAAAAGGTTTATAAGGATCCTAGCCAAACAAATGTAAATTTACAAGTAGAAATCATACCATAAGGTCTAAGTAGACCTAAGTTACCATAAGTACAAAACCTTCGGTGGTCCTTGTAAAAATATGCTAAGAATTTTGAATCCATAAGTCTCGATACTTAGAAAATCTGTTGCAAAGAACTTATAATATTAATTGGGATTAAACTCGTTATGCTGGGGACAAGCCCAAATAATAAACTGGGGACAAGCCCGTGAACTGGGGACAAGCCCAAAACTGGGGACAAGCCCAAACTGGGGACAAGCCCAAAACTGGGGAGAAGTCCAAACGGGGGACAAGCACAAAACTAGGCACAAGCCCAAACTGGGGACATGCCAAAAACTGGGGACATGCCCAAACTGGGGACTGGCCAAATATACGGATGTTAACTGGGGACACTCCCAAACCGAGATTTACCCCAAACGTAAGATAACATGAAAATGTTATAAACCGGTGGTGTTGTACGTCTACCATATACTGTAGGATCCTCCATATAGCCGAAAACAACAAAATTGTCAGCCACTAAGCGTGTACTGGTCTCGATGCCCCGGACTATATGTTGGATAGCGTGCGCTACATGCGAGAGTGTAGAAACTCTAATTCGTAAGAAAGGTGAAAACCTTTAAACCTTGGAGGATATGACCATCGGGGGACATACCCAATCGTGGGCTAGGCCAAGGGAAATAGTTTAGTACCTTAAATGTAAAGGAGAGGTGGCCAACCTCTAATATCCTGCATTGTTACTTAAAACTTGGAAAATACAAGTGTTAAGAATATGTTATCCTTAAATAAGTAAAAAATCAAAAAATGAATAAGTGATTAGACAGACATTACCGATTTTAGGATCCTTGATCCTTTAAGGATACTTGATCCTCAGAGGATACTTGATCCTTATCAGAAAAAGTATTTCTTGAGGTGGATAGCATTCCATGCTCTTGGTAACCTGTTTCCTTCCATAGTGAGCAAATGATATGCCCCCTTTCCGGCCTCCGATTCAATCAAATAGGGACCTTCGCACTTAGGAGCTAACTTTCCATCGGCTGGGTTGGTTGTATTTTGGAAGGCTTTCCTCAAGACCAGATCTCCTTCTTGAAATCTTCTGATCTGTATGCTTTTGTTGTATTCCCCAGCTACCCTTTGTTGATATGTCGCCATTCTGATCTTGGCTAGGTTTCTGAGTTCTTCAACAGTATCCAAGTCTTCAAGAAGGATTTCTTCATTGGCCTCAGGATCACGGATGCTTTTTCTGGCTGTAGGAACCACCATCTCTGTAGGGATTACTTCTTCTGATCCAAACACAAAGGGGAAGGGTGTTTGGCCCGTTGCATTCTTGGGTGTTGTCCTGTCAGCCCAAAGAACATAAGGTAGCTCTTCAGCCCCACTTTCTTTTCTTGGATCCTAGCTTCTTTTTTAGGTTGTTGATGATGATCTTGTTTCTTGACTCTTCTTGGCCATTAGCTTGAGGATGCACTGAAGTAAATGTAATCATCTTGATGCCCCAACTGTCACAAAAGTTAGTGGTTCTTTTCCCGATAAACTAGGAACCATTGTCACAAATAATTTCGGAAGGAATGCCAAATCTAGTAATAAAATTTCTTTTAATGAAGGATATCACCTCTTTTTCGTGAACTTGAACAAAAGCTTCTGCCTCTATCCACTTTGAAAAGTAGTCAGTTATTGCAAGCATGAATACTTTTCCTCCTGGTGCCCTAGGTAGCTTACCCACAAATATCCATGCCCCATTTTATGAACGGACATGGTGAGGATATATGATACATAGGTTCTGCTGGTTGATGAAGAATGTTTGCACGTCTTTGACAAGCATCACTCTTCTTTGAATTTTCCATGGCGTCTCTCTTCATGGTTGGCCAATAGTATCCTGTTCTCAGAATCCTTGAGAATAGGGCTCTATCTCCAGTGTGATTACCACAATCACCTTCGTGAAAGTCTTTGAGCATCTCTTGAATTTCAGGATCCTCGATACACCTCAAGTATGGATCTGCAAGAGATTTCCTGTATAGTATATCATATAATAAAATGTATTGTGATACCTTGAGTTTGAAAGATTTAGGATTCTCCGTGGCTGGAATCTCTCCTGGTTGAATGTATTTTTTGATTGGGAGGATCCAGGATCCTTGGTTGTTTGAGGATGATGGATCCCAAAGTACAATTTGTTTGTCAGTTGTTATCTCTCTAACTTCTTGTTCTCCTATTGCTGGCGGGAGTATATGAATGATTGGGATTTTCGTGTCTTCTGGAATCTTCAAAGATGAGGCAAAATTTGCCAATGCATCTGCCCTAGCGTTCTCTTCCCCTGGTACCTGTACAATGCTAAACAATTCGAAGGATTTTGCTAATTCCTTCATAACATCTAGATATTTGATTTGTTTTTCTCCTTTAACAACATATGAGCCATTAAAGTGGTTAGCAATCAACAAAGAATATATATATACTTGAAGATACCTGATCCTCATGCACTTAGCTAATTGAAAACCTGCGATCAGAGCTTCATACTCTGCCTCATTGTTAGTTGCTTGGAATTCGCAGGCTATAGACTGGGTTAATATGTCCCCCTGTGGCGATTTCAGTAGGATACCCAATCCTGTCCCTCTTACGTTGGATGCTCCATCTGTGAAGGGGATCCAAGGATCCTTGGTTTCTTCTAGTTGCTGGACCTCCAGATCAGCTTGCGATTTGATGGCTGTTCTAGACTCATACTGAATATCATATGCACTCAGCTTCACAACCCACCTGGCCATCTGATACGTGTTTAATGAATGCCCTTTTTAAATAACTCACAACTAAGCTTTAAATTTATAAACAAAAATCCTAACGAATCCACACACAACCGGCAAGTGTATTGATCACTAATAGTATAGACCTAAGGAAGTCCGAGTGTCGAACACAAGGACACGTGAAAATGTACTTAATACTTAACCCTAAACAAGACTCACCTAAAAATAATATATTTTAAATGATTTTTAATTATTAACTACTTAACCTAACTTACTTTAATTAACTCAAAAGACTTAACTTAAGAAGACTAGACGAAACTTTGAGAGTAAGACTTATCAATGGAGAAAATGTCTACCTAGATAAGAATCCTATTAAAGGTATAATAAGCTAATGGATTGTAGAATCTCCTGACACCGGTATCTAAGGATGACACAACTAAGGTTCACTCAAGAAAGCTAGATCACCTCTCGGTCTCACTAAGAAACCCTAACCTACACTTAGTTGATTTTAAGAATTTACCGGGTAAAGAATTGTTAACGTGCTCTATTGTCGACTCTCCTATCGGTCTCACCAACACACTACCTAAGTATTTAGTCTAAGCATGCTAGACTAGTATTTGTTAATTATAGTTCTTGACGATGACTAATTAACGTTGAACATTCATAACATACACAAGAATGACTATGTGTATAGACAAGTTAAAAGGGATTTCATTTAATCTAAGGTAACAACTTTCCAAGTTCTCCTATATGCGACTAAGTTTTTCATGGTTTGTTAATTGCCGTATGAAAGGATTAGCTTAGACACTCGAAAGTGGTCAAAACTTATGACAAGGCGTGTGTTGCTTTATTGGTAACATCAATGAACTCACTAATACAATGTCGTGGTAGTTTTCAAATCACGAGTATCGATGTATCGCCATAAGTAAACTTAAACCAACTATGTCAAAATGCAAAAAATGTGGGGGATGGTAATTGAGATGATACCAGCGAGATGTTATCTCAAACCTAGGACGAAAGAAAAAAGCTTTTCTTTAATGGAGATGATTGAGATAATACATCAAATCTGCGTTGAAAGGAAAATCTTTTCTTTATCTAGGCATTAAGTTGGATAAAAGAAAAGAAAAAGCTTACCATGGTAATCAAAAGAAAGAGATTTTCTTTATACCATCAAAAAGTTGGATGATGTTATCCAATAACACTTCAATGTGGGGGTGTCTTGCATTTGAACTTGGAATGTTTGGAAATATGGATTATTGAAAACATTTGACATGGTGGAGTACACAATGGTCATAATGAGCTAATTTGGTGATTAGACTCAAATGCCAATTGGTTGAAATCAGAATCTAGATAGTTGTTTAATATTGGCATAATGGAGATGTGTTTGCCTAAAAATGACAACTTTGTTCTTCAAAGACGGTCATTATAACATGATTCGGGGTGAATCTAGAGGTTATAGTCTTAGAAGATAATAATAGGCTTAGAAGTTAAAAACACATCATAACAACTCATCTTAATTGCACAATTATCTAGTATTGACTTGACGGAGTTATAAATAATGATTTTGCATCCAACAACATGAGGGTTGATGAAAGATGGCACTACTAGAAAAAATGCTTTTAACGACACCGCATTGCATGTCATTAAATGATACAGATGACACGCAAATGCGTGTAGTTGATAGCCCCGTCATAAAGTGAAAATGACACGCATCCGCGTGTCATGATTAATGACATGCATTAATGACAAACATTTATGACACGCGTTTATGACACCAATATACGACACACCCTTTTGCGTGTGATCGTATATTTATTTTTCAAAAAATATATATTGCTACTTTTTTTCCATAACTACTAATTTTTATATTAATGACACAATTATAGAGTAAAAGCTAGAAAAATTATTCATTTCATTTCTTTATTAAACATTCTACATAAAATATTACAAATATCCACAAGTCAACTAATATATTGATTAATAGTCAATACAATACATATCACTACCAGAAAATAAACTATGTCGTGTAACTCGACCAATCTTCTCGAACTTCATCAAAATACGCCCCCGTGTATTCCTCTTTACATCCCCAAATCTAAGAAGAAAAATTAAAAAAAAAAGTTACAAAATTTGATCATGTCAAAACGTATTAGATTAAAATAAAGCAATATAAACATAAGCAAACATGCAAATTACCCTTACGTTTCCACTCATCTGGACCACTTCAAGCTCAGATGTTGCAAGTCATACCTACATTTCCATCATTAAAGTTACACTAAATGAGGACTTCGTGGATTTATAAAAATAATCAATAATACTAAAGTACATAATTAACCAGACAAGAGAAGAAAACATATACTTATACCCTTATACCCATATGATTTACCAACATTCCAAAATAATCAATATGTGCTTGGCAGTTGGCGTATAATTTGATGGTAGGTATCCTTTACAGGCCAAAGTGGATAATTTGGTTGGTAGCTGTTTAACACATAACTTAATGGTTTCAGAACCTTACCTGGTTGACCAGACCCTGAACGATTAAAATATGCATCATTTAGCAACTTATAAAAACAAAAGATAGAGTAATTGAGGGATATGAATATGGCGTGGTACCTGAATTAGCGCTGAAGCCATTGTGTTCTCATTCATGGATATGACTCCCTACAAAGGCGCCACATACCTGCTAATGGTATTATTAACAAGACTTGTTTGGTTTTGTCCGCATAAACAAAACCAAATTTAAATGCAATTCAGAATAGGTTTTATATTAGGTGCTAAGAAACAGATAAATATTAGTCATGGATTAATTTAAGCGTACGCATAAACAAAACCATGTTCAAATGCAATTTAGAAAAAAGGTGTTGTATTAGGTGACACGACATAGACAATATATTAGTCACGGATTAATTTAAGCATAAAAGAACTTCATTTTTCACCAAATATTAAGACATTTAAGACAGTTGTTGCTGCATGTTGCAGAAAGGGTAAAACTAAAACTAAAACTAAAACTGCTTTAACATGTGGAAAGAGTAAAGAGCTAAGAGCTAGCAATGTGTTAAAGTAACATGATGATTTGGTTAATATGATTACATAACAGCTAAATATTATATGTTGATTTAAGACCATGTTATATCCTATTTGTTGCATCAACATTGTTGGACTCGGTCTGCCCAAGAGACATATTAAATTGATGCGGCTAGTACGTTATGATCCAAGTCGGGTCATACCCAATAACAAGCTAGACAAACACCGATAATATTCGTTCATATATGATGTGATCATAACAAATGAATATTAACACTTGAGTTATTTGGAAAGGGGTTCCTAAATAAAATGTACTTGTGTAATAAACAAATCATATGGATGATTTATGTTTTATGAAAGAACATTACATAGTGTTTTTTAAGTTGGTTAAATAACAATATGTGAATAATAATAACCAAGCATGTCTCTTAACATATAATAGGTTTTATAAGTTATAAGTTATAAACATATAAAAGTATATATGTATGGATATATATATATATATATATATATATATATATATGTTTAAAGTTTTATAAAAGAAAAAGATAATAACTCTTTCAAATGTAATATTATTATACGTTTGAGTGGAGACATGCAATGGTTATTATTGGTGGAGAGAAAGATGCCTTTAAATAAAACCAAGTCTTTCTCTTTCATTCTTTTCATAACACACATAATTTCCAAGTAAACTTTTCTCTCTTCCTGTCTTGGGTATTTTCATCCAACATAAGAAAAGAAGAAGAAAATTTCAAGTGCAAATCCTAGCTAGAAGTGGTGTGTTGTTGAAGCTTGGGGTATGCTAGCTTGAGGAGCTTCCATATTCAAGTTCTTACCTTTCAGTCATCATCTCTTTCACCCGGTTTTGTCATATTCAAAGGTAGTAGTAACATGCATGGACTTTTAGTGACATGCATGTATTTGATAGTGTGTAATTCGTATTTGGATCCGGGTTTGGGTTTTGCATGTTTAAAATTGGTTTTATACATATCATATTAACAAGATTTAAAACTTTTATATCAGCTGCGTTTTTGGTAAAATAGGGATTTTATCACTTTGATAATCTTGTTAAAACTCAACAATGGCATCAAGAGCCGCTTATACGAATGCATGCTTCATTAGACCCAAAATTTTTCGGGTTTATGGTGGGTTTCACCATTTGGCCGAAACTTTTTGGGGTTTTGGTTACCCCATGGTTTTTCAAGGTTATACTTTACATGCATGTGGTAATCTTGAAAAACCAAGTCATTTGGATGATTGTTTAGTTTGTTTGGACAAAACCCGAAACTTTCGGTTTGCTTAAGCTTTGGCCGAAAGTTTTGAGGCAAAAGGGGAACCATTTTGGTCTTGTATTATTGCATATTTGGATGTGTAATAGATGTTCATAACCTAGCCATGGACTTGTGTTTGGTTGAATGATTGTGTTGGTTGTTTGTTCATTCGATTTGGTTGTAATATTTATTTGGGTTTGTAATATATTTATTCATTCATATGGCTTGTAATAATAAGTAGATTAGATGTATTTCTTTTACTAGAAAAATGTATTAGGATATATTTTGTAAAAGAAGATGCATGGATGGAAGCCCAAATAAAATGATGAAGACCACAACACCGGGAGTAAACACTTGGAGCATATGGATGCGGAATCAAGTTGGAGTTCACGGACACAAGTGCATGTTCTTTTGGGTCCCTTAGGAGAGACTTTTTGACACTTGTCTTCGGTCAACAAGTGTGGTCAATATTAGGAGGCTATAGTTATGAACTTGTGGTTGTGTATATTTTATGCTTGCATGGTTGATTTACTTATTATTTGCAATATGGTTTGCTTAACAACTTAAAATCAACTAGCATAAAATTGGTTCCTTAGAAATCGTTAGGTAATAAAAATTGGTTTTATTAATAACTAATGATTTCATAATAAAAATGGGTTTTATTAATTGGAACTTTGAAAATGGGGTTTTCAACTAAGTACCATACATTTGAATGCATGCAAATGAAAGGTACAATAAATAGTTTTCCAATCTAGAATTTAGAAAACTAAAATCCCTTTTTAAAAACAAGTTAAACACCATCCTTTTATACGACACTTAAGTCACTTGTAGACTTGAAAGTGAGTTAGGATCACCTAAGCACTTTTAAGAAAACTTGTGATCTTAAGGTGATTTTACAAGTACTTTTGGCATTAGGATCACCTAACCACTTGTATGAATAAACTCACATGTGTGTATAAGTAGGGCGACTTGATTTGAAACCATGACTATAGGATCACCTTAACATGGCGTTCAAAGGTGTTGATGGGATTTAACATACCAACTAAACATATGATGTTTAACCGATCCCATAAAACTAGAAGTTGCAAAGGGTTGCAATTGTCAAACGTTGACTACCTTGTTAATTCGAATAGTAGGATAAATGTCACCTAACTACTATTTGAATGAAACGTTGGGTTCTAGATTTTAATCAATAATTGTCTTGGAGACATTTAAAGGGTACTAAAGATTAAAATTTTATTAATATCAAAAATACTAATTTGAACTTTGTTAAAATTCTTTTAGATGGCCGCAAACAACGCACCGAACGCAATTATCCCACACGTGCATAATCTATCACTAAGATCCATTCTAGATAAGGATCGTCTAAACTTTAACAACTTCATGGATTGGTATCAAAACTTGAGAATTGTTCTTAAGCAAGAAAAGAAGTCTTATATTTTAGACGATCCTATTCCCGATGAACCCGATGTCAATAACTTGGATGCCTATGCGGATTGGTTAAAATACACCGAGGATTCGGTGCAAGTTTCTTGCCTCATGTTGGGAACAATGATTCCCGAGATCCAAAAGGATTTCGAGAATCATGGGGCGTATGACATGATAACCCAACTTAAGGAAATGTTTCTTACTCAAGCTCAGGTTGAGCGATTCGAAACGGTTCGAGCGCTTCATGCATGTCATATGGAAGAAACCCAATCTGTTTCATCTTATGTACTTAAGATGAAGAGCCACATTGATCGGCTTGAACGACTTAACTGTCCCGTCTCAAAAGAGTTAGCCACGGATTTAATCCTAAATGGCTTAACTAAAAGGTTTGAGACATTCTTCGTGAACTACAACATGAATGGATGGGACAAAAGCATTGGTGAGCTTCACGCAATGCTTAAGACAGCCGAGGCCGGCATGGGTAAAAAGGTTTTACCCGTTCTTGCGATCAATGAGGGTGGCTCATAGAAAAGGCCTCACCCGGAACCAAAAGCAAAGGTTGCCGTTGGTAAGGGGCAAGTCAAGAAGGGGTTCAATGGAAAGGCAAAGGCGGAGCCAAAGCCAAAGAAGCTAAAGGTTAGCGCTGATGATCCGTGCTTTGGTTGTGGTGAGATAGGTCATTGGATGAGAGACTGTCCGACCTATCTCAAGGAGTTGAAAGCTAAGAGGGATGCGGGGCAAACCTCAGGTACAACTTTCATGATTCACATTGATCTTAATATTATTTCTTCTAACACATGGGTATTGGATACCGGATGTGGAACTCACATATGCAATTCATTGCAGGGGTTCAAAAGAAGAAATAAGGTGAAGAAAGGAGATATAAGTCTCTTCATGGGCAATGGAGCAAAGGTTGACGTCCAGGCCCGAGGAGATTATGTTTTAAAGCTTCCAAATGGTTTGGAAATTGTTTTGAAAAACATTTTATAATCCCCTAGTTTGACTAGGAATATTATCTCTGTTTCTGTATTAAGACAATCTGGTTATGACTTTAAGTTTGTTGATAATGGTATTTATGTTTTCATGGATAATGTCTTTTATTTTAAAGCGATGCCGTTTTATGGCATTTATGAATTAATTCATGATGACTCATACATTGATAACTCGTTGTACCAAGCTAACACCAAAAGACTCAAAATGGATTTGAGTAATACTTTTCTTTGGCATTGTCGTCTTGGTCACATAAACAAGAATCGTATTCATACACTTCGAAAGAATGGTCTTTTGAAATCAAATGTTGATTCATTTGATGAATGTGAATCTTGTTTATTGGGAAAGATGACCAAAGAACCCTTTAATGGAACAAATGAAAGGGCGAAAGACTTATTAGGTATCATACATTCGGATGTATGCGGACCTTTTAGGACAATGACAAGAAATGGTGAAAGATACTTCATTACCTTTACCGACGATTATAGTCGCTATGGGTATGTGTTCTTGTTAAGACACACAAATGTGGCCTTTGAAATGTTCAAAGTCTTCCAAAATGAAGTACAAAATCAACTCAACAAAACAATCAAAGTACTACGTTCCGATAGAGGAGGTGAATACCTCAATGATGCGTTTCTAGAACATCTTAGGAGTTGTGGGATTGTCTCACAACTTACTCCACCTGGAACACCACAACATAATGGTGTGTCCGAAAGGAGGAATCGAACTTTATTGGACATGGTTCGATCCATGATGGCTAGATGCTCATTACCTCTATCATTTTGGGGTTTCGCTGTGATCTCTGCTACCCGTATTTTAAATATGGCACCAACCAAGAAAGTGGATAGGATACCTTTTGAAATATGGCATGGAAAGGCTCCAAAATTTTCATATTTAAAGGTATGGGGTTGTGAGGCTTATTTTAAGATCTACACCCCTGACAAACTTGGATGTCGATCCACTAAGTGTATATTTGTAGGATATCCCATGGATTCGATGGGATATTATTTCTACAATCCAAGCGAGCATAAAGTGTTTATAGCTCGAAAGGCTAAGTTCTTGGAAAGAAGGTTCCTTATGGAAGGAACTGATAGAACTGTAGAACTCGAAGAGGATCGAGAACTACAAGCCGATACACGTTTGGTTGACACTAGCAATCAACAAGAGGTTGTTGAGGATGATCAAATGGTTGATCAAAACACACAAAACATTCGCAAATCTGGTAGAGTTAGCACCCCACCTGAGAGATATGGATTTTTCATGGATGGATGCTACGTGGTTGATTCAGATGAACCCACCACATACCGAGATGCAATGTCGCAATCTGATTGTGACAAATGGCTAGAAGCCATGAATGTTGAGATGCAATCCATGCATGACAATCAAGTATGGGACTTGGTTGCTCCACCTCTAAATTCCAAGCTGGTTGGAAGTAAGTGGGTTTTCAAGAAGAAAACTGATATGCATGGAAACTTGGATACTTATAAAGCTAGACTTGTAGCAAAGGGTTTCACTCAAACTCAAGGGGTTGATTATGATGAAACTTTCTCGCCCGTGGCGATGCTAAAGTCTATAAGGATATTGTTTGCCATAGCCGCATATTATGACTATGAGATATGGCAAATGGATGTCAAAACTGCTTTTCTAAATGGGCATCTTAATGAAGATGTTTATATGGTTCAGCCTGAAGGTTTTGTCGATCCGCAACATCCTAACAAAGTATGCAAGTTGAAGAAATCAATCTATGGATTGAAACAAGCATCCAGAAGTTGGAATCACCGTTTTGATGATGAAGTTAAGAAATTTGGATTCATCAAAAACGTTTGAGTGGAGACATGCAATGGTTGTTATTGGTGGAGAGAAAGATGCCTTTAAATAAAACCAAGTCTTTCTCTTTCATTCTTTTCATAACACACATAATTTCCAAGTAAGCATTTCTCTCTTCCTCTCTTGGGTATTTTCATCCAACATAAGAAAAGAAGAAGAAAATTTCAGGTGCAAATCCTAGCTAGAAGTGGTGTGTTGTTGAAGCTTGGGGTATGCTAGCTTGACGAGCTTCCATATTCAAGTTCTTACCTTTCAATCATCATCTCTTTCACCCGGTTTTGTCATATTGAAAGGTAGTAGTAACATGCATGGACTTATAGTGACATGCATGTATTTGATAGTGTGTAATTCGTATTTGGATCCGGGTTTGGGTTTTGCATGTTTAAAATTGGTTTTATACATATCATATTAACAAGATTTAAAACATTTATATCCGCTGCGTTTTTTTTGGTAAAATAGGGATTTTATCACTTTGATAATCTTGTTAAAACTCAACAAACATATCATATCATATCTAGTCAAAGAAACTACACAAGCTTGGGCCGAGCTTAGGATTGTTTTAAGATTTTCCCAAAAACAACATAAAAATAATTAAAAACATCTATAAATTAAATAATAAATAATCTGTGAGCAGAGCTCGAGCTTGAAAAAACAACTAAAGAGCCTAGCTGGAGCTTTAGAAAAAAAGTTCTTTAGCTTTCACAAGTCAAAACGAGCCTAGTCCATCAAAACGTTATAAATTGTAATATTAGAATACTTAACTTGTTATATTCAATAACCCATCAGATTTGACTTTTTAGTTTCTAAGTATATCATTTATGCTTTTCATTTGTTTTTAATTAATTTTAACTTTTTTCAATATCAAATTTAAACCAATAATCCCTATGTACAAACTACAAAGTATACATACAGCAAGTCCCTTTGCTGCAACTGCTCGCATTCTTCCAGTCCCTTTTCACAAAATTAATACTTTAACTTTTTCAGTTTCTAACTAATTCAAATGATTAATTGTTTGATTTGTTATATTATCTCAAACCCAATAGATACCCGGAACCCGTCGATTTACTAGATACCCAACAGGTAATTACCCGAAAAATACCAAATAGGTTTGGGACGGGCTTTAACAATCGGGTATGGGTTTGGGAATACCTAAAAATGTCCCAAAACCGACCCATTGCTATCCCTAAAGCGAGCCGAGCGGCTCGGCTCGTTTACACCCCCTACTCTTACTCTTATACCTGTTTCATACATTTTCCTCAAAACAGATTTCAATTTCCTCAAAACTAGGGCCTGTAACTGTATGTCTACACTACAATCACAAACTAATGTACAATCAATTGAAAATTTAACATAAACAAACTACATAACTGAACATAAAACCCTAAGTTACGCCTATTTCATTGATTCACCAAAATTAGGGCTTGTAACACTAAGTTAACATAACATTCACAAACTAACACAAAATCAAAATAATAAGATAAATATTCATACGGTATAGAGAACGAAGTTCACCTCGAGGTCAATATTGGAGCGAGAATAAAGGAGGTGGTTGAACTTGGGCGGTTCACCTCGAGGTCAATACTGAAACTAAAATGGCGACTGAACTTGGGCGGATGAAACCCTAGTTTCGAGAAGGTGGTACTCATGGAGAAAATGGCCTGATTTGGTGCTGAGAAACCCTAAGCATCTTGTTTGTATACCTGGATAGTGGATATAACTTGGAAGTGATTTTGAGAGATTTTAAGAAGTATTTTGGGCGGGTTTTCAATTTTTCATTTGGAATGCAAGACGACACGCATTTTACTTTTTTTTAAATCATGACACTTAATAAATGACACACAAAATTAAGTGTCATAAATCTTTTAAATTTTAAAAAATACGACATTTTTTTAATGACACACACATTTGCAAATCAGAAATCAACGCATGTCATAGTACACGTGTCATTAAAGGCATTTTTTCTACTAGTGTAGAGTTGTGGAATGAGACTAAAGCCCATGGAATAAAATGAGTGCAAAGGAAAACCTAACCAATGAGATTGGAGATCCCATGATCTAGATTCAATAGGCCAACCTAACTGCATGAACTAAGGGTGGTCAATGTGTGGCCATAACTTATGTACATAAATTACAAAGGGTGTTTGAAACATCCTAGTCCATTCATAACACAGTCAGTGACAAAGGGAGGTTATGCATAACATGTGGTTAATGAGATAGGGATCATGATAACCATTATGCTTTTAATGATTTGAATATCAAATCAACTATGTGAGGGAGAAGTACGGTCACTTTGAATGGATTTGTGTGGGTGTGGGGGGGGGGGGGGCAAATCCTAGAGCTCTCGCAGAACCAGGCTAGTGTTCCATGACCAAGAACGGACACGACAATGAGGGGTTAATTAGACCAGAAAGAGTGTTGTGTGAAATGTAATAATATCTACGCCAAAAGGGAATTGGTTCAAGGACATTGCGTCTATCAACCGCTAGGAGGCTAGGTATGTATCAAAAAAGAAGGTTCAAGGCTAACGCTACCTATCCTGCGACGCTTAACCGCTGTAACTCTATTTGACACGTGAGTGTACGGATCGATCTCCATTAATGTGGAGGATTATTGGAAACTTTTGGACTTATAATAATTATTATTATATGTTACTAATACACTATTATTAACGGGTCCAAAGAATATATATGAATATGACATCGATACGCTATAGTGTGTAGTTTAGAACTTGAACATTGGTAAAAAAGGAAATGGGCCTGTGCCATATTTGTAGAATTCTTGAGAGTCACCTTAGTATTTTTGGTTGTTGGACCAGGTCTTAAGACACATGTTAGTATGAGTGGTGAGTCATCCCGACATTTATCGACACCAGGGGAGTATCATGAAAAGTGTCATGTGTGTACGCGAGAGATATGCTGCCATGTGTCGTGTTCCCTAATGAGTCAGTGGCTAGGTGTCAACTCCTGCTGACGTGTGCTCCACAAGCCACTATGTGTCACGCTGACTCATCTCATGCATTGCTATATATAGAAAGGTGGTGTTCAGATTTAGATGCAACCGACACACCGACAAACTAGATTAATCACGAAGTAATGGACACACATCCTAACCAGCTCGTTACCATGCACACGAAAATAAACGGCTCCATGCTGATAATACATGTTCTTAGTTCCAACTCTCTCTTGATACCGATCACGATCTCTCGTTACAAATACAGTTCGGGTGCTAGGGTAATCCCGACAGTACATACTGCTTCAGTTGTTGTACCCTGAGAAACATACGGGCTCACAGAGGTAGCTTGAAATCTGTTTTAAGGGACCTCTGTTCAACAAAAATCCTCAGCCACAACCGGGAACCACAGTTTGTTCAATCTTGCAGCTAGGAAGATATAGATGACTTTTGGTGATCAAGATAGGTTCACCAAGAGAATGACGACATAAGAAGACACGACTGGAGGTGATGATTATGTCTTGGTAGGTCTATGTCAACACGGTTCCAGTGCGGTTTCAATACGATGATCAACTCGACTCCATCACATTTTCAAGACTCAGCTTTTGGAGCATAAGTCAAAGTTTTTGGTTTGAATGAAGACATGTATATATGTTATATTTGTTGTTATTCTCGTTCAGATTTGTATACGGTATATGTACTACAATTTCCCAAATTGTATAAAGAGATTATTCATTTATTTTATTAATATTTTTTATAAAATCGTGACTCATGTCTAAAAATATTAGATTAAAATATTAATTATACATCACCCTATATTAGTTTGGTAATTGTTGATGGACCATATTATCTTTAATTAACTAATAAAGGTTTCCCCTTGAGTGTATATAAAGAGAGATAAATAAAGAGAGATAAAAATTAACTTCCTAACCTAATAAAAACACACATACAATTTTGTGTGGCTCTTCTCTACCAAATCGGGTTCCTCTCAAGAACTCTAACACCATCCTTAACTATACATCCTAAGGGAGAGCTCGATCAAGATGACAAACATGTCGTATACATCATACTCTGTTGTGGTTACTACTCTCCCTATTGTTACATGTTCATAGATTTATTATTATTCACGTTTTCCATTAATTACATGAAGAACTGATCAACATGTGGTATCAGAGCGATGTTGATTAATCAGTCTTCATGTTTTCCCTAAAACCAGAATTAAATTTGGAAGACATGAACTTTGTTTAAAACCCTAATTTTTTTCGGGTTTTGTTTTCATGTTTTATGAATAAAACAGTTAATGAAACTATTTAAAACTGCTAAAAGTTATATTTAATAAACCCTAATATTTTCGAAATCTGTTAAAATCATGTTTAAAGAATTCGATTCCATTTTTTTAGTTTAATTGTTAAAGTTTTCGATGATGTTTTTCGAGTTTTCCATAATTCTCGAAAATTATACATATTTTAGTTCAAATCTAGATTAAAATCTGTTAGATTATTTAGGGAAATAATTTTTCAAATCTTGGATAACTTAAAATTTTTAGTGTTTTTTTAAAAGATTTGAATCCTCTAAAAATAGGAAACAAATATAATTGTTAATCACTAAAATATTTGAATCAAATCTATTTGAACCAAATCTTATCATATTTAATTTAGTTAGTAAAAATCATGGGTTAAGGGCTTAAACCAATTTACGGGTTCACAGGTTATTCAAAAATTCATGTATTATGGGCTTAAAGAAATTTATAGGTTCTAAAAGTTTTTGGGTTTTCTAGAATGGTTTTGGGTCATAACCCAAAAACCACATAAAACCAAAAACTCACTAATACCAGAACCAACATTTTCCTGAAAACCCGATAAATGTAACCAAATTTGTAATTGTGGGACTTGGTGTTTGTGATTGTATATGCAATATGTTAATGAACACAAAGGTTTATACGTGGAAAAGCCCTTGATCTTTAGAGGATCTCCAGCATAAAAACCTCAGGTGACGACACTTTTCTATCACCACTATATTAATTAAGAAATCGGGTTACAATAGTGGAGATTATGATCAACGATACAATGTATTCTATGTGTGTGTTTTGCTAGAAAGAATTCTTGTTATTTCTCAAGAATGTAAGTATTCAGTATGTGCTCGTGTCCCTAGCTGAACAATAATCTCTTTTTAAATAAAGAATAACAACTAACTATAAGTCCAATAAAATCGCCACTCTTCCATTATCTTCGTCCACTTTTTTTGACCACGTACAGAAGGAGTCAAGTAGCGAGATATCAGGTAGACTTGGTCATAGAGCCATTATACCTATTGATCACAAAAACACTCAAGTACAATCGTTAGTATACAAATAATACCGAGGATCCTTGATCCTTCGCAACCTGGAACATATCTCAAGGATAATTGATCCATAAGTCACTTAAGGATAGAGTATCCTCAGCATAAATTCTATGCCCTAACAATTGCCCCCAAAATGGCTGGTGTTTATGTGTTATAGCTGGCATTTTGAATTTTGAATCCCCTACAAAAGATATTTGATTAGACCTGTGTCAGACACAATTATTATCAATAAACCCATGGTTATCCACCACCTATATATGCGATCAACTTAACACTCTTATAACCACACAATCCAGCAGCCATTAAGGTATCCTCTGTTCTTTTCTTTTCTTTTTTTTTTGAATAATATTTACTCTCAAAATATGTCTACTGGTTCCTCTTCTTTTTCCGATCACTCTGAGTTATCTGAAATGCAATATCAAATCCTTCTCACTAACCCATCATTTGAGATATGTAAATTCACAAACCCCGAAATAGACTATCTCCGACCACTGTTCCCATCGGAAACCATTTCCCGACCTTTCGATTCTTTAATCAGATGCGACACCTACTCGAAAACTTGATTCTGCTTCCCAGTTTGTCCTTTCCTTATTTGTTACGCGTATCCTTTCCCCACTTTTACCTAAAAGCTTCTTCGACACCACCGGAATGTGTTATATCAGGTCATTCCGATAATCTGGAGGGTCCTGCGTACCGTCGAGAGGATAATAAAGGATGAGAACATCGAGTTCAGTGTCCAAGAGTTATCACACCTTTAAACCTTAACCATTCACAAGTCGAACCGATTAATTTTGAAATCCAAACCCCGACAGGCTACTCCGATTTCCAAAGTAACACAGAATGGTTCCCTTTGGATGAATCAGTTCTTTTTTGTTAATCGAAGCTCCATTCCTGGTGGGGTTGACTTACCATTGAAATGGGTTAAAAAGGTTAGGATCTTAGATCCTTGAGAGAGAAATGTTTTAGGATAATTGATCTTTCTTCTAATCATTTTTATTTTGTTTTTTCTTCTTGCAGTGGATAAAATTGCTTCATTGGCTAACCTACCTGGAACAAGGGGAATAAGCAAAAAAGTTTCTTGCCCTGGATCCCGAAGTTCGCACCTTCTAGGCCAAATTCATAGAGGCTTTTTGTGAAATTCTCCAGATTCCACCAGTAATATGTCAAGTAAGTTTCAAAGTTGTGTAATAAAGTGAATAAAATAGAAAACTTATTTGTTTCTTGTGCTTTACAGGCACTCAAAAGTCTAACAAGTCTGCCAACAAGTTCTCTTTTGAGGATATCAATGGTCTCATAACTCCTCAAGTCGTCAAGAAAGAAGCTCTAAAGGCAACTACCACTTCTGAACCAAGAACCGTGACCACCCAGGCCAAAATCAGGAGCAGCCAAAAGGAAAAGATCTTTGGAGCTAGAGAATCCTTTTGAAATGATCATTGCTCTAAGTACCCTGAATCCTGAAATCCCTTGTTTATGGATCTAGAATCCTTCCAACTTTGTGTAATTGTCTGGTACAGGCTGTGAACTCTTCCAAAGACTGCCACGAGAAGATCGTGAGCCAACTGGGGGAGAGCCTTACTGGATTGGGAACTGCGGCTGCTGCGAAGGACAAGGCTCTAGCCAAGCTCACCAAGGAGAACAAACTCTTAGAGGATCTGTTATCCACCACGGAAGCCCAACATAAATAGGAAGTGAAGAAATCCACTAAGGAGGCCAAAATGTGGGTGGCAAGGTCAGTGCTGCAGGCCAGGATCAAGATGGCTATTAAAGCTGGTGATCCTGCCTTCGATAATCCATCATGGGATTTGGAGAAATGGAAGCAGGCTTTGGTGGCACTTGGTGGAGGATATGATAAAGAAGATGCTGAGGTGGCTGATGGGAGTAGAGCTGGAACAAGTGGTGCGAAGGATGCGGGTGAGACAGATGAAGGAAAGGAAGAAGAAACGGGTGAAGAGGAAGCTGCTTAAGCGGGCGATAAAGGATAAGATAGACAAGGCCTGAGCCAGTTTTATTTTATTTTTTAATTTTGCTGATGTTTTTATGGATATTTGATCAAGGCTTTCATTAAACAATAGTAATTAGGATAAATGATACATGATCCTTAAGACAATTTCCAGGGGTAGCAAAGGTGGAGGGATCCTCTGTTTGTGGGGATGAAGCCTTTGATGTACCTGCTTTTTTTCCTGCACTTCGATCTGCTTAACCCGGGTGGATGGTCCATCTTTTGAATGGTGAAATCCGGGTTAAGGATTTTGGGTAAGTCAAGGTGACTTATTATTAATAACAACTTAAAGCTTTTATCTATATGCATATTGTTTATTATTCCCAAAGTAAGTTTGATATAGTCTTAGTTTTGTTGAATGTTTTAAGAAATATTCTTGAGTAAAAAGCTTTAAGGATAGAATATCCTTGTAAAATAATCTAAGGATCTTGAATCCTTACATAAAAGAGTTTATGATTAGCCAAGTAAATGTAAATTGATATGTAGAAATCATACCATAAGATTTAATTAGATCTAAGTTACCATAAGTGTTGATCCTTATGCAATCCTTGTAAAAATAAATTAAGGATCTTGAATCCATAAGTGTTGATCCTTGTAATTCAACTTAGGATACCTGATGCAAATAACTTATGATATTAACTGGGATTAAAACCAACAAACTGGGGACAAGCCCAAATAAACTGGGAACAAACCCAAATATCGTGGGGACAAGCCCCAAAAAATGGGCACATGCCCAAATATCCTGGTGACAAGCACAAATAAACTGGGGACAAGCCCAAATAACCGGGGACAAGCCCAAATAAACTGGGGATAAGTCCAAATAAACGAATTTTAAACTGGGCACTCGCCCAAACCGGGATTTAGCCCAAATGTAAGTGACGTGAAAACGCCAAAACCTTAGCTAACATAAAGATGTTTGAAACCTTAGTCTTAAGATAACAAGAAAATGTTATAAACTGATGGTATGGTACGTCTACCATAAATCATAGGATCCTCCATAGCCGAAAGCAACGATATTGTCAGCCACTAAGCGTGTACTGGTCCCTCTGCCTCGGACTATACGTTGGATAACGTGCGCTCCAGGCGAGAGTGTAGAAACTCTAATTTATAAGAAATGTTAAAACCTTTAAACCTTGGAAGATATGACGATCGGGGGTTACACCTTAATCGTGGGCTAGGGTAAAGGAAATAGCAATGTACCTTAAGCGCGAGGGAGAGGTGGCCAACCTCTTAGTCATTGAACCTCTTACTAAAATCCTGCGTTGTTATTTAAAACTTGGAAAAGACAAATGTTAAGAATATATTATCCTTAAATTAATAAGAATCTGAAATTAATAAGCAATCAGATAGATATTACCAATTTCAGAATCCTTAATCCTTAGGAGAATATTTGATCCTCTGGGGATACTTGATCCTGAGTTGAAAAAGTACTTCTTGAGGTGGATAACATTTGCATGCCCTTGGCAGTCTGTCACCTTCCATGGTGAGTAAATGATATGCCCCCTTTCCTGCTTCGGATTCAATCAAGTAGGGGCCTTCCCACTTAAGTGCTAGTTTTCCATCTACGGGATTAGTTGTATTTTGGAAGGCTTTTCTCAAGACTAGATCTTCTTCTTGGAATCTTCGAATCCTAATACTCTTGTTGTATGCCCCGGCTACCCTTTGTTGATACGCTGCCATTCTGATCTTGGCTAGGTCCTTAACTTATTCAACAGTATCTAGGTCTTCGAGAAGGATTTCATTATTGGTCTCAGGATCACGGATGCTTGTTCTAGCAGTGGGAACCGCCATTTCTATAGGGATTACAGCTTCTGATCCAAACACCAATGAGAAGGGTGTTTGGCCTGTTGCATTCTTTGGTGTTGTTGTATCAGCCCAAAGAACATAAGGAAGTTCCTCTACCCACTTGCCTTTCTTGGATCCTAGTTTCTTTTTCAAGTTCTTGATGATAATCTTGTTGCTTGATTCTGCTTGACCATTGGCTTGAGGATGAACTGGTGTAGAAGTGATCATCTTGATGCCCCAACTGTCACAAAAGTTAGTGGTTCTATTCCCGATAAACTGGGAACCATTGTCACAAATAACTTCTGAAGGGATACCAAATCTAGTAATAATATCTCTTTTAATGAAGGATATCACCTCTTTTTCGCGGACTTGAACAAATGCTTCTGCTTCTATCCACTTTGAAAAGTAATATGTCATTGCAAGCATGAACACTTTTCCTCCTGGCGATTTAGGTAGCTTATCCACGATATCCATGCCCAACTTCATGAAAGGCCATGATGAGGATATATGATACATAGGTTCCGTTGGTTGGTGTAGTATGCTGCCACGTATTTGACAAGCATCACACTTCTTCGAATATTCCATAGCTTCTCTTTTCATGGTTGGCCAGAAGTACCGTGTTCTTAGAATCCTAGAGAATAGGGCTTTTCCTCTAGTGTGATTACCACAATCTCCTTCGTGAAAGTCTTTAAGCACCTCTTGAATTTCAGGATCTTCGATGCACCTCAAGTATGGTCCTGCAAGAGATTTTCTATACTGATTATCATGTAATAAAATGTATTGCTATAACTTAAGTTTGAAGGATTTAGGATTCTCTGTGGCGGGAATCTCTCAATTTTGAATGATATTCTTGATCGGCCGGATCCAAGATCCTTGGGTATTTGAGGATAATCTCTCCATTTTGATTCTTTTATATCCCCAACTTCTTGTTCTCATATTGCTGGTGAGAGTATATGGATGATTGGAATCTTCGTAGCTTCCGGAACCTTCAAAGAGGATGCTAGATTTGCTAAAGCATCTGCCCCAACATTCTCTTCCCTTGGTACCTATATAATACAAAAGGAATCGAAGAACTTTGACAGTTCTTTCACAATATCTATATATTTGATTAGTTTTTCCCCTTTAACAACATATGAGCATTAAAGTAGTTAGCTGTTAATAATGAATTTATATACACATGAAGATACCTGATCCTCATGTGTTTAGCTAGTTTCAAACCTGCGATTAAGGCTTCATATTCCTCTTCATTATTTGTGTCTTGAAACTCACAAGCTATAGACTGGGGTATTGTGTCCCCCATATAGCAATTTTAGTAGGATACCTAATCCTTTCCTCTATGGTTGGATGTCCCATCCGTGAATAAGATCCAAGGATCCTTAGTTTCTTCCAACTGTTGGACCTTCAAGTCGGCTTCCTTTTGAAGATAATTACTGAAATCAGCCACAAAGTCAGCTAATGCTTGAGACTTTATAGCTGGCCTTGGCTCGTATTGGATATTATATGCACTCAGCTTTAAAGCCCATTTAGCCATCCTACCCGACATCTCTGGTTTTCTAAGAACATTCTTGATAGGATAGTTAGTTTTCACAATTGTAGTATGAGTTTCAAAGTAATGCCTTAACTTAGTAGAAGACATAATGAGTGCTAGAATTAACTTTTCTAAATGAGAATACCTGGCTTCAGCATCTAGAAGACTTTTACTTACATAATAAACATGATGTGTCTCCCTTCATGATCTTTTACAAGGACACCACTTACAGCATTACCCGAGACAGCTAGGTACAAGGATAGAGGTTCCCCATCTGTTGGTTTCATTAATGCTGGTGCTGAGGATAAGTAATCCTTCAAGGATTTGAGTGTAGCCTCATGCTTCTCTGTCCAGTCGAACTTTTTATTCTTTCTAAGGATATCATAGAAATCCTTACACTTTTCTGAAGATCGGGAGATGAATCTATTCAAGGCTGCAATTATTCCAACCTTTGTACATCCTTTGCATTCACGTGGGATTTTAGGTTGATAATGGATTTTATTTGTTCCGGGCTAGCGTCTATACCCCTCTTAGTGACCATATAACCAACGAAATTTCCCGCCTTAACACCAAAATGGCATTTAGATGGATTGAGTTTCATCTTATGCTGATCAAGGATATTGAAGGCTTCTTCCAAGTCTTTAAGATGATCTTCAAACCTCTTGGATTTGACCACCATGTGGTGTATATAGACTTCCATGGTCTTCCCTAGCTGGTCTATAAACTTCATGTTGACTAAGCGTTGATAAGTTGCACCTGCATTTCTTAGTCCAAAAGGCATGGCAACATAGCAATATATTCCAGTAGGAGTCATGAATACTTTATCTTCTTGATCAGATGGTTGCATCTGAATTTGTTGGAATCCAGAGGAAACATCCATGAAGGTAAGCATCTCATGTCCTGATGTTGCATCCACCTTAAAGTCTATATGTGGTTATGGGAAAAGATCCTTGGGGCATGGCTTGTTTAAATTAGTGAAATCGGCACACACCCTCCACTTTCCATTATTTTTTGAAACAACAACCACATTAGCCAACCATCGAGGATACTTAACCTCTCTGATCATACCGGCCTTAAGAAGTTTTTCAACTTCTTCTTGTATGATTGTGTTCCTCTCATGAGTGAATTTCCTTTGCTTCTGATGGACATGTTAAATAGAATTATCAAGGCGTAACTTATAAGTAATTACCTCTTTTGAAATACCTGTCATGTCGGAGTGCTTGAAGGCGAATGTTGATTTTCGTTGCTTGAGGTAGGATATTATATCCTCTTCAATCTCATTAAGGATACTGGATCCTAGGAAAACTTTTACGTCTGGATCCTCAAGATCCAAGGATACTTTTTTTAGGTCCTGTTCTCGAGCCTCCAGCACGTTCCTAGGATGTTGCTGTAGTTGCTATGCTATCGTTTGTTTGGTTGTCGGCTTCGTGGATGAAGAATAATAATTCTTAGCTTCCACTTGGTCACCATCTATTCTTACTACTCCCCAAGGAGTTGGTAGTTTGATACACTGGTGATAAGTAGAGGCTACAGCCTTCATTTCATGTAACCATGGCTGCCAAGAATAACGTTGCAACAAGACAAATTATCAATAACACAAAATTTTTTATAAGAGTTTAACCCTTCAATGTATATATGGAGTTTGATGTCCCCAATTGTTTTCTTTGTTTCGCCACTGAATCCAACTAGCACAGAGGTTCGGGGAATGGTTTCCGAGTCTGGGATATTCATCTTCTGGAGTACATCGTGTTGGATGGTGTTGACTGAACTTCCACCATAGACTAGGATCTTGCGCACATAATGTTTAGCAATAAATAGAGTTAAAATCAAAGCATCGTGATGAGGATCCTGGATGATTGTCTTATCCTCTTCATCAAAGAAGATTCTTTTATCAGTCGTTAAGGTAGTGGATATGACAGGTCGCTCTCCGTTCTCCAACTTAGTCTCTTTAGCATGTCTCTTGACCGAGGAGAAGGAATTTCCACATATATCTAAGCCACCAGAGATGAAATTGATGAGTTGTGCATCTGGTGGGGGTGGAGTTGCTTTCTGTGGTACATCTTCAGGATCCTGGATCCTAGACTTTTTTCTTCCCAAGAGTTCCTTGAAATGGCCCATGGTTAGGAGGTATCCAATTTCCCTCCTTAAACCAATACAATCATCCGTTTGATGGCTAAAATCCTCACCGAATGCACACCATTTGGATTTGTCATTGAAGGATGTTGTTTTCTCATTTTTCTGAGGCCACCTTGCTTTCTCTCCAAGATCCTTCATGGCACAAATTAAACCATGAATGTAAATAGAGAAACAATACTAGGAAATGCTTTGATAATCTTCATTATCATCGTCTCCTTCTTTAACTGCTTGGACATTTTGATTGTTGAAATTGGAATAAGGCTTTGAGTTGTTGTTCCTGAATGAGGATTCTTGTTTCTTGTCAGGAGATTCTTGTTTTGTTGGAGCCCCTAACCGTTTTTGGATCTTCTTGTCATCCTTTAGCCTTGTAAACCTGAGTGCCCTGTTTCAAACTTCATCTAAAGTCCTACACGGGGGCATCACAAGATCGTTATAAAACGGGGAGCCCATATGTAGCCCATCTTGAAAGCTTCCACAGCCGAAGCCATATCAAGATTAGGGATCTCTAGGGCCTCCCTACCAAACCTTTTAGAAAAATCCCTAAGGGATTTATCATAAAGTTGAATAACTCTATACAAATCACTAGTTAACTTTTGAAATTTCCTAGTACAAGAAAACTGGCTGTTGAACAAGTTAACTAAATGTGAAAAAGAAGTAACAGAATAGGGAGGAAGAGTTAGCAGCCATATAAGTGCAGATCTTGTTAGTGTGGATCCGAAACCCTTTCATAGACAAGCTTCCTTGAGTCTTTCAGGAATTGGATTAATCCCCATCCTCTCCCTATATTGAGCCACATGCTCTTCCGGATCAGTAGTCCCATCATACACCTTCATGCTGGGGGTTTGAAAGCGTTTTGGGATCTCAGCATCACATATTGATGGATCAAATCTGGACAACTTATAGCTCCCTTTTGGTATTTTAGGAATTGGACGGACCACTGCTGGCACGCTGGATATCATATCCTTAAGCTTCTGAAGTTCCTTAGCCATAGCCTGATTGATACCTTCATCCTGCATGGAACCAAGATTAGTGTCTAAGAATATGTGATTATAGGTGTTACCTCTTTGTTATGTGAACGTTGGCATCCCAGAAGAGTATCCTAGATAAGGAGCATCCGTTAAGGCAATCGGTCCACTAGAAGCAATGGTTTGCATGGGGATGATATCTCCTTCATGGACCTCTAAGGACCTTTAATGCTAAGTCTCGAGGATCTTTGATTATGGAAGAAGGATCCTTGAGGCTGGAAGTTGTAGGATCCTTAATGGTACAACCCAGAAGATCTTGGTTGAAGGACTGATGATCCTTGATGAAGGGACGAGGATCCTTGAGCTTACTGACCCATGTACCCAAGTTGAAGGATATATGATCCTTGCTGGAGGAAATAGGATCCTTGAGTTTGCTGACCCATGGATCCCGGATTAAGGATAGATGATCATGGTTAGTGGAATGGGGATCATAGAGCCTGCTGACCCATAGACCCTGGTTGGAGGATATATTATCCTTGAGCAAGTTGAGCCAAGGATCTTAGAGTGGTAAAATCCAGCATCCTAGGCATTAGGGGAGTCTAATCCTCCGCTGGCCTCTTAGTCTTCTTGGTATCTTCTATCTCACGAATGATCTTCTGATTAGTCCTGCTTTGCTTTAACCTGCGAAAACATAGAAAAAATATCATTGATAGAGTTAAACACCGAAGTGGCAGTACTGGTCTTTGAGCTCTGGAAGAATGGCAGTTGTGTCTTGTTTCTAGCAGCAGTAGCCCTTAGTGCTCCTGTTAATGGAGGATGCATCAGTGGTAAAGTTCTTGGTGGGTGAGAAACTGATGAAGGCATGGTGGATGAAGCAGAAAAATGTGGAGAGGCCATTGATGGTGGTATTGATTGAAAAGGTTGAATATTGATAGGGTATTTTCTGGATTATAGCACCAATTGCCCCACGGTGGGCGCCAAATTGTTTTGGTCAAAAATCAACTGAGGATAATGTAACCTAATTCGTTATTGTGAGACTTGGTGTTTGTGATTGTATATGTAATATGTTGATGAACACAAAGATTTATAAGAGGAAAATCCTTTGATCTTTAGAGGTTCTCCCGCATAAAAACCTCGGGTGACAACAATTTTCTATCAACAGTATATTAATTAAGAAATCTGGTTACAATAGTGGAGATTATGATCAACGATACAATGAATACTATGTGTGTATTTTTCTAGAAAGAATTCTTGATATTGCTCAAGAGTGTAAGTTTTCAGTATATGCTCGTGTCCCTAGCTGATCAATAATCTCTTTTTAAATAGAAAATAACAACTAGAAGTCCTATAAAACGCCACTCTTCCATTAGCTTCGTCCACTCCTTTTAACCACGTGCATAAGGAGTCAAGTAGCGAGATATCAGGTAGACTTGGTCATAGAGTTGTTCTACCTATTGATCACAAAAACACTCAAGTACAATCGTTAGTATACAAATAATAAAGAGGATCCTTAATCCTTCGCAACCTGGAACATATCTCAAGGATAATTGATCCATAAGTCACTTAAGGATAGAGTAGCCTCAGCGTAAATTCTATGGCCTAACAGGAGCCACAAGCTGTCCAGATTTGGTCCACCATTATGTGATGCTAAAATCCCAAAAACGCTTTTAAACCCCCAATATGAAGGGGTATGATGGAACAACCGATCCTGAAGAGCATGTGGCTCAGTATGGGGCGAGGATGGAGATTAATCCCATTCCTGAATGACTCAAGGAAGCCTGTCTATGCAAGGGCTTCGGATCCACATTAATAGGATCTGCACTTAAATGGCTGCTAAGTCTTCCTCCTTACTATGTTACTTCTTTTTCGCACTTAGTTAATTTATTCAATAGCCAATTTTCTTGTAGTAGAAAATTCGAAAAGTTAACTAGTGATTTATATAGAGTGATCCAAATCCGTGATGAATCCCAAAGTAATTTTGTTACAAAGTTTGGAAGGGAAGCCCTAAATATCCCTAATCTTGATATGGCTATGGCTGTTGAGGCATTCAAGATGGGGTTACATAAGGGCTCCCCATTTTATGACGATCTTGAGATGACCCCATGCAGGACGTTAGATGAAGTCAGAAACATGGCACTCAGGTTTATAAGGCTAGAGGATGATAAGAAGATCCAAGAACGGTTAGGAGTTCCAGCAAAACCGGAATTACCTAACAAGAAACAAGGATCCTCATTCAGGAACAACAACTCCAAGCCTTATTCAAATTCAACAACCAAAATGTCCGAGCAGTCGAGGAAGAAGACGATGACGATGAGGATTATCCAAGTATTTTCGAGTATTGCTTCTCTGTTGATACTTATGGCTTAATTTGTGCCATGAAGGATCTTGGAGAAAAAGCCAGATGGCCTCAAAAAATGAGAAAACAACATCCTTCGAGGATAAGTCCAAGTGGTGTGCATTCCATGAAGATTTTGGCCATTTGACCGATGATTGAATTGGCCAAAGGAGGGAAATTGGTTATCTTCTAAACAAGGGCCATTTCATGGGGCTCTTAGGAAGAAAGAAGTTGAGTATCCAAGATCCTAAAGATGTACCACAGACAGCAGCACCGCCCCCACCAGATGCACAAGTCATCAATTTCATCTCCGGTGGCTCAGATATATGTGGAACCTCCTTCTCCTCGGCCAAGAGACATGCTAATGAAACTAAATTGGAATACGGAGAGCAACCTGTCATATCCACTACCTTAACCAATGGCAAGAGAATCTTTTTCAATGAAGTGTATACAACGAGCATCTAGGATCCTCATCACGATGGTTTGATTATAACTCTATTTATTGCTAATCATTATGTGTGCAGGATCCTAGTTGATGGAGGAAGTTCAGCTAACATAATTCAATATGATATACTCAAGAAGATGAACATCCTTGATTCAGAAATCATTCCCCGATCATCTGTACCTGTTGGGTTTAGTGGTGAAACTTAGAAAACAATGGTTGACATCAACCTTCCTATATACATTGAGGGAGTGAACTCGTACCAAATATTTAGTGTTATTGATAATTTGTCTTGTTGTAATGTAATTCTTGGCAGGCCAATGCTACACGGAATGAAATCCGTAGTGTCTACTTATCATCAGTATATCAACATACCAACTCCTTGGGGGGGGGGTAGTGAGAATAGACGGCGACCAAGTGGAAGCTAAGAACTATTATTCCTCATCCATGAAACCGGCAGCTAAGCAAACCGTAGCATACTACAGCAACATCCTAGGAACGTGCTGGAGGCTCGAGAACAAGACCTAAAAAAAGTATCATTGAACCCTGAGGATCCAGACTTAAAAGTTTTCCTAGGATCCAGTATCCCTACTGATATTGGAGAGGATATAATATCCTTCCTCCAGCAGCAAAAATCCATATTTTCCTTCAAGCACTCCGACATGACAGGTATTTCAAAAGAGGTGTGACCTATTAACGCTCAGTCAACATGATTTTAAAGATCAAATAGGGAAGACCATGGAAGTATATATATATATGACATGGTAGTCAAATCCAAGAAGGCTGAAGATAGCCTTCAACATCCTCGATCAGTATGACATGAAACTAAACCCTTCTAAATGCCATTTTTAGTGTTAAAGCGGGAAAGTTCCTTGGTTATATGGTCACTAAAAGGGGTATAGAGGCTAGCCCAAAACAAATAAAGGCCATCATCAACCTGAAGTTGCCTGTGAATGCAATAGATGTGCTAAGGTTGACTGAAAGAATTGCATCCTTGAATAGGTTCATCTCCCGATCTTCAAAGAAGTGTAAGGATTTTATGATATCCATAGAAAGAATAAAAAGTTCGAGTGGACGGAGAAGCATGACGCTGCACTGGAAGCTTTGAATGATTACTTATCTTCAGCACCAGCATTAATGAAGCCAACAGATGGAGAACCCCTATACATATACCTAGCCGTCTCGGGTAATGCAGTAAGTGCTATCCTTGTAAAGGATCATGAATGGGAACATCATCATCTTTATTATATAAGTAAAAGTTTTCTAGATGCTGAAGCCAGGTACTCTCATTTAGAAAAAATAATTCTAGCACTAATTATGGCTTCTACTAAGTTAAGGAATTAATTTGAAACTCATACTATGTTTGTGAAAACTAACTATCTTATCAAGAATATTCTTAGAAAACTAGAGATGTCAGGTAGGATTGCTAAGTGGGCTGTAAAGCTAAGTGCATACGACATCCAATATGAGCCAAGGACAACTATCAAATCTCAAGCATTGGCTGACTTTGTGGCTGATTTAAGTAATGATTTGCAAAAGGAAGCCGACTTAGAGGTCCAACAGTTAGAGGGAACCAAGGATCCTTGGATCTTATTCACTGATGGGGCATCCAACCTAAGAGGAACTGGATTAGGCATTCTACTGAAATCGCCATAGGGGACATAATACCCCAATCTATAGCCTGTGACTTTCAAGCCACAATAATGAAGCGAAATACGAAGCTTTAATCGCAGGTTTGCAACTAGCTAAACATATGAGGATCACGTATCTTTAGGTGTATTTAAATTCGTTATTAATAGCTAACCACTTTAATGGCTCATATGCTGTTAAAGGAGAAAAATTAATTAAAAATCTAGACATTGTGAAAGAACTGTTAAAGTTCTTTGATTATTTTAGTATTATACAGGTACCAAGGAAAGAGAATGCTGGTGTAGATGTGTTAGCAAATATAGCTTCTTATTTGAAGGTTCCAAAAGCCACGAAAATTCTAATATTCCATATACTCTCACCTGCAATAGGAGACCAAGAAGTTGTGGAAATAACAACTAACAAAGAGATTGTGCTTTGGGATCCATTATCCTCAAATAATCAAGGATCTTCGATCCTCCCAATCAAGATATTCATTCAATATGGAGAGATCCCCGCTACAGAAAATCCTAAAACCTTCAAACTTAAGGTATCACAATACGTTTTATTACATGATATTATGTATAGGAAATCTCTTGCAGGTCCATACTTGAGGTGTATCGAGGAACCTGAAATTCAAGAGGTGCTCAAAGACTTTCACGAGGGTGATTGTGGTAATCACACTGGAGGTAGAGCCCTACTATCTAGAATCTTAAGAACAAGATACATTTGCCCAACCATGAAGAAATATGCCATAGAATATTCAAAGAAGTGTGATGCTTGTCAAAGACATGGCAACATTTTGCACCAATCAGCAGAACCTATGTATCCTATATGTTCATCATGGTCTTTCATGAATTGGGGCATGTATATTGTGGGTAAGCTACCTAAATGTTTTGGATAAAAATCAGCTAAGGATAATGTATCCAAATCTGTTACGCGAGGTGTCACACCCCGACTTAGGGCCTAGGCGTGTGACCACAAGTTGGTACCTATTTTGTAAATGTATCAGAGTTTATGGGTTAATTTTAGCGGAAGACTTTAGGTTTGAATATAATATTAATTTACATTGAAAATTTACTCGAGAATTAAATACCCGAGTATTAGTTTACAAAAGATACGTTTCATATTACAAGGATTTTTAGTTATAAAAAACGGAGACATCTTGTACGCGCTTCTATCTTCATTAGGACTCCAATCCTTGTTAATGCTACTTATGCTTAATTACATGCAATGGGTTGGTAAAATACGTCAGCTATATGCTGGTGAACACGTATGACTCAATAAAAGATTTTGAATGACGATTACAATACAAACATAGTTTTCTTGAAAACCTCAGCGGAAGCATTACTACTTCTGATATATGTACCACTGCCCTACACACATAACGGTATTCCCCGATCCAAACGGCCCTAAACTGAGAACTGGTCATGACCGTTTAAGCTCGCGGCTTCATTGCCTTTGATTGATTGATTGAGCTTTAACAGTTATATTTGGATCCAAACACATGCGTATTCGGTCTGAGTTGATATTATACTCTACTTTGTATTATAACGTTTTAGAGATTACTCGATCTCATATAGACATTTGATTGAATCTTTAAGACAAACACCCGTTCGTCTCATTGAGTATAAATATGATTTGAATGATTGAAAAGGTTAACGTATTCACCTGCACCGTCGGTGTTGAAAACCTTGACTGATTGATTGATTGATTGATTGTGAATGATATTATCCTATACACAATAGGTTTGTATAAATATTTTAATGATGTTTTGATTAAGCTATGATTGCTAAGCTTAACCTTGAAATCGTTAATCTTTGATTATGATTGAAAACACTTGGTTTTATGTGACGTTTGTGTTTAGGATAAAAATCTGCTAAGAATAATGTATCCAAATTTGTAAAGTGAGGTATAGTGATAATGAACGTATAGCCGAAATCTTGATGAACACATGGATTTGATCACGAGGGAGAAAACCCTTAATTACGATAATCTTTACTTCGGTCAAAAACTAACGAGGTAATCTTTGGTCGAATCGCTTCGGTCAAGGATTAACAAGGTAATCTTTGGTCGGATGGTACGTGATTATAGTAATCTCCGGCACAAAAAACCCCCGGACGGTGAAAATTGTCACCGTCAAGTTTATTAACGGTCAAAGGTGATTACAATTGTTGCGGAGTTGTTGATCAATTAATTCTATGTGAGTACAAAATATCTTAACCACTAAAGTACGTGAGATTGTGTGTGTTCTACTGTCGATCTCAACTCCGTATATATAGAAAAAATGAATACAACAAACTAACAACTATTCCTATAATCTCGCCAGTCTTCAACCTTCTTCTAACGTGCTAATTGACCACGTGCCACAGAAATCCGATGGCGAGATAAGCGGGAGAATAAGTCCAAGAGCCGTTGTTGATATTTAAACGTCCGTCTTCACATGAAATCGTCCATTAATAGCTATGTTGAATGAGGATCCTAGATCCATACTCCAGCTAGATGAGACTCCATGAGGATAATTGATGTAAGTACGTCTTAGAATTGTTATACCTGTCTAACACATCACCATACTAAATGCAATCATTAGTAAACAAATAGCACCGAGGATCATTGATCCTTTATAATCTGTTACATATCTCAAGGATAATCTATCCATAAGATAGTTAAGAATTAAGGATCCTCAGCATAAAATTCATGCCCTAACAATTGCCACCAAAATGGCAGGTGACAGTGGAATACAACTGTCATTTTGAAATTCAAAATTACTGCGAAAAGAGATAGATGGGACGGTTTTGCCAGAATTATTTACCATTTAGCCCCCAGATTAATAATAACCGTCTATATATGCCGCCCTATATCTTTGATTATAAGCATACCTCCAGCCGACGCATCAGGTATCCTTCTTACTTCTCTATTATTTTCTTTAGCCATGTCTGCTGCTTCGTTTTCTTCTTCTCCGTCTCCCTCTAAACCTTCTGAACAAACCTTAGACGATTCTGAGTTAACGGAATGGAACCCCAATGTCTGCTGGCCAACCCGTCCACCGAAATCTGTAAACTCACGGATCCAGAGGTTGAAGACTTTTGCTCATTGTTCCCTCCGAAAACCCTATTCCGACCTTATGAATCCAGCGTCCGTTGCGATGTATATTCCAAGGTCTGGGTTTACTTTCCGGTGACTTCATTTCTGATCGGCTACAAATATCCCTTTCTGTCTTTTACTCAAAGCTTCTTCGATTCTACCGGCATATCCTACATACAGGCTATGCAAATGGTTTGGAGGGTTCTCAGCACTATCGAGAGGATCATAGAAGAGCAAGAGATGGACATCGGCCTTCTAGAGTTATCACATTTTTACACCCTCACTACCCACGGTCCGGCCCGATTTATCTTTAAATCCAAGCCCCGACAACCTCACCCGATATCAAAAGTCACTTTAAACGATACCTTGTGGAGGAACCAGTTTTTCTTTGTAAAACGTGATTCAATACCAGGGGGGATTGACCTTCCTTCAAAGTAGGTTAGAAAGGGTAGGATCCTGGATCCTTAAGAAATAGCAGGATCCTTGATGCTTTAACTTGAATTCTGATTTTTCCTCTTTATTTGTAGTTGACAACTTTGCTTCTTTAGGCAAGTTACCTGGCACAGAAGAAAAGACAAAACGGTTCCTAGCACTGGATACCGAGATTAGGACCTTTCAAGCTCGTTTCATTGAAGGTTTTTGTGATATCTACTCAGGTTCAAGCATGTCAAGTAAGTTAATAATTTTAATATAAATAAGATTAGAATAAGAAAACTTATCTGTTAATTTTTTTTCAGGCACCAAGAAATCCCAGAAGTCAACCGGCAAGTTCTCCTTGGAAGATATTGACTGTATGGTCACCTCCCCTGTTGTCAAGAAGGAAGCTCCGAAGGCAGGCACTAGTTCCGAGCCCATGACTGCAACAACAAGGGCTAAATCCGCGGCTTCCAAGAGGAAGAGGTCCTCTGATCCTGAGACCCATTATGACATTTTCCTCTCTGTAAGTATCCTGTATCCTGACACTTTGATTTACAGGATCCAATATCCTTCTGACTTTGATTACTTTTTTGTGTGTAGGCCATGAGTGCTTTCAAAGTGCATTATGAAAAGGTCATCGGCCAAATGAGCGACAAGTTTTCGGGATTAGGGAAAACCATGGTTGCAAAGGATAAGGCTATGATCCAGCTCTCCAAGGAGAAAAAACAGTTGGAGGATCAGCTATCCCTAGCCGAAGTCCAACGTCAAGAGGCAGTGGAGCAGGCTACAGACGAGGCCAAGGTGTGGGCTGCCAGGTCGGTATTTCAGGCGCGGATCAAGATGGCAAAGAAGGCCGGTGATCCTACTTTTGATAAGTCGACCTGGGATGTGGCGAAGTGGACGGCTGCCCTTGATGATCTTGGTGGTGAGGACGACGAGGAAATGGCTGAGGACACCGAAGATGGGACTAGTGGCTTCAAGGAGGCGGTTGAAGTTGGTAAAGAAGGTGGTGCTGCTGAGGGTGAAGATGCAGCTTAGGTGGGCGATGAAGGATACAAAAGACAAGGTCCGAGCCCACCTTTTTAATTTGAGTTGGTGTTTTCTTGATCAATTATCTTGGTTGTAATAAACAGTAGTAACTAGGATAAAGGATCCATGATCCTTAAGACAATTTTTGGGGGTGACAAAGGTGGAGGGATCCTCTGCTTGTGGGGATGAAGCCTTTGTTGCCCATGTTTTTAATTTTCTTGCATTTATGAACTGTTAGTAGTACTCACTTATCCCGGATGGATGGTCCATCTTTTTAATGGTGAAGTCCGGGTTAAGAATTTTGGATAAGTCCTTGCGGCTTATTTTAATTAATATAAATCTTTTGACTATTTGCCTATTGTTTATATGTAAAAGTTTGATAGATACAACTTTAAAATTGTAGATAGTTTTGAAAAATAACCTTGAGTAAAAGATCTTAGGATATAAAATCCTTATGAAAATTTCTTAGGATAAAATATTCTTACAGAACAAACTCTAAGATAAAATATCCTTAAAGGACAAACAGTAGGATAAGGTATCCTTAAAAGATGATAAAAGTTATACAATAGAATATCCTTAAAGGACAAATTTTAGGATAAAGTATCTTTAAAAACAGGTAAAAAAAATTTTTAGTAATAAAATATTTTCAAAGGAGTTACCTTCTAACTTGAAAAATCCAAAATTATTGCAACTAAGATAACACATAAATTCATTAACAGAGACCATACCGGAAGGTCTAGGTAGACCTACGTTACCATAAGTACTGAACTCTCAATAATTCTTGAAGGAATAACTTTAGGATTCTGGATCCTTAGAATTTTGATCCTCACAATGAACTTAGAAAATATGTTGCAAACAACTCATAGTGTTAGTGGGATTAAACCCATTTAGCTGGGGATAAGCCCATAAAATAAACTGGGGACAAGCCGTGCAACTGGGGACAAGCCCGTGTAACTGGGGACAAGCCCGTGAACTGGGGACAAGCCCAAAACTGGTGACAAGCCCAAAAACTAAGGACAAGCCCAAAACTGGGGACAAGCCCAAGGATAAGGATGTCAACTGGGGACTCGCCCAACCGGGATTTAGCCCAAACGTGAGATAACGTGAAAACGTTATAAACCTTAGCTAACATGAAAATGTTAGAAACCTTTGTCATGAGATAACGTGAAAACGTTATAAACCGGTGGTATGGTACGTGTTGGGTGCGGAATTTTATCCTCAGAATTGAGCCTCACTTAGGGATAACGACTTAATCTGCAATTCTGAGGATGGTGCGTTGATTAATTCAATTGTCCTATACTGTTCTTGTTTGTTTTGCAGATAAGAACACGTGGTAAATGTGATAATAAGAACGTGGACTGCAACGGATATTATCTGGACTTCGTCAAATTCGAACGTGGGCAACTAACGGATTATAGAAGAAATAGTCTAGGGTTTCCGGATTGTTCGGGATAACAGTTGTAACCTTATCTTATATAAACGAGCTGATAATATCACTAGAACACACACTCCCACGACGTAGCTTACTAGCAAACACTGTAACACATAGATTACGATCACTTATCAGCTCCACCACTTGTAATCACCATTTTTTACTATTAATAATATTGACGATGATAGATTTCACCGTCCGGGGGTTTTTTATGCCAGAGATTACCATAATCAAAGATTGTTTCTTCTTCTGCCACAGCCTCAGATTCCTCCGTGAAGCCTTCCATGCCTCCTCCTCCTCCTCCTCCTCCTGCTGCTGTTATTCCGAAGAAACCGGACAACACTCAGAAGAAAGCTGCTACTCCCGTGTTCCCAGGAGCAAGGCCATCTCCCCAGGATCCCATTATGGTGTCCAACAATGACCTTCTATCTATGTATATGCGGTTACAGGAGCAGATGGATTGCCAGAACAAGACCAACCAGATGCTCGTGAAGGAACTGGAAGATTTCAGGAAGGCCAAACAGCCGGTGGAAGAATTCACGCCATTAATCCCGAGATCTATGGATTTCACTCCTCCAGGATCCTCAGGATTGGTGCGTCCGGAGTCAACCACGGCGTACAACCCTGGATCCTCGCTCTTCCAACACTCAGGGTCTGCGGGATTGTACTCATCTGGATCCCAAGGATACTTGCATGCATCCTTTCCTGGGCCGTTTCAACATGCAGGATCCTCAGGATTGTCGCAGCAGGGAGGATCCTCAGGTCCTTATCAGCAGGCGCTATCCTCAGGATTGTCGCAGCAAGGAGGATCCTCAGGTCCTTATCAGCAGGTGTTATCCCTAGGATTATCACAGCAGGGAGGACCCTCAGGTCCTTATCAGTAGGTGGTATCCTCAAGGTTTCCGCAACAAGCAGGATTCTCAGCAGTGCCTCCATCAGGGTCCTTCAATCCTCAACAACCATTTGCTTAGACTCAACAGTTTGCAGGGTCCTCTTAGATGCACCAGGGAGACTTCATCCCGATGCAGGCTAACACTTCGGCCACTCCATTTATCACTCCGGGAAATACTATGTTTGGGAATGCCAGCTATAACACCCAAACCATTCCTCAGAATATCAATCAGGGTAACACTTTCAATACAATTCCTTTCAATGCTAATCAAGGATTTTTGCAGGATGCATGCATAAGTTCAAGTTTAGCCCGAGAATTACAGAAGCTTAAGGACATGATATCAAATGTTCCTAGTGTTACCCGTCCTATAGCTGAAGTTCCCACTGATAGTCACAGAATATCCCGATTTGTGCCATCAATTGGTGACGTACAGATCCCAAAACGGTTTCAAACCCCAAATATGAAACTGTACGATGGTTCAACGGATCTCGAGGAACACGTTGCACAATATAGAGAGCGTATGGAGATCAACCCAATTCCTATGGAAATCAAGGAAGCATGTCTTTGCAAGGGATATGGATCTACATTGACCGGAGCAGCCATAAAATGGCTAGTGAGTATTCCTCCTAATACTATCACTTCTTTTTCTCATTTAATTAACTTGTTCAATAACCAGTTTTCTTGCAGTAGAACATTTGAGAAAATGACTGGTGATATTTACAGGGTTACCCAAAATCCTGGGGAATCCTTGAGAGATTTTATTACCAGGTTTAGCAAGGAATCGTTGGAAATTCCAAATCTAAACCCGGCTTCAGCAGTAGAAGCTCTTAAGCTGGGGTTATAAAAGGGATCCCCTTTCTATGATGACTTGTTATGACTCCATGCAGGTCATTAGATAAAGCAAGAAGCAGAGCTCTAAGGTTTATCAGGCTAGAAGATGATAAGAAAAACTATAAGATCGGTATCCCGAAGTACGATCAGACGAACAGGAAGGCAGAATCCCCATGAAAATCATATCGGTCAAAGCCTTACTACAAGCTTGATAACCCCAGGATCAATGCAGTAGATGATGAGGATAATGAAGAATATCCTAAAGTTTCTGAATATTGTTTTTCTGTTGTTATTGGTGGATTAATGTGTGCCATGCAGGATTTAGGTGAAAAAGCCAGGTGGCCAAAGAAGGTGGAAAAACAAGGAGTCTACAAAGACAAATCAAAGTGGTGTGCCTTCCACGAAGACTTTGGGCGCTTGACTGATGATTGCATTGCTCTCAGAAGGGAGATTAGTTATCTTCTCAGTAAAGGCCACCTGAAGGAGCTACTTGGCCGGAAGAAGGGAAAGGAACAAAATCCTGAGAATATTCCTGAAAAGCCAACTCCTCCACCAACGGATGCAAAAACAATCATGTTCATATCCGGAGGATCCGATATCCGTGGAACCTCTTATTCTGCTGGAAAAAGAAATGCTGATCAGAGGAAGTTAGAAGTGGCTGACAAACCAACAAAGACATCCATTCTCACTCAAACAAAGACCATGACCTTCGATGAAAGTGATAGAGACAACATTCAGGATCCTCACCATGATAGTTTGGTAATAACATTATATGTGGCTAACCATTATGTGTGCAGGATCCTCGTATGTGGTGGAAGCTCTATCAACATTATTCATTTAGATGTGCTGAGAAAGATGAATAATCCTGAGGATGAGATCGTTCCCAGTTCCTCAGTATTGGTTGGATTAAGCGGAGAGACTAAGAGCACTATTGGGGAAATAAAACTCCCAGTATACGTGGAAGGGGTAAATAAAATACAAAAATTTTGTATTATTGACTGTTTGTCTTGTTGCAATATCATATTATGCAGGCCCTGGATACACGACATGAAAGAAGTCCCATCCACCTATCACCAATGTGTGAAACTCCCAAGTCCATGGGGAGTTATCAAAATCATCAGCGATCAACAAGATGCAAAGAATAGCTACACATCCTCTACGAATTGTACTGCCAAACCCCAGCAGGCGTAGCAATTACAGAAACCAGCACGAGGTGTAATGGAGGCCAGGGAACAAGAAATCAAAGAAGTACTTCCTTATCCCGAGGGTCCTGAAGTCAAAGTGCTGATGGGAAACGGCATTCCTGAGGATATTGAGTCAAAATTGCTCGATTTTCTCAAGTCAAGATTGTCAACATTCGCATGGAAGCATGAAGATATGACAGGTATTTATAAAGATATTATAAAACATAAACATGGAATTGATAATTCTTTCAGGCCAATCCATCAAAAGAGAAGAAAGTTTGCACCTGAGAAAAACATAATTATCCAAGAAGAAGTTGAAAGACTTTTGAAGGCAAATATGATCAGGGAAGTTCAATATTCCCGATGGTTAGCAAATGTAGTAGTTGTACAGAAAAAGAATGGAAAATAGAGAGTTTGTGTGGATTTCACAAACTTGAATAAGGCTTGTCCTAAAGATCCATTCCCTCTACCACACATCAATTCGATGGTAGATGCTACAGCCAGCCACGAGATGCTGACGTTTATGGACGCATCCTCAGGATTTCAGCAAATCCAAATGGAACCCTCAGATCAAGACGACACAGCCTTCATGACTTCCACAGGTATTTATTGTTATATTGCTATGCCCTTTGGACTTAGAAATGCAGGTGCAACCTATCAGATGTTAGTCAACATGATGTTCAAAGAGCAACTGGGGGACACGATGGAAGTCTATATTGATGATATGGTGGTGAAGTCCAAGAAAGCTGAGGATCACCTTCAGGATTTCAAGATTGCATTTGATATCCTCGACAAATATAACATGAAGTTGAACCCTACAAAGTGCTATTTCGGAGTGAAGGCCGAAAAATTCTTGGGATATATGGTCACAAAAAGGGGGATAGAGGCGAATCCAGAGCAGATACAAGCTATCCTGAACCTGAAATCCCCAGCATCAGTCAAAGATGTTCAAAGACTGACTGGCAGGATAACATCACTAAACAGATTCATATCCAAATCTTCAAGAAAGTGCAAGGAATTTTATGATATCCTGAGGAAAAACAAAAGGTTCGAATGGACCAGTAAGCATGAGGAGGCTTTAATGTCCTTAAAATCTTATCTCTCCTCTGCTCCTCTACTGGTAAAACCCGAAGAAGGTGAACCTCTATCTCTATATCTAGTTGTATCAAATAATGATGTGTGTGCAGTTTATGCTAAGGACCTTGAAGGTCAACATCATCCCATCTATTATGTAAGTAAGAGTTTATTAGATGCTGAAATCAGGTATTCTTATCTTGAGAAATTAATTTTAGCACTTATTATGGCATCTACTAAACTTAGACATTATTTTGTAACTCATTCTATTCTTGTTAAAACTAATTACCCTATTAAGTCTGTTTTGAGAAAACCAGAAATGTCAAGTAGGATGGAAAATGGGCTGTAAAGTTGATTTCATATGATATAGCATATGAACCCAGGACTGCCATCAAATCCCAAGCATTAGCAGACTTTTTGGCTGATTTCACCAGTGAACTTAAAGAAGAAGCAGACTTAGAAGTCCAACAACTTGAAGAACCAAATATAAGTGGACTATATACACTGATGGTGCTTCAAATGTTAGAGGAACGGGTCTCGGAATCCTGCTGAAATCGCCACAGGGGGACATTATACCTAACTCCATATCTTGCAGATTCCAAGACACAAACAATGAGGCAGGATAGGAAGCTTTGAAAGTAGGATTACAGCTAGCAATCGACATGAAAATCAGGTTTATTTAAGTACATGTTGATTCATTATTATTAACTAATTATTTTAATGGTTCATACACTGTTAGAGGAGAAAACTAATGAAATATTTAGAGCTAGTCAAGAAACTAGCAAAATGTTTCGAAATGTTTGATATTTCACAGGTACCTAGAGAAGAGAATGTTGAAGCAGATGCCCTATCATACTTAGCTTCATCCTTCAGAATACCGGAAGGTGTCAAGATCCCCATCATACACATCCTGAGCCCAACAATAGAAGAGCAAGGTGTCAATGAAATATCAGAAGATGATGAAGATATGGAAGCCAAGGATCCTGAAGATAATGAAAATTCTTGGATTATTCCAATCAGGAAATGTATTCAGGATGGAGTTATCCCCAAGGATGAAAACCCAAGAGCTTTTCGCACAAAGGTAATCCATATACTATAATGATGATATATTATACAGAAAATCTCTTGCAGGATCATATCTTAGGTGCTTGGAGAAGGCAGAAGCTCAAGAAGTTCTTCAGGATATCCATGAAGGAGACTGTGGGAATCACACTGGGGGCAGAGCACTATTCTCTAAAATCCTGAGAACACGATACTTCTGGCCAACAATGAAGAGGGATGCTATGAATTATTCTTATAAGTGTGATGCATGCCAAAGACACAGCAACATTCTGCACCATCCGACTGAACCATTGTATCCTATTATATCCCCTTGGCCTTTCATGAAGTGGGGTATGGATATCGTGGGAAAGCTACCAAGAGCTCCGGGAGGAAAAGTCTTTATGCTAGCAATGACAGACTATTTATCGAAGGGGATCGAGGCTGAATCTTTTGTTATAGTCAGAGAGAAAGAAGTTATCTCATTCATCAAGCGCAATATCCTGGCAAGATTTGGAATCCCAGCAGAGATAGTGTGTGATAACGGCTTGCAGTTCATCGGCAAGAGAACAACTAACTTCTATGCCAGTTGGGGAATCAAGATGATCACCTCAACACCTGTCCATCCTCAGGCTAATGGACAAGCCGAGTCAAGAAACAAAATCATTATCAATAACCTGAAGAAAAAGTTGGGGTCTAAGAAAGGAAAGTGGGCCGAGGAACTGCAATTTTTTCTTTGGGCAGACAGGACCACTTCAAAGAATGCTACTGGTCAGACTCCTTTCTCATTAGTGTTTGGGGCTGAAGCAGTTATCCCGACAGAGATGGTTATCCCTACAGCTAGAGTCAGTCATCAAAATCCCGAAGATAACACTCAAAGTCTACTTAAAGATTTAGTTGCAGTAGAAGAACTCAGGGATTTAGCAAAGATCAGAATGGCCTCTTCTCAGCAGAAGATAGCGAAGTCCTATAACAAAAATATCAGGGTTCGTAGATTTCAAGAAGGGGATTTGGTTCTCCAAAAATCCTTTGAGAATACTATAAATCTTGCAGATGGAAAACTTGCACCAAAGTGGGAAGGTCCTTACTTGATAGATTCAGAAGCAGGAAAGGGGGCATACAAATTGTCCACTTTGGATGGTGACTTACTAGCAAGGGCTTGGAATGCTATCCACCTCAGAAAATATTTTATGTAAGATTTCTATCCCGAGGTTAATTTAACAGTAATGTTAAACAACTAAGGTATGTATTCTAGTTTATCTTTTATTTTTTCAATATTATTATTCTTCTATCTTGTTACTGAATTAAGCATCGGAGGGTTGTTAGCAAGGCTAACACCCACCCCTCACCTAGAGTTGACTGTTTCGTAGCTTGAAGATATGTTATATCCACACATGGAATGGAGTAATTTTAGGCCTTGTCGCCAGTTTAATCCTAAGGTTTAAGGGGTTTTCACCTATTCTTAAGGGCCTTGTCGCTAGTTGGCCTTTGTCGCCAGTTAAAGGTATTATTCAATACTTTCTAAGGTTTAAGGGGTTTTCACCTCTTCTTACGATCGCCTGTAGCGCACGTTTATTCGGCCGTAGTTTGAGAGACGGGGCCAACACATGAAATATAGTGACTTGTTACCTTGTTATCCTCAGCTATTGGTTTGAATCTCAAGTTTATGGTAGACGTACCATTTCCCAAGGTTTAAGGTGTTTTCACCTCTTCTCAAGGGCCATGTCGCCGGTTTAATCCTATGGTTTAAGGGGTTTTCGCCTCTTCTCAAGGGCCATGTCGTCAGTTTAATCCTAAGGTTTAAGGGGTTTTCACCTCTTCTAAGGGCCTTGTCGCCAGTTTAGGCCTTGTCGCCAGTATATTTGGGCCTTGTCGCCAGATTTCTGAAACTATTCTCAGGATAATATTGCAGGATATCCTTATGATTAGAAGAACAACCTGAGAGGTAATCTTGTTAACAAGGACGAAGTGGTCTATACCTTATCAAAGTTGATTACTAAATAATTCTGGTATGACTTCCTATTTTGCAATTTTCTTTATTTCCTTCTATTTAATGAATTTTATGACTTTATATTGGTTCATTAACTTAAACCTAAATTTTGTTTCTTATCTCACTTAGATTTCTAAGTTCTAAATGAAATAAACTTTATTGTGAAAATTCGATAACATGAGCGAAGATAAAACACCAACATAAGTCATAAAAGGTTATTCTACTAATATTACAAGTGCAGGAAAAGGATGATTCAAGTTTCACTCAAAAAAGAGCCCATCCACCTGAACCATCATATTGTCTTAAAGCAGGAAATAAAAGGTTTGGGCTTCGTCCTGAACCAGGATCCCTCCACCCAAACCGTTATCCTAAGCATACTACATTATCCTTACATAACCAGAATAAAAATTGTCCAAACAACCATCAAAAACACATAAAAACCACTTGAAAACCAGGCCTAAACCTTATCACCTTCAACCTGGTCGCCCTCCTTCTTCTCTGACTCCGTCACCTCACCAGCCTTGTTTTCCTTCACTTGCTCGCTAACACCAGCTTCCTTGACCACCTCAGAAGTGCCCGCCACATAATCTTCCTCAATCTTCTCACCCCTCTGCATCTTTAGCTTCTTCCTCCAAGCCACATATTTCCAGGAATCCATCGTGTAGCCTTTCGCTTGAACTTCCTCTGACATCTGGAGCATCGACTCCAGGATACTGGTGGCTATACACTTCTTGGCTTCTTCGAGGAACTCAGTCTTCTCCAACTCAAATGAAGCTCTGAGATCCAAAATCTCTTTATCCTTCTTTTTGAGCAACTTATCCTTGATGTCAGCAGCATGCAGAAGATCGACAACCTTAGCCTCAACATCTTTTTGGGCCAACTCATCATCCTGGGATCTCTGACGGCAACCTTCAGTTTTCTGTTATCCCCAAATTAACATAAGTTTTCTGCAGTTTACTATTTTTAGGATAAGCAAAAATACTTACTGTCCCAAGAAAGTTGGCAAGAGCTTGCAGCTTCTCCACAGCGTCAGTAGTGCTCATATCCACAAAGGGCTCGGTCTCGGCTGAAGTAGTGGCTTTCCTCTTCTTCTGTGCCGCGCTTTTCTGACGGGTCCTCGGAACCCTCACTATCGGAGAAGTGGTCTTGGAGTGTTCTTGCTTTACCACGGTCCTATCCTCAATGAGATCGTCCAGATCAACCAAGCTGAAAGAAGATTTTGGCTTCGACATCCCTATACAACAATTTATCAAGTTATTCCTAAGAAAGTAAAATCCTAAGGATTCCATGAAAAACCCAAAGTACTTACCAGAAGACATGCTCTCAACAGACTTTGTAGCAGTTACACTTGTTTCTCCCGTTTCTTCTTCTAACCAGAACTCCCTATCCTCTGGTGGAATCTTAAACAACGCCTTAAGCCTTCTATTTGTATCCTTCATATACTTTACCAAATCCTCAAACACGACTGCCAAAAAAGAAATCATATTAAGACAAAACATTTGCAAAAGAAATTCTATCCTAAAGATTTCCTACCCTTGTGAACCCATTTGATAGGCAAGTTCATTCCGTCGGGAATAGAGTCACGACGGACAAAAAAGAATTTCTTCTTCCAATCAGGGTCGCTAATGGACCATTTGGAGCCATGTAAAGACGGCTGGATTTGGATTGAAGGCAGTAGCGGAAAGATCCGTGTGTACAGAGGTTATAGGTGGCAGCTATCTCAGGTATACCAATCGATAACCCATGAGTTTTGTTCAGTCTATCTACGGTGGCCAAGACTCTCCACACCATCGGCATGACTTGTGAGTACGAGAACCCGGTGAAAAACTCCTTGATAAGCGGGGAAAAGGGGTATGAAAGGCCGATTGAAAAAGTGTAATAGAAAAAGCACACCCAGGTTTTGGAAGAGAAGTCAGCCTTGACTTTAGAATCGTAGGGTCTGAGAATGGCTTCGGCAGGTAACATGCCTGAATCTTTTAGAAATCTAAAGTCAAGATCTCTAAAAAGACACTGGTCTTCATTGGTGGCCAAAATAAGAGCTTGGTCGACAAAATCGTCCGAGGTTGTGAAAGAGAAAGGATTGGACGCTCGAGGGGTTCTCTTCCTTATTATCGATTGAATCGAAGAAAAATTTCAAGAAATTAAGAAGAAAAGAGATAAGAGCTAACATGATTATGAACCGATGGAAGAGTGTTATGATTTGGAAAAGTGGGAATGGTTTAATTATAACCTAAAGAAATGGTTATAGAGTCTCCTTGATCCACGTGCACGTCCTTTCAAACCGCAGAGATATTATTGATTTTAAAATTCAAAATTTTTACAGCTGTCACGCGGTAAAAATTGAGGGCAATTGTTGGGTGCGGATTTTTATCCTTGGAATTGAGCCTCACTTACGGATAACGACTTAATCTGCTATTCTAAGGAAGGTACGTTGACTAATTCAATTGTCCTATATTGTTCTTGTTTGTTTTGCAGATAAGAACATGTGGTAAATGTGATAATAAGAACGTGTACTGCATCGGATATTATCTGGACTTCGTCAAATTCAAACGTGGGCAACTAACGGATTATAGAAGAAATAGTCTAGGATTTCCGGATTGTTTGGGATAACAGTTGTAACCTTATCTTATATAAACGAGCAGATAATATCACTAGAACACACACTCTCACAACTTAGCTTACTAGCAAACACTGTAACACATAGCTTACGATTACTTATCAGCTCCACCACTTGTAATCACCATTTTTTACTATTAATAATATTGACGGTGATAGTTTTCACCGTCCGGGGGTTTTTGTGCCGGAGATTACCATAATCATATACGAATCCGACCAAAAATTACGTTCTTAATCTTTGACCGAAGAAATTCGACCAAAGATTACGTTGTTAATTCTTGACCGACGTAAGATTATTGTGATCAAGGGTTTTTTCCCTCGTAATCATATCATTGTATTCGATCTTATTATCAACAAGCACTTCACCTCACGCACTAATTTGATCAAAAGTTGCTTCGCCAATTTTTGACCGAAAGTGTACGTCTACCATAAATCGTAGGATCCTCATATAGCCGAAAACAACGAAATTGTCAGCCACTAAGCGTGTACTGGTCCCGCTCCAGGACTATACGTTGGATAGCGTGCGCTCCAGGAGAGAGTGTAGAAATTCTATTTATATGAAAGGTGAAAACCTTTAAACCTTAGAGGATATGACCATCGGGGATCATATCCAAACGTGGGCTAGGCCAAGGGAAATATTATAATACATTGAATGTAAAGGAGAGGTGGCCAACCTCTTGATTATTACTCATCTCAATAATACCTTGCATTGATATTTAAAACTTGGAAAAGATAAAATGTTAAGAATATATTATCCTTAAATTAAGAATAATAAAATGAAAAGGATAAGTGATCGGATATATATTACCAATTTTGGGGATCCTTGATCCTTTAAGGATAATATATTCTCTCAGAATAGTGGATCCTTATTAGAAAAAATAATTCTTAAGGTGGATAGCATTCCATGCTCTTGGTAATCTATTGCCTTCCATTGTGAGCAAATGATATGTCCCATTTCCTGCTTCCGACTCGATCTGATAAGGTCCTTCCCATTTGGGTGCTAGTTTTCTATCAGCCGGATTGGTAGTATTTTGGAAGGCTTTCCTCAAGACTAGATCTCCTTCTTTAAATCTTCTGATTCTTATATTCTTGTTGTATGCCCCAGCTACCCTTTGTTGATAAGCTTCCATTCTGATCTTGGCCTGGTCTCTGAGTTCTTCAACAGTATCCATGTCTTCAAGAAGGATTTCTTCATTGGCTTCAGGATCACGGATGCTCGTTCTTGCTGTAGGAACCAACATCTCTGTTGGGATTACCACTTCTGATCCAAATACCAATGAAAACGGTGTCTAGCCCGTTGCATTCTTGGGTGTTGTCCTGTCGGCCCAAAGAACATATGGTAGTTCCTCGTCCCACTTTCCCTTCTTGGATCCTAGCTTCTTCTTTAAATTGTTGATGAAGATTTTGTTGCTAGACTCCGCTTGACCACTAGCTTGAGCATGCACTGGTGTTGAGGTAATCATCTTTATGCCCCAGTTGTCACAAAGTTTAGTTGTTCTTTTCCAATAAATTGGGAACCATTATCACAAATAATCTCAGAGGGAATGCCAAATCTAGTTATAATATTTCGTTTAATAAAGGATATAACTTCCCTTTCTCAGACTTGTACGAATGCCTCTGCTTCGATCCATTTAGAGAAGTAGTCTGTCATGGCAAGCATAAAGACCTTTCCACCTGGTGCCTTTGGTAGTTTACCAACAATGTCCATTCCCTACTTCATGAAAGGCCAAGAAGAGGATATATGATACAATGGTTTTGCTGGTTGATGAAGGATATTTGCATGCCTTTGACATGCATCACACTTCTTCGAAAACTCTATTGCATCCTTCTTCATTGTTGGCCAGAAGTAACCCGTTCTAAGTATCCTGGAGAATAACGCCCTTCCTCCTGTGTGGTTGCCTCAATCTCCTTTGTGAAAGTCTTTAAGTACTTCTTGGATTTCAGGATCCTCGATGCACCTCAAGTATGGACCTACAAGAGATTTTCTGTATAGCATATCATCTAATAAAATATATTGTGATAACATGAGTTTGAAGGATTTCAGATTCTCTGTAGCTGGGATTTCTCTAGTTTGAATGTACTTTTTGATTGGGAGGGTCCAGGATCCTTTACTGGCTGAGGATAATGGATCCCAAAGTACAATCTGCTTATCATGTGTTATTTCCCCAACTTCTTGCTCTCCTATTGCTGGCGAGAGTATGCGGATAATTGGTAACTTCGTATCTTCTGGAATTTTCAAGGATGAGGCTAAATTTGCTAAGGCGTCTTCCCCAACATTTTCCTCTCTTGGTACCTGTACTATACTAAATACTTCGAAGGATTTTGTTAATTCCTTCACAATTTCTAAATATTTGATCATATTTTCACCTTTTACGGTATATGAACCGTTAAAGTGGTTAGTAATGAGTAAAGAATCCATATAAACTTGAAGATACCTGATCCTCATACTTTTGGCTAAAAGTAAACCTGCTATTAGTGCTTCGTATTCAGCCTCATTGTTGGTAGCTTGGAATGAACATGCAATGGACTGGGGTATTATGTCCTCCTGTGGCGATTTCAGTAGTATGCCCAATCCCGTTCCTCTTATGTTGGATGCTCCATCTGTGAAGAGGATCCAAGAATCCTTGGTTACATCTAGTTGCTGAACCTCTAGGTCGGCTTCTTTCTGCATGTCACTGCTGATATCAGCCATAAAGTCTGCGAGTGCCTGCGATTTGATAGCTGTTCTAGGCTCATACTGAATATCATATGCACTCAGCTTCACTGCCCACTTAGCCATTCTACCTGACAATTCTGGCTTTCTAAGAACATTCTTAACAGGATAATTAGTTTTCAAAATAATAGTATGGGTCTCAAAATAATGTCTTAATTTAGTAGAAGCCATAATTAAAGCAAGAATTAATTTTTCAAGGTGAGAGTACCTGGCTTCTGCATCTAACAGACTCTTACTTACATAATATACAGGGTGTTGTTCACTTTCATGATCCTTGACGAGAACAACACTCACTGCATTTCCCGAGACAACTAAATACAGATATAAGGATTCTCCATCCACAGGCTTCATTAGAGCTGCAGCCGAGGATAAGTAATCCTTCAAGGCCTTAAGCGCAGCCTCATGCTTTTCCGTCCACTCAAACTTATTATTCTTCCTAAGGATATCATAGAAGTCCTTTCACTTTTCGGAGGATCTTGAGATGAACCTGTTGAGAGCGGCTATTATTCCTGTGAGCCTTTGGACATCTTTTGCGTTTGCAGGAGACTTTAAATTGAGGATGGCTTCAATCTTCTCGGGGCTTGCTTCAATTCCTCTTTTAGTCACCATATATCCCAGAAATTTTCCAGCCTTAACACCAAAGTGGCATTTTGCCGGATTCAATTTCATGTTATATTGGTCGAGGCTATTGAATGCTTCTTCAAGATCTCTGAGGTGATCCTCAGCTTTATTTGACTTCACCACCATATCATCTATGTAGACCTCCGTAGTCTTACCTAACTGATTCTTGAACATCAAGTTGACTAGTCTTTGGTATGTTGCCCCTGCATTTCTTAGTCCAAACGGCATAGCAGTATAACAGTATATGCCGGTAGGAGTCATGAATATTGTGTCCTCTTGATCAGATGGTTCCATCTGAATTTGTTGGATTCCAGAGGAAGCATCCATAAAGGTAAGCATTTCATGTCCTGCCGTTGCATCCACCATGGAGTCTATATGTGGTAACGGGAAAGGATCCTTGGGACATGCCTTGTTTAGATATGTAAAATCAATGCATACCCTCCACTTTCCATTCTTTTTTGAAACTACAACCACATTAGCCAACCATCGAGGATACTGAACCTCTCTGATCATACTGGCCTTAAGAAGTTTCTCGACCTCTTCTTGTATGATCTTGTTCCTCTCAGGAGAGAAATTTCTTCGCTTCTGATGGACGGGTTTAACAGATAAATCAAGGCCTAGTTTGTGAGTGATTACCTCTTTTGAAATACCTGTCATGTCTGAGTGCTTGAAGGCGAAGGTATATTTTCATTGTCCTAAGAAGGATACTAAATCCTCCTCGATTTTGCTGGGGATACTGGACCCTAGGAACACCTTTACCTCTGGATCCTTAGGGTCCAATGATACTTCTTTAAGGTCTTTCTCCCGAGCTTCCAGAACGTCCCTAGGATGCTGCTGTAGTTGCTATGCTATAGTTTGTTTGGTTGTTGGCTTCATTGATGAAGAATAATAGTTCTTGGCCTCCGCTTGATCACCAACTATCTTCACAACTCCCCAAGGGGTAGGCAATTTGATGCATTGGTGATACGTTGAGGCTACTGCCTTCATTCCTTGCAACTAGGGCCTACCTAAAATAACATTGCAACAAGAAAGGTTATCAATAACACAAAATTTCGAGTATGAATTTAACCCTTCGAAATAAATTAGGAGGTTGATGTCCCCCAATATTTTCTTGGTTTCACCACTGAAACCGACTAGCACTGATGTTCTAGGAATAATCTCTGAGTCCGGTATGTTCATCTTCTTTAGGACATCATGCTGGATAATGTTGACCGAGCTCCCTCCGTCTACTAGGATCCTGCGTACATAATGGTTAGCGATAAATAAAGTAATGATCAAACCGTCATGATGAGGATCCTGGATGTTTAGTTTGTCTTCCTCGTCGAAGAAGATCCTTTTGTCTGTTATTAAGGTAGTGGATACTATCGGTTGGTCTCCGTTATCCATCTTGACTTCTTTGGCAAGTCTTCTTGCTGCAGAGAAAGAAGTTCCACATATGTCTGAACCTTCAGAAATGAAATTCACCATTCGGACATCCAGCTCATCTTTCTAAGGATCCTGGATCCTTGAGTCGAAGAATATTATCCGATCAGTCACTCGAGTAGTGGGGATAAGCGGTCTTCTTTCAACGTCCAACTCGAATTCTTTTGTGGGCTTTTCTTCTATAGTACACGAATCTTGAAACATTTTTATTCTCTGGAGACAAAGTTGATCACATGAGCGTCTTGTGGTGGTGGCGTGGCTTTTTGTGGAAGATCTTCAGGATCCTGGATCCTTGATTTTTTCCTTCCCAAGAGTTCTTTAAAGTGACCCTTGCTCAGGAGGTATCCAATTTCCCTCCTCAAGCCAATGCACTCATCTGTCATGTGGCCAAAATCTTCGTGAAAGGCACACCACTTAAACTTGTCTTTGAAGGTAGTCGTCTTCTCGTTCTTTCGGGGCCACCTTGCTTTCTCCCCTAGATCCTTCATGGCACAAATCAAGCCATGGGTGTCTACGGAGAAACAATACTCGGAGATGCAGGGATAGTCTTCATCATCATCATCATCATCTCCTTCTTCAACTGCTCGTACATTTTGGTTGTTGAACTTGTTATATGGGTTTCTGTTGTTAATCCTGTAGGAGGATCCTTTATTCTTGTTAGGGAATTCTTGTTTTGTTTGATTCCCTAGACGATCTAGGATCCTCTTGTCATCTTCCAGCCGTATAAATCTTAGTGCTCTGTTCCTTACTTCATCTAGAGACCTGCAAGGAGTCATCTCAAGATCATCGTAAAAGGGGGACTCCCTCTGAAGTCCCATCTTGAAGGACTGAACAGCAGTAGCCATGTCAAGATTAGGAATTTCCAGAGCTTCCCTACCGAACCTCGTAAAAAAATCCCAAAGGGATTCATCACTTGGTTGGATAACTCGATAAAGATCACTAGTTAACTTCTCAAATTTCCTGCTACTGGAAAATTGACTGTTGAATAAGTTAACTAAGTGCGCAAAAGAAGTAATTGAAAAGGAAGGAAGACTTAGTAGCCATTTCAATTTGGATCCTTTCAGTGTGGATCCGAATCCTTTTCACAAGCAAGCTTCCTTGAGTCTCTCCGGGATAGGGTTGATCACCATCCTCTCTCTGTGTTATTCTACATGTTCTTCAGGATCAGTGGTTCCATCGTAAGTCTTCATGTTGGGGGTTTGGAACCGCTTCGGGATTTCATCATCACAGATAGGTGGAGCAAATCTGGATAACTTGTGGCTTCCCTCAGGTATCTCGGGGATTGGTCGTATCACCCCGGGAACACTGGATATCATATCCTTGAGCTTCTGTAGCTCTTTGGCCATAGCCTGGTTGATACTTGTATCCTGCATGGAACCATGGTTAGTATCTAAGGATATAGGATCAAACAAGTTACCTCTTTGCTGGGTGAAGCTCGACATCCCGGATGAGTAGTTGGGATAAGAAGAATCCGCGATAGGAGTTGGTCCTCCAGAGGACTTCGGAGGGTCTTTGATGTTGGACTCCTGAGGATCCTTGATTCAGGAAGAAGGATCCTTGAGGCCGGGTACTGTAGGATCCTTGAGGATACTCCCCAGTGGATCCTGGTGGAGGGATGGCTAATCCTTATCGATAATATGAGGATCCTTGAGTTTTGCTGACCCATGGATCCTTGTTGGAAGTTAGATGACCTCGGCTGATCTAACGAGAATCCTTGAGCCTCTTGACCCATGGACCTTTGTTGAAGGATCGATGATCCTGGCTAAAATAGTTAGGATCTCTGAGCCTGTTAACCCATGGACCCCTGTTAAAGGATAGATGATCCTGACTGAAATAACGAGGATCCGTGAGCCTGTAGACCCATGGACCCCTGTGGAAGGATTGATGATCCTTGTGAAAACTTAGCCATGGATTCTGGACTAGTAAATCTAGCATCCTGGCCAGGGGGGTGAGATCCTCTGCTGGCCTCTTGTTCTTCTTGAGATCTTCTATCTCGCGAAGGATCCTCTGGTTGGTCTTGTTCTGCTGCTCCATGTATGCTTTAACCTGCAAAAACATAGATGAAACATCGCTATTAGTATTAACCACCGGCGTAGCAGCAGCGGTTTTTGAGCTCTGAAGATTGGTAGTTGCGTCTTGCTTCCAGCAGCAGCAGTGTGTTGTGCTCCCGTGATTGGCGGAGGCATCGGTGGCAAAGTTCTTGATGAGAGAGGAACTGTTGAAGGCATGGTTGACGAAGCAGAGGTTGATTGAGAGGCCATTGATAGTGATATGGGTATGAAAAAGTTGAGAATGATAGGGATAATATGGATTATAGCACCAATTTCCCCACAGTGTGCGCCAAATTGTTTTGGATAAAAATCTGCTAAGAATAATGTATCCAAATTTGTAAAGTTAGGTATAGTGCTAATGAACGTATAGCTGAAATCTTGATGAACACAAGGATTTGATCACGAGGGAAAAAACCCTTAATTACGATAATCTTTACTTTGGTCAAAAACTAACGACGTAATCTTTGGTCGAATCGCTTCGGTCAAGGATTAACAAGGTAATCTTTGGTCGGATGGTACGTGATTATAGTAGTCTCCGACACAAAACCCCCCCGGACGGTGAAAACTATCACCGTCAAGTTTATTAACGGTCAAAGGTGATTACAATTGATGCGGAGTTGATGATCAACTAATGCTATGTGAGTACAAAATATTTTAACCACTAGAGTACGTGAGATTGTGTGTGTTCTTCTATCGATCTCAATTCCGTATATATAGAAAAAATGAATACAACAAACTAACAATTATTCCTATAATCTCGCCAGTCTTCCACCTTCTTCCAACGTGCTAATTGACCACGTGCCACAGAAATCCGATGGCGAGATAAGCGGGAGAATAAGTCCAAGAGCCGTTGTTGATATTTAAACGTCCTTCTTCACATGAAATTGTCCATTAATAGCTATGTTGAATGAGGATCCTAGATCCTTACTTCAGCTAGATGAGACTCCATGAGGATAATTGATGTAAGTACGTCTTAGAATTGTTATACCTGTCTAACACATCACCATACTAAATGCAATCATTAGTAACCAAATAACACCGAGGATCATTGATCCTTTATAATCTGTTACATATCTCAAGGATAATCTAACCATAATATAGTTAAGGATTAAGGATCCTTAACATAAAATTCATGCCCTAACAGTTTGATATAGCATGCTTTAGCTTAATAGGTTGTAACACGTTGGTAAGTTTCTCCAGGTGAGTAAACGGGTCCCTCGGTTGATTGGGATTTATACAAATTACTTTTCCTTAGGCAAGAAACATACTACTAGTGATATCCCCCTTACAATTACTACATGCCCGTCAAAATATATCTTTTGTTGACATTACTTCACTATGAAGTAATGTTTATGAAAACTCGTTTATGAATGTGAATGTTTGTAAAATACGATCAAGGTTAAAAGGCCATAGCCTCGATTGATAGTCTAAGCTACAATTCAAATACCATAAACATAACTCCTACCTTAGATTGGATACTTAGATTGGTAATAAGAAAAAGGCAGGATCTTGATCTACTCGATTATACGATTGCTAGCTTGATTATAACTTCGTTCATTTCCCGAACTACGAGAAAATGGCACGTCAACTTGGTATGGCAATGGGGCACGCCTTTCGAGGTTAAGTGTGTGTAAATGGAGGTGTGTTTGGAATGAAATGGTTCAATACCGTCACCCCCTTTTATAGGCTGATTCTGGACCCCATCGCGGTACGCGATGGGTTCCTTTACCCCGTGGCATACCGCGGCGCCGCAATTTTACGCCGCCTTACCAACATGTGACACATGGCCTGTCATATCGTGCCACGTGTTGACACGTGGTTGGATACCTTTCATTTCATCGGGTAACTCTAATCGGTAAGCAACTGGTCCGATTCTATCAAGTATCTTAAATGGTCCCACAAAACTTGGACTCAGTTTCCCTTTCTTCCCGAAGCTTACTACACCCTTCCAAGGAGACACTTTCAATAAAACTCTATCGCCTTCTTTAAACTCTAATGGCTTGCGACGAACGTCCGCATAGCTCTTTTGTCTATCCTTTGCTGCCTTTAATCGTTCTCGGATTTGTATAACTTGATCAGTGGTTCGTTGAACAATTTCAGGTCCTGACAACTGACTATCACCTGTTTCAGACCAACATACAGGTGTTCTACACTTACGCCTATACAATGCTTCAAATGGTGCTGCTTGGATACTCGTATGATAACTGATGTTGTACGAGAATTCCATAAGCGCTAGACGAGTGTCCCAACTTCCTCCTAAGTCGATAACACAGGCACGAAGCATGTCCTCTAAGGTTTAAATTGTACGTTCACTTTGGCCATCAGTTTGGGGATGGTAAGAAGTACTAAGTTTTGATCGAGTCCCCATAGCCTTTTGAAAACTTGAAAAAAATTCGAAGTAAAACGGCTATCTCTATCGGATATGATGGATAGAGGCACACCATGTAAAGATACTATGTTTTCGACGTATAAGTGTGCTAACTTATCCATACTAAACGTTTCTTGAATTGGAATAAAGTGGGCAGACTTGGTAAGTCTATCGACAATAACCCAGATCGCATCATTTTGTCGAGAAGTTTTTGGTATCTTCATGATGAAATCCATAGTTATCATATCCCATTTCCATATTGGGATTTCCGGTTGTTGTAGTAATCCTAACGGTTTTTGGTGCTCGACTTTCACTTTGGAACACGTTAGGCATTTAGCTACATACAAGGCAATATCCTTCTTCATACCGATCCACCAGTAATAATCTTTAAGATTGTGATACATCTTGTCACTTCCAGGATGCATCATATACTTTGACTTGTGTGCTTCTTCTAAAATCTTATATCTTAGACTTCCGACCATTGGTACCCAAATCCTAGTACCGAGTCTAAGTATTTCATCACTTCCTTTGACTAGTTGATCGATTGTACCATTCTCTTTTTCGGCTTTAATATTTCCTTCTTCTAGTGCCAACTTCTGAGCTTCTTTGATCTGACTAGCTAAATCAACTTTAAGTTCCAATCTGAGAGCTCGAACTCTCTTTGGTTTCTCATGTTCTTTTCTACTTTAAGGCGTCAGCCACAACATCCTCCTTTCCTTCATGATATATGTTCTCACAGTCATAATCATTAAGTGTTTCCATCCAACGCGTTTGCCTCATATTCAATTCCTTTTGATCGAATATATGCTTCAGACTTTTGTGATCAGTATATACAATGAACTTAACACCATATAAGTAATGTCGCCATAATTTCAACGCGAAGATTATAGCACCCAATTCAGGTCGTGTGTGGTGTAATTCTTTTCTTGAACTTTTAACTGCCTTGAAGCATAAGTTATCACGTTCTTCCCTTGCATCAAAACACATCCCATTCCCGTGTGCGAAGCATCACAGTAAATGGTAAAGTTTTCCAATCCTTCTGGTAAGGTCAAGATAGGTGCATTGGTTAACTTTTGTTTGAGTGTTACAAATGCTTCTTCTTGTTTCGGTCCCCATTCAAACTTAATTGATTTTCTTGTGAGTGAAGTTAATGGAACGGGCTATAAGGGAGAAGTCTTGAATGAATCTCCTGTAATATACGGCTAAGCCAAGAAAACTTCGGACTTGAGTCGGTGTCTTAGGTTTCTCCAATTTGGTTATGGCTTCTATCTTTGCTGGATCTACTTGAATACCCTTCTCATTTATAACATGACCAAGAAATTGAACTTCGGACAACCAGAATTCACACTTGGAGAATTTGGCGTACAATTTCCCGTTTCTTAAGGTTTCAAGTATGATTTTGAGATGAACTTGATGATCGTCTTTGGATTTTGAATAAACAAGAATGTCATCAATGAAAACGATAACAAACTTGTCTAAGTACGTTTGCAAATTCGATTCATCATGTCCATAAAAGCTGCCGGAGCATTAATGAGTCCGAAAGGCATAACAGTGAACTCATAATATCCGTATCGGGTTCTAAATGCTGTTTTAGGGATATCTTCCTCTTGTACTTTCAACTGATGGTAACCCGATCTATGATCAATCTTTGAAAAAAAAACTTGCTCCTTGAAGCTGAACGAATAAATCGTCAATTCTTGGAAGTGGATACTTGTTCTTGATTGTGACTTTATTCAGTTCTCTATAATCTATGCATATTCTCATTGATCCATCCTTCTTCTTTACGAACAAAATTGGAGCTCCCCATGGTGACAAACTTGGTCGTATAAACCCTTTTTCCAAAAGCTCATCTAATTGCTTCTTTAGTTCTTTCATTTCCGTAGGTGCTAGTCTATAAGGAGATTTAGCTATTGTTGACGTTCCTGTTACAAGATCGATTCTAAACTCTACTTCTCTATCTGGCGGGGCTCCTAGTAATTTATCAGGAAATACATCTTGGAATTCCGATACAATTGGTACCTCCTCCATTTTCTTTGGTTCAAGTTCTTTCGTTACGTAGTCCATGAATGCAAGGCACCCCTTACCTATGCAATGACTTGCTTTAATCTTAGAAATGATTCCTACCTTTCCTCCTTCTTTATCTCTAGTGATACGAATGGTTTTATTGTTAGATGTTCGAATGTCAATAGCGTTATCATTACATAGGATACGGGCTTGATTAAACGATAACCAGTCCATACCCAAAACTACATCAAACCTGCCAATGTCATGGGTAACAATCGTACAAGTATGACGTGATTGGCTAACGAAATAGTTGCATTATTTAAGACTTCGGTTATTCTACTTCTTTTACCATCAGCAGTCTCGACTTCATAATGTTTATCTAATTTAACTAAGGGCTCATTTAATAGATTACAAAATTTATAATCTATAAAACTTTGGTTTGAACCTGAGTCAAATAATACTCTAGCATAAACATTATTAATAGGAAACGTACCGGTGATCATGTCCGGTACATCTGTTGCCTTCTGGGTGTCTAACATAAAGACACGAGGGTTTCCCTTCTTGGCATCGGTCTTGGCTCCACTGCCACTTGCTCCTGCTGTATTTTTCAAATGGCTTCTTCTTTGGGCACTCAGTAATATAGAGTCCCTTCTCGCCACACTCAAAACATACTCCTGTCTTTTTCCTACAATCTGTTTCCGAATGACCCGGTTCTTGCAAAATCCACATACAACGATGTTGGTTGGTCGAAGGCATCTACCGAAATGTCTCGTACCATATGACTTGCAAATGGGGAGACTATACACAAACGCCCCTTCCCTCTTCTTCTCGGTCCTCTTTATTTTTCCTCCCACATTAGTTTTTCCATCATCCTTTTTCTTCTCATCCTTATTCCTTATCATTCCATCCATCAAGTACCCGGCCAACTCCATGGCAGATTCCGTCGAAGACGGCATATGTGAACGGACTAAGTCACAGATTTCTATTGGCAACTCGTTAATATAGCGCGTCACTTTATTGATTTCAGGAGTGACCAAGTGAGGTACGATTCTACAATACTCAAGATACTTGGTGTTATATTCCTTGAGATTGGTTCCCACAACTTTGTGATTCTAGAGTTTAGTCTAAATCTGATCCATTTCGTTAATTGGGCAAAACTTCTTCACTATCAACGCTTTAAACGTTGCCCAGTCCAGATTGTATAAGCTTTCTCTAACCTTGATTCCAATCAGGGTATTCCACCACTCTAATGGCTCCCCCTTGAACATCTGGGAGGTATATTGCACCTTCTCACTTTCCGTACACTTGCTGACTAGCACGATCGATTCCATCTCCTCCAACCATTGGAGGGTGTGTATCGCTCCCTTATCCCCATGGAAATCTTTAGGGTTATAAACTTTGAACACCTTGAAATCACAACCTTCGTGTATCTTTAACTTCTTGGTTTTATCACGGAGGTCGTTCTCAGCAGTCGAGCTTTCATCACTCGCTTCTTTCTTTTTCTCCTTTTTCTTACTTTCTTTCTTCTCCGATTCTTTCTTAGATTCTTTCTTTGATTCTCTTTTTGAAGTAGCTAATTCACTTTTGCTTCGACTCGCCCTCTTATTAGAATGTGAGGCGGTTCGACTAGGATCGTTTTTCATTAAGTCGTAGAACGGAGTTACAGCTTCTTTGATTAAATCGCGAATACCGAGCACGTAGTCTTTCGGTATTGCTTGAATGTTTTCTGCTACTGTCTTTTCTTTTTATATGTTTTCTGCTATGGATTTTTCTTTATTATTTATTTTAATTTCTTGGTTACTGTTGGCTTTAGACATGCTGTTACATGAATAAAACAAAATTCAGAGAAAAGACAGACTTTCTTTATAATACATTATTTATCTTACAAAGGAAACACATCAGTGAGCAACAATATGTAACAACGATTCCTAATCCTTAATCCACTTTTTTAACAAGATTTTTCATCTTGTCACATTTCTTAACTATCTTCTTTCCCATTCTCTTTTTGTCAACTTTCTCATTCCTTAGCTCATCCATTACTGAATTTGGCGGGTTAGGATATCCCGTTAGTGCGGATGCAGCATGGAAGAGATAAGCATTCTCCTGTGGATAGAGATGCGGGTTGGCAACATATGTGTGCATTTCTTCATTGAGGATATTGGTGGTGTAAAATTCTTTGATGAGATTTGCTTCCTCGCGGATTTCATTAGCTTGGTCCATTATAAGGAGGAAAACAAGGATTCTCATTCACCTCATTTTCTTCCCCTGGATCTTCCTCTTCCTCGGGTTCTTCCTCCGATTCCTAAGGATTCTTGATTGGTGATTTAACTAATTTCTTTTTGTATGGTAAGATGACCTCATTTTTGGCTTACGACTTGGTTCTGTAGGGGTAGGTGGAATTTGGTATTGATAACCTAATGGTGGTGATCCAAATTGCCATCTCCTTTGATCGGAATGACAATTCATCCAGCTTGACGATTCTGATTCAGTCTCCTGTTTGATCTTACTCTGTACTTCCTGTTCCTTGGAAGGATGATACGTGGGAATGTCAGATGGGTAGTACTGAGGATTATTGTTAGCAGTGTTGTCGGAGATTTCGATTGGGCATTGTTGACTTCCTGGGAGATACGCGGGATGGATCCCATATGGTAACGTCGGAATGATCGGTTGATTGTGATTGAAAAAGCTAGTGTAGTAACTATTACTACACTCCATATCGGATGGTTCGTAGTTGATTGTCGGTTTTGATCAGATTGCTACTCGGCGTCTATGACCAAGATAATTAGTGTAAGACATCTGCACTTTAGTTAAATTTAGGGATAGGAATTTTTACCAATCCTATCTTATCCCTAAGAATAATAATAATAACTTTAAGGTTAAAGCTTAGGTACTAATGCTTAAATACCTAATTTGCTGAAACCGATAGCTCTTATACCAACCTGTCACACCCCGACTTAAGGCCTAGGCGTGTGACCACAAGTTGCTACCTATTTTGTAAATATATCAGAGTTTATGGGTTAATTTTAGCGGAAGACTTTAGGTTTGAATATAATATTAATTTACATTGAAAAATTTACTTGAGAATTAAATACCCGAGTATTAGTTTACAAAAGGTACGTTTCATATTATAAGGATTTTTAGTTATCAAAAACGGAGCTATCTTGTACGCCCTTCTATCTTCATTAGGACTCCAATCTTTGTTAATGCTACTTATGCTTAATTACCTGCAATGGGTTGGAAAAATACGTCAGCTATATGCTGGTGAACACGTATGACTCAATAAAAATTTTGAATGACGATTACAATACAAACATAGTTTTCTTGACAACCTCAGCGGAAGCATTACTAATTCCGGTATATGTACCACTGCCCTACACACATAACGGTATTCCCCGAGTCAAACGGCCCTAAACTGAGAACTGGTCATGACCGTTTAAGCTCGCGGCTTCATTGCCTTTGATTGATTGATTGAGCTTTAACAGTTATGTTTGGATCCAGACATATGCGTATTCGGTCTGAGTTGATATTATTCTCTACTTTGTATTATAACGTTTTAGAGATTACGCGATCTCATATAGACATTTGATTGACTCGTTAAGAAAACCACCCGTTCGTCTCATTGAGTATAAATATGATTTAAATGATTGAAAAGGCTAACGTATTCACCTATACCGTTGGTGTTGAAAACCTTGACTGATTGATTGATTGATTGTGAATGATATTAACCTATACACAATAGGTTTGTATAAATATTTGAATGATGTTTTGATTAAGCTATGATTGCTAAGCTTAACCTTGAAATCGTTTATCTTTTATTTTGATTGAAAACACTTGGTTTTATGTGACGTTTGATATAGCATGCTTTGGCTTAATAGGTTATAACACGTTGGTAAGTTTCTCCAGGTAAGTAAACGGGTCCCTCGGTTGATTGGGATTTATACGAATTACTTTTTCTTAGGCAAGAAACATACTACTAGTGATATCCCCCTTACAGTTACTACATGCCCGTCCAAATATATCTTTTGTTGATATTACTTCACTATGAAGTAATGTTTATGAAAACTCGTTTATGAATGTGAATGTTTGTAAAATACGATCAAGGTTAAAAGGCCATAGCCTCGATTGATAGTCTAAACTATAATTCAAATAACTTAAACATAACTCCTACTTTAGATTGGATACTTAGATTGGTAATAAGAAAAAGGCAGGATCTTGATCTACTCGATTATACGATTGCTAGCTTGATTATAACTTTGTTCTTTGCCCGAACTACGAGAAAATGGCACGTCGGCTTGGTATGGCAATGGGGCACGCCTTTCGAGGTTAAGTGTGTGTAAATGGAGGTGTGTTTGGGATGAAATGGTTCAATACCCGTCACCCCCTTTTATAGGTTGATTCTGGACCCCATCGCGGTACGCGATGAGTTCCTTTACCCCGTGGCGTAGCGCAGCGCCACAATTTAACGCCGCCTTACCAGCTTGTGACATGTGGCCTGTCATATCGTGCCACGTGTTGGCACGTGGTTGGACACGTGTCCACTGACTCAACAAGGCCATCGCGCTACGCGATGGGCTTATAGTTACCCCATCGCGTACCGCGATTGATGAAGTTTTCAGAATTTATATTTTTGGTCCCTATACTTATGTAAGTTGGTATAATTAGGCTTTAAAGTTACAGGGTAAAAGATGCGGTGTTACACGAGGTTTAGTACTAAATTGATAACAATGAATATGTGAACAAAATAGGAATGAACACTGTGATTTGTTTCGAGGAAAAACCCCTTGTTCTTGTTTAGATCAAAGGAAAAAACCCCGGGTGATGACAAATCATTGATCACCACTTTATTGATCACAAAATGAGGTTACAAGTGTTTTGGAGAATACGATCAATGTTACAACGAATGCTAGTGTGTAGAGAGAATTATGGGTTCTGCTCTAGTGTGTGAGATTAAAAGTGTGTTTCTAATTGATCGTTAAATCAATAATATAAAGAAAATATCAACTAACAACATTTCCTAATAATCCGCCACACGTCCACAACTCCTTCAACGTTCTTTGACCACGTGCTGGAGCTTCTAGTAGCGAACTTTGAGAAAGACATCACATTTCCTTTAACGTTCTTTGAATCAGTCATATAGTCTTTATAACTAGCTAACACATCACCATTTAAACACAATCATTAGTAATCTAATAACAGCGAGGATCCTTGATCCTTTGTAACTTGAGACATATCTCCAGGATAACTTATCTATAAGACAGTCAAGGATAATGGATCCTCAGCATAAAATTCATGCCCTAACAATTGCCCCCAAAATGGCGGGTGTTTATGCTTTACAGCTGGCATTTTGAAATTTGAAGTCCCTGCAAAAAGATTAAACGATTAGACATATTCCATGAGTCATTAATATCAAACCCTAAAAATTAATTATAACCGCCTATATATTTGATCCCGATAATTCATTTATAATCACAAATTCGGCTGTTCAGCAGGTATCCTTCTTTTCTCTCTTTACTCTTTTATTATTTTTAACAAACTTGTATATCGCTTCTTCTTCTTCTCCATCTAAGCCGTCCAACCAGTTTTCCAATGACTCCAGTTGACGGAGATGCAATCCAAGAACCTCATAGCCAATCCTTCTATGGAGATATGCAAGTTCACTAACCCCGAGATAGACGAATTCCGATCACTGTTTCCAGTAGACACCATCTTCCGACCATATGACTCTGGTTTTCGATGTGATGTTTATTCCCGAACCTGGGTGTGTTTTCCAGCTTGTCCCTTTCACATTGGCTACACTTATCCCTTTCCCCCTTTCACTCAGAGTTTCTTTGAAACCACGGGCATATCTTATATCCAAGCTATGCCTATGATCGGGAGAGTTCTAAGTACCATTGAGAAGATTATCGAAGAAGAGGAGATAGACTTTGGCATCCCGGAATTGTCTCACCTGTATACCGTAACCACTCACGGTCTAAGCCGGTTCATACTGAAATCCAAGCCTTGACAACCCTATCCGATTTCAAAAGTGACCCTCAACGATTACTTTTGGAGGAATAAGTTTTTCTTCGTAATTCGCACCTCCATACCTGGTGGGGCTGATTTACCTTTGAAATGGATCAGAAACGGTAGGATCCTAGATCCTTAACAAGATATAATCCATGATGACCAATCTAACTATATATCTCTTTTTTATGATTTTTAGTTGAGAATTTTTCTTCCCTGGCCAACTTACCTGGAACAGAAGAAAAAACAAAACGGTTACTTGCACTGGATACCGAGGTCAGAACTTTTCAAGCCCGTTTCATCGAAGCGTTTTGTGATATTTCCTCAGATTCCAAAATGTTATGTAAGATTAGTGTAATAATTTGAAATAAATAACAATAGGTAGAATATTTATCTGTTAACTAATTCCTGAAGGTGCTAAGAAATCTCAAAAGTCTGCCAGCAAATTCTCCTTGGAGGATATTGACAGTATGGTTACTCCTCAAGATGTCAAGAAGGAGGCTTTGAAGGCAGCAACTAGTTCTGAGCCAAAAACTGCAACTACCAGAGCCAAGTCAGCCGCCTCCAGAGAAAGAGATCCTCTGAGCCCACAACCCACTTTGATGTGATCCTCACTGTAAGTATCCTGTATCCTGCTATTTTGATTTTAAGGATCCAATATCCTTCTAATACTCACTCAATAGTTAGTTACAGGCTATAAACGCTTTCAAGGACCATTACGAAAAGATTGTGAACCAGATGAGCGAGAAGCTGTCCAGGATAGGGAATGCTGTGGTTACTAAGGATAAAGCCTTAATCCAGCTTTCCAAGGACAAGAAGCAGTTGGAGGATCAACTATCTGCAGCGGAAGCCCAGCGCCCGGAAGAAGTGGAGCAAGCTACAGAAGAGGCCAAAATGTGGGCTGCCAGGTCAACGTTTTCCTGGCAAGGATAAAGATGGCGATGGAGGCTAGTGATCCTGTATTCGATAAAGTGACTTGGGACGTGAAGAAGTGGAAGTCTGCCCTGGCGGCTCTTGGTGGCGAAGAGGATATGGAGATGGCTGAGGATAATGAAGCTGGGACTAGTGGGGTCAAGGATGTGATGGAAGCTGGTGAAGGAAAGGAAGCAACCGCGGAGAACAAAGCAACCGCGTAAATGGGCGACGACAGATATCGAAGACAAGGCCCGAGCCCATTTTTTTTTATGTCGATGTTTTTATGAACAATAACTATGGTCTGTAATAAACATTAGTAATTAGGGTTTAAGAATCAATGATCCTTAAGACAATTTTCAGGGGTACCGAAGGTGGATGGATCCTCTGTTTGTGGGGATGAAACCTTTGGTGTCTCTGACTTTTATTTTCCAACACTTTAAGAACAATTAGTAACACCTTCTTAACCCGGGTGGATGGTCCATCTTTCGTATGGTGAAATTCGGGTTAAGGATTTTGGATAAGTCCAGGTGACTTATGTTACTAAATAATCCAAAACTTTTGACTATTTTTTTGTTATTTATTATTTTGAAGATTTATTTGATATAGTCTTAGCATATTTAGAGTTTTAAGAAATAATCTTGATTAAGAAATTTCAGGATAGAATATCCTTAAGGAAAGTAATTATAAAATTTTTAGGTTACAATATTCTTAGAAAAAGTAATTATAAATTTTTTAGGATAGAATATCCTTGTAGAAATAAATCAAAGATTTTAAATCCTTAAACAAAAAGGTTTATCAGGATCCTAGCCAAACAAATGTAAATATACAAGTCGAAATCATACCATAAGGTCGAAGTAGACCTAAGTTACCATAAGTACAAAACCTTCGGTGATCCTTGTGAAAATAAGCTAAGAATTTTGAATCCATAAGTCTCGATACTTAGAACATCTGTTGCAAAGAACTTATAATATTAATTGGGGTTAAACCCGTTAAGCTGGGGACAAGCCCAAATAACAAAATGGGGACAAGCTCGTGCAACCGGGGACAAGCCCGTGAACTGGGGACAAGGCCAAAACTGGGGACAAGCCCAAACTAGGGACAAGCCCAAAACTGGGGACAAGCCCAAACTGGGGACAAGCCCAGAACTGGGGACAAGCCCAAACTGGGGACAAGCCCAAAACTGTGGACAAGCCCAAACTGGGGACAAGCCAAAAACTGGGGACAAGCCCAAACTGGGGACTTGCCCAATATACGGATGTTAACTGGGGACTCGCCCAAACCGGGATTTAGCCCAAACGTAAGATAACATGAAAATGTTATAAAACGATGGTATGGTACGTCTACCATAAATTGTAGGATCCTCCATATAGCCGAAAACAATGAAATTGTCAGTCACTAAGCGTGTACTGGTCCCACTGCCCCGGACTATACGTTGGATAGCGTGCGCTACAGGCGAGAGCGTAGAAACTCTAATTCGTAAGAAAGGTGTAAACCTTTAAACCTTGGAGGATATAACTATCGGGGGTCATGCCCAATCGTGGGCTAGGCCAAGGGAAATAGTTTAGTACCTTAAATGTAAAGGAGAGGTGGCCAACCTCTTGATCATTGAATACCTCATTAATATCATGCATTGTTACTTAAAACTTGGAAACTACAAGTGTTAAGCACATGTTATCCTTAAATAAGCAAAAAATTAAAAAATGAATATGTGAATAGACAAATATTACCGATTTTAGGATCCTTGATCCTTTAAGGATATTTGATCCTCAGAGGATACTTGATCCTGATCAGAAAAAGTATTTCTTGATGTGGATAGCATTCCATGCTCTTGGTAACCTATTGCCTTCCATAGTGAGCAAATGATATGCCCCCTTTCCGACCTCCGATTCAATCAAATAGGGACCTTCCCACTTAGGAGCTAACTTTCCATCGGCTGGGTTGGTTGTATTTTAGAAAGGCTTTTCTCAAGACCAGATCTCCTTCTTGAAATCTTCTGATCCTTATGCTTTTGTTGTATGCCCCAGCTACCCTTTGTTGATATGCCGGCATTCTGATCTTGGCTAGGTTTCTGAGTTCTTCAACAGTATCCAAGTTTTCAAGAAGGATTTCTAATTGGCCTCAGGATCACGGATGCTTGTTCTGCCTGTAGGAACCACCATCTCTGTAGGGATTTCCGTTTTTGATCCAAACAATAAGAAGAGGGGTGTTTGGCCCGTTGCATTCTTGGGTGTTATCCTGTCAGCCCAATGAACATAGTAGCTCTTCAGCCCACTTTCCTTTCTTGGATCCTAGCTTCTTTTTTAGGTTGTTGATCATGATCTTGTTGCTTGACTCTGCTTGGCCATTAGCTTGGGATGCACTGAAGTAGATATAATCATCTTGATGCCCCAACTGTAACAGAAGTTAGTGGTTCTTTTCCTGATAAGAAATTAAAACATGTTTTAACACACTTGCTTTCTGTATCATTTTTATCATGTTTTAATTTCTTTTTAGTTTGTTTATTAAGTTTTATGGTTTGTTTATGCTTGATTTTACAAAATTGAATATTTACTTGTAAGCTATGAAAGTTGGTGGAAAAAGAATGAAGTTTGAAGACTCTAGGGGCTTATTTGAGCAACTTTTAAGACTACAACTCAAGGCCCGACCCAAGCCCACAAGTTAGAAGCCTTAAATGCATAATATATTAATTAAACAAAAGAAAAAAGAACCCTAACAGCCCCTAAATCCCGAAATCAGCATCAACCAGCCATAAAACATCCGTTTGGCAGCATCTAGGGTTTCAAAGAAAGTCGTTTTTGCATCTTGTGTGACCAAGTGAAGAAGAAGGAGGCTTAGGACAACTTGGTACAGCAGCTAGGGACCATATTCATCAAGAAACTCAGCCATATATCTTAGGTATTCATCCATAAACTTTATGTTCTTGTTCAAGATTCATAACTAGTTAATTTTGATCTTTAACTTGAATTGTTTTGCAAGTAACTTGAAGATTGACTTGTGCTTGATTGAGATTGATTCTTGAATGATTTTAATTATGTTTATGTTGATTATATGATGTTTACTTTGATGTATAGCTGCTGTCCAAATATCATGTTCGGCTAAACTTGTTAGTTCTACCTAGGTTAGATGAATATTGTTAGGTTTTAATGAGTAATATGGATTGTTGATTATCATGGCTTGAATTGTTAATGAAAAGTTTGGTTTAATATTGAATTAGGTTGTGTTTAGTGGCTGTGAATTTATTAATTACACTCATATACTTCTTGCTTTGATTAATTGAATACGTTTTGATTGATTGTTGCTTGTTAGAACTCTTTACTTGGTGTTTAGGGTTTGTTTACGGGGTGATCAATCGTAAAGTTTAAGTGAGTGTTTTAATTGAATATAATCAGCGGGTGAACACCTTCTTAGAGACCGAGAGGTGATAGGAAGTAAGGTCGTCTCTTAGCTTTTACTTGTTAGGATTAAGATTGCGCGAGAGCGGGTTTGGTTCTTGTCGGGTTTGGGTTTTGAGCGATTAGTTGATCTAGTTTAATTTAAACTAAATTGTTCCTCTATCCTTGGTTACGTAGTATTCGTCTCCATTAGGGTAGTGTGTCGGTGAGACCGAGAGGAGAGTCGACATTTGAGCACTTTAAAAATTCGTTTCTCGGTTTGTTCTTAAAATCAACTAAGTGTAAGTTAGAGTTTGTTAGTGAGACTGAGAGGTGATCTAGCTTTCTTGGGTGAACCTTAGCTGTGTCATCCTTAGGAATCGGTGTCGTGAGAATCCTCTATCCATTATCTTATTATACCTTCAATATGATTCTTACCTAGGTAGACGTTTTCTCCGATTGCAGTTAAGTTTCCAAGTTTTGTTAAGAGTTTAGTTAATTTAAATTAAGTCTTTTAAGTTAATTAAATTAAGTTAGGTTAAGTATTTAATAATATAAAAATCAGTTTAAAATATATTATTCTTAGGTGAGTCTTATTTAGGGTTAAGTATTAGATACGTGTTCACGTGTCCTTGTGTTCGACACTCGGACTTCCTTAGTGCTATACTATTAGTGATCGGTACACTTGCCGGTTTTATGTGGCTTCTTTAGGAATTTCGTTTAATAAATTTAAAGCTTAGTTGTCAGAGCATCATTAGATACACATCATGTTTTTGGCACCGTTGCCGGGGACACGGTTTGAGGCGTATAGAGAACGACCCGAGTTAGGATTTGCCTATTGTATTTTCGTAAATTTAGATTAGATTAGTTATTTTAATTAGTTTAGTTTTAGTTTAATTTTATTTTAAGTATTTTATTCTATTTTTATCTGGTGCCCGTGATCCTTTTTCTTTTGAGTGTTCTTTAAAGGAAATATGTTTGGACGAAATGTTGGAACGCCATGGTGCAAAGTGTGTGGCGGAGATCACTGGGTACATGATGCTTATGAGCGAAGGAGGATAGAAACCGAGGCACAAAAGGCTGACTTCGAATCACTTTGGGTGGAACCTCCATACCGTTTCGCATATGATCTGATGGGGAACTTCTTAGGGTATAAAGATTCATTGGGAAATATATTAGAGCCCACCCCGGAATTGGAGGCAATAATGAACGATGTACTGCATGCTATTGTGAATGACTCGGCATATGTTCCACCTCTGAGTCAAACGCTTATCGAACCCCTAAATGAGATTGAGGATTCAAGAGTAGGGGAAGAGATAGAGGAGGAGCATTTGTACTCATGTGATGAAGAAGGTGAGAATCCACCCGACCATGAAACAGATCCACTTGATGCATCACACTTGTCTTGTGAGAATGATATGATTGAGGATTGAGAAGGAGAACACCAAAAGTCTGAACTGATTAAAGAGGCGAATGTGGTTGTCTTGGATATTGGGGGTTGTCATGAAGAGCTTGTGGAGGGTACCTCTATGGAAGTAGATGATGTACAATTTCACCCGGGTGGTGACATTGAAGGAATAGAAAGATTAATTCTCAGAGAGACACCACAGAAGAGGGAACGTGTATACTTGGATCAAACGAACTTGAAGGTGAGGATTAGACATACGATACAACATAAAAAGTTGACACACAGCAAAGATGACATCCTCCTTCATTACACGACTCGTATAAAGTTTGGTCCGGGTAAGTATAAGTGTTAGTGGTCCGACCCGTTTCGGTTTTTCAATATCTCTTTAAATTTTTCTGGTGAGTTTTTCCCAACTAATAGTAAACGAATAAAACGAAACGGGTCAAGTGGGAAACGGATAAAGGAGAAGCCACCTGATTGAAATTGAGATTTGGGGTCAGGCTAAGGACCCGTTAAACTAAGCGCTCTCTGGAGGCAGCCTGAGATTTAGAGTTTTGTTTCTTTTATTTTTGTTAATTAAAAATTTAAAAAATCATAAAAATCAAAATAAAAAAAATTAAAAAAATACAAAAACACAAAAATATGTTTATTTCTTATGTTTTTGTTTTCTGTTTGTACGCCGCTACATGCGAGCGAGTTTGAGTTATTGCAGGTATTATTATGCGCATGGTAGCTCTAATGGCATTTTTGAACTGGTTCACCCGAGGTTGCGGCCGCGAATGAAATGCTATACGGTCATTCGATTCATACACAGCTGATGAAGAATCTGCATCTAAACCAGGGGAGTAACCCGTTCTCTGTTTTACTTTTTGCTTTAAGTTTTAACTTTATTTTTTAGTTTTTATTTTATTTTATTTCTTTTCCTTGTTCTCATCAAGGACGATTTCGTTCTAAGTGTGGGGATGAAAATTTATTTTACATAGTTTTAGAAAAAAAAAATTTTAAAAATAATAAGAAGTTTTCACTTGTTTTTCGTTTTCGTACGTTGTTTGTGTTTAAAAAAAATAAATAAAAAATGTCCCTTGTTTTTAGTGTCTTTTGCGTTAAAGTGGGAGATGATGATATTTATCGGAAATCGGTTTTTCAAACTACTAATAATATAAGATAAATAAAAGAAAACGCACTTAACTTGGGATGTGTCGGTAGGCTCATCTTTGAAAATGAAAGGGCAAATTTGATAAAACGGTTAAAACGGAAATCTTTTGTGGGTAAAGCGTTTTGTCCGTGGAAAATAAGCAATGAAAGGTCGGGCCATACTCAAGCCTCAAATTTTGGTATGAAAAAGTGGAAGTATCGTGAGTTTTAAAAATTTGAATACGTTATCATATGATGCTTGGGTAGGTTTAACGTTAGAGTATGCCGTGTAGCCTGTGATATAAATCTTAAACTGCTAGTTTAGTGTTTTACACCTCATTGGCGTATGGTTTTTAACCTTAAATCCTGTATTGATGGGATGCTTCGAGTCCGGAGACCATGGGTCTGTATGCAATCTATTCATCTGGGTATTCACAATTCCTAAGTGGGGTTGTGGATATTTAAAATAAAGCCAAAGAGCAAACCCTTATAAGTCTATAAACATGATCACAAAAGTACAAAAGTACAAATACACTACAGACTTGATCATCCACACTGTTAGCCATGTGGGGTCCCCTTGCTCGCGTCTCATTACCATTAAGAAACGGACCACAAGGGACACGCTACATGTAAGCCCTACAGATGAAATTTTGCATACTCACCTATGGTGATGGTTTCGGGGTATTGCTTGATAACGGGGGTATGTCATGTTGTGGGGAGCACTAGCTATAAATTAATTGAACCTTAATCATAACTAATGGCTGCTTGGTAGACTTTGATGCTTAAGCTTAGGTGGATAAACAATACCCTTGATCCTCTTAACTATTCATAAAAAAATTTGAGCAACAAAAGTTTTAATTCTGCTAATTTTGAGGTTTAAGTCAAGTTGGGGTGGTCTGGTCCGGTAAAAGCTGAAAATAAGCGGGTCTAAATTGTATAAACCACTGAGTAATATCATTGTCAGATCTTATTTGTCCCGGTAAAGATTAAGGCATGGGTTTAAGTGGACAACAATATCGGTGACCGCGGTTTTTGCGTTTTTCTTAGCTTTAAAAATTAACCTATATGTTTGTAAGACTGTATTTTCCGATTCTGATCCAACTGCATTAGACTTTTTCAGGGACGAAAAAGATTTAAGTGTGGGGATGTTTGATGTGTTGTATAACACACTTGCTTTCTGTATCATTTTTATCATGTTTTAATTGCTTTTTAGTTTAATTAATAAGTTTTATGGTTTGTTTATGCTTGATTTTACATAATTGAATATTTACTTGTAGGTTATGAAAGTTGGTGGAAAAAGAATGAAGTTTGAAGACTCTAGGGGCTTATTTGAGCAACTTTGAAGACTACAACTCAAGGCCCGACCCAAGCCCACAAGTTAGAAGCCTTACATGCATAATATATTAATTAAACAAAAGAAAAAAGAACCCTAACAGCCCCTAAATCCCGAAATCAGCATCAACCAGCAATAAAACTTCCGTTTGGCAGCATCTAGGGTTTCAAAGAAAGTCGTTTTTGCATCTTGTGTGACCAAGTGAAGAAGAAGGAGGCTTAGGAAAACTTGGTACAGCAGATAGGGACCATATTCATCAAGAAACTCAGCCGTATATCTTAAGTATTCATCCATAAACTTTATGTTCTTGTTTAAGATTCATAACTAGTTAATTTTGATCTTTAACTTGAATTGTTTTGCATGTAACTTGAAGATTGACTTGTGCTTCATTGAGATTGATTCTTGAATGATTTTAATTATGTTTATGTTGGGTTATATGATGTTTACTTTGATGTATAGCTGCTGTCCAAATATCATGTTCGGCTAAACTTGTTAGTTCTACCCAGGTTAGATGAATATTTTTAGGTTTTAATGAGTAATATGGATTGTTGATTATCATGGCTTGAATTGTTAATGAAAAGTTTGGTTTAATATTGAATTAGGTTGTGCTTAGTGGCTGTGAATTTATTAATTACACTCATATACCTATTGCTTTGATTAATTGAATACGTTTTGATTGATTGTTGCTTGTTAGAACACTTTACTTGGTGTTTAGGGTTTGTTTGCGGGGTAATCAACCATAGGGTTTAAGTGAGTTTTTAATTGAATATAATCAGCGGGTGAACACCTTCTTAGAGACCGAGAGGTGATAGGAAGTAAGGTCTTCTCTTAGCTTTTACTTGTTAGGATTAAGATCGCGCGAGAGCGGGTTTGGTTCTTGTCGGGTTTGGGTTTTGAGCGATTAGTTGATCTAGTTTAAGTTAAACTAAATTGTTCCTCTATCCTTGGTTGCGTAGTATTCGTCTCAATTAGGGTAGTGTGTCGGTGAGACCGAGAGGAGAGTCGACATTAGAGCACTTTAACAATTCGTTTCTCGGTTTGTTCTTAAAATCAACTAAGTGTAAGTTAGAGTTTGTTAGTGAGACTGAGAGGTGATCTAGCTTTCTTGAGTGAACCTTAGTTGTGTCATCCTTAGGAATCGGTGTCGTGAGAATCCTCTATCCATTATCTTATTATACCTTCAATATGATTCTTACCTAGGTAGACGTTTTCTCCGATTGCAGTTAAGTTTCCAAGTTTTGTTAAGAGTTTAGTTAAGTTAAATTAAGTCTTTTAAGTTAATTAAATTAAGTTAGGTTAAGTATTTAATAATATAAAAATCAATTTAAAATATATTATTCTTAGGTGAGTCTTATTTAGGGTTAAGTATTAGATACGTGTTCACGTGTCCTTGTGTTCGACACTCGGACTTCCTTAGTGCTATACTATTAGTGATCGGTACACTTGCCGGTTTTGTGTGGCTTCTTTAGGAATTTCGTTTAATAAATTTAAAGCTTAGTTGTGAGAGCATCGTTAGACACACATCATGATACCTTGAGTTTGAAAGATTTAGGATTCTCCGTGGCTGGAATCTCTCCAGCTTGAATGTATTTTTTGATTGGGAGGATCCAGGATCCTTGGTTGTTTGAGGATGATGGATCCCAAAGTACAATTTATTTGTCAGTTGTTATCTCTCCAACTTCTTGTTCTCCTATTGCTGGCGAGAGTATATGAATGATTGGGATTTTCATTTCTTCTGGAATCTTCAAAGATGAGGCTAAATTTACCAATGCATCTGCCCTAGTGTCACTTCCCTTGGTACCTGTACAATGCTAAACAATTCGAAGAATTTTGCTAATTCCTTCACAACATCTAGATATTTGATTAGTTTTTCTCCTTTAACAACATATGAGCCATTAAAGTGGTTTGCAATCAACAAAGAATCTATATATACTTGAAGATACCTGATCCTCATGCACTTAGCTAATTGCAAACCTGCGATCACAACTTCATACCCTGCCTCGTTGTTAGTTGCTTGGAAATCGCAGGCTATAGACTGGGGTAATATGTCCCCCTGTGGCTATTTCAGTAGGATACCCAATCATGTCCCTCTTACGTTGGATGCTCCATCTGTGATGGGGATTGAAGGATACTTGGTTTCTTCTAGTTGCTGGACCTCTAGATCAGCTTCCTTTTGCATATCACTGCTGAAATCAGCCACAAAGTCTGCTAGTGCTTGCGATTTGATGGCTGTTCTAGGCTTATACTGATTATCATATGCACTCAGCTTCACAGCCCACTTGGCCATCTGATGCGTGTTTAGTGAATGCCCTTTTTAAATAACTCACAACTAAGCTTTAAATTTATAAACGAAAATCCTAACGAATCCACACACAACCGGCAAGTGTACCGATCACTAATAGTATAGACCTAAGGAAGTCCGAGTGTCGAACACTAGGACACGTGAAAACGTACTTAATACTTAACCCTAAACAAGACTCACCTAAGAATAATATATTTTAAATGATTTTTAATTATTAACTACTTAACATAACTTACTTTAATTAACTTAAAAGACTTAACTTAAGAAGACTAGACGAAACTTTGAGAGTAAGACTTATCAATGGAGAAAATGTCTACCTAGGTAAGAATCCTATAGAAGGTATAATAAGCTAATGGATTATAGAATCTCACGACACCGGTATCTAAGGATGACACAACTAAGGTTCACTCAAGAAAGCTAGATCACCTCTCGGTCTCACTAACAAACCCTAACCTACACTTAGTTGATTTTAAGAACTAACCGGGTAACGAATTGTTATAGTGCTCTAATGTCGACTCTCCTCTTGGTCTCACCAACACACTACCCTAATGGAGACGAATACTACGCAACCAAGGATAGAGGAACAATTCAGTTTATCTTAAACTAGGTCAACTAATCGCTCACAAACCCAAACCCGACAAGAACCGAGCCCGCTCTCGCGCGATCCTAATCCTAACACGTAAAGGCTATGAGACGACCCTACTTCGTATCACCTCTCATTCTCTAAGAAGGTACCTACCCGCTGATTTTAACTAATTAATATACCCACTTAAACCCTACGGTTGATCACCCCGCAAACAATCTCTAAACACAAAGTAAAGAGTTCAAACAAGCTAAAATTAACCAAAACCGATTCAATCAATCAAAGCAAGAGGTAACTGTGTATTATTAATCAAAACACAGCCACTAAACACAACCTAATTCAATGCTAAACCCAACTTTACATTAACAATTCAAGTCATGATCATCAATAATCCAATTTACCTACTAAAACCTAACAATATCCATCTAACCTAGGTAGAAGTAACTACTTTAGCCTAACATTAGTTTTGGACAGCAGTTAATACTTAAGTTAAACATCATAAACATCAATATAAACCTAAGTAAACTCATTCAAGATTTAATAACCATCAAACACAAGTCAATCTTCAAGTTACTTGCAAAACAATTCAAAGTAAAAGATCAAACTCAACAAGTTAAGTATCTTGAACAAAAACACAAAGTTTATGAGTGATTGCTTAATGATTATGGCTGAGTTTATGGATGTATAATGCCCCTAGCTACTGTATACAACCCTCCTTGGTTTTCTTCTTCTTCTTCTTCTCCTAGCTGTCCTATAGCCTAAACACAGTCGCTACAAAACCTTTTTCTTCTTTCTTTTTTTCCCTTGCTGATTGTGATCGGACCTGGCTGCCAAGTTAGGGTTTCTCTTCTTTTTTTTTATTTTACTTAATATAATATGCATGTAAGGCTTCTAACTTGTGGGCTTGGGTCGGGCCTTGAGTTGTAGTATTCATACTTGATCAAAAAGGGCCCTAGAGTCTTCAAACTTGCCACTTTTCTTCATTAAAACTCATAACCTACATTTAATTATCAATCTTTGTAAAATTAAGCAAAAACAATCCGAAACTCCTAATAATTAAACTAATAAGCAATTAAAACATGATAAAACGATAAGGAAAGTAAGTGTGTTTTAAAACGCATCACCATCCTTTCTGACAACTCTGGTTTTCTAAGCACATTCTTAATAGGATAATTAGTTCTCAAAATAATAGTATGTGTTTCAAAGTAATGTCTAAATTTAGTGGAAGCCATAATAAGTGCAAGAATTAATTTTTCTGAATTAGAATACCTGGCCTTCGCATCTAAAAGACTTTTACTTACATAATAAATGGGATGTTGTTCACCTTCATGATCCTTCACAAGGACAACACTTACAACATTTTCTGAGATAGCTAGGTATAGGTATAAGGATTCTACATCCACAGGCTTCATCAGAGCTGGTGCTGAGGATATGTAATCCTTTAAGGCTTTAAGTGCAGACTCATGCTTCTCTGTCCACTCAAACATCTTGTTTTTCCTAAGAATGTCGTAGAAATCTTTGCACTTTTCGGAGGATTTGGAAATGAATATGTTGAGAGCAGCTATTCTTCCCGTCAATCTCTGGACATCCTTAGCATTCACAGGGGATTTCAAGTTGATGATGGCTTCGATTTTCTCGGGGCTTGCTTATATTCCTCTTTTAGTCACCATGTATCCTAGAAACTTTCCAGCCTTAACAGCAAAATGACATTTTGACATATTCAGTTTCATGTTATACTGGTCGAGGATATTGAATGCTTCTTCAAGATCTCTAAGATGATCCTCAGCCCTCTTTGACTTCACCACCATGTCGTATATGTAGACCTCCATAGTCTTGCCTAACTGATCCTTGAACATCATGTTGACTAATCTTTGATATGTTGCCCCTGCATTTCTTAGTCCAAATGGCATAGCAATATAACAGTATATGCCGGTAGGTGTCATGAATGTTGTATCCCCTTGGTCAGACGGTTCCATATGAATTTGTTGAAATCCAGAGGAAGCATCCATAAAGGTGAGCATTTCGTGTCCTACCGTAGCATCCACCACGGAATTTATATGTGGTAACGGGAAAGGATACTTGGGGTATGCCTTGTTTAAATCAGTAAAATCGACACACACCCTCAACTTTCCATTCTTTTTGGAAACAACAACCACATTAGCTAACCATCGAGGATACTTAACCTCTCTGATCATACCGGCCTTAAGAAGTTTTTCAACTTCTTCTTGTACGATCGTGTTCCTCTCAAGAGTAAATTTCCTTCGCTTCTGATGGACGGGTTTAATAGATAAATCAAGGCCTAACTTGCGGGTAATTAAGTTCCCAGTTTATCGGGAAAAAAACCACTAACTTTTGTGACAGTTAGGGCATCAAGATGATCACTTCTACACCAGTTCACCCTCAAGCCAATGGTTAAGCATAATTAAGCAAGAAGATTATCATTAACAACTTGTAGAAGAAACTAGGATCCAAGAAAGGAAAGTGGGCTGAGGAGCTTCCTTATGTCCTTTGGGCTGATAGAACAACACCAAAGAATGCAACAGAACAAACACCCTTCTCATTGGTGTTTGGATCAGAAGCTGTAATCCCTACAGAGATGGTGGTTCCTACTACTAGAACAAGCATCCGTGATCGTCAGGCCAACAATGAAATTCTTCTCCAAGATCTAGATACTGTTGATGAACTCAGAGACTTAGCCAAGACCAGAATGGCAGCATATCAACAAAGTGTAGCTTGGGCATACAACAAGAACATCAGGATTCAAAGACTTCAAGAAGGAGATCTAGTATTAAGGAAAGCTTTCCTAAATACAACTAATCCCTCAAATAGAAAGCTAGCACCTAAGTAGGAAGCCCCCTACTTGATCGAATCAGAAGCATGAAATGGGGCATATCATCTACTTACCATAGAAGGTGACCGACTACCAAGAGCATGGAATACCATCCATCTTAATAAGTACTTTGTCTAACAAGGATCATGGATCCTTAAAGGATTAAGGATCCTCAAGTTGGTAAAATTTTATTCTATTATTTGTTTACTTTTGAGTTACGTTACTAACTTAAGGATAATATATTCTTAACATTTATCTTTTCCAAGTTTTAAATAACAATGCAGATTTCAATAAGAGGTTCAATGACTAAGAGGTTGGCCACCTCTCCCTCACACTCAAGGTACATTGCTATTTCCTTGGCCTAGCCCACGATTAAGGTGTGACCCCCGCGGGTCATATTTTCCAAGGATTAAAGGTTTTCACCTTTCTTACAAATTAGAGTTTCTACGCTCTCTCCTGTAGCGAACGTTATCCAATGTATAGTTCGGGGCAACCGGACCAGTACACTCTTACTGCCTGACAATTTCGTTGCTTTCGGCTATATGGAGGATCCTACGATTTATGGCAGACGCACCATGCCTAAGGTTTTGGCATTTTCACGTCATTCACGTTTGGGCTAAATCCCGGTTTGGGTGAGTCCCCAGTTAACATCCGTATCTTTGGGCCAGTCCCAAGTTTAGGCTTATCCCCAGTTTTTGGTCTTGTCCCTAGTTTGGGCTTGTCCCCAGTTCATGGGCTTGTCCCAGCGCGCTTGTCCCTAGTTGCACGGGCTTGTCCCAAGTTTATTTTTGGGCTTGTCCCCAACTTGTTAGGTTTAATCCCAGTTAATATGATAAGCAATATGCAGGTATCCTAAGTCTAACTACAAGGATCATGGAAATATCGACACTTGTGTTAATTTAGGTCTAATAAGACCTTATGGTATGATTTCTACTTATCAATTTATACTTATTTGGATTTGATCTTTATAACTTTAAGATGTAAGGATCTAGGATTCTTAATATGTTTTTATAAGGATAATGTATACTTGAAAATTTTCCTTAAACTTTTAATAAATCCAAGACTATAACATATATACTTTCAGAATAATACATAACATGCAAAGTAGTCAAAAGTTTTAAGTTTTTATTATTAATAACTCACCTGGACTTACCAAAATCCTTAACCCGGATTTCACCATTCAAAATATGGACCATCCACCCAGTTTAAGCAAGTGTTACTAATTGTTCATCAAATTTGTTTTGGACAAAAATCTGCTAAGGATCAAGTATCCAAATATGTTATCTGAGGTAATGTGCTAACTCGTTAATGATAAGTACGTAATGGTAATATTGGTGAACACAAAGGTTTGATGACGAGGGAAAAAGCCTTTAATCAGGATAGCCGTTGTTAATATTTGCTCGTTCATCTTCACACGAGTTCGTCCATTAATAGCTTCATTAAGGTAGGATCCTGGATCCATGTTCCAGCTATAGGATGTTTTGTGAGGATAGTTGATGCAAGTCCGTCTTAAAGTTGTTATACCTGTCTAATACATCACCATTCTAAACACAATCATTAGTAAACAAATAACCGAGGATCATCGATCCTTTTTATCCTGATACATATTTCAAGGATAATCTATCCATAAGACAGTTAAGGATAACGGATCCTCAGTATAAAATTTATGGCCTAACAATCGCCCCTAAAATGGCTGGTGATTATGCGAAACAGCTGTCATTTTGAAATTCAAACCTGCTGTGAAAACTGATAGATGGGACGGTTTTACCAGAATATTTACCATTTAGCCCTCAAGGTTAATTATAACCGTCTATATATGCCTTCCTATATCTTTGATTATATACACGCCTTCATCCAACGCATCAGGTATCCTTCTAACCTTTCTCTCTTATTTTATTTAATCATGTCCGCTGCTTCATCTTCTTTTTCTCCGCCCCCCTCTAAACCTTCCGAGCAAATCTCCGACGGCTCTGAGTTAACCAAAATGGAACCACAATGTCTGCTTGCTAACCCATCGTCCGAAATCTGCAAGCTTACGGATCCCGAGGTCGATGATTTTGTATACTATTTCCAGAGAAAACCCTCTTCCAACCCTACGAATCCAGCGTCAGATGTGATGTTTACTCCAAGGTTTGGGTCTGCTTTCCGGCAACTCCCTTTCTTATCGGCTATAAATACCCTTTTCCACCTTTTACCCAAAGTTTTTTTGATTCCACCGGCATATCTTACATACAAGCTATGCCGATGATTTGAAGGGTTCTTAGCACTATCGAAAGAATCATCGAGGAGGAAAAAATCGATTTCGGCCTTCCGGAGTTATCATATTTGTATACCCTTACTACCTTCGGTTCTGCTCGTTTCATCTTCAAATCCAAGCCTCGACAGCCACATCCGATCTCGAAAGCCACGCTAAATGATTCCATGTGGAAGAATCAGTTTTTCTTCGTAACACGTGATTCAATACCAGTGGGAACTAATCTTCCTTCAACGTTGGTCACGAAGGGTAGGATCCCGGATCCTTAAGTAGTCGCAGGATCCTTATTCTTCAATCTTTACCCTTATGCTGTTTTTGTTGTCTGCAGTTGAGAAATTTGCTTCATTGAGCAAATTACCTGGAACAGAAGATAAAGCAAAACGGTTCCTAGAGCTGGATACCGCAGTTAGAACTTTTCAAGCTTGATTTTTCGAAGGTTTTTGTGATATCCCCTCAAGTTCAAGCATGTCAAGTAAGTTAATAATTTTAAAATATTTAGAATAAATTAGAAGACTTATCTGTCGATTTTTCTTACATATACACCAAGAAATCAGGAAAGTCCGTTCTCAAGTTCTCCCTGGACGACATAGACTGTATGGTTACCTCTCCTGTTGTCAAGAAGGAAGCTTCAAAGGCTGGAACTAGTTCTGAACCCAAGACCTCCACGACCAGGGCTAAATACGCAGCTTCCAAGAGGAAAAGATCCTCCGATCCCGAGACCCACTGTGACATTGCCTGTTCTGTAAGTATTCTTCTAATATTTTATGATCCAATACTGTTCCGATTCTGATATGAAACTTGATGATAGGCCGTGATTGCTATGAGGGATTACTATGAAAAGATTATCCATCAGATGAGCGAGAAAATGTCTGGGTTAAGGAAAGGTATGGTTGCTAAGGACAAAGCTATGATCCAGCTTTCCAATGAAAATAAACAGTTGGAGAATCAGCTATTCTTAGCCGAAGCCCAACGTCAAGAGATAGTGAGCAGGCAACCGATGAAGCCAATGTGTGGGCTGCTAGGTCGATATTCCAGGCGCGGATCAAGATGGCGACTGAGGCCAGTAATCCTGCTTTTGACAAGTCGGCCTGGGATGTGGAAAAATGGAAAGCTGCTCTTGACGACCTTGGTGGTGAGGATGACGAGGATATGGTTGAGAACACCGAGGCTGGGACCAGTGGCGTTAAGGAGGCGGTTGAAGCTGGAAAGGGCGAAGGTGACGCTGTGGTTGAGGATGCAGCTTAAGTGGGCAATGATGGATATCAAAGACAAGGCCCGAGCCCACTTTTTATTTAGTGTTGGTGTTTTTATGGATAACAATTTCTACGATCTGTAATAAACAGTAGTTTCTAGGATAAAGGATCCATGATCCTTAAGACAATTTACGGGGGTGATAAAGGAGGAGGGATCCTCTGTTTGTAGGGATGAAGCTTTTGTTGCCCCTGTTTTTTTTATTTTTCCTGCACTTGATGAACTATTAGTAACTTTCACTTAACCCTGATGGATGGTCCATCTTTTCGTATGGTGAAGTCCGGGTTAAGAATTTTGGATAAGTCCTTGGGGCTTATTCTAATTAATATATAAATCTTTCGACTATTTACTTGTTAATTTTGAAAAATTCATTAGATATAACTTTAGTATTGTCGATAGTTTGAAAAATAATTTTAAGTAAAAGATTTTTTGGATAAAAGATCCTTATGAAAATCGTTTAGGATAGCATATCCTTAAAGAATAAATAGTAGGAAATAATATCCTTAATAGTTGATAAAATTTATAAAAAAGATTCCCCTCAAAGGGCAAAATTTAGGATAAAGTTTCCTTAAGATAGGCAAAATTTTTAGTATTAAAATAATTTTAAAGGAATAATTCTTTTAAACTGAAAGATCCAAAACCATTGAAACAAATATCATACATAAGTTAATTAGCAGAGCTCATAGCAGAAGGTCAAGTTAGACCTAAGTTATCAGAAGTGTTGAATTCTCAATGATCCTTGAAGGAATAGCTTTAGGATCCGGGATCCTTATATTTTTTATCTTCGTAGAAAACTTAGTAATTTTGTTGCAAATAATTCATAATATTAACTTGAATCAAATCCATTAAACTGGGGACAAGCCCAAATAATATATTGGGGACAAGCCCGTGTAATCTGGGGACAAGCCCCTGTAACTGTTTTAAACTGGGGACAATCCCAAATACTGGGGACAAGCCCAAACTAGGGACTGGCCCAAAGATACGGATGTTAACTGGCGACAAGGCCCTTGAGAAGAGGTGAAAACCCCTTAAACCTTAGGAAATGGTACGTCTACCATTATTCGTAGGATCCTCCATATAGCCGGAGACAACGGAATTGTCAGCCACTAAGCGTGTACTGGTCCCGCTGCCCCGAACTATACGTCGGATAGCGTACGCAACTGGCGGTCGTGAGAAAGGTAAAAACCTTTAAATCTTAGGGGATATGACCATCGGGGGTCATACCCAATCGTGGGCAAGGCCAAGGGAACTAGTAAAGTACCTTATATGTAAAGGAGAGGTGGCCAACCTCTTAGACATCGAATCTCTTATTGAAATCTGCATTGTTACTTAAAAACTTGGAAAAGATAAATGTTAAGAATATATTATCCATAGAATAACAAGAACATAAAATGGATAAATAATCAGATAGATATTACCGATTTTAGGATCCTTGATCCTTTAAGGATAATATATCCTCTCAGGATACTGGATCCTGATTAGAAAAAGTACTTCTTTTGGTGGATAGCATTCCATGCTCCTAGTAGTCTATTGCCTTCCATTGTGAGCAAATGATACGCCCCCTTTCCTGCTTCCGACTCAATCTGATACGGTCCTTCCCATTTGGGCGCTAGCTTCCCATCAGCTGGATTTGTTGTGTTTTGAAAGGCTTTCCTTAATACTAGATCTCCTTCTTGAAATCTTCTGATTCTGATATTTTTGTTGTATGCCCCAGCTACCCTTTGTTGATATGCTACTATCCTGATCTTGGCTAAGTCTCTGAGTTCTTCTATAGTATCCAAGTCTTCAAGAAGGGTTTCTTCATTGGCTACAGGATCACGGATGCTTGTTCTTGCCGTAGGAACCACCATTTCTTTGGGAATTACTGCTTCTGATCCAAACACCAATGAGAAGGGTGTTTGGCCTGTTGCATTTTTGGGCGTAGTCCTGTCCGCCCAAAGAATATAAGGAAGTTCTTCAGCCCATTTTCCTTTCTTGGATCCTAGCTTCTTCTTTAGATTGTTGATGATGATCTTGTTGCTAGACTCAGCTTGACCATTGTCTTGGGGATGAACCGAAGTGGAAGTAATCATTTTGATGCCCCAACTGTCTGAAAAGTTAGTGGTTCTATACCCCATAAACTGGGAACCATTGTCACAAACAATTTTAGCAGGAATACCAAATATAGTTATAATATTTCGTGTAATAAAAGATATTACTTCCCTTTCTCGAACTTGTACAAATGCTTCTGCCTCAATCCATTTGGAGAAGTAGTTAGTAATGGCAAGCATAAAGACTTTTCACCGGGTGCTTTTGGTAACTTGTCTACAATATCCATACCCCATTTCATGAAAGGCCATGAGGAGGATATAGGATATAAAGGCTCCGTTGGCTGATTTATGATGTTTTCATTTCTTTGACAAGCATCACATTTCCTTGAATACCCCACTGCATCCTTCTTCATTGTTGGCCAGAAGTATCCAGTTCTAAGTATTCTAGAAAATAATGCTCTTCCACCAGTGTGATTGCCACAATCCCCTTCATGAAAATCCTTGAGTACTTCTTTGATCTCAGGATTCTCAATGCACCTCAAGTATGGACCTGCAAGAGATTTTCTATATAGCATATCATCTAATAAAATGTACTGTGATGCCTTGAGTTTGAAGGATCTGGGATTCTCTATTGTTCGAATTTCTCCTGTTTGGATGTACTTTTTGATCTGGAGGATCCATGATCCTTGATTGTCCGAGGATAATGGGTCCGAAAGTACAATCTGCTTATCACTTGTTATTTCCCCAACTTCTTGTTCTCCTATTTCTGGCGAGAGTATGTAAATAATTGGGATCTTCGTATCTTCTGGAATTTTCAAAGATGAGGCTAAATTTGCCATAGCATCTGCCCCGGCATTTTCTTCTCTTGGTACCTGTACAATGCTAAATAATTCGAAGGATTTTGCTAATTCCTTAACAACATCTAGGTATCTGATTAGTTTTTCTCCTTTAACAGCATACGAGCCATTAAAGTGGTTAGTTATCAATAAAGAATCTACATAAACCTGAAGATACCTGATCCTCATGCTTTTGGCTAATTGCAAACCTGCGATTAAAGCCTCGTACTCTGCTTCATTGTTTGTTTCTTGGAATTCACAAGCTATGGACTGGGGTATTATGTCCCCCTGTGGCGATTTCAGTAGGATCCCCAATCATGTTCCTCTTACATTGGAAGCACCATCGGTGAAGAGTATCCAAGGGTGTTGGACCTCCAAGTCAGCTTCTTTTTGTAGATCACTAGTGAAATCAGCCACAAAGTCCGCTAGTGCTTGAGACTTGATTACTGTTCTAGGCTCATATTGGATATCATATGCACTTAACTTCACTGCCCTTTTGGCCATTCTACCTGATAACTCTGGTTTTCTAAGAACATTCTTCACAGGATAATTAGTTCTCAAAATAATAGGATGAATTTCAAAATAATGTCTTAATTTAGTGGATGCCATAATGAGTGCAAGAATTAACTTTTCTAAATGAGAATACCTGGCTTCCGCATCTAGAAGACATTTACTTACATAGTAAACGGGATGATGTTCACCTTCATGATGCTTCACTAAGACGGCACTTACTTCATTTCCCGAGACGGCTAAATACAGGTATAAGGATTCTCCATCCACAGGCTTCATTAGGGCTGGAGATGAGGATAAGTAATCCTTCAAGGCTGTAAGCGCAGCCTCATGCCTTTTCATCCATTCAAACTTTATATTCTTTCTAAGAATATCGTAGAAGTCCTTGCATTTCTCGGAGGATCTTGAGATGAACCTATTGAGGGCAGCTATTCTTCCTGTGAGCCTATGGACATCCTTTGTGTTTGCAGGAGATTTTAAATTGAGGATGGCTTCAATCTACTCGGGACTTGCTTCAATTCCTCTCTTTGTCACCATATATCCCAGAAATTTTCCAGCCTTAACACCAAAGTGGCATTTTGACGGATTCAATTTCATGTTATATTGGTCGAGGATGTTGAATGCTTCCTCGAGGTCTCTAAGGTGATCATCAGCATTCTTTGATTTTACCACCATATCATCTATGTAGACTTCCATAGTCTTACCCAACTGATCCTTGAACATCATGTTGACTAATCTTTGGTATGTTGCCCCTGCATTTCTTAGTCGAAACGCCATATCAGTATAACAGTATATGCCGGTACGAGTCATGAATGCGGTATCCTCTTGATTAGATGGTTCCATCTGCATTTTTTGAAATCCAGATGAAGCATCCATAAAGGTAAGCATTTCATGTCCTGCCGTTGCATCCACCATGGAGTCTATATGTGGTAACGGGAAAGGATCCTTGGGACATGCTTTGTTTAAATCTGTAAAATCTACGCATACCCTCCACTTTCCATTTTTTTGAAACTACAACCACATTAGCTAACCATCGAGGATACTTAACCTCTCTAATCATACCGGCCTTAAGAAGTTTTTCAACTTCTTCTTGTATGATCTTGTTCCTCTCAGGAGCCAATTTCCTTCGCTTCTGATGGACAGGTTTAACAGATAAATCAAGGCCGAGTTTATGAGTGATTACCTCTTTTGAAATACCTGTCATGTCCGAGTGCTTGAAGGAAAAAGTAGATCTTCTTCGCCCTAAGAAGGATATTATATCCTCCTCAATCTTACTGGGGATACTGGATCCAACGAACACCTTTATTTCTGGATCTTCGGGGTCCAATGATACTTCTTTAAGGTCTTTCTCCCACGCTTCCAGCACGTCCATAGGATGTTGCTGTAATTGCTATGCTATGGTTGGCTTGGCTGTTGGCTTCATTGATCATGAATAATAGTTCTTGGCCTCCGCTTGGTCACCTACTATCTTTACAACTCCCCAAGGAGTAGGTAGCTTGATGCACTGGTGATAAGTTGAGGCTACAGCCTTCATTCCGTGGAGCCACGGCCTACCTAAAATAACATTGTAACAGGAAAGGTTATCTATAACACAAAATTTTTTGTATGAATTTAACCCTTCGATATAATTTGGGAGGTTGATGTCCCCCAGTGTCTTCTTGGTATCGCCACTAAAACCAACCAGCACCGAAGTTCTTGGAATGATTTCTGAATCCGGGACGTTCATTATCTTAAGCACATCATGTTGGATAATGTTGACCGAGCTGCCTCCGTCTACTAGGATCCTGCGTACATAATGGTTAGAAATAAATAAAGTTATAATCAAACCGTCGTGATGAGGATCCTGTATGTCCATTTTGTCTTCCTCATCGAAGAAGATTCTCTTGTCTGTTGTTAGGATGGTGGACACTATTGGTTGATCTCCGTTATCCATCTTTATCTCTTTAGCGAGTCTTTTTGCTACAGAGAAAGAAGTTCCACATATGTCTGAACCACCTGAAATGAAATTAACCGTTCGTACATCCAGCGTGTCCTGGTGAGGATCATGGATCCTTGAATTGAAGAAGATTCTCTGATCAGTCACTCGAGTAGTGGAGATGAGAGGTCTTCTCTCGTTGTCCAGTTCGAATTCTACTACGGGATCTTCTCTTATGGCACAAGAATCTTGAAATAATTCGTAGTCTTTGGAGACAAAGATGATCACATGAGCATCTGGCGGTGGCGGTGTTGCTTTCTGTGGAAGATCTTAAGGATCCTGGATCTTGGATTTCTTCCTTCCCAAGAGTTCTTTAAAGTGACCCTTGCTCAGGAGGTAACCAATTTCCCTCCTTAAGCTAATGCATTCGTCTGTTGCGTGGCCAATATCTTCGTGGAAAGCTCACCACTTAGACTTGTCCTTGAAGCCGACAACCTTCTCATTTTTTCGGGGCCACCTTGCTTTTTCTCCCAGATCCTTCATGGCACAGATCAAGCCATGAGTATCCACAGAGAAACAATAATCGGAGATACAAGGATAGTCTTCATCGTCATCTCCTTCTTCAACTGCCCGCACGTTCTGATTAGTGGGCTTGGAGTACGGCTTTGAATTGGTGTTCCTATTCCAGGATCCTTTTGTTGGGTTTTATCAAGATTATCAAAGTGATAAAATCCTTATTTTACTAAAAATGCAGCGGATATAAGTTTTAAATCTTGTTAGTTTTAGTGTATAGAACCAATTCAATACATGCAAAAACCCGAACCCGGATCCAAATAAGAATTACACACTATCAAACACATGCATGTCACTATAAGTTCATGCATGTTAAACTACCTTTCAATATGAACAAAAACCGGGTGAAAGAGATGATGATTGAAAGGAAAGAACTTGAATATGGAAGTTCCTCAAGCTAGCATACCCCAAGCATCCAACAACACACCTCTAGCTAGGATTTTGGCACTTGAAAAACACCTTCTTCCATGGCTTTCTTCCTTGGCCGAAATTATCAAGAGAGAAAGATAGAGAGAAAGCTTAAATGTTACTTGTGAATTGTGTGTATGAATGAAAGAGAAAGATATTGTTTTTATTCAAATGCTTCTTTCTCTCCACCAATAAAAACCTTTGCATGTCTCCACTCACTTATGAAATAATAATATATTTGAAAGAGAGTGGAGGTGGTGGTGGGCCCCTACCCCATGGTATTATTATTATTATCTTTTCTTTTAAACATATATATATATATATATATATATCCATACATATATACTTTTATAAGTTTATAACTTATAACTTATAAAACCTATTATATGTTAAGAGACATGCTTGGTTATTATTGTTTACATATTGCTATTCAACCAACTTAAATAACACTATGTAATGTTCTCTCACAAAACATAAATCATCCATATGATTTGTTTATTACACAAGTACATTTTATTTAGAAACCCCTTTCTAAATAACTCAAGTGTTAATATTCATTTGTTATGATCACATCATATGTAAACGAATATTATCGGTGTTTGTTTAGCTTGTTATTGGGTATGAGCCGACATGGATCATAACGTACTAGCCACATCAACTCTAATATGTGTCTTGGGCAGATCAATTCCAACAATCTCCCCTTTACACAAGATACATAGAAGATTGATGCAAGTAGCAAATACCGCCTAACTACGGTTTACTACCCCTAATACGCATGACGAAGTGCCATTCAATAACATCATCCCTTTCAAGTCCCATACTTGAAAATGATTTAGGTGAAACTATCATTTATCCTTTTGCCACAAATGTCATGTTAAATCCAGAGACACAGAGTGATCATTCTCTGTTGATTTAACTTGTCAGGCCTTAGACATTTAACTCTCAACGAATAAGAGGGACAAAACCCCTATTGACTACATACGTTTCTCATTATCACCTTTTACTATACTTGAGCTTAGCCTTATGTACTGACATATTTCAGAGCAGCGAAGAACTAATTCAAAGCATAATAGTCGATGAATATCAAAACCCAATATGTATCTCAGGTCGGAGGATACTATGAAGTTCGCCTTTACTCAAATTTACTTATGATCACAAATCCCAAGGATTCCATGCAGTAAAATTGAGAGCGGGTCAGTCCAATATTTATCCCATAATTATCTATGAACCTTGGCAGCAACCCTTTGCTATATTCATACCTCATGAATATCTACCAATCCAAGTTCATAATAGTCTTACTTTCACATTTGTTCCCACAAATATGAACGACTACGGACGTTTAGAATAATTCAAATTATTCACGGATTTAAACATACTAAAACGGAACATAACTCAAGAACATGACCATAACCAAAACCATATGATTGAGTTTAAAATAAAATTGTTCCAATATCCAAATACAAATTTTGATCAAATCCAATCATTAGAATATCGAAGTCCTAAGGCGCAAGTATGACCCTCATGCTTCGGCCTTTCAAGGAGTTTCGTGAGTGGGTCCGCAATGTTTTGATCAGTGTGAACTTTGCGAATACATATCTTTCCTTTTTCAACTTCATCCCTTATGTAGTTGAATCCCCACTCAATGTGCCTAGTCTTTTGATGTGCGCGGGGTTCCTTGATTTGAGCAATCGCACCCTCGTTGTCACAAAAGATTTCTAGAGGGTCCTGAATGGTACGGACTACCCCTAGATCGATAATGAACTTTCTAATCCATGCAGCTTCTTGAGCTGCCAATGAGGCGGCGATGTATTCTGACTTAGTGGTGAATAAGGCTACCACATCTTGTTTTGCACTCTTCCATGAGACAGCACCACCATTGAGAACGAAAACGTATCCCGATTGTGATCGAGAATCATCTCGATCAGTTTGGAAACTCGCATCAGTGTAACCCTTTACAACGAGTTCCTCCTCACCAGAGCCATATATTAGAAACATATCCTTAGTCCTTCTAAGGTATTTCAATATGCTCTTAACAGCCATCCAATGGCTAGTTCCCGGATTTTGTTGGTATCGACTTGTCATGCTCAAGGCGCACGACACATCCGGTCTAGTGCAAATCATGGCATACATGATGGATCCTATAGCAGATGCATATGGGATACCACTCATTTTGTCTTGCTCATCCTTTGAGCTTGGACATTGAGAAGCACTCAACATCGTTCCTCTTTGAATAGGTACCAAACCTTTCTTAGAGTTTTCCATCTTGAGCCTTTTCAAGATCTTGTCTATGTATGCACTTTGATTCAAACCTATCAACCACCTTGATCTATCCCTATAGATCCTTATTCCCAGAATATAGGCGGCTTCACCAAGATCCTTAATGGAAAAACAGCTTCCAAGCCAGGCTTTCACACCTTCCAAGGTTGGAATGTCATTTCCAAACAGTAATATGTCATCGACATAATATACCAGAAAGGTTATGATGCTCCCACTAGCTTTCTTATACACACAAGCTTCATCAGCGTTTTTGATGAATCCAAATTTCTTAACTTCATCATCAAAACAGTGATTCCAACTCCTAGATGCTTGTTTCAATCCATAGATTGATTTCTTCAACTTGCATACTTTGTTAGGATGTTGTGGATCGACAAAACCTTCAGGCTGAACCATATAGACATCTTCATTAAGATGCCCATTTAGAAAAGCAGTTTTGACATCCATTTGCCATATCTCATAGTCATAATATGCGGCTATGGGAAACAATATCCTTATAGACTTTAGCATCGCCACGGGCGAGAAAGTTTCATCATAATCAACCCCTTGAGTTTGAGTGAAACCCTTTGCTACAAGTTTAGCTTTATAAGTATCCAAGTTTCCATGCATATCAGTTTTCTTCTTGAAAACCCACTTACTTCCAACCAGCTTGGTATTTAGAGGTGGAGCAACCAAGTCCCATACTTGATTGTCATGCATGGATTGCATCTCAACATTCATGGCTTCTAGCCATTTGTCACAATCAGATTGCGACATTGCATCTCGATATGTGGTGGGTTCATCCGAATCTACCACGTAGCATCCATCCATGAAAAATCCATCTCTCTCAGGTGGGGTGCTAACTCTACCAGATTTGCGAATGTTTTGTGTGTTTTGATCAACCATTTGATCATCCTCAACAACCTCTTGTTGATTGCTAGTGTCAACCAAACGTGTATCGGCTTGTAGTTCTCGATCCTCTTCGAGTTCTACAGTTCTATCAGTTCCTTCCATAAGGAACCTTCTTTCCAAGAACTTAGCCTTTCGAGCTATAAACACTTTATGCTCCCTTGGATTTTAGAAATAATATCCCATCGAATCCGTGTGATATCCTACAAATATACACTTAGTGGATCGACATTCAAGTTTGTCAGGGGTGTAGATCTTAACATAAGCCTCACAACCCCATACCTTTAAATATGAAAATTTTGGAGCCTTTCCATGCCATATTTCAAAAGGTGTACTATCCACTTTCTTGGTTTGTACCATATTTAAAATACGGGCAGCGGAGATCACAGCGAAACCCCAAAATGATAGAGGTAATGAGCTTCTAGCCATCATGGATCGAACCATATCCAATAAAGTTCGATTCCTCCTCTCGGACACACCATTATGTTGTGGTGTTCCAGGTGGAGTAAGTTGTGAGACAATCCCACAACTCTTAAGATGTTCTAGAAACGCATCATTGAGGTATTCACCTCCTCTATCAGAACGTAGTATTTTGATTGTTTTGTTGAGTTGATTTTGTACTTCATTTTGGAAGACTTTGAACATTTCAAAGGCCTCATTTTTGTGTCTTAACAAGAACACATACCCATAGCGACTATAATCGTCGGTAAAGGTAATGAAGTATCTTTCACCATTTCTTGTCATTGTCCTAAAAGGTCCACATACATCCGAATTTATGAAACCTAATAAGTCTTTCGCCCTTTCATTTGTTCCATTAAAGGGTTCTTTGGTCATCTTTCCCAATAAACAAGATTCACATTCATCAAATGAATCAACATTTGATTTCAAAAGACCATTCTTTCGAAGTGTATGAATACGATTCTTGTTTATGTGACCAAGACGACAATGCCAAAGAAAAGTATTACTCAAATCCATTTTGAGTCTTTTGGTGTTAGCTTGGTACAACGAGTTATCAATGTATGAGTCATCATGAATTAATTCATAAATGCCATTAAACGGCATCGCTTTAAAATATAAGACAATATCCATGAAAACATAAATACCATTATCAACAAACTTAAAGTCATAACCAGATTGTCTTAATACAGAAACAGAGATAATATTCCTAGTCAAACTAGGGGAATATAAAATGTTTTTCAAAACAATTTCCAAACCATTTGGAAGCTTTAAAACATAATCTCCTCGGGCTTGGACGTCAACCTTTGCTCCATTGCCCATGAAAAGACTTATATCTCCTTTCTTCACTTCATTTCTTCTTTTGAACCCCTACAATGAATTGCATATATGAGTTCCACATCCGGTATCCAATACCCATGTGTTAGAAGAAATAATATTAAGATCAATGTGAATCATGAAAGTTGTACCTGAGGTTTGCCCCGCATCCCTCTTAGCTTTCAACTCCTTGAGATAGGTCGGATAGTTTCTCATCCAATGACCTATCTCACCACAACCAAAGCACGGATCCTCAGCACTAAACTTTAGCTTCTTTGGTTTTGGTTCCGCCTTTGCCTTTCCCTTGAACCCCTTCCTGACTTGCCCCTTGCCAACGGCAACCCTTGCCTTTGGTTCCGGGTGATGCCTTTTCTTTGAGCCACCCTCATTGATCGCAAGAACGGGTAAAACCATTTTACCCATGCCGGCTTCGGCTGTCTTAAGCATTGCGTGAAGCTCACCAATGCTTTTGTCCCATCCGTTCATGTTGTAGTTCATGACGAATGTCTCAAACCTTTTAGTTAAGCCATTTAGGATCAAATCCGTGGCTAACTCTTTTGAGACGGGACAGTTAAGCGTTCAAGCCGATCAATGTGGCTCTTCATCTTAAGTACATAAGATGAAACAGATTGGGTTTCTTCCATATGACATGCATGAAGCGCTCGAACCATTTCGAATCGCTCAACCCGAGCTTGAGTAAGGAACATTTCCTTAAGCTGGGTAATCATGTCATACGCCCCATGATTCTCGAAATCCTTTTGGATCTCGGGAATCATTGTTCCCAACATGAGGCAAGAAACTTGCACCGAATCCTCGTTGTATTTCAGCCAATCCGCATAGGCATCCAAGTTGTTGACATCGGGTTCATCGGGAATAGGATCGTCTAATATATAGGACTTCTTTTCTTGCTTGAGAACAATTCTCAAGTTTCGATTCCAATCCATGAAGTTGTTAAAGTTTAGACGATCCTTATCCAGAATGGATCTTAGTGATAGATTATGCACGTGTGGGATAATTGCGTTCGGTGCGTTGTTTGCGGCCATCTAAAAGAATTTTAACAAAGTTCAAATTAGTATTTTCGATATTAATAAAATTTTAATTTTTAATACCTTTTAATGTCTCCAAGACAATTATTGATTAAAATCTAGAACCCAACGTGTCATTCAAATAGTAGTTAGGTGACCTTTATCCTACTATTCGAATTAACAAGGTAGTCAACGTTTGACAATTGCAACCCTTTGCAAGTTCTAGTTTTATGGGATCGGTTAAACATCATATGTTTAGTTGGTATGTTAAATCCCATCAACACCTTAGAACGCCATGTTAAGGTGATCCTATAGTCATGGTTTCAAATCAAGTCGTCCTACTTATACACACGTGTGAGTTTACTCATACAAGTGGTTAGGTGATCCTAATGCCAAAAGTACTTGTAAAATCACCTTATGATCACAAGTTTTCTTAAAAGTGCTTAGGTGATCCTAACCCACTATCAAGTCTACAAGTCACTTAAGTGTCGTATAAAAGGATGGTGTTTAACTTGTTTTAAAAGGGATTTTAGTTTTCTAAATTCTAGAATGGAAAACTATTTATTGTACCTTTCATTTGCATGCATTCAAATGTATGGTACTTAGTTGAATAACCCATTTTCAAAATTCCTTTTAATAAAACCCATTTTATTACGAAATCATTAGATATTAATAAAACCAATTTTTATTACCTAACGATTTCTAAGGAACCAATTTTATGCTAGTTGATTTTAAGTTGTTAAGCAAACCATATTGCAAATAATAAGTAAATCAACCATGCAAACATAAAATATACACAACCACAAGTTCATAACCATAGCCTCCTAATGTTGACCACACTTGTTGACCGAAGACAAGTGTGTCAAAAAGTCTCTCCTAAGGGACCCAAAAGAACATGCACTTGTGTCGGTGAACTCCCACTTGATTCCGCATCAATATGCTCCAAGTGTTTACTCCCGGTGTTGTGGTCTTCATCATTTTATTTTGGGTTTCCATCCATGCATCTTCTTTTACAAAATATATCCTAATACATTTTTCTAGTAAAAGAAATACATCTAATCTACTTATTATTACAAGCCATATGAATGAATAAATAGATTACAAACCCAAATAAATATTATAACCAAATCGAATGAACAAACAACCAACACAATCATTCAACCAAACACAAGGCCATGGCTAGGTTATGAACATCTATTACACATCAAATATACAATAATACAAGACCAAAATGGTTCCCCTTTTTGCCTCAAAACTTTCGGCCAAGCTTAAGCAATCCGAAAGTTTTGAGTTTTGTCCAAACAAACTAAACAATCATCCAAATGACTTGGTTTTTCAAGATTACCATATGCATGTAAAGTATAACCTTGAAAAACCATGGGGTAACCAAAACCCCTAAAATTTTCGGCCAAATGGTGAAACCCACCATAAACCCGAAAAATTTTGGGTCTAATGAAGCATGCATTCGTATAAGCGGCTCTTGATGCCATTGTTGGGTTTTAACAAGATTATCAAAGTGATAAAATCCTTATTTTACTAAAAACGCAGCGGATATAAGTTTTAAATCTTGTTAGTTTTAGTGTATAGAACCAATTCAATACATGCAAAAACCCAAACCCGGATCCAAATACGAATTACACACTATCAAACACATGCATGTCACTATAAGTTCATGCATGTTAAACTACCTTTCAATATGAACAAAAACCGGGTGAAAGAGATGATGATTGAAAGGAAAGAACTTGAATATGGAAGTTCCTCAAGCTAGCATACCCCAAGCATCCAACAACACACCTCTAGCTAGGATTTTGGCACTTGAAAAACACCTTCTTCCTTGGCCGAAATTATCAAGAGAGAAAGATAGAGAGAAAGCTTAAATGTTACTTGTGAATTGTGTGTATGAATGAAAGAGAAAGATATTGTTTTTATTCAAATGCTTCTTTCTCTCCACCAATAAAAACCTTTGAATGTCTCCACCCACTTATGAAATAATAATATATTTGAAAGAGAGGGGAGGTGGTGGTGGGCCCCTACCCCATGGTATTATTATTATTATCTTTTCTTTTAAACATATATATATATATACCCATACATATATACTTTTATAAGTTTATAACTTATAACTTATAAAACCTATTATATGTTAAGAGACATGCTTGGTTATTATTGTTTACATATTGCTATTCAACCAACTTAAATAACACTATGTAATGTTCTCTCACAAAACATAAATAATCCATATGATTTGTTTATTACACAAGTACATTTAATTTAGAAACCCCTTTCTAAATAACTCAAGTGCTAATATTCATTTTTTATGATCACATCATATGTAAACGAATATTATCGGTGTTTGTTTAGCTTGTTATTGGGTATGACCCGACTTGGATCATAACGTACTAGCCACATCAACTCTAATATGTGTCTTGGGCAGATCAATTCCAACACCTTTATTCTTCTCGGGAGTTTCCTGCTTCGTTTGTCCTCTAAGGAGATCCTGGATCCTTTTGTCTTCTTCCAATCGGATGTATCTTAACGCCATGTTTCTGACTTCGTCTAATGTCCTGCATGGAGTCATCACTAAATCATTATAAAAGGGGGAGCTCTTTTGAATTCCCATCTTGAATGCTTCAACAGCAGTAGTCATGTCAAGATTTAGGATTTCTAAAGCTTCCTTGCCGAATCTGGTGACGAAATCCCTAAGGGATTCATCACTAGGTTGGACAACACGATATAAATCATTGGTTAACCTCTCAAATTTCCAACTACAGAAAAATTGAGTGTTAAACATGTTAACTAAGTGAGAGAAAGAAGTATTTGAAAAGGGAGGAAGACTTAGCAGCCATTTTAGAGCGGCTCCCGTTAGTGTGGGTCCAAAGCCCTTGCATAGGCAAGCTTTTTTGAGTCTTTCCGGAATAGGATTGATCTCCATCCTTTCCCTATACTGTGCTACATGTTCTTCAGGATCAGTGGTTCGGTCGTAAGTCTTCATATCCGGAGTCTGGAATCGCTTCGGGATTTCAGCATCACAGATAGGCGGAGCGAATCCGGATACTCTGTGGCTTCCCTCAGGTATCTTGGGATTTGGTCTTATGACGCCGGGAACACTGAATATCATATCCTTAAGCTTCTGCAGCTCCTTGGCCATGGCTTGGTTGATACCTGCATCCTGCATGGAACAACGGTTAGCATCTAAGGATAAAGGATCGTACAAGTTACCTCTTTGCTGAGTGAAGGTTGGCATCTCGGATGAGTAGATGGGATAGGAGTCTGCGATAAGAGTTGGTCCTCTAGAGGCTATAATCTGCATGGGGATTATGTCTCCTTCATGGACTTCGGAGGATCGTTGATGTTGGACGCCCGAGGATCCTAGATTCGGAAAGAAGGATCTTTGATTCGGGATGAAGGATTCTTGAGGTTGGGTACCATAGGATCCTTGTGGAAGGATGACCGATCCTTACCGTTAATATGAGGATCCTTGATTCTGCTGACCCATAGATCCCTGTTGAAGGATAAATGGTCCTGGCTGAAATAGCGAGGATCCTTGAGTCTTTTGACCCATGGACCCCTGTTGAAGGATAGATGATCCTTGAGAGAACTGAGCCATGGATTCTGGACTGGTGAAATCCAGCATCCTTGGCATCAGGGGGGTGAGATCCTCTGCTGGCTTCTTGTTCTTCTTGAGATCCTCTATCTCACGGAGGATCCTCTGATTAGTCTTGTTCTGCTGCTCCATGTATGCTTTAACCTGCGAAAACATAGATGAAACATCACTGTTAGTATTAACCACCGGGGCAGCAGCAGCGGTCTTTGAGCTCTGGAAGACTGGTAGTTGCGTCTTGCTCCCAGTAGTAGCAGGCCGTTGCGTTCCCGTGATTGGCGGAGGCATCGGTGGTAAAGTCCTTGATGAGAGAGGAACCATAGCCAGCATGGTTGATGAATCAGAGGTTGATTAAGAGGCTATTGATAGTGATATGGGTATGAAAAAGTGGAGAATGATAAGAATAATATGGATTATATCACCAATTGCCCCACGGTGGGCGCCAAATTGTTTTGGACAAAAATCTGGTAAGGATCAAGTATCCAAATCTGTTATGTGAGGTAAGGTGCTAACTCGGTAATGATAAGTACGTAATTGTAATAATGGTGAACACAAAGGTTTGATCACGAGGGAAAAAGCCCTTAATCAGGATAGTCTTACTTCGGTCAAAACTTATCAAGGCAATCTATGGTAAAAATAACTTCGGTCAAGGATTATAAGATAATATTTGGTCGAATTACTTTAGTCAATGATCAACAAGGTAACCTTTGGTCTAGGAGTATATGATTATCGTGATCTCCGGCACAAAAAACCCCCGGATGGTGAAAACTATCACCGTCAAGTTTATTAATGGTAAAAATCGGGTTACAAATGCGGTGGAGTTTATGATCGAGATTACAAAGTATTTTAGTGTAGAGAGAATGCTAGTTTCTGCTCTAGTGTGTGTAAATACATGTGTTTTCCTAATCGATCATAGCTCGTTTAAATAAGATAACAATAATAACAACATTTCCAATCTATCCGGAAGTCTCCCACCTAGCCGCTCCACTTCCTTTGACCACGTGCCAATAGCCACCCAGTAGCGAGATAAGTGGAAGAATGAGTCTCATAGCCGTTGTTAATATTTGCTCGTTCATCTTCACACGAATTCGTCCATTAATAGCTTCATTAAGGTAGGATCCTGGATCCATGTTCCAGCTATAGGATGTTCTGTGAGGATAGTTGATGCAAGTCCGTCTTAAAGTTGATATACCTGTCTAATACATGACCATTCTAAACGCAATCATTAGTAAACAAATAACCGAGGATCATCGATCCTTTTTATCCTGATACATATTTCAAGGATAATCTATCCATAAGACAGTTAAGGATAACGGATCCTCAGTATAAAATTTATGGCCTAACAAAAGTGTAGGAAAATTAAGACAGGACATCAAAGGCTTTATCTTCACAAACATAGGATCCCTCCACCTTTGCTAACCCTAAAAATTGTCTTAAGGATCATAAATCCTTTACCCTAATTACTATTGTCTTAAGTAAACAACCATAATATCAATAAAAACATCAAAATATAAAAAAAATGGACTCGGGCATTGTCTTTCGAATCCTTCATTGCCCCCTTAGCAGCTTCCTCTTCAGCTACTGCATCCTTTCCTTCATCCGTCTCTATTGCATCCTTTGCACCGCTAGTCCCAGCTTCACCTTCCTCTGCAGCCTTATTCTCCTCGACAGCATCCTCCTCTTCCTCTACCACGCCCATCCTAGTCAAAGATTTCTTCCATTCCTCCACGTCCCAGTTGGCTTTGTCAAAAGAGGGATCATTAGCTTCAGCCACGAACTGTATTCTTGCTTGCAGGATCAATTTGGCAGCATACATCTTTGCTTCATCAGTAGCTGCTTTAATCCCATCCTTCATCTTCATTTCCATGGCAAGAAGTTGGGGGTCTGCTTGTTTCTTCGAATTTGAAACCTTGGCAATCGACTTATCCTTGGCAGTAACAAGAGTCCTCATTCCTGACAAAGTTTCTACATGATCCTTGATGATTGATCCATAGTAAGAACAGAGGCCTTGGACACCCTACAAACCACAAGCCTGGGATCAACAACAATTGTCTAACAAGTCAACCAAGCAGAATAAAGGATCCTTACCTGAGTAACCGCTTGGGAAACTGCCTCTTGGAGCTGATTATCGACCTCATGAACCTCTGCTTGGTGCTCGGGTAACTTCCTCTTCTTAATAGAATGAGCCTTAGATCTGGTAGTGACGGTATGAGGACTAGGAGTCGAAGTAGACTTGGAAGGTTCCTTCTTGATTGACCTTGGAGAGATCAAGTGATCGATATCATCAAACAAGAACTGGGTTGCAGGCTTGTTAGCGGATTTGGGCATGTCTTAAATAACCACAAAACAGATAAGCTTTATTTTCTATTACAAAATCAATATGCTGGTCTCTATAATATTACTTACTTGACATTTTACTGCGAAGGGAGAGATCTGACTGATTGTTTTTTGAATCAGAATCACGGATCCTAATTTTAACGGTGCGACTAGTGGAGTTCAGTGCAAGGAAAGCAATCACCCTATTCTTTGTTCCTGGAAGTACAGCCAACTGCGTGAAGTTATCAACTGCAAAAAGTAAAACAAATTAGTGTTAAAGATTCAACCTTTATCAAGAAGCAAACAAAAATACAATAATCCAACCCTGCCTAATCCACATAGTTGGAAGTATATTCCCGTTGGGAATCAAATCTCATCTAACAAAGAAAAATTAGTTTGTCCAAAGAGAGCCATTTTGGGTAACTTTGTAGAACGGGATTAGTTGGTGAGATTTGGATTTAAACAAGAATCGGTTGGAACCATGGGTATACGGAGAATACAAGTAAGAAAGCTCAGAATGTCTGAAATCTATGTTGTGGTCTGCAATGACTTCTTCGAGGGTCATTAAGGCTTGCCAAATCATAGGCATAGCTTGGATGTATATGATGCCGATGAGGGTGAAACATCGCTGGGTAAAATCATGGAATGGATATGAATAGCTAAGCAAGAAAGGGCATACTAGAAAGCAAACCCATATTTTAGATGATATGTCGCTTGGTGTAGAAGAATCATATGGCCTGAATATGGTGCCGGAAGGAAACAAGGCTACAAGCTGATCTATTTTGGGGTCGGCAAATTTACAGATCTCCGGTGAGGGGTTTTGCAGCAGATTTTGGCTCTTCATCTCCTCGTCCATGTTGGAATTACGTATGCCCGAGACACATACTTAAACTAATGTGGCTAACTGTGTTTGATCCAAGTCGGGTCATACCCAATAACAAGCTAGACAACACCAAATGTATTCTTTAATGATTTGATCATTTAAACGAATACCGAACACTACGTGTTTAGAAAATTGGTTTTCTAAACAAACACACTTGAGGATTTAAATAAATTATCTGGATAATTTGTTTATATAAATTAATTATTTAATTGGTTAAATAATTACATAAATGTATGTGCATTTTATAAAATGAGTTTTATAAAATAATTGGAGATGTTTTAAATGGTTAAAACAAAACAAAAAAAAAAAAAAAAAAAAAATTATATCAAAACCGGCCACCCCATGTGGGTGGAAGGTTTGTCCTTTTATGCCTTGTCTCCATGTGATGACAACTTTATCCATCTCCAATAAGATTACATGCATTTTGGGGTCTTGAGTGTGTGCATTATTATTCAAATTTTGAATCAAGAAAACCTATCTATCTCTCTCTCAAACTCACGGCTCAAAGGGGCAGAAAATTGGGAGTTTTGAGAGCTTGTACAAGTGTTCAAAATCCTAGCAACTAGTTGGTGTTGTTGCTATAAGCTTGGGGTATCAAAAGCTTGAGGGTTTCTCTTTGCAACCTTGCCATTTGAAGACATCATCATCTTCATCCACATACATCTTCTTCTAAAGGTATAAGAAGGTACCATTTACATTTTGTAAGCATATTGTTCTTGTAATATTGATCCTTGTTCTTTGGGTTTTAGTTTTAACATAATGGTATGTTCATAACAAGTTATAAAATCTAAGCTTCCGTTGCGTTTTCTAGTTAAATATGGTTAACTTGAACTTTGATAATCTTGTATAAAACCCAACAATGGCATCAAGAGCCGGTTACAGGGACTTATGCTTCTTACATGTTCATAGATTTCGGGTTTTTCATGGGTGAAAAAGGGGTCCGAAATTTTGGTGGATTTTACCCCTCATGGATTTGTAAGATCTTGACATGCATGAAAGATCTTAGGAAACCATTAATAACATTTGGATGTTGAAAATAAAAAAAATAATAATAATAATTTGGGCCGTAGCCTCTTGGGGGGGGGGGGGGCGATTCTTTTGGAGTTTTTGGGCATTGGTTGCTTAGGTTGCATGCTTAGAACATTTGGTATGTTTGGATGTGTCATAACCGAAACCTAGACCTTGGATGTGTTGATTGTTGTTTGTGTATGTTGATTATGTTTATTATTCAATATGGTTGTAATAATTCATAATCTTAGGCTTGTGTAATTTATTTATTCATAAGTTGGTTTGTAATAAATAGATTAGTTGCATTTTCTTTTTTTAGAAAAATATGTATTAGGATACATTTTGTAAAAATTGAAGATGCAAGAATTGGTGGATTTGGGCCTTGGACCGAAATTTTGGGCTTGTTGGGCCTCACCGGCCCATCATGGGATTCAAGCCCATTAGGCCCATAAATTTCACTCTTGGGCCCAACAAGACTTTTGGAAGTTTGGAGCCCATTAACAAGCCCAACAAGAACACAACAACTTGGAAAGGATACTTGAAGCATTTGGATGCAAGGTCAAGTGGGAGTCAACATTCCATCCTTGTGTCATGTTTTGTCCCTTAGGTGTGACTTATGACCTATACTTGTTTCGGCTAACAAGTATGGTCAAACTTAGCGGTTCTCGGTTATGACTATATTTTGCATGTGTTTGCTTGGTTGTTTGTTTTACTTATTGTAATGTGTGGTTGATAGATATTAGGATATCCAAACCGTCACATAGGAACGACAACAAGCATAAAACGGGTTCTAATATATATTTGGTAATATCGCGTCAATTAGTTTAATTAAATGGGTTTATTAAAACTAAGCGATTACTCACATATAATAAAATTGGTTTTATTATAACTTGAACCTTGAAAATTGGTTTTCAAAATCGCCATATTACTAAATGCATGTTAGGATATGGCATAATGCTTTTCAAACTAGAATATTGGAAAACTTAAAATCCCCTTTTCATAATTACCAAGGAAACAAGTCTAACACCATCCTTTTGTATGACACTTAACGTATTAGGAAACTTTAAATGGGATAAAGGTCACCTAACCATTTTGAGCAAACTAATATACTTAGGGTAATATTAACATATTTGTGGGATAAAGGTCACCTAACCACTTGTATGTTAATCTTACATGTTTATACAAGTAGGACGACTTGAATTGGAAACCATGTGATAAAGGTCACCTAAGCATGGGGATCCAATGGTGTTGATGGGATAAACATGCCAACACGAAATAAGGATTTCGAATGGTCCCATACCTCTAGAAGTTGCAAAGGGTTGCAATTGTCAAGATTGACTACCTTGTTAAATCAAATAACGGGATAAAGGTCACCTAACCGAAATTTGATTTATCGTTGGATTCTAGAATTTAATTATTATTTTAAAAATTTGGAATAAAAGGGTATTAATAATTAAATTGTTTATAATACTAAAATAGAACTTTGTTAAATTTTGTAGATGGCCGCTAACAATGCAAACACCTCTACCCATAACACCCGTAACCTATCCTTAAGAACCATCCTTGAAAAGGATCGTCTAAACCATAATAACTTTATGGATTGGTATCGCAACTTGAGAATAGTTCTCAAGCAAGAAGAGATATCATATGTCTTAGACGATCCCATTCCCGATGAGCCTAACGTGGAAGATGAGGAGGCGTATAACGATTGGGTCAAGTACACCAAAGATTCGGTGCAAGCCTCTTGCCTCATGTTAGGGACTATGATTCCCGAAATCCAAAAGGATTTCGAGCATCATGGGGCATACGACATGATAACTCAATTGAAGGAAATGTTCCTTCAACAAGCTAGAGCGGAACGATTCGAAACGGTTCGAGCGTTTCATGCATGTCGTATGGAGGAAACCCAAAGCGTCTCATCTTATGTCCTAAAAATGAAAAGCTACATTGAAAAGCTTCGTAGGTTGAATTGTCCCGTCTCTAATGAGTTGGCTACGGATTTGATTCTCAACTCTTTGACCAAAAGGTTTGAAACCTTTGTCATGAACTATAACATGAACGGGTGGGACAAAAGCATTGGTGAGCTTCACGCAATGCTAAGAACGGCCGAAGCGGGAATGGGTAAAAGGGTTTTACCCGTTCTAACAATCAATGAAGGGAAAAGGGGACATAACTCCAACCCCAAAGCAAGTGCTGCTAAGGGCAAGGGCCACGTCCAAGGAAAGGGAAAGAGGAAAGCCATCACGCCCATCAAACCGAAGGAAAAGAAGCAAAAGGTTGCGGCGCAAGATCCATGCTTTGAGTGTGGAGAGATAGGTCATTGGAAAAGGAATTGTCCGACCTATCTCAATGCGTTAAAAGATAAGAGGGATGCGGGGCATACCTCAGGTATTATCTTTACTATACATATTGAACTAAATGTTATTTCTTCAAATACATGGGTACTTGATACCGGATGTGGAACTCACATTTGCAATTTGTTGCAGGGGTTCAAAAGAAATAAACAACTCAACAAAGGGGACATTAGTCTCTTTATGGGCAATGGAGCAAGAGTTGAAGTCCAAGCTCAAGGAGACTACTTGTTAAAGCTTCCAAGTGGTTTGGAAGTAATTTTGAAAAATGTTTTGTATGCTCCTAAGTTAAGGAGAAACATTATTTCCGTGTCCCTTTTAAAACAATGTGGCTTTGATTTTAAATTTATGGATTATGATATTCATGTTTTGATGAATGGCATATTTTATTTTAAAGCTATACCCATGAATGGTATATATGAAATAGATCAAAGTGGTATGTCACATAATAGTTCAATGTATAATGTCAACACCAAGAAACTCAAGAAGGACTTGGGTGATTCCTATCTTTGGCATTGTCGCCTTGGACATATAAGCAAGAATCGCATGCAAACTCTTCGCAAGAGTGGTATTCTAGAAACAAATGAGTATGATTCATTTGATGTATGTGAATCTTGTTTACAAGGCAAAATGACAAAGCAACCCTTTAATAAAACTTTTGAAAGGTCAAAAGAATTATTGGGTATCATACATTCGGATGTATGTGGTCCTTTTAGACCAATGACTAGGAATGGTGAAAGATACTTCATTACCTTTATTGACGATTATAGTCGATATGGTTATGTGTACTTAATGAAACACAAAGATGAAGCTTTTGAAATGTTCAAAGACTTCAAAACTGAAGTAGAAAGACAACTCAAGACCACAATCAAAGTACTTCGTAGTGATAGAGGAGGTGAATACCTAAGTGGTGTATTTCAAGATCATCTTAAGAGTTGTGGAATTATTTCACAACTTACTCCACCTGGAACACCACAACATAATGGTGTGTCTGAAAGGAGAAATCGTACCCTATTAGATATGGTTCGATCGATGATGGCTAGAAGCACTTTACCTCTATCATTTTGGGGCTATGCTTTACTTTCCGCTGTTCGCATATTGAATATGGCTCCAACCAAGAAAGTGGAGAAGACACCTTTTGAAGTATGGCATGGAAAGGCTCCATCGCTATCATTCTTAAGAGTTTGGGGTTGTGAAGCTTATGTAAAGCAATACACCCCAAACAAATTAGAAGTCCGATCCACTAAGTGTATCTTTATAGGTTATCCTAAAGATGATTTAGGATATTACTTTTACGATCCTAGTGAGCAAAATGTTATTATTGCTCGAAAGGGTAAGTTCTTGGAAACTAAGTTCCTTGAGGAAGGAACTAATAGTAGAACAGTGAAATTTGATGAGGATCAAGAATCACAAGATGATACACAATTGGTTGATACTAGCACTCAACAAGAGGTTGTTGAAAGTGATCAAGTGGTTGATCAAAACACACAAAACGTTCGCAGATCTGGTAGAATTAGCAATCCACCTGAAAAATATGGATTTTTTGTAGAAGGTTGCTACGTGGTAGATTCGGATGAACCGACCACATACCGTGATGCAATGTCCAAGAATGATTGTGACAAATGGCTTGAAGCCATGAACGTTGAGATGCAATCCATGTATGACAACCAAGTTTGGGAATTGGTTGAACCACCACTCAACTCCAAAGCTGTTGGAAGTAAGTGGGTTTTCAAAAGGAAAACTGATATGCATGGAAACTTGGATACTTATAAAGCAAGACTTGTAGCTAAAGGTTTCACTCAAACTCAAGGGGTTGATTATGATGAAACTTTTTCGCCTGTGGCAATGCTAAAGTCTATTAGGATATTATTTGCCATAGCTGCACATTATGATTATGAAATTTGGCAAATGGATGTCAAGACCGCTTTCCTAAATGGATATCTTGAGGAAGATGTCTATATGGTTCAGCCTGAAGGTTTTGTCGATCCAAAACATCCTAATAAAGTATGCAAGTTAAAGAAATCAATCTATGGATTGAAACAAGCATCTAGAACTTGGAATCATCGTTTTGATGAAGAAATCAAAAGTTTTGGGTTCATCAAAAACGCTGATGAGGCTTGTGTGTATAAAAAGGCTAGTGGGAGTATAATTACATTCTTAGTATTGTATGTCGATGACATTCTACTATTTGGAAATGACATTCCAACCATGGAAAGCGTTAAGGCTTGGCTTGGAAGTAGATTTTCCATCAAGGATCTAGGTGAAGCTGCCTATATTTTGGGAATAAAGATCTATAGGGATAGGTCAAGGCGCTTGATAGGTTTGAACCAAAGTACATACATTGATAAGATCTTGAAAAGGTTCAAGATGGAAAACTCCAAGAAAGGTTTTGTACCTATTCAAAGAGGGACCATATTGAGTTCAGCTCAATGTCCAAGCTCAAAGGGTGAGCAAGAGACGATGAAACAAATCCCATATGCTTCTGCTATAGGATCCATCATGTATGCGATGATATGTACTAGACCGGATGTGTCATGCGCTTTGAGCATGACAAGCAGATATCAACAGAATCCAGGAAACAGTCATTGGATGGCTGTTAAGAGCATATTGAAATACCTTAGGAGAACTAAGGATATGTTTCTGATATATGGATCTGGTGAGGAGGAACTCGCTATAAAAGGTTACACGGATGCGAGCTTCCAAACTGATCGAGATGATTCTCGATCACAGTCTGGGTATGTGTTCACTCTTAATGGAGGAGCTGTCTCTTGGAAGAGCTCAAAACAGGAAGTGGTAGCATTGTCCACTACAGAATCAGAATACATCGCCGCTTCATTGGCAGCTCAGGAAGCTGCATGGTTGAAGAAATTCATTACTGATCTAGGGGTGGTCTCTTCCATTCAAGACCCCCTAGAAATCTTTTGTGACAACGAGGGTGCGATTGCACAAATCAAGGAACCTCGTTCGCACCAAAAGACAAGGCACATAGAGCGGAGATTCAACTACATAAGGGATGAAGTTGAAAAAGGAAAGATATGTATTCGCAAAGTTGGAACTGATCAAAATCTTGCGGATCCATTCACGAAGCTCCTAGAAAGACCGAAACATGAGCGTCATGCGAGTGGCTTAGGACTTCGATATTCTAGTAATTGGATTTGATCTATTTTGTATTAAAGTTTAAAAGACTTTTGTAATTTAACTCTTTTATATGATTATGGAATCTTGAGTTAAATTCTGATTTTGCATGTTTAATCCATGAATAAGTTATCTTATTCTAAAAGTCCGTAGTCGATCACATTTGTGGGAACAAATATGAAGCAAGACTATTATGAACTAGGATTGGTGGATATTCATAAGGAATGAATATGGAGCATAGGTTTGCTGCCAAGGTTCATAGATATTTGTGGGATACAAATATTGGACTGACCCGCTCTCAATATTACTACATGGAGTCGATTGACTTGATCATTAGTAATTTTGAGTAAAGGAGAATTTCATATTATCCTTAGACCTGAGATGTATACTGGGTCTTGATTTTCACCAAGTATTACACTTTGACTCTCCCCTTCGCTATTCGTAAAAGATGGTACATAAGGATGAGCTCAGGTGGAGTATAAAAGTGATAGTGAGAGGCGTATACAGTCAAGAAGGAATTTGTTCCTCTTATGTGTTGAGAGTTTAGATGTCTAAGGCCTGATAAAGTTGAATTGTAAAGAGAATGATCGCCTATGTCTCTTAGATCCAACATGACATCTAGTAACAAAGGGATATAATGATAAATTCACCTAAATCATATCAAGTAAGGGACTTGAAGGGATGATGTTATTGAATGGCACTTCGTCAAACACATTAGGGGTGGTGAACTGTTGTTAGGCGGTATTCACCACTTGCATTAATTTTCTATGTATCTCGTGCAAGTGGGAGATTGTTGGAATTACGTATGCCCGAGACACATACTTAAACTAATGTGGCTAACTGTGTTTGATCCAAGTCGGGTCATACCCAATAACAAGCTAGACAACACCAAATGTATTCTTTAATGATTTGATCATTTAAACGAATACCGAACACTACGTGTTTAGAAAATTGGTTTTCTAAACAAACACACTTGAGGATTTAAATAAATTATCTGGATAATTTGTTTATATAAATTAATTATTTAATTGGTTAAATAATTACATAAATGTATGTGCATTTTATAAAATGAGTTTTATAAAATAATTGGAGATGTTTTAAATGGTTAAAACAAAACAAAAAAAAAAAAAAAAAAAAATTATATCAAAACCGGCCACCCCATGTGGGTGGAAGGTTTGTCCTTTTATGCCTTGTCTCCATGTGATGACAACTTTATCCATCTCCAATAAGATTACATGCATTTTGGGGTCTTGAGTGTGTGCATTATTATTCAAATTTTGAATCAAGAAAACCTATCTATCTCTCTCTCAAACTCACGGCTCAAAGGGGCAGAAAATTGGGAGTTTTGAGAGCTTGTTCAAGTGTTCAAAATCCTAGCAACTAGTTGGTGTTGTTGCTATAAGCTTGGGGTATCAAAAGCTTGAGGGTTTCTCTTTGCAACCTTGCCATTTGAAGACATCATCATCTTCATCCACATACATCTTCTTCTAAAGGTATAAGAAGGTACCATTTACATTTTGTAAGCATATTGTTCTTGTAATATTGATCCTTGTTCTTTGGGTTTTAGTTTTAACATAATGGTATGTTCATAACAAGTTATAAAATCTAAGCTTCCGTTGCGTTTTCTAGTTAAATATGGTTAACTTGAACTTTGATAATCTTGTATAAAACCCAACAGTCCATTTGGCTGGCTGAGTTTGAAAGACGGCTATTTCTAGACATCGAAAAAATAGGAAAGCAAAATAAAGAGTGAAAAGGAGAAATGATTACCTGATCTATGTTGGAGAGTAGATGAATGTTTTCCGGAATGAAGAGTATAAGAAGGAAATAGGGTTTATCTTTAATACATAGTCAATTTTCATTTTAAACCATATTTGTGTCCTTTCATCCGTTTTTGCAGGAACTTCGAAATTCAAAATGCCAGTTGTTATCCACTTGCAACCGTCATTTTGGGGGCAATTGTTAGATCACGGATAATCAGTACTAAGGATATGTTATTCTTGAAGACGTGTCTGGATCAATTATCCTTCTTATGAGTTCCGGAATTATGTCAGGATCAAGGATTCTCAGTATTTGGTATTACTAACGATTGTTTCTTATGTGTAGGTTTATATTTGATAGTTATAACGCCTGGAAGACATAGTCTACCTAATATCTCGCTACTGGACTCATTCAGCACGTGGTCAAAAGGCATGAACGCAGCTAGTGTGAGAGTGGCGGATTAATAGGACTTTTTGTTGTAGATATTTTTTGTTTATAACGAGCTTATGATCAGTTAGGTTATGAACTTAACACTTCATGCACGTTAGCAAAACTCCGAATTATCTCTACCAATACACACACACATAGAAATCTTGGATTACTGATCATAATCTCCAACCTTGTAACACCTTTTTTGATTAATAAAGTGGTGATAGATGATTTGTCATCACTCGGGGTTTTTGTGCCGGCGATCCGACCAAGATCAAGGGCTTTTCCTGGCAACAAATTGTTGGGACTTATATTTTAGACCGACGCATCGAATTAATCTTTGGGTGAAAAATATATTATTTTGGTCTCAACCAAGGATGGATGGCTTGAAGACCAAGTCATGCTAGGCTAGTATAAATAGATGTTTTTATTCATTTGTCTAGTATGAGTGACTGTATTGTGTATGTGTGAGATTTAGGGTTTTATCCCTTTGAGAGAGTCTCTGCCTCCAGGATGAGCTCTCCTGGTGGCGGTTGAGATATTTCTTAATTGATTGTATGTATGAGTGTTTCATCTTAATGAGAATCATTCAGCTAATATTTCATACTACCGTTTCTATCTTGTCTGTGTTTTGATTACATTTGTTCATCCTACTTGATTGTTGATTTTTAATCAAATCAGGCTCTCTCCCAATACACCTCATCCGTCCAACTAACATCATTCAAGAGTGAATACGAGTTAGATTCGATCCTAACCCTAGATCCAAGATCCACACTGTTGATTAGTATTGACTATTATTCACGCTTCCGCACCGGGGCTTGGTTCTCACACAAATCATTGTGTTCTTACTTTTATTCATTTCATAATCATTGTTATCATTCAAGCACTAAATCTCACTTTACAAATTTGGTTACATTATCCTTGATTGATTTTTGACCAAAACAACTATATTAATAAAAAATATAGGATTACAATGTTGGAGACTATGATCAACAGATACAAAGATTCTAAATGTGTGTTGGCTGCTAGAATAATTCGTATGCTCTGCGTATCGTGTGTTCCTAACTAATTATAGCTCAATATAAATACAAAAAGATATAACTATAAGTCCTACAAATCCGCCACTATTCCACTAGAGACCTTACCTCCATTTTGACCACGTGCCACTTCCCTTAGACTGCGAATTAGAAGGTAAACCGAGTCACTAGCCGTTATACCTGTTAACATAACACCATACAAAGAGAACAATTGTTAGTATATAATAAAAACCGAGGATCCTTGATCCTGACATAATCCGGAGCAAATACTAAGGATAATTGATCAAGAAATTATGTAAGGATAACATATCCTCGACACAAAATATAAGTGCCCTAACAATTTCCCCCAAAATGCTAGTTGAGAGTAGATTATGGCTGTCATTTTGAATTCAAATCTCCTACAAAAAACAGATTAGATGTGACATGTTAGATATAATGATCATATATCTATATAATACATTGGAATACTCCAATCTGCCTATATATGCGACCATTCCTATCTTTTTGTAATCACACTTTAGCGGAAACCAGGTATCCTTTCTACTCTCTCTTTTTCATAAATTTTTTAGAATATGTCTTTTATTTCGATTTTTTCTTCTTCCGAGCAATAGTAATCGAACGACCAAAATTCATAATACTTCCTCTAAGATTGTAAGTTTACGGATCCAGAAATCGATGATTTGGCCCCTTTATTTCCATCCAGCTCAGTATTCCAACCTTTCGACTCTTCTACTAGAAGAGATTTTTACTCAAAAACTTGGGTATGTTTCTTGGCTCACCCTTTTTTTATCGGCTGCTAGTCCCTTTCCCGGAGTTCACCCAAAACATCTTTACTCTGACCGGCATGAGTTACATCCAAGCGATACCGATGCTTTGGAAGGTGTTGCATACTGTAGAAAGAATCATGAAGAAGAAAACATTGAGTTCGGATTGTCGGAACTGGTGTACCTGTACACCCTAGTTACTCATGGATCCACTCAATTCATCTTGAAATCTAAACCTCATCAGTTAGCCCCTATCCATAAGACCAGCCAAAATGGGTCATTCTGGAAAAACCAATTCTTTTTTGATAAAAGGGACTCCATTCCTGGTGGGGTTGATTTAACCCTAAGGTGGATTAGGAAGGGTAGGATCTTGAATCCTTTGATAAGTTGGTGAGGATAACCTATCCTTCTTCTAATGAATTTATTTTTTCTTTTTTAGTGGATAATTTGGCACTTCTTTCTAAACTCCCTGGTGTGAAGGAGAGGGTGAAAAATTTCTTTAATTGGATCCTGAGGTTAGAACATTCAAAGCCAGGACAATAGAAGTTATTTAAGAATCGTTTTCAGAATCATCAAGCGATATGTCAGGTAAGATTCATTATTTTTTTATAATAAAAAAATAATAGGAAACTTATCTTTTTCATATTTTCCATAGGTGCCCAAAAGTCCAGCAAATCAGCATCCCTGTCCATGAACCACGTCTAGTAACTAGTCACACCAAATCCAGAGCCTTCAAAAGGAAAAAGACCGCTGAGCTTGTGGATCCCTTCGAAGCTGGGAAGTATCTTCTCACCACGGTAAGGATCCTTTATCCCATCTGTCCTTTGCTATAGATCGAGTATCCTCTTTGGAAAATACTTTATCTTGAACCTACTTCATTATTTCATGTAGGCCATAGATTTTACCAAGAGCTATCATGATAAGATCGTCAAAGACCTGGAAGACACTCTCTCTGGGATGAGGGCTGTCTTGGTAAAAAAAAATCAATTAAGGATAATGTAACCAAATTTGTAAAGTGAGGTATAGTGCTTGTGTAACAATAACAATTATGAAATGAATATGAGCAATAACACAGAGATTTGTTGAGAGGAATAGTCCTTGATCTTGGTCGGATTGCCAGGACAAAAACCTCGGGTGATGAAAAATCGTCTATCCCCTCTTTATTAATCAAAAAATGGTGTTACAAGGTTGGAGATTATATCAGTGACTACAAAGAATCTAAGTGTGTGTTAACTGCTATAGTTTGCTCTATGTATTGCTAATGAACGTGAAGTGTGTAACCTAACTGATTACAAGCTCGATTAAATACAAAAATAAAAACTAACAAATAGTCCTATCTTTGCGCCACTCTCCACTAGCTGCGTCCAAGTCTTCTGACCACGTGCTGAATGATCTCCATAACGTAAAAATAGGTAGACTAGGTCTTCTAGCCGTTAGACCTGTTAATTATTAACCTACACATGAGAAACATTATTAGTAACAACAAATACTAAGGAACCTTGATCCTACACAACCTCGGACATATCTCAAGGATAAATGATCCAAATGTTACACAAGGATAAAGTACCCTCAGCATAAAACCTATGCCCTAACAATTGCCCCAAAAATGGCGGTTGTTTGTGGGTACAACTATCATTTTGAAATTCAAATATCCCTCAAAAATGAGATGATTAGACGTGCGTAAGAATTAATTATAATCTCTTAGCATGATTTATGCTTGCCGACTATATATGTGCTCCTTATAATTCATTTGTAACCACACTCTTTGGCAGCCAAACAGGTATCCTTCTCTCTATCTTCTTTTCATTTTCTCTTTTCAATTTTTTAATATGTCCACCGTCTCCGTATCTTCTTCTTCCGAGCAATCGGATTCAAGTGAACTTCGATCACAGGTTCTTCTCACTAACCCTTCCTCAGAGATCTGCAAGTTTACCGATCCTGAAATGGATGATCTCCGATCACTTTTTCCGGCCGCACCGTCTTTCGTCCCTTCGAATCCTCCATACGAAGCGACTGTGTATCCAAATCTTGGGTTTGCTTTCCGGCTCAACCTTTTTTGATATGCTATACATATCCCTTTCCAAACTTTATCCAGAGTTTCTTTACCTTTGACCGAAATCGACTACATTCAGGCTATGCCTATGCTGCGAAGAGTACTGTGCACCATCAAAAGGATCATTAATGAACCAATTTTTCTTTGTAAACAAGGATTCAATCCATGGCGGGTCTGATTTACGCAGGAAGTGGATTAAGGAGGGTAGGATCCTAGATCCATAGGTAACATTGAGATGATACTTGATTCTTTAATTAATGACTTATTCATTCTTCTACAGTTGATAACTTCGCTTTGTTGGCCAAGCTTCCTGGAGTTGAAGAGAGAGTTAAGAAGTTCCTTGCACTGTATCCAGAGGTAAGAACTTTTCAAGCTAAGTTTACTAAAGCTTTTGAAGAGGCAATTTCGGAATCGATTAGCAACATGTCAAGTAAGAATCTTTATAACATTATTTAATATTAATTGAAAATACTCGAAAACTTAAATTTAAATCGTTCTTTGTAGGTTCTCAGAAATCCGGTAAGTCTGTATCCAAATTCGCCCTTGAAGACATTGATTGTATGTTTGTGAAAAAGGAGACTCCTAAATCCACACCGATGCATGAGCCACGCCTTGCCACGATCCGAGCCAAGTCAGGAGCTTCCAAAAGGAAGAAGACTGCTGATCCTGAAGATCCGTTTGAGGCTAGAAAGTATCCCGTTAACACTATAAAAATCCTCTATCCTTTGTTCTTGACTTTAAGGGTCCGAATTCCTTCTAAATTAAATCTGCCTTGATATACAGGCCATGGATTCAGCTAAGAGTTACCACGATAAGATAGTCTAGGAGTATGAGGAGACCCTATTTGGGATGAGGTTTATATACAGGCCATGGATTCAGCTAAGAGTTACCAAGATAAGATAGTCTAGGAGTATGAGGAGACCCTATTTGGGATGAGGTTTATGGTTGCTGCAAAAGATAAAGCACCTACAAAGATGATGAAAGAAAAGAAGCAAGCTGAGGATCACGCATCCTCAGTCGAGGCTCAATTGCAGAAGGAGATAACCTACGCCAATAATGAAGCAAATATCTGGGCATCCAAGTCAGTTCTTCAAGCCAGGATCAAAATTGTGAATGAGGCTAATGATCCTACCTTAGAGAAATCCTCATGGGACATGGCACAGTGGAAGCAATCCTTGGCAAAATTGGGTTGCGGTGAAGATGAATCAGGCGAAAGCACTGATACTACTGTTGGTGGTCAGGAGGCTGAGGTGATGGATGCGGGGAAGGATGCAGCTGCTGAAGAGGAGGTTGGCAAAGCAGGCAATGATGGACAGAGAAGACAAAGCCTGATCCAACATTTTTATTTGCTTGTTTGTGTTTTCTGGATAAGCGATTCTGGTCTATAATAAACAATAACTAAGTACGATATAGGATCCTTCATCCTAAGGCAATATTAATGGGTGACAAAGGTGGATGGATCCTCCTTTCATGGGGATGAAGCCTCTGATGCCCCTATCTTTATTTTTCTTGCACTTTATGAACAATTAGTAACACCTGCTTAACCCGGGTGGATGGTCCATCTTTCGCATGGTGAAATCCGGGTTGAGGACTTCGGTAAGTCCAGGTGAGTTATTAATAATAATAACTTAAAACTTTTGACTAATTGCGTGTTGTAACAAAATCCCTTATGGATTCATCATAAGGTAGGATAAATCTATACAAATCACTAGTTAACTTTTCTAATTTCCTACTACAAGAAAACTGGTTGTTGAACAAGTTAACTAAATGTGAAAAAGAAGTAACATAATAGGGAGGAAGACGTAGCAGCCATTTAAGTGCAGGTCCTGTTAGTGTGGAACCGAAACCCTTGCATACACAAGCTTCCTTGAGTCGTTCAGGAATTGGATTGATCTCCATCCTCTCCCTATACTGAGCCACATGCTCTTCCGGATCAGTTGTTCCATCATACACTGTCATGTTGGGGGTCTGAAACCGTTTTGGGATTTCAACATCACAAATTGGTGGAGAAAATAGGGATAGCTTATGGATCCCTTCTGGTATTTCGGGAATTGGGCGGACCACTCCTAGCACGTTGGATATCATATCCTTAAGTTTCTGCAGTTTCTTAGCCATAGCTTGATTGATACCTGCATCCTGCATGGAACCAAGATTAATGTATATGGATATGTGATTATAGGTGTTACCTCTTTGTTAAGTGAACGTTGGTATCCCAAAAGAGTAGCCTAGATAAGAAACATCCGCTAACGCAGTCGGTCCACTAGAAGCAATGGTTTGCATGGGGATGATGTCTCCTTCATGGATCTCTAAGGACCTTTAATGCTGAAGTCCCGGGATACCCTGATTCTGGAAGAAGGATCCTTGAGGCTAGAAGTTGTAGGATCCATGGTGATACAACCTAGAGGATCCTGGTTGAAGGATTGATGATCCTTGCTGAAGGTACGAGGATCCTTGAGCCTGCTGATGCATAGACCCTTGTTGAAGGATGGGTGATCCGTGATGGAAAATCGAGGATACCTGAGCCTACATACCCATAGACCCTAATTGAAGGATAGATGATCCTTGAGTAGGTGGAGCCACTAGAATGGTAAAATCCAGTATCCTAGGCATCAGGGGAGTCTGATCCTACGCTGGCCTCTTAGTCTTCTTGAGATCTTCTATCTCACGAAGGATTCTCTGGTTAGTCTTGCTTTGCTACTCCATATATGCTTTAACCTGCGAAGATATAGCAGAAACATCATTGTTAGAGTTAACCACCAAAGTGGCGGCAGTGGTTTTCGAGCTCTGGAAGACTGGAGTTTGAGTCCTGTTTCCAGCAGCAGTAGTCCTTGGTGCTCCTGTTAATGAAGGAGGCATCGGTGGTAAAGTTCTTGATAGGTGAGAAACTGATGAAGGTATGGTGGATGAAGCAGAAGATTGTTGAGAGGCCATTGATGGTGGTATTGATTGAAAAGCTTGAATATTGATAGGGTATTCTCTGGATTATAGCACCAATTGCCCCACGGTGGGTGCCAAATTGTTTTGGTCAAAAATCAACTAAGGATAATGTAACAAAATTCGTAATTGTGGGACTTGGTATTTGTGATTTTATGTGTAATATATTGATGAACACATAGATTTATACGAGGAAAAGTCCTTGATCTTTAGAGGATCGCCGACATAAAAACCTCGGGTGATGACAATATTCTATCACCAACTTATTAATCATAGAATCGGGTTACAATGGTTGGAGCTTATGATCAATGATTACAAAGTAGCTAAGTGTGTGTGAACTGCTAGAGAGAGTTCTGAGAGAGTGTTTATGAACGTGAGTAGCAAGTGAGTGACCTAATTTGATCATAAACTCAATATAAAAACAAAATAACAACTAACAAAAATGTCCTATTAATCTGCCACCTTCCCGTTATCTTCATCCACGCTTTTTGACCACGTGCTAAACAAGTCCAGTAGAGAAATATCTGGTAGACTAGGTCTTAGAGCCGTTACACTTATTAATTATTAACCTACACATAAGAAACAATCGTTAGAAATACTAATTACTGAGGATCCTTGATCCTGACACAACTCCGGAACTCTTCAGAAGGATAATTGATCCAGACTTGTCTTCAAGAATAACATATCCTCAGTACTTAATTATTTATGACCTAACACCCTCCACTTTTCATTCTTTTTTGAAACAATCAAAACATTAGCCATCCATCAAGAATACTTAACCTCTCTGATCTACCGTCCTTAAGAAGTTTTTCAACTTCTTCTTGTATGATCGCGTTCCTCTCAGGAGCAAATTTTCTTCGCTTCTGGTGAATGGGTTTAATAGGATTATCAAAGCTGTTGGTGCATGATGTCAGTAGTTCAGTATCTCGTGTTTATTTGTGTATGTAATCTTTTAAATTGTTCTTGTTTGAACTGGTTTTGTTTAAGTGTTTAGCGAACTTGTTTGGTGAGCGAAGTTAGGACAACTTCGCCTAGTCTGTTAGGCGAAGTTGTCGTGTTATTTAAACCATAACTTCAGCTCATTTACACAATTTTGGACGGCTGGCTTTTGGTGAAACTGCGTGTTACGTGTTTGTTCTTTGGTTATTACCCTATGCAATATAACAAGTATTCTCTTATACTCGTGTGTTTGCTTATCATTAACGTGTTCATCGTCTTAGCACTCGTATCGTATACGTAGGGGATTACGCACCCTCGTGTTACGAGATACTCCTGTGTAAATCCGGCTGGGAACCTACAATTGGTAACAAAGCATTTTGCTCGTGATTGTGTGGTTTGGGATTATCACACGTGTGTTAAGATTGTTCCGTTAGACTATTCGCGGAACTGTTTTACATTGAAATATAGCTCCTTTGTTAATGTCTCTACAATACTTATCAAATACTTCTTCCCATCACTCTCGAAACCTTCAAAACCAGCCTTGTCGAACCCGCAAAACACCTCGTTCTTCTAGCAAAGTTGCCGATGCCCAAACTAGGGTTTCAGCGAAGATATAGGGTTTTTAGCAAACTTAGAAGAGCAGCGAAGTTAGTTATCAGCGAAGTTAGTTGTCAGCGAAGTTAGTTATTAGTGAAGTTATATATCAGCGAAGTTATATATCTGCGAAGTTATATATCTGCGAAGTTAAGGTATAGCGAAGTTGGTAGCTGCGAAGTTGTTCTATAGCGAAGTTAAAGTAACTTCGCTATTCACTGTTCACAGAACACCATTTTTGGATTCTTGGTCTCGTTTCTTTCAAGAGTGACTTCGGTAAACATCATAGAACTGGTAAAGATGGAAGTTGAAGCTGGTTCAGCAACAAAAGCTCAAAAACTTCTTAAAGGAACTGAGTTTGTTGCATGGAAAGATAGGTTTGAACAATATGTTAAGTATCAAGATGCAAAGATATGGGTCTGTATTCAAGATGGGTACATCCCTCCAACAGCCATGTTTGAAGGTCGAGAACAGCTCAAGAATACAGTAAGATGGTGGATGATGAAAAGAAAATGTATAAAGCAGAAAGTAAAGCACATGCAGCCATAACAATGGCACTTCCTCAAGAAATTCTTCATACTTTCAAGAAATACAAAACTGCTCGAGAATTGTGGGAAGCACTTGAAAATCGCTATGAAGGAAACGTTGGGATTTGTACCACCAAAACAAAACTGCTGAAAACTCAATTCTCTGTATTCAAGTATCTAAAAAATGAATCACTCGATGACATCATAACATGATATTATCACCTGATGTCAGAGTTGAATAACTACTCTATTGAGTACAAGGAAGAAGAGATAGTGGAAAAGCTTCTTGATGCTCTTCCACCAAAATGGGAGATGTACACAGTTCCGATGAGAGAGGACAAAGATTTTCAGAACTTTGACTTCGAGAAGGTGGTTAATAAGTTACGTAATTTTGAACTTAATATGGCTCGAAAGGAGATGCCTACTGATCAGTTTCAGGATCCGGGAATGTATGGTGCTAAAGGCTTTCTAAACTCAAGTTCGAAAACAGAACCAACTGCCTATTACTCGGGGGGAGAACCAAACTCCACTCAAGACGGTCATGTGGTACTCAATATGGATGGTGACGTTTGTTTTGTAGCTGGTGGAAGTAGTTCCTCAAAGTCTCAATCCTCAGCTGGTAATTTCTCAGCCAGTTCTTCTAGCAAGAATTACTCACAGATGCCTATGAGCGTGAAATCAGCTGAACAACAATTTGCTCTATATGCTTCATTCATTGCCTCTTATGAGAACTACATCAAAGGAAAAATTGTTGACCCTGTAATCCTAGATGAGGACTATGATCAGATAGACGCCGATGACATGGAAGAAATGGATCTGCAGTGGTAGATGGCAATGATAGTAAGAAGGGTGAAGAGATTTATGAAGAAAACTGGTAGAAAGTTTGTTGGAGAAAGACCGGGGTTCGACAAGTCAAAGGTTCATTGTTATAACTGCCAACAAAATGGTCATTTTGCTAAAGAGTATACAAATGAGAGAGTTGAACGAAGTCATAACAGACCTACTCAACAGAATGGAAGTGGAAATGAAGTTAAGGCTATGGTATCTCAGCAGAACGGTGGGTATAACTGGAATATACAAGTTGAGGAGGTGATCGAATAGGCAAATCTGGTGAATATCGAAACTGGAAAGGTGACAAAGAGACGGTGGAAGATCAAGCATACATGGCAGAAGTGAACGATCAGCTCTCAGAGGTATGTTCTGAATCTCAATGTGAACAATGTGAAAAACTGTCTGATCAATTGAAAGCGTTAACTGATCAGTTTTTTAGTTTGGACGTTGAATTAAAAAACTTAAAAGAAGAACATCACTATTTTAAACTAAAGAAAATAGCTACTCGGTAAAAATAAAAGCTAGTGAAAAAGACATCAGAAGCCTTAAAGCCACCCTAGCTGAAAAAATACAAGTAATTTATCTTAGCTATGAAGTGTTAGAAGAAAAGACCAAACTAATAGCTGAAAGGGATAAACAGATAGTTGATTACCAGGTAAAAGTGGTGGAACTGAACAAGAAAATTGAACAATTTAGAAATTCTTCGGCGATGCTGGACCATATTATAAGTGTTCAACGTTCCCCGGTTAAAAAAGAGGGAATTGGATTAACAGAAGTTCCACCACCATATAATCATAACTATACTTACAATCCTAGTAATCAGCAATCCGTGAATGTTGAAATTAGTCAGACAGTTCCAATCAAAGTCTCTACAAAAGATACTAAAGCTAATGAGAGTGAAGCCAGTCAGACAGGTTCTGATGTCACAAGTTCTGTCTCGTCAAATTCGGACAAATCGTCTGAATCAGGTGAAATAAAAGAAGAGGCCGTGTTACTTAAACAGGGGGGGAGGACTATAAGTTTGATGAAAAGAAATCTTCCCTAAATCCGTTTGTTCCACCGTATGCGAGGCAAACTGATAGTAACACAACCTCACCATCTAAAGCAACTTTTGAGGCAAATGGTCAAAAGAACAAAAATAGTTTGAACATAAGTTGTTTTAGATGCAACAAAACAGGTCACTTAGTCAATGACTGTCCTTTGAAACAGAGAAAATCTAGAAATATGAGGCCAACTAAAACTAAGAATAAAACAAATACTAAATATGAAGCTGGTAAGAATGCTAACACATATAACAATCGTTGGACTAATCCAAGATTTCATAGAAACCAGTATCATTTTTTTCCCAGCAAACCACCGAACCAACAATAATAATTCCTCAAATGCTAGAAGTTCAAGAAGGTTTGGATTGCCTCATAGCCAGTCATCTAGAAATTTTCCCTTCAGGACATATGGAAACTTTCCTCAAAAGAACTTTGGGTAACCAAAGTACTGGATGCCGGATAACAGGTTTGATCAACCCAAGACCGGAAGGTCTTGGGTCCCCCGTTTTTAATCCATTTCTTTAATTGTGCAGGAACAGTCGAGCAGGGTTGTAAACAATATGTGGGTTGTTGACAGTGGCTGTTCCCGGCACATGACGGGTAACAAGAAATTACTGGTATTGGTACTGTTGATAATGGAAGAATCAGGTTAGAGAAAGTAAACTTTGTGGAAGAGCTAAATCACAATCTTTTGAGTGTCTCTCAGATTTGTGACAAAGAATACACCGTGCATTTTACAAAAGACGAAGAACTCGTGCTTTATCATGGCTTCAAGATTCCTGAAACCTGGATTGTGATGAAGGCTCCAAGAGAAAAGAACACATATTTAATGAACATGCGGTCAACCGAGATAGCGAGTCGTGTCTTCTGTCAAAAGCTATAGAGTCTGAGTCTGAGTTGTGGCATCGAAGAATGGGTCATATTCACCTTCATAAGATGAACTAAATTGTCAAGAATGGGCTGGTACTTGGGGTCCCTCTAAAGAACTTCAACTTTGAAGACCAATGTTTATCATGCAAGAAAGAAAAACAACACTAGAAACCATACCACTTCAAGAAAGTCAACTCTATTTTCAGCACTTTGGAATTGCTTCACATGGATCTTTTTGGTCCCGTAAATGTCAAGAGTCTAGGAGGAACGTCATATTGTTTGGTAGTAACTGAAGATTACTCTCGGTACTCATGGGTTTATTTTCTGAAGGCTAAAGATGAAACAGTTCAGCCTTAATTGCCAAAGTGGAAAATATTGTTGGGAGAAAGGTAAAGTTCATCAGAAGTGACAATGGAACGGAGTTCAAGAACTACCAAATGGAGATGTTTTGTTTGCAGAAAGGGATAGAACATCAGTATAGCGCACCATATACTCCGCAACAAAACGGTGTAGCAGAATGGAAGAACAGAATTCTAATCGAAGGTGCCAGGACTATGCTGGCAGACGCTAAACTTCCTGTGGTGTTCTGGGCCGAGGCTGTTGCCACGGCCTGTTATATCCTTAATCGTGTTTTAACCGTTAAAAGATTAAATAAGACCTGTTATGAACTTATGCATGGTAGACAGCCAAATTTGAAAGGTCTTGAACCTTTCGGGTCCCCATGTTCGATATTAAAGACTAACACAAAATTTGGTGAGAAAGCTGACAAAGGTATCTTAGTTGGCTATGTTGTTAGAACACCCAACAGAAGAGTCTTTAATCTATCAAACAGCAAGGTTGAGGTGGTCTGTAACACTGACATTACTAGTTACAAATCACCTAGGCCTAGCATGGGACCAGCAGAGGCTTTCGACTATGATGAGCTATTCAAATCTTTCAATGTGCCTTACTTGGATTTTGCAGACATAGATGAAAAAATGGCCACACAGATGCTGGTTGACAAAGAGGAGGCCATTGTGCAACGTCCCCAATATAATGAAAATCAACCTACCACGTCAAGTGCGGTTGAAACTCCGGCTGTCTCGAATGAAGATGAATTCTACAATCCATTTCATACTCAACATCACTCAGATGAACTCTCTTCAAATCTTGAGAATGATCTGGATGTTGGTCCGGTAAAAACTATCAAAATTCACAAGAATCATCCTTTAGAAAATGTGATTGTTAATCCTTCTAACTGTGTGCGTACTAGAAGAAGTTTGGACGAAAACACATGTGTGTATGCAAGCATTAAAGACACTGGTATTATAAATGAATGCTTGTACACCTGCTTCATCAGTCAGATTGAACCAAAGAATTATCAAATGGCACTGAAGGATAGCTCGTGGGTTGAAGCCATGCAGGAAGAACTGGAACAGTTTGAAAAAATGTATGTATGGCAGTTAGTTGAAAAACCACAAGACGTTAATGGCATCGGTACGAAGTGGGTATTCAAATATAAGAGAGATGAGAAGGGAGTAATCATTAGCAACAAGGCAAGGTTGGTAGTCAAAGGGTTTAATCAGCATGAAGGAATCGATTAAAATGAAGTGTTTGCTCATGTGGCAAGATTGGAGGCTATTCGACTGTTCCTGGCATTTGCGGCACATAAAGAGATGAAAGTGTTTCAGCTAGATGTCATAAGTGTGTTTCTCAATGGGAAAGTCGACGAGGTGGTATATGTTGAACAACCACCGGGTTTCCTTGACCCAGATTTTCCTGATCATGTGTACAAACTGAGCAAAGCATTATATGGTCTACATCAGGAACCTCGTGCCTGGTATGCAACTTTGTCAGATTACTTGCTAGAGAATGGGTTTGAGAGAGGGAAGATCGATAGTACTTTGTTTGTAAAAAGACAAGGGGGTGATTTTCTTCTCGTCCAGGTCTATGTAGATGACATTATTTTTGCTGCCTCACGAGTCTCTATGTGTCAGGAGTTTGAAGCAGTCATGAAGAAGAGGTTTGAGATGAGCGCCATGGGCGAATTAACTTTCTTTTTGGAGTTACAGGTAGATCAAAAGAAGGATGGCATGTTCATTCATCAAACTAAGTATGTCCATGATATGCTTAAGCGCTTTAAGATGGATGATAGTACCTCGTTTGACACTCCAATCTGCGTCAACCACAAACTAGATGCTAATTCCGACAGTGATGTAGATGTGGATCCTACTCAGTATCGGGCAATTATAGGTTCTTTAATGTATTTAACTGCGTCTAGACCTGACATTATGTTTGCAGTTTGTCTTTGTGCTCGTTTTCAGGCCAACCCGAAGGAGTCGCACATGAAAGGAGTGAAGAGAATCTTGCGATATCTAAAAGGAAAGCCCAAGTTGAGACTCTGGTACTCGAAAGGAGGAGAACTGGATTTGGTAGCATACACCGACTCTGACTATGGAGGATGCAATCAGAACAGGAAGTCAACAACCGGTGGATGTCAGTTTCTCGGAGGAAGATTGGTGTCGTGGTAGTGCAAGAAGCAAACATATGTAGCCATATCCACCTGCAAAGCATAATACATGGCAGCATCGAGCTGCTGCTCCCAGGTTTTATGGATACAAAAACAAATGCGCAATTATGGTCTAAATTTCACTCAAACCCCTATTTGCATTGTTAACATTGTTGCTATCTCAGTAACTAACAATCCCGTTAAACATAGTAAAACTAAACATATTGACATTCGTCATCATTTTATACGGGATTGTGCTGAGAAGAAGTTAATTGTGCTTGAAAAGGTTGATTCACTGGGTAATTCTGCCGATCTCGTTTTCAAAACCTTGTTGAGCTAAATTGGATGATCAATCTCGAGTAACCTTGTTTCTTGTTTTTCGCTTAAAAAAACATCACTGTCGCTTAAAATTATGTCGGTTTCTCAAGTTTGACGGACATATTCCATGAATATGTTTGGTCCTTACATCTACGTGTAGACGATAAGGATAGCCATTAACCAGATGACTGAAAGCGACCGGGGTTGTTTATGATGAGTTTTTATTCTTTCGCTAAAAATTAGTCGATTATACTTAGTCGTAGGGACACATATTTATATGTGGTTGGTCCTGCTGATCCACTGGATCTTCAGGATAGCCGTTTACCTAAAGACTTTGACTTGATCGGGGCGTCTGAATTTAAAGTTTTTTTTAGGGAAATGATATGTTTTTCAATCTATAACTTCGCAAGAAGTTTCAATATTGGTGTTAAAAATGAAAATTGATCCAACCTTGGAAAGTGATAGATAAACTGATTTTCTGTGCCTAACTGGTGAAGTTATTAGGCCTAAAAGACTCTAGAACAGTCATTGTATGTTATGGTAGCTTTCTATGGTGCGTAAAAGTGAAGGTGATACAAACTAAATCTACTCGATTTACTGTGGAGAGTCATTTTGAGCTGTGCATGTCTCGACATACATCTCTCCGAATGATAGGCAGAAAAGTGATTACCCAGTCATACACGAGCTCGTGAGTGTCCTGATACCCGCGAAGAGAGAATTATATTTCTGCAGTGATCCGGATTCGGGACTTGCAGTTGTATTCTTTTTATCCAAAAAATAAATAAATAAATAAAATCTTATTAATATCGTTAAGCCTTACGAAGATTATAAGTTTTCAAATATCAAGAAAGAGGCATGAAAGCATATTCAAAGTATAAGACAGATCAGGAAGATGAATCGGGAAGTTGACATGTGATTATTGATTGATCAGAAACTACGGGTTGAAGTCAACTCGAGGTGACTTGGGGAAAGCCAAATACGCCTTGAGAATAGATAGGAGGCATCACAATCTCTCATGTGATGTCCATCTAAATTTTGAGCTTAATTGAACCTAATACGTACACAGAAGCGATGAAAACCATACTAAGTTTCATACCTGCCTACAACCTGTTTCTCTATGTCATAATACCGCTGATCTGTGTGACAGCCTCTTAAGCAGTATGATTCCTGTTCGGATCATTTCTAAGAACATGCAGGGTTCGATTATGACTGAAATTTGATCTTGTCCTTTTATTTAACTTTTGTTATGTGTTTTATCTTATGGTTTGTTTTCATAAACACTTGGTTACTTGTTTTTGATCTTATATTCTTAATTTTATTTAACTTGACTATGGGCGAAGTTGACTTTAAGCGAAGTTGACTTTAAGCGATTTTGACTTCTAGCGAAGTTGACTGAGGGGGCGATGTTACTTAAAAGGGCGAAGTTACCCTAACTTCGCCCATGGGGTTTTCTAAAACTATATAAAGGGCACAATGGTCAAAATTGGTCAAACTTTATTTCAATAAACCCTTGGCGAACTTGTTGATTGAATCAAACCTCCTGTTAACTTCTTTTCCGTTTGCTATTGAGGTTCGTTGGTGTATATTGAGTCATAATTTCTATATTTTGTGTGTTAATCTGGAACAAACTATCCGTTATAATTCGGTTTGCTTTGTAAACCCTTGAAGCCATCTTTTCGATCGTTTGGAGGTTGCGATGATGTTTATTGGTGTTTAAAACTCTTAATCACACTATACTTTACTGGAGATCGTCTTCTGATTGTTCATCATTCAACCTAATTGGGAGTTTCAGATTCACAGTTCATGCGGCGAAGTTAGGTCGGGGGCGAAGTTGATAACTTCGCTATCTGTATAACTTCGTTGTTTAAACTATTAATTCTTGCATCATCTGCCTTATTTGTTACTGTGTTCTTGTGTACTGATATGTGTATCTAGTTTACTTTCCCAGCGAAGTTATTTTTCAAGCGAACCCACTAACTTCGCTGCATCCACAACTTCGCCCAACTCAAAGTTAGCGATGTTGTTAACTGTTGCCATACCTTTGTCTAACTTAGCTCGTTTGTTGTGCAGATATGGCTGCTGTGGCAGGTGCTGGTGGCGCCGGTGGTGATGAAGGTGTAGATGATAAGAGACAGTTTTTTCCGGGTCACAACATGTATATCACGTGGATCCGGATGCTCGTGGAATTGAGGACTTTCGTGAGATCATTTCGTTTCTCATACGCTCACTTATCTTTCATGCCATTACTACTACTCTTCCAATTTCACTACCGAATATTGAAGACTTTTGGAGAACTGTTGAATATGACTGTAGGGTTGAACCTCCAGTGATGCGTGCCACTGTTAACAATCAGGTGGTACAGTTCTCGGAAAATCAGATAAGGGAAGCTTTACAGTTTGGGGGTGAGACAACTGAGGATCCTACGGACTTTTTGGCTACCTTCAGGAATGGTGCGTTTATCCGTATGGGGTATTCAGGTCCGTTGGGGGACTCTCAGATAAGAAAGGGATTTTTGTTAGATCAGTGGCGGTTCTTTATGCACGTGATGATTGTGTGCATGTCCGGTCCCAAAGCTGGTACAGATGATATGGGTGCGACGATGCAATCAGCTATGACTGCTTTAACTTACAAAAAGCCCTACAGTTTCAGCCAGATGATACTTTATGAGATTGATCGTCAGAGACGCGCAGTGGCAAGGGACCGGTTTTTGATGTACCCTCGATTCTTACAGATGATTCTCAATCATGTCGCTCCCAATCTGCCTCAACGTCGTCCTATTTCTTATGTGGAGAGTGTTTCTAAGAGAATCTTTGCTCAATGTCGATCTTCTAGTGCACGTAGTAAGGAAGAGCTACGTCCAAGGCACACTGCCTTGTTTGGGTACTTAGTGAATCCTGATTATGTTGCTCCTCCAGGAGATGATTTTAATGATCCAGCACCGTAACAGGCTGATATCCCTTAACCACCTCCTGTGGTTAAACCACCACCCGTGGTATAACAAGCAACTTTTACTGCCCCTGTTGCAGCTCCTGAAGAGCAAATTGATCTGGAGATTGCCTTAGGAGGGCAAGGTATCTTTGATATGGACAGAGTTGATCCGGCAGCTGAAGTTCAAGCCTCGTCGGGTGAGGTTTCTGTTATGCCTGCTTCCACAGTTAGTCCATCCGTGGGACCATCTATTGCTTCTGTGGAGGATTCAGAGGAAACCTTATCTAATTCCTCCACCGATGACGCTGTGGAAGCACACAGGGTTCTAGTTGCCCAAGAAGGAATCCAAGGTAAACGAAAGAAAGAATCTGATGACAGTGAGGGAAAGAGCTGTACCGCGTTGCTCGTAGATCAAAGAGGGAAAGAGCTGGAGAAAGTTCGAGTGTTGTCCATTTTGCTTCACCATCGTTGTCCAGTATGTCTATGTTACCTGCTTCTTCGACAGTTTCATTGCCAGTGACCTCGAGTGTACCTTTTATAACTGTGTCGTCATCATTTGGTATTCCTCCAACTACGTTCCAGTTTTCAGCACCGGAGATTGTTTCTTTACCACCTCCTACCCTTACTCCATCAAAGGTGGTTTCTAGATTTGTTGTTCCACGCAAGTAGCAACTGCTGGGTTATCTGTCTCTTTACCATCCACAATTACTATACAGCCTACTTCTAGTATTCTTGTAAGCTTGGAAATTCCACCACCGTATGCTCAGGATACCTCGCACATTAACTTTGATTTTGATCCAACTTTGTCTGATTCTGAGAGGATTGCGGCTCTTGAAAGGGTGGTTACTGAACATTCAAGGTTTAATGTTAATCAGACTCAGGCTATTAATCGTCTGGTGGCAGAGAATCAACTTCAGACTGCCCTACTTGTTGAGCATGGTAAGTTGTTTGATCAGCTGAAGTAGTTCTTAGCATCTTGGGGGGGGGAGACTAGTTGCAAAGGTGATGAGCTGAGAACAAAGAATAGACAAGACAAAGACGATGATCCCAACGCATCGAAAGATGCAGGTGGAGAGCTGCCAAGAAGTGAACAAACTCTTGGAGCCTCGACATCTCAGGGGGAGTCTGCTGGCCGTCGGGCAGTGCAGGTGATGAGACAGTGGTTGTAGATGAAGACGATGAGTTGGGTGATGATGAGTTGACGTTTAGTGAGATTGAGAAAATCGGGGAACAGATAGAGATTGAAAGTGAGATAGAGGAAGGAGAGATAGTTGATGATGATGTTGAGCACGAGATTCCAAGTATTGATGGGTCAAGATGGAAATGTAACTGGTGATTCCGAGTGGGAAGAACAGCCAAGATGGAAAGAAGGTTGTGCTCAGTGGTTCTTCAAGATAAAGATGCCAGTGGTACCCACAATGTTCAAGAAAAGCTACAATATCAAAGGTTACGCTGAGTCAAAGAAAGGTATCATTTGTTGGTTATATGATGAACAGCTGAAGTTGTTTGTGATCAAGCATTATGATGGGGTTCAGTGTTTTAAGAAGGCATTGAGATCGCTCAACACCTTGCCTGAGTGTGAGGTAAAAGATTTGGCTCGTTTGAGATTGATAAACAGAAGTGATGATAATTTTGCAAGATGGGTAGGGAAGATTGTGTGGAAGGAGAGTATTAAAGACAAAAAGTTTGAGTTACTAAAGCCTCAGAAAGGGAAGTTAGTTGAAGATAAAGAACGTGGTATGCGGGCTGATGGTAAGCCTTGGATGGTGATGAAGTATAAACCGATTCGTTGTTTGAAAGAAGCTCCTATGAAGCTGATGCCCAAGGATGTATTGAAGGATCTCAAGTGGTGGTATGTTGATTGTCAGACTGCTGAAGCCGTAATGGAAGATGAAGATGAACAGGAGATCCTGAGAGTGTATGATCCATTGCACTTGATTAACTTATCTCAAGCTGATTTGCAGGTACTAAATGATAAGAAGATTTTCTATATTCCTGCGTGGAAAGACGAAGCAAGGAAGTACCGAAGGGTGGTCTCTATTTGTGTAAATTAGGGAGTTCATGCTTGAAGACTGAGGGTGCATGCTTTTTGGGTTACAAGACACGTGAAAGTTGAGTATGTTGGTGCATGATGTTAGTAGTTCAGTATCTCGTATTTATTTGTGTCTGTAATCGTTTAAATTGTTCTTGTTTGAACTGGTTTTGTTTAAGTGTTTAGCGAACTTGTTTGGTGAGCGAAGTTAGGACAACTTCGCCTAGTCTGTTAGGTGAAGTTGTCGTGTTATTTAAACCCTAACTTCGGCTCATTTAGACAATTTTGGACAGCTGGCTTTTGGTGACACTGCGTGTTACGTGTTTGTTCTTTGGTTATTACCCTTTGCAATATAACAAGTATTCTCTTATATGCTCGTGTGTTTGCTTATCATTAACGTGCTCATCGTCTTAGCACTCGTATCGTATACGTAGGGGATTCCGCACCCTCGTTTTACGAGATACTCTTGTGTAGATCCGGCTGGGAACCTACAAAGGCCTAGTTTATGAGTAATTACCTCTTTTGAAATACCTGTCATATTAGAGTGTTTGAAGGAAAATGTTGATTTTCATTTCTTGAGGAAGGATACTAGATCCTCTTCAGTGTTAGTAGGGATACTGGATTCTAGGAAAACTTTTAAGTCTGGATCCTCAGGGTCCAAGGATACTTCTTTCAGGTCTTGTTCTCGAGCCTCCACTACGTTCCTAGGATGTTGTTGTAGTTTCTAAGCTACCGTTTGCTTAGCCGTCAGTTTCATGGACGAGGAATAGTAGTTCTTAGCTTCCACTTGGTCATCGTCTATTCTCACTACCCCGAGGAGTTGGTAGTTTGATACACTGGTGATAAGTAGACGCTACATCTTTCATTCCATGTATTCCTGGCCTTCCAAGAATTACATTGCAACAAGAAAAGTTGTCTATAACACAAATCTTTTGATAAGAGTTCACTCCCTCAATGTATATAGGAAGTTTGATTTCCCCCACTGTGTTCTTAGTTTCGCCACTGAAACCAAAGAGTATGGATGATCGGGGAACGATTTCTGATTCTGGGATATTCATATTCTTGAGTACATCGTATTGAATGATGTTAACCGAACTTCCTCCATCAACTAGGATCCTGCTCACATAATGATTAGCAATAAATAGAGTTATAATTAAACCATCATGATGAGGATCCTAGATGCTCGTTCTATCTTCTTCTTTGAAGAAGATTCTATTGTCATTGGTTAGGGTAGTGGGTGTTTTGGACAAAAATCAACTAAGGATCAAATATCCAAATCCGTTAAGTGAGGTAAGGTGCTAACTCGATAATGACAAGTGTGCAATCGTAATATTGGTGAACACAAAGGTTTGATCACGTGGGAAAAAGCCCTTGAATACGATAATCTCACTTCGGTCAAAATTTAACAAGGCAATCTTTGATTGATTGACTTCAGTCGAGGATTCACGAGGTAATCTTTGGTCGAATCACTTCGGTCAAGAATCAACGAGGTAACCTTTGGTCAGATAGTGCGTGATTATAGTAATCTTCGGCACAAAAAACCCCGGACGGTGAAAACTATCACCGTCGATTATATTGATAATAAAAGGTGGTTACAAGGGTTGAGGAGTTGATGATCAACAAATACTATGTGTGTGAGTACAAGATATCTTAGCAGCTAGAATACGTGTGAATGTGTGTGTTCTAATGTTGATCACAGCCTATATTTATACAAAAACATAATAACTCCATGGAATTATTAATAATAAAGACTATTAACTGATAATCCCTATAAATCCGCCATTGCCTTCTATATAACCGTAACTGCCATTTTAACCACGTGCTCCATCACTCAGGCTGCGAAATAGGGGGTAGACCGGGTCTTGGAGCCGTTACACTTGATAAATATCATTCTTCATATAATAAATAACCGTTAATAGCACCAGATACAAAGGATCCATGATCCTGACATAGTGTCACACCCGGCCCTGAACGGCGGAAACAGCCGGGCGCGCGCGAGTGGGGATTGATACTTAAGCACGGGCCATTGCAAACATTCAAGATAAGATTTTCATTGCGCATGAAATGTTTAATACAAATACATTACATTGTTTAAAAATTTCATAAAAAAAACATCCAAGTATAAAACTGTTGAAGATTTCCACGCCATATCCCCTTGCGCGGCGAGACCAACCACGCGCATCGAAGGGATAGAACTAAAATCTTCCAAAAAGCTAGTTTTAGATGTTCAGCGTGAGGTGCTCTAAGTGTGACTCCATGCGCTACCTAGTTATCTCCTGAAAGACACGTAAAACATTTGAATCAGTATAAACTGAGTGAGTTCACAAGTTTTAGTAACTTGATAAATCGTATTGCATCATAATCTTGATAAAAATCATTCTGAAACATTATTCTGATAGCATCATTAAAACACATGCTTGGTAAAACATAGTTCTATCAACATATTCTGATAAAATCGTTCCGCGGGTTACGCGCGAACATTTCTGGGAACTGTGCTCGTCTGTGTAAGTGGCGCTGCCACTACGAGCGAAATAAGTAATACCGTCCCGCGGGTTACGCGCGGACACTTCTGAAAAATCGTGCTCGTCTGTGTAAGTGGCGCTGCCACTACGAGCGAAATAATACCGTCCCGCGGGTTACGCGCGGACGTTGTGCCGGAAAACAAGGCGCTCGTCTGCGTAAGAGGAGCGACCTCTACGAGCGGGCTTACTCCCATAGTACTGCCCCGTGCTAGGCACTCGTCTGTGTAAGAGGTGCGACCCCTACGAGTGGGTGGATCAAACCAGCAGTCCCTACCCTTAGAGTTCCAATGGTAAAGTGATCACTTACTCGAATCTGGTGCACTAACATCGAAAACCATAGATAACCGTTTGCATTGCTCGTAAATATACCATAATGAAACATTATTTAAACACATAATTGCTTGTATTGCTTGTAAGAGTATCATGATAAAACATAATTTAGGTACGTGTCCCTCGCCCCGAAAACAGTTTAAAATAGTGAAAACAGTGAAAATAGGGGCTGTGAGACTCACCTGTGGTTCTTGTTAAGGGATTTAATCGAGATTCGGGTTTTCTTGGTGTTGGCCTTTGAATTGAAGGTCTAGAATACGATTAAATAACAAGAAGTATATATATTAAGATCAAGAAATAGGAGAATATAAGGGTTGGAAAGTAGATTTCAAAGTTATAATCTCGGCTTACCTAGTAACAGGATCGGAAATGAAAACAACGGATGCTTGGGAGATGATTAGTGCAAGTTTGCAGTTCTTAAGAGAGAAGTTTGAAGTGTGTTTGAGTGATAATTTGGGTTACATATTTATAGGCAAACTCAAGGGGACACAATCCCTTGCTTTAGGGAATTGTAATCCTTTCATATCTAGGTGTAATGATGATAAAGTATGGAAATTATTATTATTTATTTAAAAGTGGAGGAGTGGATAAAAGATTTTGATTTGATTTGGACAGGACATGCAGGTCTGTGGTTGGTGAGAATAGGGTGGCTGACAGTTGACTTTTCATGTTACAGTATGCTTTTTCAGGTGCTTTTGTCAGTGTACAGTTAAAAAGTAGAAATTTCTGAAACACGCTACTGTTTCCTTTTGGGCGGGAATAATCCTCCTTAAATCTGGAGATTAGGCTAAGTGTTCTGCGCGTATAACTTTGTGCGCATAGCTTTCTGCGTGAAGGACATTTCTTTGCTACGGGTAGGTGCGTAACCTTCTCGCAGTTAGGGACATTGAGTTTCATTTGTAGATTCTCCAGGTGGTCTTGGTATTTCAACATAGTGATCAGTCATGTTGAAGTCAATTCCATCTTGGAGCTTCAGACAAACTAGCTCTCAATGTTCCCGCCATGCGGGGAGGTTAGTTCCCTTCCGCACGCGCATAAACGATTTAGGATGCACCCGCCTTAGCATCATGCGGGACGGTCAACCCATTAGACAACATAAAGTTAAGTTACATGAAAACATAAAGCCAAAACATTCGCGCATGGCGCATATAACATATGCCCACGCTGGTTTTTACATCGCGCGCTCGCGCAGGGCGCACATAACGTGCCCGCGCTGACTCTAACATAGCGCGCTCGCGCAGGGCGAACATAACAATTGCCCGCGCTGATTCTAATATAGCGCGCTCGCGCAGGGCGAACATAACAATTGCCCGCGCTGATTCTATATGGCGCGCATAATATTCACAATCACCTAATTATTAGGTTGATTACTTAGTTTATAGGATTGGGAAATTACCGGGTGTCACATTTTCCCCCTGTTAAGAGAATTTCGTCCCGAAATTTAGGAGATGTTGCTGGCAGAAGCCATGCTCTGAAAGAGGTGTGGGTATTTCATGCGCATTTGATCTTCTCTTTCCCAAGTGAATTCAGGCCCACGCCTTGAGTTCCATTGAACCTTTACTAACTTGATTCTGCTTCTGCGTAACTTTTGTTCTTTCCAATCGGTTACTGCTATAGGTTCTTCTACGAAGTGCAGTTGTTTGTCGATGTGAATCTCTTCCAACGGAAAAATCAACGTTTCGTCAGATAAGCACTTTTTGAGGTTGGATACATGGAACGTATCATGAACTCCACTGAGTTCGGCGGGTAAACGGAGTTTATAAGCAACCGGACCGATCCTTTCCAGGATCTCAAATGGTCCAATGTAGCGCGGATTCAACTTTCCTCGCTTGCCGAAACGGGGGACTCCTTTCCATGGAGAGACTTTCAAAAGTACTCTATCCCCTACTTGAAACTCCAACGGTTTCCTTCGCACATCTGCGTAGCTCTTCTGTCTGTCGCGCGCTGTCTTAAGGCGATCCCGTATCTGAAAAATCTTGTCTGTTGTTTCTTGGATCAATTCTGGACCAGTCATTTGCTTGTCACCCACTTCAGCCCAGCACAGTGGGGATCTACACTTGCGCCCATACAAAGCTTCAAACGGCGCAGCCTTGAGGCTTGTGTGATAACTGTTGTTGTAAGAAAATTCAACCAATGGGAGATGAGTATCCCAGCTACCTCCGAAATCGATTGCGCACGCGCGCAGCATATCTTCCAATGTCTGGATTGTTCGTTCGCTTTGTCCATCTGTTTGGGGATGATATGCCGTACTCATGTCAAGACGAGTACCTAAAGCCCCTTGTAACGATCTCCAAAACCTTGAGGTGAACCGACTATCTCTATCAGAAATGATGGACACTGGGACTCCATGTTTTGAAACTACTTCTCGAATATACAATCGGGCTAACTTTTCCATCTTATCGGTTTCCTTGATCGGCAGGAAGTGCGCTGACTTAGTTAGCCGATCTACAATAACCCAGATCGTGTCATAACCCCCAGGTGTCCTTGGCAGTTTGGTGATGAAGTCCATAGAGATTTGTTCCCACTTCCACATGGGAATTTCTGGCTGCTGAAGTAACCCCGACGGCTTCTGGTATTCAGCCTTCAACTTCGAACACGTCAGGCATTTACTGACATACGTCGCGATGGCGCCTTTAAGATTGGGCCACCAATACAGCACTTTAACATCTTGGTACATCTTGTCTGCGCCAGGATGTACGGAATACCGCGTCTTGTGAGCTTCGTTTAATACTTGCTCGCGCAATCCTCCCTTGAGAGGGACCCATATGCGGTTAGCAAAATATCGAGTGTCGTTCTCTTTGAGCTCCAAATCCTTAATCATACCCCCAAGGGATTCGTTTTTAACAAACTCTGGTTTCAAGGCTTCTTGCTGAGCGTCTCGGATGCGGGTAGAGAGATCTGCGTGAATGGTCAACCTCAGAGCCTTGACTCGTAGCGTTTTTATTCGCTCCTTCCTATTTAGCGCGTCTGCTACCACATTCGCCTTTCCAGGGTGGTACTTAATTTCACAATCATAATCATTCAACAACTCCACCCATCTTCGTTGCCTCATGTTTAAATCCTTTTGATCAAATATATGTTGAAGGCTCTTGTGATCCGTAAAGATTATACACTTTGTACCATAGAGGTAATGGCGCCAAATTTTTAGCGCGAAGACAACCGCTCCAAGTTCCAGATCATGCGTTGTGTAGTTCTTTTCATTGGCCTTGAGTTGGCGCGAGGCATATGCTATGACTTTGTCTCGCTGCATAAGGACACATCCGAGTCCCTGATGTGAAGCGTCGCAGTAAACGACGATGTCATCCGTCCCCTCGGGCAGAGACAAAATTGGCGCACTACATAACTTCTGTTTTAACATTTGAAATGCCGCTTCCTGATTTTCGCCCCAAACAAACTTCTTGTCTTTCTGAGTTAGCGCGGTCAGAGGTAGAGCTATCTTGGAGAAGTTCTCAATGAAGCGTCGATAGTAGCCAGCTAGTCCTAGGAATTGCCTCACCTCAGTTGGGGTTTTTGGCACTTCCTAGTTTTCGATGGCCTTGACCTTGGAAGGATCGACGTGTATTCCTTGCTCGTTTACAACGTGACCGAGAAAGTGAACTTCTCTAAGCCAAAACTCACACTTGGAAAACTTCGCATACAACTTTTCTTTCCTCAACAATTCCAAAATCAATTTCAGGTGTTGCTTATGCTCGGCCTTGGTCCGAGAGTAAATCAGAATATCATCTATAAACACAATCACAAACTTGTCCAAGTATGGTTTGCACACGCGGTTCATCAGATCCATGAATACAGCCGGCGCATTAGTTAGCCCGAAAGGCATCACTAAGAACTCATAATGGCCGTATCTAGTTCGGCAGGCTGTTTTCGGCACATCTTCCTCATGGACCCTAAGTTGGTGGTATCCTGACCGTAGATCTATCTTCGAATAATAACTGGATCCCTGCAACTGGTCAAATAAGTCGTCAATCCTCGGTAAGGGGTACCGATTCTTGACTGTCAGCTTGTTCAGCTCCCTATAGTCAATACACATTCTGAACGAACCATCCTTCTTCTTAACAAACAGTACTGGAGCTCCCCAAGGTGAGAAGCTTGGGCGTATGAAACCCTTATCCAATAGTTCCTGTAGCTGATTGGATAGCTCTTGCATCTCAGATGGAGCTAATCGATAAGGCGCTCGAGCTACTGGCGCAGCTCCTGGGACTAAATCAATACGAAATTCGACTTGTCGCGGCGGCGGTAATCCGGGCAAATCTTCCGGAAAAACTTCTGGAAATTCGCGCACTACTGGTAAGTCTTCAATTCTTCGCTCATCTCCTTTCTTCTCTACGACATGCGCCAGGAAGGCGTAGCACCCTTTCCTTAGGCACTTGCGCGCCTTTAGGCACGAAATCAGTTTCGTCGCAATTCCCCTTCATTCCCCTTGAATTACCAAGGTTTCTTCGTTCAACAGTGGGATCCGAACCTGCTTCTCATGGCAAATAACTTCCGCGTGGTTCTCGACTAACCAATCCATACCTACTACCATGTCAAAACTTCCCAAGTCTATTGGCAACAAGTTAATATTGAACCAGTGACCTCCCATGACTATTACACATTGTTCAGTTCTTTCGTTCGCGCATAACTGCCTACCATTGGCTAGTTCTATAGTATAAGGTGTGTCTAGCCTACTGGTTGCTAGGCCTAGGGAGTCTTTAAACTCGGCGGATATAAAACTTAGGTCAGCGCCAGTATCAAATAAGACGGATGCAAAATGGCCGTTAAGTAAAAACGTACCGGTTACCACATTCGACTCTTCTTTAGCTTCGCCCGCGCCGATCACAAAAGCTCTCCCGCGAGCTTGGTTTCCCTTTTGCGGGCAATCCCGACTAAAATGCCCTGGCTTCCCGCATGCGTAGCAGTTGTCACTGGCTCCAGCTTCCTTAGCACGGCAATTCATCGTCTTGTGCCCTGGTCTGCCACATTTGGCGCACGTGACGCTCGCGCATTCACCCTCGTGGTGAAACTTGCATTTGTTGCACCATGGGTAAGGCCCGCTGTATCCTTTCCTTGATGGCTCCGCGGCTTGGATCGCGTAAACCCTTGCGCTCTCCTGCTTCTTGAACGGTGGCTGCTTGGAGTCGGCCCCTCGGTGGTGAGAGTTCCATTTCCTCTTGGAGTCAGAGGTTCGCTGCTCGTTTCCGCGCGTAGTCAACATACCCGCACGGACAGTATCCCTTGTAAGGGTGATGGCCCGCGCTACCGCCTCATCAAAGGTTGGAGGCGCTGCGGCGTTGAGCGGAACCCTAACAACAGGAGGTAAGCCAAAGATATATCTCTCGATCTTCTTTTCCTCCGTGTTTGCCATGTCTGGCACCAACTGGCAAAGCTCGTTGAACCGGTTGTTGTAGGCGTCGATATCCGTTCCTACCATGGTGTGGTTCCAGAATTCCTGCTGCAGACTCTGGATTTCTGCGCGAGAGCAGAACTTTCTCGTCATCATTTCCTTCAGTTCTTCCCAGGTCTTGTGAAGAGCAACTTCTCGCCCCAAAGTCTTCACTTGAAGCTTCCACCAAGACGAAGCTGCTTCTTGGAACATGCAGGTCGCGTAAAGGACCTTCTGGTTCTCACTACAACCGCTAATGGAGAGAACTGTCTCCATCTTGTCAATCCAGTTGTACAGCCCAATGGCCCCTTCGGTACCCTTGAATGGCCAAGGCCTACAGGCCATAAATGTCTTATAGGAGCACCCTTTGTCCAAGGCTCCTGATTCGGGTTCTGGGGTCTCGTTCTGACGACCCTGACTTGATTCGGCCTTGCTGGCCTCATGTGTCGCGATCGCCTGCGCGATTATTTCCGCGAGTTCCTCGGGTGTCATGGTAATTCCCTTGGCTCTAGTTGGAGGCATTCTCGCTTTAAAAGAGTGAAAATATATTAAACTTAGCGCATGTATTCTGAGCACATAATGTTCTTTATCTTTATTCACTAGACACTGTGCGACCCGTGTTCCTAAGTGTGTGTATAGTTTCTTTTAAAAAAATATTTTCTTTGAAAAATATTTCATGCGATTTCCCCAACGGTTATAGTCTAGGTTAAAACTTCTTTTCCTAGTTCGCTATAACCAGTGCTCTGATACCAATCTGTCACACCCGGCCCTGAACGACGGAAACAGCCGGGCGCGCGCGAGTGGGGAATGATACTTAAGCACGGGCCATTGCAAACATTCAAGATAAGATTTTCATTGCGCATGAAATGTTTAATACAAATACATTACATTGTTTAAAAATTTCATAAAAAAAACATCCAAGTATAAAACTGTTGAAGATTTTCACGCCATATCCCCTTGCGCGGCGAGACCAACCACGCGCATCGAAGGGATAGAACTAAAATCTTCCAAAAAGCTAGTTTTAGATGTTCAGCGTGAGGTGCTCTAAGTGTGACTCCATGCGCTACCTAGTTATCTCCTGAAAGACACGTAAAACATTTGAATCAGTATAAACTGAGTGAGTTCACAAGTTTTAGTAACTTGATAAATCGTATTGCATCATAATCTTGATAAAAATCATTCTGAAACATAATTCTGATAGCATCATTAAAACACATGCTTGGTAAAACATAGTTCTATCAACATATTCTGATAAAATCGTTCCGCGGGTTACGCGCGAACATTTCTGGGAACTGTGCTCGTCTGTGTAAGTGGCGCTGCCACTACGAGCGAAATAAGTAATACCGTCCCGCGGGTTACGCGCGGACACTTCTGAAAAATCGTGCTCGTCTGTGTAAGTGGCGCTGCCACTACGAGCGAAATAATACCGTCCCGCGGGTTACGCGCGGACGTTGTGCCGGAAAACAAGGCGCTCGTCTGCGTAAGAGGAGCGACCTCTACGAGCGGGCTTACTCCCATAGTACTGCCCCGTGCTAGGCACTCGTCTGTGTAAGAGGTGCGACCCCTACGAGTGGGTGGATCAAACCAGCAGTCCCTACCCTTAGAGTTCCAATGGTAAAGTGATCACTTACTCGAATCTGGTGCACTAACATCGAAAACCATAGATAACCGTTTGCATTGCTCGTAAATATACCATAATGAAACATTATTTAAACACATAATTGCTTGTATTGCTTGTAAGAGTATCATGATAAAACATAATTTAGGTACGTGTCCCTCGCCCCGAAAACAGTTTAAAATAGTGAAAACAGTGAAAATAGGGGCTGTGAGACTCACCTGTGGTTCTTGTTAAGGGATTTAATCGAGATTCGGGTTTTCTTGGTGTTGGCCTTTGAATTGAAGGTCTAGAATACGATTAAGTAACAAGAAGTATATATATTAAGATCAAGAAATAGGAGAATATAAGGGTTGGAAAGTAGATTTCAAGCTTATAATCTCGGCTTACCTAGTAACAGGATCGGAAATGAAAACAACGGATGCTTGGGAGATGATTAGTGCAAGTTTGCAGTTCTTAAGAGAGAAGTTTGAAGTGTGTTTGAGTGATAATTTGGGTTACATATTTATAGGCAAACTCAAGGGGACACAATCCCTTGCTTTAGGGAATTGTAATCCTTTCATATCTAGGTGTAATGATGATAAAGTATGGAAATTATTATTATTTATTTAAAAGTGGAGGAGTGGATAAAAGATTTTGATTTGATTTGGACATGACATGCAGGTCTGTGGTTGGTGAGAATAGGGTGGCTGACAGTTGACTTTTCATGTTACAGTATGCTTTTTCAGGTGCTTTTGTCAGTGTACAGTTAAAAAGTAGAAATTTCTGAAACACGCTACTGTTTCCTTTTGGGCGGGAATAATCCTCCTTAAATCTGGAGATTAGGCTAAGTGTTCTGCGCGTATAACTTTGTGCGCATAGCTTTCTGCGTGAAGGACATTTCTTTGCTACGGGTAGGTGCGTAACCTTCTCGCAGTTAGGGACATTGAGTTTCATTTGTAGATTCTCCAGGTGGTCTTGGTATTTCAACATAGTGATCAGTCATGTTGAAGTCAATTCCATCTTGGAGCTTCAGACAAACTAGCTCTCAATGTTCCCGCCATGCGGGGAGGTTAGTTCCCTTCCGCACGCGCATAAATGATTTAGGATGCACCCGCCTTAGCGTCATGCGGGACGGTCAACCCATTAGACAACATAAAGTTAAGTTACATGAAAACATAAAGCCAAAACATTCTGCGTGAAGGACATTTCTTTGCTACGGGTAGGTGCGTAACTTTGTGCGCATAGCTTTCTGCGTGAAGGACATTTCTTTGCTACGGGTAGGTGCGTAACCTTCTCGCAGTTAGGGACATTGAGTTTCATTTGTAGATTCTCCAGGTGGTCTTGGTATTTCAACATAGTGATCAGTCATGTTGAAGTCAATTCCATCTTGGAGCTTCAGACAAACTAGCTCTCAATGTTCCCGCCATGCGGGGAGGTTAGTTCCCTTCCGCACGCGCATAAATGATTTAGGATGCACCCGCCTTAGCATCATGCGGGACGGTCAACCCATTAGACAACATAAAGTTAAGTTACATGAAAACATAAAGCCAAAACATTCGCGCATGGCGCATATAACATATGCCCACGCTGGTTTTTACATCGCGCGCTCGCGCAGGGCGCACATAACGTGCCCGCGCTGACTCTAACATAGCGCGCTCGCGCAGGGCGAACATAACAATTGCCCGCGCTGATTCTAATATAGCGCGCTCGCGCAGGGCGAACATAACAATTGCCCGCGCTGATTCTATATGGCGCGCATAATATTCACAATCACCTAATTATTAGGTTGATTACTTAGTTTATAGGATTGGGAAATTACCGGGTGTCACACATAGCTCTGGAACTCTTCAAAAGAATAATTGATCCAGACACATCAATATCTTCTTGACTGCAAATTAGTGGATAGACTGAGTCTTCTAACCGTTATACCTGCTAAATATTAGACTACAAATGAGAACAACCGTTAATTAGTAATAAGTACTGAGGATCCTTGATCCAGATACAATCTGGAATACATGCTAAGGATACTGGTCCAGACATATGCCAGGATAACATATCCACAGTGTCAAATTTCTGTGCACTAACAATTTCCCCCAAAATGGCGGTTGTGAAAAGATCACAGCTGTCATTTTGCCTTTGAATTCAAACTTCTTTGCAAAAACATAGGAGATTTGACAAGTTGGATATAATTGTCATATATCAATGGAGTTTCCATGGGAACTTCCCTTCCGGCTGTATATCCTTCTCCCTGCAAATCATGAACAACTAGTAACACATGTTTAACCCGGGTGGATGGTTCATTTTTTGAATTGTGAAATCCGGGTTAAGATTTTTGGTAATTGCAAGTAAGTTTAATAAATAGTATCTTTTAATTATCTGTTGATTGTCTATTATTTTGAAAGTTTGTTTGATATAGATTTATACTTGTTGAAAGTTTTGAGAAATATTCTTTAGTAAAAAGTTTTTATGATAAAATATCATTGCAAAAATAAACCAGGATGTTAAATCCTTATAAAAATAGATTGAGAATAATGAATCCTTATACTGAAATCAAATAAGTGTAAACGGATAATCAGAAATCATACCGTAAGGTCTAGTTAGACCTAAATTACCATAAGTAATGATCCTTCTGTGATCCTGCTAGAAGCAATTTAAGGATTTTGAATCCATAAGTCTTGATCTTCACAATGAACTTAGAAAATCTGTTGCAAACAACTTATAATATTAACTGGGATTAAACCCATTAATCTTGGGACAAGCCCATAAAATAAACTGGGGACAAGCCCGTGCAACTGGAGACAAGCCCATGTAACTGGTGTTAAACTGGCGACAAGCCCAAACTGGGGACTGGCCCAAAGATACGGATGTTAACTGGCGACATGGCCCTTGAGAAGAGGTGAAAACCCCTTAAACCTTAGGAAATGGTACGTCTACCATTATTCGTAGGATCCTCCATATAGCCGGAGACAACGAAATTGTCAGCCACTAAGCGTGTACTGGTCCCGCTGCCTCGAACTATACGTCGGATAGCGTGCGCAACTGGCAATCGTGAGAAATGTGAAAACCTTTAAACCTTAGGGGATATGACCATCGGGGGTCATACCCAATCGTGGGCAAGGCCAAGGGAAATAGTAAATTACCTTATATGTAAATGAGAGGTGGCCAACCTCTTAGACATTGAACCTCTTATTGAAATCTGCATTGTTCCTTAGAAACTTGGACAAGATAAATGTTAAGAATATATTATCCTTAGAATAACAAGAATATAAAATGGATAAGTAATCAGATAGTTATTACCGATTTTAGGATCCTTGATCCTTTAAGGATAATATATCCTCTCAGGATACTGGATCCTGATTAGAAAAAGTACTTCTTTAGATGGATAGCATTCCATGCCCTTGGTTGTCTATTGCCTTCCATTGTGAGCAAATGATATGCCCCCTTTCCTACTTCCGACTCAACCTAATAAGGTCCCTCCCATTTGGGCGCTAGCTTGCCATCAACTGGATTTGTTGTGTTTTGGAAGGCTTTCCTTAATACTAGATCTCCTTCTTGAAATCTTCTGATTCTGATATTTTTGTTGTATGCCCCAGCTACCCTTTGTTGATATCCTGCCATCCTGATCTTGGCTAGGTCTCTGAGTTCTTCTATAGTATCCAAGTCTTCAAGAAGGATTTCTTTATTGGCTTCAGGATCACAGATGCTCGTTCTTGCCGTAGGAACCACCATTTCTGTGGGAATTACTGCTTTTGATCCAAACACCAATGAGAAGGGTGTTTGGCCTGTTGCATTTTTAGGTGTGGTCCTATCTGCCCAAAGAACATAAGGAAGTTCTTCAGCCCAGTTTCCCTTCTTGGATCCTAGCTTCATCTTTAGATTGTTGATGATGATCTTGTTGCTGGACTCTGCTTGGCCATTGGCTTGAGGATGAACCGGAGTAGAAGTAGTCATTTTGATGCCCCAACTGTCACAAAAGTTAGTGGTTCTATTCCTGATAAACTGGGAACCATTGTCACAAACAATTTCAGCAGGAATACCAAATCTAGTTATAATATTTCGTTTAATAAAATATATTACTTCCCTTTCTCGGACTTGTACAAATGCTTCTGCCTCAATCCATTTGGAAAAGTAATCATTCATAGCAAGCATAAAGACTTTTCCACCAGGTGCTTTTGGTAGCTTTCCTACAATATCCATACACCATTTCATGAAAGGCCATGAGGAGGATATAGGATATAAAGGCTCCGCTGGCTGACGAAGGATGTTTGCATGTCTTTGACAAGCATCACATTTCTTTGAATACTCCACTGCATCCTTCTTCATTGTTGGCCAGAAATATCCAGTCTGAATGTAGTTCTTGATAGGATGGATCCATGATCCTTTGTTATTTGAGGATGAAGGATCTTAGAGCACGATTTCTTTATCATTTGTTATCTCTCCAACTTTCTGTTCTCCTATCGCTGGCGAGAGAATGTGGATTATTGGGATTTTCAAATCTTCATGAATCTTCAGAGATGAGGCTAAGTTTGCCAAGGCATCTCCCCAACGTTTTCTTCCCTCGGTACCTGTGTAATACTAAATATTTCGAAGGATTTCGATAACTCCTTCACAACTTCTAAATATTTCATTAGTTTCTCACCTTTAACAGCATACGAGCCATTAAAGTGGTTAGTTATCAATAAAGAATCTACATAAACCTGAAGATACCTGATCCTCATGCTTTTGGCTAATTGCAAACCTGTGATTAAAGCCTCATACTCTGCTTCATTATTTGTTGCTTGGAATTCACAAGCTATGGACTGGTGTAATATGTCCCTCTGTGGCGATTTCAGTAGGATCCACAATCATGTTCCTCTTACATTGGAAGCACCATCGGTGAAGAGTATCCAAAGATCCTTGGTCTTTTCTAGTTGTTGGACCTCCAAGTCAGCTTCTTTTTGTAGATCACTAGTGAAATCAGCCACAAAATCCGCCAGTGCTTGAGACTTGATTGCTGTTCTTGGCTCATATTGGATATCATATGCACTTAATTTTACAGCCCACTTGGCCATTGACCTGATAACTCTGGTTTTCTAAGAACATTCTTCACAGGATAAATAGTTCTCAAAATAATATGATGAGTTTCAAAATAATGTCTTAATTTAGTAGAAGCCATAATAAGTGCAAGGATTAATTTTTCTAAATGAGAATACCTGGCTTCCGCATCTAGAAGACTTTTACTTACATAGTAAACGGGATGCTGTTCACCTACATGATCCTTTACCAAGACGGCGCTTACTACGTTTCCTGAGACAGCTAAATACAGGAATAAGGATTCTCCATCCACAGGCTTCATTAGAGCTGGAGCTGAGGATAAGTAATCCTTCAAGGCTGTAAGCGCATCCTCATATTTTTCCGTCCACTCAAACTTTTTATTCTTCCTAAGGATGTCATAGAAGTCCTTGCACTTCTCGGAGGATCTTGAGATGAACCTATTGAGGGTAGCTATTCTTCCTGTGAGCCTTTGGACATCCTTTGTGTTTGCAGGAGATTTCAAATTGAGGATGGCTTCAATCTTCTCGGGGCTTGCTTCAATTCCTCTCTTAGTCACCATATAACCCAGAAATTTCCCAGCCTTAACACCAAAATGGCATTTTAACGGATTTAATTTCATGTTATATTGGTCAAGAATGTTGAATGCTTCCTCGAGGTCACTAAGGTGATCCTCAGCTTTCTTTGATTTCACCATCATATCATCTATGTAAACCTCCATAGTCTTACCCAACTGATCCTTGAACATCATGTTGACTAATCTTTGGTATGTTGCCCCTGCATTTCTTAGTCCAAACGGCATAGCAGTATAACAATATATGCCGGTAGGAGTCATGAATGCAGTATCTTCCTGATCAGATGGTTCCATCTGAATTTGTTGAAATCCAGAGGAAGCATCCATGAAAGTAAGCATTTCATGTTGTGCCATTACATCCACCATGGAATCTAGATGTGGCAATGGGAAAGGATCCTTGGGGCATGCCTTGTTTAAATCGGTAAAATCGACACACACCCTACACTTTCCATTCTTTTTTGAAACAACGACCACATTAGCTAGCCATTGAGGATATTTAACCTCTCCGATCATACCGGCCTTAAGAAGTTTTTCAACTTCTTCTTGTATGATCTTGTTCCTCTCAGGAGCGAATTTCCTTCGCTTTTGATGGGCGGGTTTAACAGATAAATCAAGGCCGAGTTTATGAGTGATTACCTCTTTTGAAATACCAGTCATGTCCGAGTGCTTGAAGGCAAAATTAGATCTTCTTTGTCCTAAGAAGGATATTATATCCTCCTCAATTTTACTGGGGATACTGGATCCTAGGAACACCTTTACTTCTGGATCATCGGGGTCCAATGATACTTCTTTAAGGTCATTCTCCCGAGCTTCCAGCACGTCCCTAGGATGTTGCTGTAGTTGCTATGCTATAGTTTGCTTGGCTGTTGGCTTCATTGACGATGAATAATAGTTCCTAGCCTCCGCTTGGTCACCCACTATCTTTACAACTCCCTAAGGAGTAGGTAGCTTGATGCATTGGTGATAAGTTGAGGCTACAGCCTTCATTCCATGGAGCCAAGGCCTACCTAAAATAACATTGTAACAGGAAAGGTTATCTATAACACAAAACTTATGATATGAATTTAACCCTTCGATATAAATTGGGAGGTTGATGTCCCCCAATGTTTTCTTGGTTTCACCACTGAAACCGACCAGCACCGATGTTCTAGGAACGATTTCTGAATCCGGGATGTTCATCTTCTTGAGGACATCATGTTCGATTATGTTGACTGAGCTGCCACCGTCAACTAGGATCCTGCGTACATAATGGTTAGAGATAAATAAAGTAATAATCAAAATGTCGTGATGAGGATCCTGAATGTTCATCTTGTCTTCCTCATCGAAGAAGATTCTCTTGTCTGTTGTTAAGGTGGTTGACACTATTGGTCGATCTCCGTTATCCATCTTTAACTCTTTGGCAAGTCTTTTTACCGCAGAGAAAGAAGTTCCACATATGTCAGAACCTCCGGAGATGAAATTGATCGTCTGCATATCCAGCTTGTCCTGATGAGGATCCTGGATTCTTGAATTGAAAAAGATACTCTGATCAGTCACTCGAGTAGTGGGGATGAGCGGTCTTCTCTTGTCGTCCAGTTCGAATTCTTCTATGGGATTTTCTCTTATGTCACAAGAATCTTGAAATAATTCGTAGTCTCTGGAGACAAAGTTGATCACATGAGCATCTGGTGGTGGTGGTGTTGCTTTCTGTGGAAGGTCTTCAGGATCCTGGATCTTGGATTTCTTCTTTCCCAAGAGTTCTTTAAAGTGACCCTTACTCAGGAGGTAACCAATTTCCCTCCTTAAGTAGATGCACTCGTCTGTCGCATGGCCAAAGTCTTCGTGGAGGGCGCACCACTTTGATTTGTCCTTGAAACCAACAACCTTTTCATTCTTTCGTGGCCACCTCGCTTTTTCTCCCAAATCCTTCATGGCACAGATCAAGCCATGAGTGTCCATAGAGAAACAATAATCGGAGATGCAAGGATAGTCTTCATCGTCATCTCCCTCTTCAACTTCCCGTACGTTCTGATTGTTGAATTTGGCATACGGCTACGAATTGTTATTCCTGTTCCAGGATCTTTTATTCTTCTCGGGGGTTTCTTGTTTTGGCTGTCCCCCAAGACGATCCTGGATCCTTTTGTCTTCATCTAACCGGATGTATCTCAGTGCCCTGTTTCTGACTTCGTCTAATGTCCTGCATGGAGTCATCACTAAATCATCATAAAAGGGGGAGTTGTTCTGAATTCCCATCTTGAATGCTTCAACAACAGTAGTCATGTCAATATTTGGAATTACTAGAGCTTCCTTGCCGAATCTGGTGACGAAATCCCTAAGGGATTTATCACTAGGTCGGACAACACGATATAAATCACTGGTTAACCTCTCAAATTTCCGACTACGGGAAAATTGAGTTTTAAATAAGTTAACTAAGTGAGAGAATGAAGTAATTGAAAAAGGAGGAAGACTTAGCAGCCATTTTAGAGCGGCTCCCATTAATTTGGATCCAAAGCCCTTGCCTAGGCAAGCTTCTTTGAGTCTCTCCGGAATAGGATTGATCTCCATCATTTCCCTATACTGTGCTACATGTTCTTCAGGATCAGTGGTCCCGTCATAAGTCTTCATATTCGGAGTTTGGAACCGCTTTGGAATTTCAGCATCACAGATAGGCGGGGCGAATCTGGATACTCTGTGGCTTCCCTCAGGTATCTCGGGGATTGGTCTTATGACTCCGGGAACACCAGATATCATATCCTAGAGCTTCTGCAGCTCCTTGGCCATAGCTTGGTTGATACCTGCATCCTGCATGAAACCACAGTTAGCATTTAAGGGTAAAGGATCATACAAGTTACCTCTTTTCTGAGTGAAGGTTGGCATCTCGGATGAGTAGATGGGGTAAGAGGAGTCTGCGATAAGAGTTGGTCCTTCAGAGGCTATGGTTTGCATGGGGATTATGTCTCCTTCATGGACTTCGGAGGATCGTTGATGTTGGACTCCTGAGGATCCTTGATCCGGAAAGAAGGATCCTTGATTCGGAATGAAGGATCCTTGAGGTTGGACACCATAGGATCCTTGTGGAAGGATGGCTGATCCTTGCCGATAATATGAGGATCCTTGATTCTGAAGACCCATGGATCCTTTTGGGAGGTTAGTCGACCTTGGCTGATCTAACGAGAATCCTTGATCCTGTTGGTCCATGGACCTCTATTGAAGGATAGATGATCCTGGCTGGAATAACGAGGATCCTTGAGTCTGTTGACCCATGGACCCCTGTTGAAGGATAAATGATCATTGAGAGAACTGTGCCATGGATTCTGGACTGGTGAAATCCAGCATCCTTGGCATTAGGGGGGTGAGAGCCTCTGCTGGCCTCTTGTTCTTCTTGAGATCCTCTATCTCACGGAGGATCCTCTGATTTGTCTTGTTCTACTGCTCATTGTATGCCTTAACCTACGAAAACATAGATGAAACATCACTATTAGTATTAACCACCGGGGCAGCAGCAGCGTTTTTTGAGCTTTGGAAGACTGGTAGTTGCGTCTTGCCCCCAGCAACAGCAGGTCGTTGCGTTCCCGTGATTGGCGGAGGCATCGGTGGCAAAGTCGTTGATAAGGGAGGAATCGTAGCCGGCATGGTTGATGAAGTAGAGGTTGATTGAGAGGCCATTGATAATGATATGGGTATGAAAAAGTTGAGAATGATAAGAATAATATGGATTATAGCACCAATTGCCCCACGGTGGGCGCCAAATTGTTTTGGACAAAAATCAACTAAGGATCAAGTATCTAAATCCGTTAAGTCAGGTAAGGTGTTAACTCGATAATGACAAGTGCGCAATCGTAATATTGGTGAACACAAATGTTTGATCACGAGGGAAAAAGCCGTTGAATACGATAATCTCACTTCAGTCAAAACTTAACAAGGTAATCTTTGATCGATTGACTTCGGTCAAAGATTCACGAGGTAATCTTTGGTCGAATCACTTCGGTCAAGGATCAACGAGGTAACCTTTGGTCGGATAGTGCGTGATTATAGTAATCTCCGACACAAAAAACCCCCGGACGGTGAAAACTATCACGGTCGATTATATTGATAATAAAAGGTGGTTACAAGGGTTGTGGAGTTGATGATCAACAAATACTATGTGTGTGAGTACAAGATATCTTAGCAGATAGAATACGTGTGAATGTGTGTTTTCTAATGTTGATCACAGCCTCTATTTATACAAAAACATAATAACTCCATGGATCTATTAATAATAAAGACTGTTAACTAATAATCCCTAAAAATTTGCCATTGCCTTCAATATAATCTTAACTGCCACTTTGAGCACGTGCTCCATCACTCAGGCTGCGAAATAGGGGGTAGACCAGGTCTTGGAGCCGTTACACTTGATAAATATCAGCCTTCATATAAGAAATAACCGTTAATAGCACCAGATACCGAGGATCCATGATCCTGACATAGCTCTGGAACTCTTCAGAAGGATAGTTGATCCAGACACATCAATATCTTCTTTACTATAAGTTAGTGGATAGACTGAGTCTTCTAACCGTTATACCTGCTAAATATTAGACTACACATGAGAACAACCGTTAATTAGTAATAAGTACTGAGGATCCTTGATCCTGATACGATCTGGAATACATGCTAAGGATAACTGGTCCAGACATATGCCAGGATAACATATCCACAGTGTCAAATTTCTGTGCACTAACAGTGGGTATGATAGGTTCCTCTATGTTCTCTAACTTAGTTTCTTTAGCATGTCTCTTAGCCGAGGAGAGGGATGGTACACATATATCCGATCCATCGGAGATGACAGGGATGACTTGTGCATCACGTGGGGGCGGAGCTACTTTCTGTGGGACATCTTCAGGATCCTAGATCCTTGATTTCTTTCCTCCTAAAAGCTCTTTGAAGTGGCCCTTGCTAAGAAGATACCCAATTTCTCTTCTTAGACCAATGCAGTCATCGGTCAAACGGCCAAAATCTTCATGGAATGCACACCACTTAGATTTATCCTTGAAGGACGTTGACTTCTCATTTTTCCGAGGCCACCTTTCTTTTTCTCCAAGATCCTTTATAGCACAAATTAAGCCACGAGTATCAACAGAGAAGCAATACTCGAAACTACCTGGATAATCCTCATCATCATCATCTTCTTCTTCGACCGCACGGAATGATTGGTTGTTGAACTCTGAATAAGGCTTGAGGTTTTTGTTTCTAAATGAGGATCCTTGTTTTTTTTCAGGTGACTCCTGTTTTGTTAGAACTCCTAACCGTTCTTGGATCTTCTTATCATCCTCTAGCCTTATAAACCCTATTTCCCTGTTTCTGACTTCATCTAACGTCCTGCATGGGGTCATAACAAGATCGCCATAAAATGGGGAGCCCTTATGTAACCCCATATTGAATGCCTCAACAGCCGTAGCCATATCAAGATTAAGGATCTCTAGGATTCCCTTCCAAACTTTGTAACAAAATCCCTTAGGGATTCATCTAGAAGTTGGATAACTCTATATAAATCACTAGTCAATTTTTCAAATTTTTTACTACAAGAAAATTGGCTATTGAATAAATTAACTAAGTGTGAAAAAGAAGTAACAAAGTAGGGAGGAAGACTTAGCAGCCATTTGAGTGTGGATCCTATTAAAGTGGATCCAATGCCATTGCATAGGTAGGCATCCTTAAGCCTTTCTGGAATGGGGTTGATTTCCATTCTTTCCCTGTACCGAGCCACATGTTCTTCGGGATTAGTTGAGCCTCATACACCTTCATATTGGGGATTTGGAAGTGCTTCGGGATTTCAACATCACATATTGGTGGAGAAAACCTCAATAGCTTGTGGCTTCCTTCTGGAATTTCGGGAATGGGTCAAACCACTCCTGGAACACTTGATATCATGTCCTTTAGTTTCTGGAGTTCCCTAGCCATGGCCTGATTGATACCTGTATCCTGCATGGAACCAAGGTTGTTTATAAGGATATGTGATTGTAAGGGTTACCTCTTGATTGAGTGAATGTAGGCATCCCGGAAGAGTAGCCTTCATAAGAAGCATCTTCTATGGTAGTTGGTTCACCAGAGGCAATGGTCTGCATAGGGATGATGTCTCCTCAATGGACCTCTGATGATCTTTGATGGTGAAGTCCCGATGATCCTTGATTCTGCATGAAGGGTCCTTGAGGTTCGAAGTTGAAGGATCCTTGACGATACAATTCGTAGGATCCTGGCTGAAGGAAGGATGATCCTTGCTGAAGGAAAGAGGATCCTTGAGTTTGCTGACTCATGGATCTTGGTTGAAGGATAGGAGGATCCTTGAGTTTCCTGACCCATGGACCCTCGTTGAAGGATGGATGATCCTTGCTGGAGGAACGAGGATCCTGGAGCTTGTTGACCCATGTACCCTAGTGGAAGGATAGATGATCCTTGAGCAAATTGAGCCACAAATCTTGGAGTAGTGAAATCCAGTATCCTAGACATCAACGGAGTCTGATCCTCCCCTGGCCTCTTAGTCTTCTTGAGATCCTCTATCTCGTGTAGGATATTCCGGTTGATCCTGTCCTGCTGCTTCATGTACGCCTTAACCTGTGAAAACATAACAGAAACATCATTGTTAGTATTTGCTACAGAAGTCGCAGCAGAGGATTTGGAGCCTTGGCAGATTGGAGTTTGTGTCTTGTTTCTAGCAGTATTGGTTTTCTGGGCTCTCGCAGGTGGAAGAGGCACCGGCAGTGAATCTCTTGATGAGAGAGAAACCGATTAAGGCATGATGGTTGAAGTAGAGGTTTGTTGAGAGGCCATTGGTAATAGTATTGGTAAAAAAAGGTTGAAAATTGATAGAAATTCGTCTGGATTGAAGCACCAATTGCCCCACAGTGGGCGCCAAATTGTTTTGGTCAAAAAACGGTTAAGGATACTGTAACCAAATTTGTTAAGTGAGGAATGGTTCTTGTATAACAATAACGATTATGTAACGAAGATAAAAAATAACACCAAGATTTGTTGCGAGTAAAAGCCATTGATCTTGGTCTGATCGCCGGCACAAAAACCTCGGGTGATGAAAAATCATCTATCACCACTTTATTAACAAAAAAAAGGTTACAATGGTGGAAGCTATGATCAGCGATTACAAAGAATACTTTGTGTGTGTGTATACTGCTAGAATTACAGAGAAATGTCATGTATGCTTCTATCTTATGTGTCTCATGTAAACCCTAGCTGATCAAGCTTCATTAAATAATAAATTAAAAAAACTAGAACTCCTATTTTTATGCCACTACTCTGATAAAGCTTCTACACATCTTTTAGCACGTGCTAGACCATATAGATGGTGAAATAGTAGCTTAGACCACGTTTCCAGTCGTTATACCTGCCAATATATTAATATACAAGCAGAACAACCGTTAGTTAGTAATAAGTACTAAGGATCCTTGATCCTGACAGGATCCGAAACTCATGCTAAGGATAAATGATCAAGAAGATATGCTAGGATAATGTATCCACAGTGTCAAATTTCCGTGCCCTAACAGAAATATTCTGGATTAAAGAACCAATTGACCCACGGTGGGCGCCAAATTGTTTTGGTCAAAAATTAATCAAGGATAATGTAACCAAATTTGTAATGTGAGGTTTAGTACTTGAATGATAAAAACAATTATGAAATGGATGAAAGCAAAAACACAGTGATTTGTTGCGAGCCCTTGGTCTTGGTTGGATTGCCGGCACAAATACCACAGGTGATGACAAATAGTCTTTCACCTCCATTAATTCGTAGGATTCTCCGTATAGTCAAAAGCAATGAAATTGTCAGCCACTAAGCGTGTACTGGTCCCATTTCCCCAAACTATTCTTTGGATAGCGTACCCTACAGGCGAGAGTGTCAAAACTCTAATTCGTAAGAAAGGCGAAAACCTTTAAACCTTAGAAGGTATAATCATTAATATTATACCTTAAACGTGGGAAAGAGGTGGCCAACCCCTTAACCGTTGTATTCTTTATCAAAATCTGCATTGTCTGCATAAACTTAAAGCTTGACAAATGTTATGAACATTGTTTCATTTGGTTAGTAATATAAATCTGAAATGAATAAATAAAAAAATACGATTTTACCAACTTTAGGATCCTTGATACTTTACGGATCTTTAATCCTGATTATACAAAGAATTTATTAAGATGGATGGCATTCCAGGATCTTGGTAATTGGTCACCTTCCATGGTAAGTAGGTGGTATGCCCCTTTTCCTACTTCTGATTCAATCAAGTAGGCCTCCTCCTACTAGGTGTTAACTTTCCATCTGCAAGATTAGTTTTATTTTGGAAAGCCTTCCTTAGGACTAAATATCCTTCTTGAAATATTCGGATCCTGATGTTCTTGTTATATGCCCCAGCCATTCTTTGTTGATATGTAGCAATTATGTTCTTTGCTATGTCTCTGAGCTCATCAACAGTGTCTAGATCTTGGACCAGACTTTCACTGTTTGCCTGAGGATCACGGATGCTCGTTCTGGCAGTAGGAGCCACCATTTCTGTAGAAATCACAACTTTTGCTCCAAACACCAATGAGAAGGGTGTCTGACCTGTTGCATTCTTGGGTGTCATTCTATCATCCCAAAGAACGTAAGGAAGCTACTCAGCCCACATGCCTTTCTTGGATCTAGCTTCTTCTTCAAGTTGTTAATGATGATTTTGTTGCTTGACTTTGCTTGACCATTAGCTTGTGGATGGACTAGTGTAGAAGTGATCATCTTGATGCCCCAACTGTCACAAAAGTTATTAGCTCTTTTCCCGGTAAATTGAGATCCATTATCACAAACAATTTCAGATGGGATACCATATCTGGTTATAATATTTCTTTTAATGTAGTATATAACTTCCCTTTCATGGAATTGAATCAAAGCTTCTGCTTGAATCTATTTTGAGAAGTAATCTGTCATGGCAAGCATAAGACTTTTCTACCTGGTGCCTTGGGTAACTTTCCTACAATATCCATTCCCAATTTCATGAAAGGCTAAGAAGAACAGATTGGATACATAGGTTCTGCTGGTTGACGAAGAATGTTTCCATGTATTTGACAAGCATCACATTTCCTTGAATACTCCATAGCATCCTTTTTCATTGTTGGCCAGAAGTAACCTGCCGTAAGTATCCTAAAGAACAGTGATCTACCCCCTGTATGGTTACCACAATCACCTTCGTGGAAGTCTTTAAGCACTTCTTGTACTTCTGGATCTTCAATGCATCTCAAATAGGGACCTGTAAGAGATTTTCTATATACAGTATCCTGTAAAATAATAAATTGTGGTACCTTAATTCTGAAAGCTTTTGGATTTTACCCTTTAAATATTTCTCCTTCTTGGAGGAATTTCTTGATTGGAAGGATCCATGATCCTACCTCTGGACAAGATGAAGGATCCTTACATTCTTCAGGACAATCCGTAGTTACCTCCATTGCTTCCTGTTCCCCAAATGCCGGAGAAAATATGTGAATAATGAGTATCTTTATGTCATCTAGGATCTTCAAAGACGATGTTAGGTTTGCTAAGGTATCTGCCCCAGCATTCTCCTCTCTTGGTACCTGGATTATACTTAACATTTCAAAGGATTTTGCTAATGCCTTCACAATTTCTAAATATTTGATCATATTTTCACCTTTTACAGTCTAAGAACCATTAAAATGGTTAGTTATCATTAAAGTCTATGTAAACATTTGTTTAACTAAAAGTAAACCAGTAATAAGTGCTTCATATTCTGCCTCGTTGTTGGTAGCTTGGAACTCATAGGCTATGGACTAGGTATTATGTCCCCTTGTGGCGATTTTAGTAGTATTCCTAATCATGGACCTCTTATATATGATGCACCATTTGTGATGACGATCCGAAGATCCTTGGTTTCTTTAAGTTACTTGACCTCCAAATCAGCTTCCTTTTGTATGTCACTACTCAAATCAGCCACAAAGTCTGCATGTGCTTGTGATTTGATGGTTGTTCTAGGCTCATACTGAATATCATATGCGTTAACCTTCACGGCCCACTTAGCCATCCTACCTAACATTTCTGGTTTTCTAAGCACATTCTTAACATGATAGTTAGCTATAACAACAATAGTATGGGTTTAAAAATAATGTCTCAACATAGTTGAGGCCATAATCAAATGAAGTATTAACTTTTCAAGGTGAGAATACATGATCTCGACATATAAGAGACTTTTACTTACATAGTATACCGTATGATGTTGTCCTTCGTGATATTTGGATAGTACAATACTAACCGCATTACCTAAGGCGGCTAAGTACAAGGATAACGGTTTACCATCCACTGGTTTCATCAGGGCTGGCGTTGAGGATAGATAATCCTTAAGAGCTTTCAGCGCATCGTCATGCTTCCGAGTCCATTCAAACTTATTATTCTTCCTCAAGATATCATAGAAGTCTTTCCACTTCTCTGAAGATCTGGAGATGAATCTATTCAGGGCAACAATCCTTCCCGTCAGTCTTTGGACATCTTTAGAATTCACCAGGGACTTTAAATTAATGATGGCTTCAATTTGCTCAGGACTGGATTCTATTCCTCTTTTAGTCACCATATACCCTAAGAATTTTCCAGCTTTGACACCGAAATGGCATTTGGATGGGTTTTGCTTCATGTTGTATTAATCAAGGATGTTGAATGCTTCTTCGAGATCCTTGAGATGATCTTCTGCTTTCTTTGGCTTGACCACCATAACATCTATTGACCAGTCTTTGGTATGTTGCCCCTGCATTTCTTAGTCCAAAAGGCATAGTAATATAACAGTATATGCCAGTAGGAGTCATGAATGTTGTATCCTCTTGATCAGATGGTTCCATCTGAATTTATTGAAATCCAGAGGAAGCATCCATAAAGGTGAGCATCTCATGTCCTAATGTAGCATCCACCATGGAGTCAATGTGTGGTAAAGGGAAATGATCCTTGGGACATGCCTTGTTTAAATCAGTAAACTTGCAGATACCCTCCACTTTCCATTTTTCTTAGAAACAACCACTAAATTAGCCAACCATCTTGGATTCTTAACCTCTCTGATCATACCTGCCTTAAGAAGTTTTTCGACTTATTCTTGGATAATGATATTTCTTTCAGGCGCAAATTCCCTTCGTTTCTGGTGGATAGGTCTGACATAAGTATCTATCCCTAACTTATGCGTAATAATTTCCATAGAGATACCTTTCATGTCAGAATGTTTGAAAGAAAACTGGACTTCCTTTGGTTGAGGAAGGATACCAGTTCCTCTTCAATATTGCTGAGGATACCGGATCCTATATACACCTTGATATCTGGATCCTCAAGGTGAAAGGATACTTCTTTAAGATCCTTCTCCCTTACTTCTAGTACCTCTCTAGAATGATTCTTTGATTGCTATGCGATTGTCTGCTTGGTAGCTGGCTTCATGAATGAAGTGTAGTAGTTCCTAGCTTTTTCTTGATCGTTGTCAATCTTCACTACTCCCCACAGAGTTGGAAGCTTGATACATTGATGGTATGTTGAGGCTACTGATTTCATTTCGTGAATCCAAGGCCTGCCAAGAATCACATTACAGCAGAATAGGTTATCAATAACACAAAATTTTTTAGAATGAATTAACTCCCTCTGTATAGAATGGAAGTTTGATGTCCCCCAATGTATTCTTTGTTTCACCACTGAAGCCAACGAGGACGGAGGATCTTGGAGTTATTTTCGTTTTAGGAATATTCATCTTCTTGAGAAAATCAGCCTGAATAATGTTCACTGAGCTCCCACCATCCACAAGGATCCTGCGAACATAATGGTTAACAATAAATAAAGTAATAATTAAACCGTAATGATGAGGATCCTGGAGGTGCATGCGATCCTCTTCATTGAAAGCTTTGACCCTTTGGTTAGTTAAAGTTTCCATCTTGATGGGCCTTTCTCCATTTTTCCAATTTGATCTCATTAGCATGTCGTTTTGCTGAGGAGAATGAGGTTCCACAGATATCTGAACCTCCAGAGATGAAATTGATAATACGTGCGTCCGCTGGTGGTGGAGCAGCCTTCTCTGGGATTTCTTCAGGATTTCTAGATCCTTGACTTCTTTCTACCCATCAACACTTTGAAGAGACCTTTGCTGAGGTTATACCCAATCTCTTTTCTTAGACCAACACAATCGCCGGTCATGTGGCCTAAGTCTTTGTGGTACGCACACCACTTGGACTTATCCTTGTAGGATTTTGATTTTTCATTCTTTCGAGGCCACCTTGCTTTCTCCCCTATAACTCTCATGGCACGTATAAGTCCAGGATTACCAATGGAAAAGTAATACTCTAATATTCTTGGATATTCCTCTTCGTCCTTGTCTTTCCCTACTGCATGGATGTTTTGGTTGTTGAAATTTGAGTATGGCTTGGAGTTGTTGTTCCTGTACGAGGATCCTTGTTTCTTATCGAGCGGCTCCTGTTTTGTTGAAGTACCCAGTCTTTCCTGGATTCCTTTGTGGTCCTCTATTCTGATGAATCTGAGTGCCCTATTCTTGACTTCATTTAAGGTCCTGCATGGGGTCACAACAATATCATCATAAAATGGGGGGGTCCTTTTGCAATCTCATCTAGAATGCCTCAACAGCCGTAGCCATGTAAAGATTTGGGATCTCCAAGGCTTCCCTTCCAAACTTTGTGACAAAGTCCCTTAAGGATTCATCACGAGATGGAAAACTCGGTATAAATCACTAGTTAATTTTTCTAACTTTCTACTACTAGAAAATTGATTATTGAATAAATTAACTAGTGAGAAAATGAAGTAATGGAGTAAGGAGGAAGACTTAGCAGCCATTTGAGAGCAGATCTAGTCAGTGTGGATCCAAAACCTTTGCACAAGCATGCTTCTTTAAGTCTTTCTTGATCAATCATGCCATCATAAACCTTCATTTTAGGGGTCTGAAAGCGCTTCGGTATTTCAGCATCACATATGCGTAGAGCAAACACGGATAGCTTGTGACTTCCCTCCAGAATTTCATGAATGGGCCTGACCACCCATGGAACGCTAGATATCATATCCTTTAATTTTTGTAATTCCTTGACAATAGCTTGATTAATACATGTATCCTGCGTAAAACCAAGGTTAGTGTGTAAGGATACATGATTGTAAAGGTTACCTCTTTGTTGACTAAAGGAAGGCATCCCAGAAGATTATCCAGGATAGGATGCATCAGCCACAACAGTTGGTCCGCAAGAAGAAATGGTCTGCATAGGGAGAAAGTCTCCCTTATGAACCTCTGATGACCTTTGATGTTGAATTCCTGAGGATCCTTGACTCTGCATGAAGGATCCTTGAGGCTGATAGTAGGAGTAACCTTGATGAACCAATCCTAATGATACTGGTTGAAGGAAGGGTAATCCTTTTTGAAAGATCGAGGATCTTTGAGTGTGTTAACCCATGGATCCTGGTTGAAGGATAGAGGATCCTGGTTGGAAGATCGATGATCCTTGTTAAAGGATTGAGGATCATTGAGCATGTTGATCTATGGATCTTGGAGTGGTGAAATCCAGCACCCTAGCCACCGAGGGAGTCTGATCCTCTGCTGGCCTTTTTTGCTTTCTTGAGATCTTCAATCTCGCGTAGGATCCTCTGGCTTGTCTTTATTCTGCTGCTCCATGTATACCTTAACCTATGAAAACATAGCAAAAACATCATTGTTGGAGGTGACAACATAGGGTTTTGAGCCTTGGAAGACTGGAGTTTGCATCTTGCTCCTAGCAGCTGGTCCTTTGCACTCCTACGGGTGGAGGAAGCATCAACAATGAAGCCTTTTATGAGAGAGAAATTGATGAAGGCTGGGTAGTCGAAGCAGAGGTTTGTTGAGAGGCCATTGGTTATGTTATAGGTTGAAAAAGGCTGAAAATTGATGAGCAATCGTCTGGATTAAAGCACCACTTGCCCCACGGTGGAGCCCAATTTGTTTTGGTCAAAAAACAGTTTAAGGATAATGTAATCAGATATGATTTTGTGAGGTATAGTGCTGTATAATAAGGATGAATATGTAAACGAAATAAGGATAAACAAAGAGATTTGTTATGAAGAAAAGCCCTTGATCGCATGATGATCGCCGACACAAAAACCTCGGGTGATGACAATTGTTTATCACCACTATATTAATCAAGAATATAAGATTACAAGGTTGGAAACTATGATCAGCGGATACAAAGATTCTAAGTGTGTGTTAGCTGCTTGAATAATTTGTATGCTCTGCATATCGTATGTTCCTAACTGGTCATAGCTTAATAAAAATACAAAAAAATATAAGTATAAGTCCTACAAATCCGCCACTATTCAACTAGAGACCGAGTCACTAGCCGTTATACCTATTAACATAACACCAAACAAAGATAACATCTGTTAGTATATAATAAATACTGAGGATCCTTGATCCTAATATAATCCGGAGCATATATTAAGGATAATTGATCCAGAACTTATGTACGGATAACATATCCTCAGCACAAAATATCCTTGCCCTAACAACTGTGAGTATCAACAATTAAACAAATGCGAGTAATTGGTGACGTTTGACCATTTCCATGCAAATCGGGCTTTGACTACTAAAACATTATCAATGAGTTATGCTAGAATCAGTGATGGACCTCTCTGAAATCTAGAAATAAACAAATAAGCAAATAGCTAATAATCATTTAATCAATCAACACACAAATAAACAGTTTGCAAGTTGTTTATAGTATGTAATATGTAAAGTATGAATATGTATGAAAGTCCCCAAAAGCTTTTAAAAGAAGTAAAAATAGGAAAGCAATTACTCGCCTTTTTGATTAGGCGTGTTTAGAGATAAGTAATAATAATGAACGAGATACTGGACTTTAACACGCTGACTGAGCCGACACAAAAGAATATGAAACTTGGAGACAATAAACTAGAATTAAAACCGAGAACAACGCAATTGGAATCATGTTAATTGGATATGTAAAACTCAAGTTATGAGATGTTTGAGATTTTAACGAGATGGTACTATTCAGAATACGAACTTTGAGTAGAGAGTTGGGTTCTGACCAGTACACTCAAAATTTAATTATGAATAAAAAGTCCAATGCCCGAAAGCTAGTTCCGATTAGAAGATGGAGAAATTGATAAGTCAAACGATTTGACTAAAATACCCTTAACGGGTCGGGATTAAATCGACCACCAAGACTCCCTCAATATGAGTGATTAAGGGCTTTTTTTTGAGTTAAAAACCTATAAAAACGTAGAAGACAATGTCACACCTCATCTTGGTGGAATCACGAGGGGCGAAGGACATGGTTGTCAAAGCATATGATTATCGCAAACACAAATAGACAAATTGAATACATAGTTAAAATTTATAGTTTGCATCCCAAATCAACGTTTAAATCTCAAAACATTTATTAAAAACATGTTTCTAGGATTTTGCCCATATGACCCATGACTTGGGTTATGCAAGTAAAATCTTCCAAAATGTGTCTCTGACACTTGTGTTCATGTTATCCTACGACACTTTCAACTTGAGCGATTGTGCTTTAGGTACCTGAAAAACATTCTTTAAAATCTCAACGTAATGTTGGTGAGTTCACATGTTTTAGCATTTAATAGTTTGCAAAACCTTTTTTTGTTCGAAAATGTTTCATGTGTACATTAATTATAAACAAGTAAGTGTTTTGACCCATCGTTAGCTAGCAAAAAATACGATAAATATGAACTATATGAGGCATAACCAAACGAAAACACATGTGTTTCGCCACTCACGAGCAAGCGAGTAGACACTATGCAGTTATTCGACCAAGCAGATCAGCATTTAGCGTGACTAACCATGATTGGGGACGTCAATCCCAAGGGTACTATTCACATAATCTTAGGCTAATACAAGCTAATGGTTATTAATAAGTGATAAGAGGATTTTTGGATTCATGGGTTAACTCATGCAAACATAAAGGCCGGGAATTGTTTCTTATGAACGTATAAAAGCTAGTATGTGTATGTTTCCCCCCATTTTGTAAAACGTTTGAAAGTAAAGGGGCAATGGAACTCACCTTTGAGTTTCCAAACGAGATAGCTAATGAATATCGAAAGCAAACGTGGGACCTCTCCTAACCGTGACCTAAGTAGTTATGGTTACTTAGAATCCCCTAGTACAATATCAACTTACTAGTTGATCTTTTATAAAGTTTACCCCACTAGTTAGACGCAATTGAGTTATATATTATGTTTTGAACGAAAGACTCGACGACGAGTAGACGACATGAATTTGGTTACCTGAAAGTATATTTCTACATACACAAAAGTATCTATGTATATAAAACAATGGCAATAAATATCATAACTTGTATTTGGGTCTTGGTTATATAGAAAACGTAAGCTAGAGTAAGAGTGGTCTATTGTGATGTGAAAGTTTATCCACTAACTCATATGCTAGTGACTAAATAACCAAAAAGTCAACACATGAGAACTTGAATTGGTTCTCGCATGCTTGTTTTTGGTTAAACAAAACACAAACTCACTCTTAAATGAGTTTGGTTTATATGGAACCAACCTGAGGGTGATGGGTGGTGGGTTGGCAAATTATTTGGTCCAAGGTTGTTATATAATTGCTTTGAATTAATAGAATATGTAATCTAAATTCACACGAGAACGGGTATCAAAATTTATGAAATAAGGGGTGGGATTTTTGTGTATTGTACGTTTAAAATTAATAGCTATAATTAATAGCTAGAAGTTTTACATATCTCCAAACGTCAATTTAAATCCATGATGTTTTAACCATAGTTTCAATAAAATAATTAATAAAAAATATAATCATAGTGAACCTGGAAAAATAAAATACAAGAATACTATGATTACAGACTCTTAAGTGTGTCGAGTATTGTCTTGTATATATACTAGTAGAAAAGTCCACGCGTTGCGGCGGGGACACAACAGGAATATTGTCTACGGTAGTTCAGTATATTATGGTACCAAATAAAGGAGTCGATTATTATTTTCTGGTTTGTTCGTGTAATTGCAAACTTGCCATCTCGGATTGGCTAATCGTTGTAGAAGATTTTTAGTAATATCAACCTTTCTGTTTGGATTATCTATCAATTTATGAAGTTAGTGTTTGGATATCCACATTTTTTTAATGTTAGATCATGTCCAGAATTAGGAAAAGTTATAATTTGAAATCTACCTTATGCGGAGAGTATATTAGTGACGGCTATTAAAAATATGTATAAAACTAATGGTAATGTATAACTTTTGAGGCAAATTATACAAAGTGATGTTTAGGTTTCTTAATTGGGTGGATATGTCTCTAGACATGCATATACAAGTTGAACTGGCATTTATTTCAGTTTGATAACTAAAAAACGAACATATACGCAGATGTCAAATTGAAGCTTATGAAATTGTGTAGTACTTATAAAGAAGGAAAAAATGGAAATGAAAAAAAGAATCATACTTAAAAGTTAAAACATGGAACTCAAACACTAAAGCAATTAGTCTTAAACCATCCACATTGCTCCATAGTAATGCATAAAGATTTGTATTAACAATGTTTGCCAGTATATAAATTCCACATACCTAGCAGATAGCCCGCGCTTCTAAAAAGGTGTAAAATTTAAGTCCAAATATTATAAAACTTTAGAACAAGGGTTTACAACATCAACTTAAACTGACAATTATCTAACTGTTGCATATTTGCAGCTACACATGTAAACTGTTAAAACAAACTCACAATTAAAAGTTGAGACTAAACATTAACAAATTTCAATTCTGTATTTAAAGCAACTGTCAAGTCTGTCATAAGTAGGAGTGTATGAGTGTAAATCTGCAAAAAATTAAGACATTAAGAACATAAATTGTTAGTGATCAATATTCATAGTGATATTTTACAAATTCAGAAAATAGAAGAAAATTTTTAGAACAGGTGTTAATAAACAACTGAATGAACCACAAGAATTAAAGCAAATCGGGCGACATGCCTGTTTGAGATATATATTGCACTTTACCTTTAATATTGAATTTTATTGGGATAGATGGTTATATATATGTTAAATATATATAAGGTGGCACCATTTTTTATAATTTAACACAAACTATGTAGTATCCAAAGACTTTGAAAAACTAGTTCAAGAGAACCATTTTTCCACGTACTATCTATGGGTACCCTTGACCTGTTACACAAAACCGCCTATTTAAAAACTTACTTATTAGGTGTGAACTTCAATTTTCTTTTAGTCCAATTAGCAAATTGTTCTTCATTTTGAGTCAATGTTAGCCTAGGGTGGTCGAGTAAACATAGCTTTGACCTATATTAATCAAATTTCAACTCAAATAATATTTATAGCTGAATTTAGTTGGGTAATTAGGTGCATATAATGTCGACCAAAGTATAAGAACAAAGGATCGAACCTGACGATCAAAATATTCATGACGAATATGCTAATCATCATAATCATGCTTGTTGTTATTGTAGTTCCACAAACTTTAGGCAACCTATATGAACCCTATAAAATTGTGCGACATAATTCTCATGAGGAAACGTTTCAGGGATCCAATACCCGCGGTCATGACACAATGATCTCAGGAATTGTCGGTATCCTGGGTTCCAGCTCAACTGTAACGGCCAAAACTCGTCTACTGAAGAGCTTACATATGAGATGTGCCCACAAGAACAGCCCAAATGAGAAGAAAGCCGATGCCCAATCGTGGTAGAGTGGAAGGATGGTAACATCAGTGAGAGGTCTTGTCATGGCTGCTTAAAGGTACTGTAGCCTGGTCCAAATCCATGGCCCAAGGAAAATGGTCTAGCAAGCTCAGTAGAAGACATGCTTGGTAAAAGAAGGAAAGGGAGGGTTCAGCGAAAACGACTTGGGACCATGAGAAAATAGTTTGCACCTAGAGATTTTTGCATTATTTTCCATGTAACTCCCCACTCTCTCTTACCTTATAAGAGAAGGAACCATATTTGTAATAAGTAGATTCACAATCAATAATACACTTACACTTTCACATAATCATATTCATATCAACCATTGGATTGATCAATAATTCCCAAGTATTCGCATACCTAAAGATTCAAATAGGGTATCAACATTGGCGCCATCCATGGGACTTTCTTGATTGAAGGTCTCATCGAAACCTTCTAAAATTAGAGGATCACAACCTGAAGGAGACGCCGCTACAGTTCCCTTCTGGCTCGGTGGCGATGGTTCAATGACTAAAAACCTAGAATCAAGTACAGCCCATATTTCTCTGGGTGAACAAAGAGACGGAGGTTTGGTGTTGATTGAAGACGAAAAGGAAAAAGACAGGGAAGAGCTGAACAACGAGGGTGATCAAGATGGCGGGGAGGAAACATGGAAGGTTACCCCTAAGTTTGTTCAGGCTCACTGGGATGCCTTAAAAGCATGCTTAGAATAACAAGAAAGAAACGACAAACTAATGGCAGTCAAAACCCGACTCTCTTTTATAACCCCATATCAATCCAAAGACGATAAACCTGAATACGTGCCGGAAAAAGTGTCAAATTTATTACTTGAGACTTTGGCCACCTTTCTGTCTACGACCAATGGTAAAGGGAAAATTACCTCAAGTACTTTGGACACCCCGTGTCGTCCTTCAGATACTTCCAACGTCTCCAAATTTACAAAATGCATAGCCGAAGCACTATTACCTCCCAAGTTCCAATATCCAACCACTGTCGACAAATATGATGGAACTCAAGAATCTGAATATCACTTACATGCCTTTTGGGGAGCCAGGCTGGTCAGTGGGTGGACCATGCCCGCTTGGTGTCTCATGTTCCCACAAATCTTGACGGGAGGCGCTTGAATCTACTTTGACAGTCTAATACTGGGAAGTCTTGATAGTTATAAAAAACTACGGGGAAAGTGCTTCCAAAATTTCAGTCAGCAACGTAAAGCCATGAAAAATCCCAACAAGATGCTACACATCCGACGACGAGACAAAGAAAAGGTGGAGCAGTTCATGGAACGTTACGTGATGGAAAGCATGAACATCAAGGGAGTACCGGAGGTCATGAAGATTAGTGGGTTTCTAAACGAAGTGAGGTTTCCGCAACTCACCGAGAATCTGGGGAGGATTTTCCAACTACCTTCGATCAGCTCATGGACCGGGTAAGAGCGCTTGTTCGAGGAAAAGACACGGGGTCCAAACTTAGGGAGTGGGAGAGTAAGAACATAGTACCTCGACAGGGGAATGGAGTTAAGGGCGTTGGAGGTCCCATGTTAGGAAAAGTAACAGCTCCATTCAAGAAGGGACGCTTCATGCCCTATAGGCCTCTAGCTCACATCCCATCGTACTCTCCATCCTCACAATACTTTCTACGCAGATTGTCTTTGGGCCACTACAACAAAAAGGGCTTTTTAGTATGCACAAAAGCATCCTAAAATGCTATTTTATAGGACCTTTCATTTAATAGGACCAACGAGAAAAGAGTTTCATGTAAAGGGGTCGTAATAAGTCTCGGAACTCAAAAAGCGTCCTGATATCCCAAATAAGATTATGAAACCAATTTTATGGTCGCATAAAATATTCATTAACAACCCAAAAAAGCGTCCCAATAAAAACATATTAGGACACTTTTACAATGTTTTAACATGTGCTTACCCACCTTTAATCTTTTGATACACATACAAGCGTCCTTAAAAATTAATTTATAAGACCCTTATGATGTAACATTATAGGTACTTTAGTACCAAGAAAAAAGTCCTGTTATCCTAGATAAGATTATGAAACCAATTTTATGGTTGTATAATATATATTCATTAACAACCCAAAAAGCGTCTCAATAAAAACATATTATGACACTTTACAGTGTTTTGACATGTGCTTACCTAATTGTAGCTTTTGACACACATACAAGTGTCCTTAAAAATTAATTTATAGGACCCTTATGATGAACCATTATAGTACCAAGAAAAAGGTTCTAATATCCTAAACAAGATTATGAAACTAAATTTTATGGTCGCATAATATGTCTATAAACAACTTAAACAACGACCTAAAAAAACATATTATGACACTTTTACAATGTTCTAACGTTTAATAGGACAAAGATTCAAAGTCCTAACAAATCATATTATACAACCCTTTTTTAAACGTCCACACACAAAATTTTACAATACGTTAATGGACATCTAAATATTGAAAGAAATAAAACTTCATTATATTAAATAAGCTTGTTCATAACAAAAACACTAAACATAAATAAGTTATAACATTATCCAACATAAAATCTTTTAACATTCAACAAAAAAATTAAAAGCAATAAAAGAAACAACCATCATAAAATCCCGAGTCATCATGCGCCATCAATCCTCACGTACTACCTACAAATAAACCATCCATTTATAAGAATTAAGTTCCATGTTATTAAAATTATTCGTATCACAAGTTTAACAAATACATACAAAGATGAATGGACAAGGCTATGCGATGGATGCACCAATACAATCTAGAATTGTTGAAAATAACCCATATGGTCTCACCAACTTTTTATCTATTTTTATTGGTACTTAAACATTTACCTCACACTATTTTGGTCCAATCTCTGTACCACCAACTAGCTCATTGGTCCAGGCTCTTCACCCACCTCTTGCTACAGGCTCAGTAGGGTTTAGAATGCTTTTGAGGAAAACCTTCATCTCCGACCTAGATTTTAGTTTTCAGAAAACAGATATATATTAAACTTGAGTCATTTTAGTGCAAAAATCATTTTACAAAAAAGAAGGTTTTACACTAGCAGGCTGACATTTTATAGAAAAAATAATCTGAAAAAAAAAAACATCAATAAACATTGTTGTTTTCTAGTATAGCCCAATGTAACCGTTATTTAATCACCAACTTACAATCAATTTTTGGATGAGTCCACAAGCTAAAGATTTACCTCTATTTCACAGCTTTCTACATATCCTAAGTCTAACAAAGTTTCCAAATTACATAATAATCCTCTTTTTGACCATGTTCTTTGTGAAAAATATAGTGACGTGCCTATTATTTATAACATATTTATGATGAAGTACAAAAGATAACTTACAAAATATGGAACACAAAAGATTTTTATAGAAAAATACCCGTAAACGTGGAGGTCCACTGTTTACAATGGGGAAAGATGACGATGTAACAGGTGGAACACTAAAACCATCCTTCGACCCTTTCATCTCGGACACCTGGGCTTCTAACGGGACCACGATACTAGTAAGTTCTTCACATTTAGACCTCAGTTAGATGTTTTCTCTATGACATGCTGAACAACTTGGTATTACACCCCAAACATCAAAACCACGAACACCTAGACCATACATGACTGCATCATCATTTCTATCTTTACCCATTACCTTAGAAAAAACATCATCTGGTCCAGGATTATCGGTCGAACCCTCGGGAAGATTAGAACTAAGTTGTTGCATTTGGGTCTTTATTAGATATAATAACAAAAATAAGATATGTATTTTTAACACCATCAAGAACGCATAGAAAAGATATGTATATGAATATATAAGCATATTACTTACAATTGCATTTGCAGCTTCCTCAGTTTTTTTGTAGTTCCATGTTGTATATGAATCAAGTTGGATTGCAGATTTGCAGCATGTTCCAAAGTCAATTAACAAACAATAGAAAGTAAATTTTGATCTTGTCACCACATACAAAAGTTTATTGCTATACTTATTTACTTACTAAACCATTGCCAAACCAACAATGCAGATCACATATAACACTATATAAATACCAAAACATATCACGTAAATAACCCTTTAAACTAATTACGAACTTCTTAGACAACTATCAACTTAAACATGTAAAACACTGATTTTATAATTCCATAACAGGTTCTAAAATACTGAAACTAGAGTGTAAACTAGAAGAAAATCCAATCTAGCCTGTTTAGGTTTATTATAAATCCACTTTGTTTTTCACATTTCATTTTTCCTATCTCACGTGATTGACCAGCCATCAATAAACCATAACCCAAGTAAATTGAGTTGTAATGTTACAGCTCGTGGACCCATTTCTCTTTGCTTTATTTAATTTAATCAAAACATTCACACGTTGATTCAATTTAGTTTGAAGAACTAGTTAATCATTATGTTGCATATATATGCTCAAAGTCTCCAGTTTTACATCAATAAATTTTCATAAAATGTTGACATAATGGAGCAAATCTACCTTAAAACATCAAAAACTTATTGTCATTATCGAGCCTATCAAGTAAACGTTACAAAAGGAAAACATAAGTCATTTCCATAATGGTAATAAAAAGTTACTAGAACACAATAAAATTAAATACCTCACCGTTTAGTTTGGTTGAAGCATTTCATCGAGCACTTGGTATGCATCTTGAAACCTAACACATGTAAACATGATATAACAGCCTAATGGCAATCGCACCATACAAGGGGCTAAAGCAGCGTCGAGAGACGAAGTTGAGGCGCCGAGTGATGCGGTGGTTGTTCATCGGCGGTAGCGGTTTTCCTGAAAAAGGATACACCGAGAACGAGGGATGGATGTTTGAGAGTAGTGAGTTTGTGAGAAAATCAGAGGGAAAGTGTAAAATTAACATGTTAAACATACAAATAACTAAAGTAATTACCGTTTAAACTAGAGCAATTATGTTATAAAATATATAGTAATGTAATAATAATTACTCTAGTTCAAAAGATATAGTTCTTTCCAATGTGGTGTAGTGGTACGAAGTTTGAGTTTCTTAATGGAAACTTAGTTTGTAGTGAGTCACCTTCAATCCCCACTCACAACACTTTGGAGGATATGGGTGGCTCAAAGAAGGAAGACTGAGATTTTTTTGTTATCCAGTTCGATCTTAAGGGCATTCGGGTTTTACCACCGGTGAGCTTTAGACGTGTTTTTTCCCATGAACTGGAGATAACCTAGAGGCGCTTAAGGGCTCCATACGGCTAGGTTGGCCCAACTGGTAGCGGCCTTTAGTCATTGGGTCACCCTGTAGGGAATACCTAGGTATTCTATGTTTGTTGGTCGTTCAAAAGTTATAGAGTAATAATAATTGTTCTAATATTAACATAATTAATCTAGTTATTTGTACACTTCTCCCAATAAAAGTTATTTTTATTTGATATAATATTAATACTCCTACTAGATATAAAACTTGGGTTTTCACCAAAGAGGCATAACCTCTTACCACAAAACCAAATCCTTACTGGCAAGGCATAATGATTTTGATAGTTAATATGTCGTGCTACGCTTTAATGAGTTATATAATGATATATACAAGTTTTGATGAGTCACGTTAGGTCTTAATAAATTTGTAATGTATCGTGGTAGGTATTAATGTGTTGTATGTCATATTGTACCTAAAATAGTGATATCAGTTTTTAGCGAGTCACCTTATATCATAACAAACAATAATAGACAATACATGTCTTAACAGATGATATTGGGACTTAATAGTAATGATTATTCTTAATAGACCTCTATAGGCTTTATTAAGCTTAAAGAGATAATTTGGTTTGTAGTGAATGATATTAGTGGCATTTAGCTCCATCAACTAATAATATGGACTTCAGTTGTATAAACTATATATTTATTATTTGTAGCGTGTCAAATAAGAGGCTAAATTTGTTTTTGTTGACCAAATAGTGTCTTCGATCGACCAATTAGTAGTTTTGTTCATCGACTTTCCTTCAACCAAATTAACGAACTACGTACATGATTGAGCATAAGTGACTAAGTTTGACTTTGATTCATTAATATGCTTTTGTGTAGACCAAATTTAACATTGTTTCAAACTTTATAAAAAATTTCAAAATTTTATTTTTTTGATTTTGCTATATATTTTATTAACTAGTTTAGTGATTTATTTAATACTTATTTTAACGTTTTTTATATTGGGGTAACAATGAATTAAATTTAAATCATTGTTTTGAATTTTTTTTAGAATACCGTTACCCACTTTATTAAACTATTTTTTGAAATTTTTTTCACTCGATTTGCTACGTTGTTTGATATGGAATTTATTAAGTTAGTTTATATATATCCTTTCACAATCTTGCTATGGATTTCGCTACGGGTTTATTGATATAGTTTTTTAATAACGTCTTTCACGATTTTGCTATGAATTTTGCTACCAAGTTTATGAAGGTGTTTTTTATTATATTTTCTTACTCAATTTTGCTATGGATTTTTCTACGGTTTATTTTGATGACGGAATATTCGTAGCTAAAACGTAGCAAAATATGTCCGTAGCTAACCTGTAGCAAAATTTGCTACCGATTTTGTTCATAGCAAAAATTCCGTTACAAATACTTGTTTGTGTAGTAGTGACTTTTATCTTATGTTTTTATGTAAAATATAAATAAATTTATATAAATAAAACTATATAAGAGGAATACGATACTGTTAGCCATCTAAACTTATACGCAAAACCCGTCAAAACGACTTAGTTTTTGATTATAAAATAATATGACGAACATAACGAAAACCGAACAACTCTCACTGACTGAAAACCTCAATGACGGGGACCAACAACGCTCGAGTTTACCAACGCTCGATATTACCAATCGACACCATCGTAACGAACATAACGAACATGAATCACCCGCATTTAGTTTTAATAGACTCACCCGCATTTTGTTTTAGTTCTAGTACCAAACACCACAATGATTGTCCTATAAAGATTAAAGTTATAAGACTCAAGCGTCAAGTGTCCTATTAAGTTATGTTATAATAAAACTCTAGCGAATAAGCGCTCTATAAACCAGATGTTTTATTACTAAAATATCAAATGTCCTATTATGGTGTACTATAATAACACCACAATGATTTTGCATCTTATAAAGGTTAAAGTTACATGACCATAGTGTAAAATGTCCTATTAAGTTATGTTCTTATATGACTTCGACTAGAAAGGGTCCTATAACACCGAACATTTATGACTTAACTACAAAGTGTCATATTAAGTTATGTTATAATAAGACCTCCAGTGATGGGACACCAACAACTACATGTCTTATAGATTACTTTATTAGGATTTACATTTTAAGTGTCTTATTAAGTTGTATGATAATACGACCCCAAAGAATCATCCATCCTATTAAATAACCTTTTAGGACACCGGTTCTGTAGCGTATACTGTAAAAGGACCCCAAATGTTCATTTGTCCTATTAAATAGATTTTAGGACCCTATTTTACAAGCGCCCCACACATTAGGTCCTAAAAAGCCCTTTTTGTTGTAGTGGGTCCTCGACCTGAAGGGACACGTTACCGAACCCCATAGCCCGAGAGGCCGCTTACTGGAGCCATTGATGTACTAGCCGTAGATAAGACGAAGTACACCCCCAGGCCCTCCAGTCTGTTCAAGCAAGCTTACAAAGCTAATCCCCTGGGATATTGTAAATACACAAGAGCCTAGGGCATACTACCAAAAACTGTGTTCATTTGAAAAACTTGCGGTAGGCCACTTTGAAGTCCGGCCAGTTACCCTTTCCTTCCAAGGAACCCTGGTTTAAGGTTAAAGATGAGGATGAAGACAAAAACTATGTCGACATGATACACAGGAAGGAAGGCAAAAACGAAGACCATGGAAGATTAATGAAGATGGCGAGAGTAGCTTGAAGTCTGACAAGCCAGTCGTGGACGAAAGCACCTATTTCATTCCCTGGTCTAGATGATGAAGAAGCCCAAGAGATGCCTCTATACATCTCCGCCAGCATAGCCGGGCACCGCATCGCTCGGGTCCACGTTGACGGAGGAAGCGAGGTGGAAGTCGTGTATGAGCATTGCTTTGTCCTACTTCAGAGAGAGATACTATTTAGATTGGAGGAAAATATATGTCCCCTCATGGGATTTTCAGCGGAAGTAGTAGAGCCACTCGGCTCCCTTACCCTACCCCTAACCCTTAAAGACGGAGAACAAATCCGAACAGTTCATCTAAGATTCTCCATAGTAAGAGCCCTATCGAAGTATGATGTTATCTTGGGGTGACCCGGGATGAGGGCTCTTAGAGCTGTAGCGTCAATGGTCCATGGTTACATGTGGATCCTTACACCGATAGGAATAACAATTGTTCGGTCCTCAGACGAAATTGTGGCTGGGATAGAAGCCAAAGGCAAATTGGAGGTGAACCGAGGGAATGTGGAAGAATGGATTATCAACGGAGAGTATCCGGAAGAGATGATAAATATTGGGGCACAACTTAGTGATAAGGGTAAACCAGGTTTGAAGGAGATGTTGCTACATTACACAAACGTTTTTGCATGGAAGCATGGAGATATGAATGGAGTCCCACGGTCCCAGGTGCAGCATGACCTTAAGGAGTTTCAGTCGATGGAACCAATCAAGCAAAAGAAAAGAAGTTTGGGTCTGGAGGGAACCAAACATACTAGAAGAAACTAGAAAGCTGCTTAAAGTAGGAATAGTACGGGAGGTGAGATACCCCTAGTGGATCTCCAACCCTGTGATGATACCCAAGTCTCACAATAGCTGGCGTATGTGCATCGATTTAGAGACCTCAATAAAGGTTGCCCGAAGGATTCTTATCCCCTCCCAGAAATGGGGAAGTTGATTGAGTGTCTGTCCCAATTCCCTTTAACGTGCTTCTTGGATGCTTATAATGGGTACCACTAGATCCAGATGAGTCCTAAGGACAGAGAGAAAATGGCATTTTACACAAATGAAGGTACTTTCTGTTACACCAAAATGCCCTTTGGTTTGAAATACGCTTGAGCAACATACCAACGATTCATGGACCGTTTGTTTGATCACCAAAGGGGGTGAAACTTAAAAATTTATGTAGATGACCTGGTGATAAAAAGTGGAGATGAGGAGAGAATGCTGATGGATATAAGGGAAACCTTTCAAACCCTAAGGGGGGTGAACATGAAGCTGAATCCGGGGAAGTGTTCCTTCAGGGTTGAGGAAGGAGAATTTTTGGGGGTGCTGATCACCAAAGAAGGGCTTAACGCCAGTCCTACAAATGTGGAAGCGTTACTACACATGCAACCCCCTCGAAGTCTGAACGGGAGGTTAGTAGCTTTATACTGGTTCCTTTCCAAGATAGCTGATGTACACTCCCATTCATGGCTGTATTGAGAAGGAGTATGAAATATAATAAGTTTTGCTGGGATAGGGAAGCAGACACAACTTTCCCGGACGTAAAATCACATTTAGGGAACCTACCTACAATTGTACCCCCCTTGCTAGGAGAAAACCTAATTTTATACATTTCCCAAACTAACCAAACCATCAGTTCGGTCCTCATGGTGGAAAGGGGAGGAGCTCAAGTACCTATTTATTTCGTCAGTCGAATTCTAAGGGTCCAGAAGAAAGATACTCCCTGAAAGAAAAATTGGTTCTATCACTGGTATACACTACTCGAAAGTTGAGGTGTTACTTCCAAGCTCATGTAATCCGGGTGCTATCTGATTATCCTCTACAACAAGTCCTTATGAAGCTAGAAGTGTCTGGGAGGCTTGCTAAATGGGCAATCAAACTGGGGGATCATACAATTGAATACAAACTCCGGGCTGCACTCAAGGGGCAAGTATTAGCTGATTTACTAACAGAGATCCCGGTGGGAGTCGAAGAAAAAGAAGAAGTAGAGAAAGAGTCAACGTCAAAAAACCAAGCGGAAGAGATCGAGGTCCCCAGAAAGAATCACTATGGAACCACTATACGGATGGGGCCTCCAATGATGATGGGAGTGGAGCAGGACTCATACTTGTAAGTTCTGAGGGGATCGAACTGACCTACGCCGTTCGTCTAGATTTCCCAGCACCAGCAATGAGGCCGAGTACGAGGCCCTCCTGGCCGGACTATGAATGTCGCAAAAGGTTTAGGCTCAAAGGATCAAGGACCATGTTGACTCCTTTCTAATAGCTAACCAATTTAAGGGAGAGTATGATGCAAAGAATCCCCGGATGATGGAATATCTGAGAAAAGTACAAGAGCTATTGCAGAGTTTCAAGAATCCGGAGGTAATTCACATTCCTTGAAGTCGTAACAAGAAGGTGGACGCTCTGAGCAAACTGGCCACGGTAGCCTCTGGATAGAGATGTAAAATTTGAAAAATCTTAAATCCCCATCCATCACAGAAACTTCTGTGTCGGAGATCGAAGCCTAGGAGGCCAACTGGATGACTCCCTTCCTCCAGTATTTCAAAAGGGGAGTAGTACCCAATGATCCTCAAGAGGCCAGGAAGCTCCGTGTTAGAACCCACCAGTATGAAGTGATAGACGGGGATTTATATGGAAGATCGTATATGGGACCATCCTCAAGTATCTAGGCACCGACGAAGTTAATTATGTCATACGAGAAATAAATGAAGGGATGTGTGGAATGCACATAGGAGCTAAGATGGTAGTCGCAAGGGCTATGAGGGTCGGGTACCATTAGCCTGCTATGTTTTTAAGTGTGGTAAAAGGGATACAGAAATGTGATAGCTGCCAAATACATGCTTATGTTCCCAAACAACCAAAACTCAACCTCATCCCAGTCAGTTCCTCCTGGCCATTTCAAAAATAGGTAATTGACATAGTGGGTCCGTTCCCCGAAGGGTCCGTACAAGCAAAGTTCCTAGTGGTTGCCGTGGATTACTTAACTAAATGGGTGGAGGCCAAGCCTTTGGCCACCATCACGGGGCAACAAAGTGAAACGATTCGTGTGGGAGAACATCATATGTCGCTTCGGGCTACCACACTCCATCATTAGTAATAACGGAAAACATTTAGCAAATAACCCCTTTCGAGAATGGTGCCAGCAACAATAAATTAAACAAATATTTACCTCTACGGCTCACCCTTAGGCCAACGGTCAAGTGGAAAGGGTAAACAGAAGTTTGGTTGAAGGAACCAAGGGTAGATTGGTCAGACACCAAAACTCTTGGGTTGAAGAATTACCACACGTCTTGTGGGCCCATCGCACCATGCCCGAAACAAGTCACTGGGAAACGGATTTCAGTATGACGTACGGGATTGAGGAAATGTTTCCGGCCGAGATAGTGTTGCCAACTAACCGAATGTATGGGATGGAAGCTGAGAACGAAGAAGGCCTCTGTCTAAACCTGAACCGGGCCGATCAAAGAAGGGAAATGGCCGCTCGAATAGAGGTAGAATACAAGAAAAAAATAGAAAAATATTACAATGCCCGAGTCAAAGAAGTCAAGTTCCGAAGAGGAGATATGGTTCTCAGTGAAATTGAAGCAAGTAGATAGGAAGATCAAGGAAAAATGGGCCCCAACTGGGAAGTCCCATACCAAATCATCTTGCTTGGAGAGAAAGTTCATACAAACTCGCTCACCCCACGGGGAAAGAGGTGCTAAACACCTGGAACTCCATGCAACAAAGGATATACTATGCCTTAATGACCCCAACCAAGAGGAAGTGATGTTGTGGATCAGAAAGGGTCCGTCGTTTTTTGGTAACATCTTAAGAAAACTAAGTAACCACTCCGAGAGGAAAGTAACGCGGGGGAGTTAATAAAACAAGAAGGATTCAAGTACCTTTTCTTTATCAAGCAAAATGTTGTGTTTATATCCAATAGTGTAGTTGGGTACTCACTGAAAAAACAACTTTAGAATTATCGTCCCACCCTCTCCGTGAGGTAGGCATGACTTTCCTAAGGGAAACAATGTTGCAATCAATCAAAGCTCATGTAACTTATCACGTTGCTAAACTAAAAGTTAAAATCACCTATACTTACCCCCTAGCCTCTCTGATGAGCAGGCCTTAAGAGGGGAATCACATGCACACCTTTGTGTCACAAAGGGTACAAGGAAGGCCTCACTGATAGGCTAAATGGTTAACCAAAAACGCACAAAACATACAACCAACCTATGAGGTTCACAAACAACAACAACTACCATATTATAGCAAACCAAATGATTAGCAAAAGAAAGGCCCACGAAGGGGCAACACGGTTACATAGTCCTTACAAAGTTCACACAAACAACCGATAAAGTACCACAAACTAATGGTTGGATAAAGTACACAACACATAATTATTAATGTTCACAAAGGATTGAATAAACCAACTACCCAATAACCGATGCAACTGTTCAAGGGTATGGAGACGGTGGATCCACCACTTGGGCTAAGGCTTTTATACCTTCCACTGATATACCTGGAGTGGTAGGAAGCTGAAGCAAGATAGGTGGCACAATTGCATAATAAGTACAAAACATTTCCTCGGCTTCAGCCTCCGCCGTGTCGGATATGGTAGGAATCTCGAGGAAAGGAGTTCCCTTAACACCATAATCATGACCTGACTTCAAACCATGTTGAAATCCAAAGCAAAGACAATATGGTTTAGAGAGTCTCGCACATGAAAAACCTCCTGGCAGGAGCGAGCCCTCTTATAAATCAACTTCAAACCATCGGTTATTATCCTCTCTTTCTTGATCTTCACTTTAGGTATATCCTGATGAAGATGGTCGGTCTCCGACCCTAACTCCACAATAATTTTGCTCTGCCGCTCCCGGATAACATTTTCACTCTTGGAAAGCTCTTAAAACTTGCCTCTTTATTGGGTAAGGGAGACCTCCAGCTGATGTATCTGGAGTTGTGAAATAGAAGTTTCCAACTGCAAGGGGTTAAAGAACTTACCTCAACTAGCTTCTCTTGAGAAGCTTTAAGTGATGAACAAAGAACTTCCAACTCCTTCAACCAGTCATTAGCAACAGCCAACTTAGCAGTCAAACGGGAAACCTGGTCCTTAGAGGTTTGCAAACCTGCCACCAAGACGGGAAGCTCCAAATTCTTCTCTTCAGCTATAACAACATGTCGCCTCATCTCCAAGACCTTTTTGCTACTCCTTTCCAAAGACATTCTCAACTCAGCTATTTCCTCTTGACCCTCATGGAAAGGACGGTTCATCTCTATCACTGCTTGACGGGTGGCGACCCCTAAAAACCACCAGTAGTCAAAGCTCAAGCGTGAGCATAGTCAAACGAAGGAACAACCTCAGTTAAGAATCATGAACTAGTTTGGGGAATGAACAGATGCATTACCCATTATACCCCACCTAGGAACAAAAACACCAGGGGAAGGCTGACCACCTTCAGGAGGAGTCGATGATACCTGAGGAGGTTCTTGAGGGGTTTCCGGCTGTTTCCCATGGGAATCGGTGTCAACATCTTGAGGAGCCACGAATTTAGAAACCACTCCAGTCTCGTTCACTGTCGGAAAGATGAACTCGGCATCGACGTCCACCACTTCGTGAGAAGTAATGGCAAGAGAATCCGAAAGTGTTTTTTGGCCCAGGAAAGGCCGCTTGGCATTGCACAACTGATTTTTCAAAGAAGCATTGAAGAGCTTAGATGTGGGATACTTGCGTTTGGAAGGCCCTTGAAAGTCAGCACCAGCAGGGAAACTCGAAGCACTTGAACCCTGAGACACGGAACCCAAAGGAGTAGCATGTTCTGATGTATCACTCTTTTGAACGGAATTTTCACAAACTCGACAGACTTTAAGGCGCCTTTCTAATTGAGCTCTTTCAAACTCATCTATGCAAACAACAAATAAGGATGATTAATATCATATACATATGGAAATAGAAAAAATAGGGGTAAAATAACCACCGACCTTGATCGTCCACAAATATGGCTGGACGGGTCAACGGGTCTAACCACATTAAACTCAACCCGACCAGATACAACAAGGGTTCAGGGTAGGTCGCGACCTTGGTGGGATTTTCAATTAAGAGTTGGTATAATTAGTGTTAGCTGGTGGGTAGAACGGGAACCGGGTTGTGAACTTTAAAAGATATGGAGCGACGACGAGGCAGTCCGAGAGCGAAAGTAAATGAAACGAAGAAAAAACTATCCTTTCAATCACGGGGATAAAAACCCGTTGGCATCTTAGAGTAACAGGGAAATTGACCTTCCCTCGATCGATGTTCAAACGTGAACCAATCCCCATATATTTTAAAACGGTAGAACCACCTGAACAGGGTTGCTGTCGCAACACCACCCTTAGCCCTACAAGCTACCTTCAAATATGTCACTCTTAAAAAACCCAATGGGTGGACATGGGAAAAACAAAGCCTGTGGTGTTTTAGCAAAGCGAGTTGAAATACCGTTAAAGGTTAACGAACATTTTCACAATCAAAATTTCTTGTGTACAAAGCTATGAGTCCATCCCGATCGGCGGTGGTATTTCTTAGACCAGGAAGAGTGGGAGACAAGGAGAGGGGAATTTGATATTTAGAACAAAAAGTTAACGTTTTTGCATGAGAAATTGTGGAAGTGATAGTGGACAAACTGTCACGACTCATGATTCAAGAAGATCGATAGAGTATAACACTATCCTGGTTGTTAACGGCGAAGAATGACGGCGGTGGGAGACCAAAGATCGCCGAAAAATTGAGAGAAAAAAGGTTTGGTGAAAAAGGAGATGTGAATTGAAGAAGATATACAGCAGGTAATTATCTTCACCTTGGAAACTGTGAATGCTATCTACTGCCCCCAAATAACTCCCAATGGGCTGGGAATTGGGCCCAAGCCCGGGCCAAGATAGTTTACATTCGGGCCTGTAATGGAGAAAAGGCATAAAAGATTAGGCTGGTAGAAAAAGGGAAGGCTAAACGATCAAGTCTATTATTGTCACCATAAATAATAACGATAATTGACTGGGGGACTTGAAGAGCTTACATAGGAGATGGGCCCATAAGAACAGCCCAAATGAGAGAAAATCCCAAGCCTAGTCGAGGTAGAGTGGAAGAAAGGTAACATTAGTGAGAAGTCTTGTCATGGTTGCATAAAGGTACTGTAGCCTGGTCCAAGTGGACGGCCCAAGGAAAATGGTCTACCAGGCTCAGTAGAAGACACGCTAGGTAAAAGAAGGAAAATGACGTGTTAGTACACGGTTTTGCGTCTCGAGTCTTTGTATTTGTCGTTAACGTATTTGTCGTTTTGTTTAATGTAATAAACAATTATTTTATCTTGTAGTTCATTAATGTAATGTCTAGTTCGCTAAGGATGTTTAGCGAACTAGATCTTAGTTATTATCTCTCCTGATTCGTTAAGGATGTTTAACGAATCAGGGGGCGATTCGCTAAGTTTATTTCCTTGAATGTATGTAACGAAGTAGACTCTAGTTCGTTATGGAATGTTAACGAACTAGGTCTATTTTCTATATATAGTGAACACTGTTCACTGTTTATTTAAGGTTTGAGTTTATATTATCGAATCTCTGTTGAATTACTCTCTCAAGCTTCAATCTAATATTATACATAATCATACATACGGTTAATATATACAGTTAGCATATATCATATAATCAAGTGTGATCATGAACTAGATCCGTAATCGTACTAATTATATATATTAGATCTGAGATATGAGGTTCGTATAACGTATTCTCAAGTGGTATCAGAGCTTTCGGTGCTCAATTACGCTTCGTTTGATGGTTAATTGCTGTTACCAGATTGTTAATTGATAACGTTGTGTGTTAAGTCTCTGTTTGATTTAATTTTGGATCAAAATAAGATTAATTGGATGAATTAAGGAGTGTTGGGATTGGATTTGAAAGTGTTAAGGTATTGGTGAGGTTTGGACGACTGGAATTGGATTGTGGTTTGGTTTTTGATTGATTTTGGTTGGATCTGGTTTTAGCCAAGAACAGGGGTTTAGTTTTTGGTTAAATTGGATACGAATTAGTGGTTAATTAATTTACGGATTTAGGAGAATGGATTCGCGATGTAGTTACGAGTATGGTGATAGTTTGATCGTTTTGGTTGGATATTGAGTTAGTATTACAAATATGTGTTCTGGGTTTGTGTTCTTCAATTTCCAGAAATCTGGAATTCTTCGTTTGAAGATTTGAAGATTCAAATCTGATTCGTTATTTTCAGCTTGATTCGTTAATTCGTTAACATATTTAGCTAATTCGCTATGAATTTTGGTTGATTCGTTAACCAATTCGTTATACATTCTTATTCGTGTCAACAAATTCGTGTTACACTTGTCTTCCCTCGAAAATTGAGTTATAACAACCTTTGCCACGTGGCATTCGTTGCCAGAGTTTGTTACAAACTGTTGTAACAACCTCATTCGCTATAAGTTGATTCGTTATCAACTGTAGCAATTCATTATCTAATTCGCTAACCCTTTCTTAGTGATTCGTTAAAGACAATCACCTGATTCGTTGACCCAGTTCATCATCCAGTTCATCATAAAAGCTTTCTAATTCGTCAAAGTTACTGTTTCTAATTCGTTAAAATCACTTTTGATTCGTTAAAATCACTTCTGATTCGTTACCTGATCACTCTTTACTTTGTTAAAGTGTGATTCGCTAGTTACTGTTCACAGTTCGCTACAACTGTTCACAGTTCGTTAACCTTACTGTTCATCATTCGTTAACTTTAATTTTCAATTTTAATCCTTAGAATTTGAAATCTATCATTTTTTTAACCATGGCGGGTATGTATGCACTAGCTTCACAGAACATGTTAATGCAACAAATGTTGCAACTTGATACTGAGATAGGCTCACATTCGAAATGTCCAAGATTGATGAAATTTAACGACTTTGCTAAATGGGAACCCCGTTTTCATGCTCATTTGGGTTCTGTTCATTCTGACTGCTCATATTGCTTAGATGAGGTATATATTGTTCCAATGATTGGAGATGACACTATTTGTTTTACTCCTAAAGCTATTTCTCAATATTCACAAGAAGAGAATAAAGCGTTAGAGATTGAAACAAAAGCTTATTCTACTCTTACTATGGCTTTACCTGAACACATGTTTCACCAAGTGGGTAGCATAAAGATCTGTGCTTCCTTATTTCAACATATTCGTATGAGAAGTATGGGAAATACAGCTGAGAGTAAGAAGGTAATGCTTAAGTTTCAATTTTGAAACTTTAATTTGTTAAAAGGAGAAACAGTTGAGGAGATGACTACTAGGTTCAATCACTTGATTGCTGAGATGGGCCAAATGGGTTTGGAAACTTCTGAGGTTGACAAGATTGACACGACTAAGAGTGCATTACCAAGTTCTTATTCAACATTCCTAATGGTTTTAAAAGAGAATAACTATTTTGCGAATGAAGACTTAACTGCCACTGAATTCTTGCAAAAGATTGAAGCAAGAGAATATGATCTTAAGTGTCAGAAATCCTCCAAGGATGGCCAAGATCCTGCTTTCTATGGTGGTAGTATGCCTCTAAGTTCTACCATTTCTCCTATCACAGCTTTTCTCTCAAAGCATGCAGGTGAAAATGAAACAACAGTGTATAATAATCCAAGAGCATGTTTTTACACTGCTGGTAATTCTGGATCACCTGGTGTTTCTGTTGGATCTGGAAATTCATCTACTACAAATCCATTTGCTCCACCACCTAGTGTCAACATAAAGGAAGCTGAACAGAATTTTGCTTTTCTAACAGCGTTCATGTCTTCATATGAAAACTTGGTGAGTAGAAGATTGCCACAAGTGATCTGACTGATGAGGATTATGATCACATTGATCCAGATGATTTAGAGATTATGGATTTAAATTGGAACATGGCTATGATCGTTCGTAAGGTTAAAAGATTCATGCAAAGAACTGGCAAAGATCTTCCTGCATTGAATAAGAAATTGGGGTTTGACAAATTAAAGGTGAAATGTTACAATTGTCAAGAGTTCGGGCATTTTGCTAAATAATGTGACAGGCCGAAAAAGGAGTATACCAGTTCTCGTGGTCAACATCAAAATTCTTCTACACCATGAGGTAGTGATGCTGAAAAGAAACCGTCTACTTCTGGATCACAAGCAATGTTAGTTGATGGAAATGATTGGTCGCAACTATTGCTGTGTAATGATAACCAAGCTAATTTGGCTATGTTTGGGTTAACTAAAGACTTTCAAGATGCAAGTGGAAGTGAGCTGTCTTCTGACAATGATTCTGAATCTGATTCTGCGACTCTTGTGACAAGTCTACAACTGTGTTTGCTTGCATGGCTAAGATTAATGAGGTTAGTTCATCTATTAAAGTAACGTGTGTTGAATGTGAATCTAATAAACCTAAGTTAGAATATTTAAAGAATCATAATGATAATTTAGTGAGAGAAATTTCTTCACTAAAGGCTACTTATCGACAATCTCTTTAATCTCAAATGAGATATCGTGAGAAGATTGAAGCATTGTCGACAAGTAACCACGATCTCAAAGCTGAGTTATCCATGAAAATGACAATTAAGGACCAAAAGTTTCAAGAAATCTTGAAACATCGTTCAAAGATAACCGAGCTTGAGAATGAGGTTCTTGAGTTGAAGAATAAATTGGATAAATTTTGAAACTCTTCTTTTCTGTTGAATGAAACTATTAAGGTGTCTGGAAAACAAAAAGATTCAAAGAAAGGTATCGGTTTTGTCGAAATTCTTCCACCTTTTCACAATGACTATAAAATTAATCCTTTTGCTAAAAGAGAAGAAGAGGTAATTGTGAAAGAACCTGTGAATTCAGAAAATACTAAACATGTTAAAACTGAATCTGCTAAAACCCAATTTGCTCCTCAAAACCCTCATATTGAAAGCAACAAAGTCTTTGTTGAAAATGTTGACAAAGTAATTATTGAGGATGTGTTTGAACCAGAGGTTATACACAAGAATAAGAATATCCCAAGTTCTAATCATATTCTTTACGAGCCTCATGAATTTGAGGAAGCTGTGTATGGTTCACACAAGCCTCATGTGACAAAGGCAGAACAAGTGAAATTTAAACCTGTGAAGATAAAGAAGTCAGAAAAACCAAAAATTTCTGATGAGGACTTGATGTGTTTCATTAATCCTCCTAGTTCTAAGTCATCATCTGCTAGAGTTTTTAAGTTGAAGGGTATGGACACGATGTTCACTAAAACAGATATCCCGATTAGTATCATTAAACCAAAACTAATTGAGAGCATCTTTTACAATGAAACTGACAAGTTGAAATAGTTGGAACGCCAATATGTTTGTGCCAAAACATAGAACTCATCAGACCCAGTAATGAAAGGCAAACAATTGTTAAAACAAGCTAAAAAGGTTCAGTTTGTCAAATCAACTGGAACAGATACATTTAAAAGTTTTTCAAATTGTTCTAACCTTGACTTTTATATGAAAAAAAAGTCTGTAACTTCTGATGATTTGGCCATACGATTCACTGAAAATGTATGTTATCAACCTTCGGTTGCATATGTTTCTGCCAGACCTCAACATGGTCATGTTGACATGCGAAGTTGCTTTTTGTGTGGTTAACAAGATCAGGTAGTGAGAAACAGTGGTCAACAGAAAACTCAAAATCTCCATCCTTTTGTCAAGGACCGTTCAAAACCGGTTCCTTTGATAAAGGAGATCTTGAAGCGACCTGTGTCATGTGTGGATGATACACATATCATGTTTTCAAACGTGCATCTTCGTAAAGTAATTCATGTGAATGAAACTCATGGTCATGTGAAACCAAAATTCGTTCCAACTGAGCCCATATGTAAGAACACAAATTCAAACATTGTTCAAGCTGCTTATCTAAGATGAAAGTCTAGGAAGCCGGCAACATATTCTCAAGTTGCTGAACAACAGTTGAAATCTGTTCAAATTAATGATCAAAGAGAAAACCAAAAGGTGCCCAAGACTAAGGCCTGGGCTGCCTTTTTGAACTAATCGCTTTTACTTTATGTGTAGGGTACATCCAAGACTGTGTCTGGTGAAAACTGGATAATGGATAGTGGAGGTTCTCGTCATATCACTGGAAATCTCAACCTATTGACCAACGTAAGAAATATTCAAGGGGGTTATGTAGCGTTTGCTGGGAATTCTGGGGGCATGATCATACAAGAAAGTGAAGTTACAAATGGTCACATTACTTTTGAAAAGGTCAATTACTGTGACAAATTGGACCATAACTTATTGAGTGTGTTGCAAATCTGCGATAAGAAGTACACCACTGTATTTACTGATAAAGAATGTCTTATCTTGAAACCGGGATACGTGATTTCCGAGGACATGGTTGTCATGCGATCACCACGATCAAATGATATTTATGTCTTAAATATGAGTTCTAAAGTATCAACATCTATCGAAACATGTTTTGTCTCCAAAGCAACCGAGAAGGAATATATTCTATGGCATCGTAGAATAAGTCACATTCATATTCGAAAGATGAATTATTTAATCGCTAATGACTTAGTTGAGGGTGTCTCGTTGAAGAACTTTAAGTTATATGATCACTACATTGCATGCAAGAAGGGCAAGCAGAAGAAAAAGTCTCATCCATCTAAGTTATTAAATTCCATTAATACTCCTCTTGAACAACTTCATATGGATCTGTTTGGTCTGGTGAATCGTGCGAGTATTTCTGGGGATTGGTATTGTCTGGTTGTCACTGATGTTTATTCAAGATACTCATGGGTGTTATTTATGAGCTCGAAAGATCAAACGCTCGTTTTGGTACAAAACCTTATCACTAAGATCGAATCACTATACAAACACAAGGTGAGGAGAATTCGTAGTGATAATGGTACTGAATTCAAGAATACTGTATTGGATTTATTTTTCATTCAAAAAGGAATTCATCGAGAATACAGTGCACCCTATGTACCACAACAAAACGGTGTTGCTGAACGAAAGAATAGAACTTTGACTAAAGCGGCAAGAACTATGCTTGCTGATTCTAAGCTTCCTATCCAATTCTGGAATGAGGCGGTGAATACAGATTGCTATACGCTTAATCGGGTTTTAACTATTAAACGACTCAAGAAAAAAAGTTACGAGCTTTTAAACAATCGAAAGCCTAACTTAAAGTATTTGGAACCTTTTGGGTGTCCTTGTACAATGTTGAAGAAAGATACAGGTAAATTTGAAGAAAAATCTATCGAAGGTTATTTCTTGGGATATGCATCTCCAAATAAACGAGTATTTAATTTCACTTCTTGTTGTTTTGAGGAATGGTATCATGTGGACTGTCAAAAGTATACCACTCCTCCTCAAGGGAAAGGTCCCGACTGGATGTTTGACTGATGGCTTATTTAATTCATTTACTCCTTCAACTAAGCACATCGATGAAGATCTGGTTCGAGCATACTTTGAAGATCATTTGGCTATTCCAAGATTTTCAAGTTCTAATGTTGTTGAAGCTCCAACTTCTGCTCCAACTGAAGATCCATGTGATGATAATCAGGTTGATAATGTATCTACTTCTTCTGATGACAATCAAGTTGATGATCCGGTATTAAACTTGACAGTGATAATGTTTCATCTCCTGAACTTGGTGAACATTACACTAACTTATTTGATAATGTTGTTGTTCCTGAGAATCCCACTCTTCGGATTCATGGATATCATCCACAGGAAAACATCATTGGAGAACTTGGTGTGGGCGTATAAACACGTCATCAAGTTGCTTATTCAAGTGAGAATAACGTATTGTGTGCATATGCTGATTTACATTCATCGGGAATTGTAAATCTTGCAAAATTCACTTGCTTTCTATATCAAGTTGAGCCAACAACAGCTCCTAAGGCACTTGAAGATTCGTCTTGGGTAGAAGCTATGTAAGAAGAATTACAGCAATTTTCACGTTTGGGTGTTTGGGATTTAATAGACAAACCTTCTAGAGTCAAGAAAGTTATTCCGACTAAGTTGGTATTTAAGTGTAAGAAAGACGATCGAGGTGTGGTTGTGAGAAACAACGCACGATTAGTGGTGCAAGGTTTTCATCAGCGAGAAGGTATTGATTATACGGAAGTGTATTCACGAGTTGCAAGATTAGAGTCGATTCGAATCTTTCTGGCGTATGCTGCTTATAAGAATATCAAGGTCTATCAAATGGATGTTAAAAGTGCTTTTCTCAATGATGAACTACACGAGGAAGTGTTTGTTTTACAGCCTCCTGGTTTTGAAGATCCAGATTATCCGGACCGAGTTTACCGATTAAACAAGGCCCTGTATGGTCTACATCAAGCCCCGAGAGCTTGGTATGGCACGGTCGCCGACCATCTGACTAATAATGGCTTCAAACGAGGGATTGTCAACTGCACTTTATTTCATAAAACTGTTGTTGATGATCTTCTCCTAGTTCAGATTTATGTCGACGACATTATCTTTGGGTCTACAAACGACACGTTGAGTAAGGAGTTCGAGAAGTCCATGCAATCGAAGTTCGAAATGAGCTCGATGGGAGAGATGAATTTCTTTTTAGGGTTGCAAGTTCACCAGTCTGCAAATGGAATCTTTATTCACCAGACCAAGTATGTGAACGATGTCTTGAGCCGATCAAGATATCTGCTGGAAAAATCCCTTCAACGGTTTTGCGTCTCGAGTCTTTGTATTTATCATTAACGTATTTGTCGTTTTGTTTAATGCAATAAACAATTATTTTATCTTGTAGTTCGTTAATGTATTGTCTAGTTCGCTAAGGATGTTTAGCGAACTAGATCTTAGTTATTATCTCTCCTGATTCGTTAAGGATGTTTAACGAATCAGGGGGCGATTCGCTAAGTTTATTTCCTTTAATGTATGTAACGAAGTAGACTCTAGTTTGTTATGGAATGATAACGAACTAGGTCTATCTTTTATATATAGTGAACACTGTTCACTGTTAATTTAAGTTTTGAGTTTATATTATCGAATCTCTGCTGAATTACTTTCTTAAGATTCAATCTAATATTATACATAATCATACATACAGTTAATATATACAGTTAACATATATCATATAAACAAGTGTGATCATGAACTAGATCCGTAATCGTACTAATTATATATATCAGATCTGAGATCTGAGTTTAGTATAACGTATTCTCAGGACGATTAAGCGGAAAAGACTTGGACTAGGGGAAAATAGTTTGCACCTAGAGATTTTAGTATTATATTCCATGTAACTCCCCACTTTCTCTTACCTTATAAGATAAGGAACCTTGTTTGTATTAAGCAGATTCACAATCAATAATACACTTACACTTTCACATAACCATATTCATATCAACCATTGCATTGATCAATCATTCCCAAGTATCCGATTACCTAAAGATTCATCTAGGGTATCAACAGCTACAATCAATATAAACAATATGACTTGCACCATTTAAGCATCGATCACTCGTCACAAATCTTAAATAACATCAAAGAAGACGTAATCCAGTCGATCTGTCCACACGATTTCACCAACACTACCATTAATCATAATCTGTCTAAATACTTTTCAGATTACATGAATATCACTTTCCTATGCGGTTCCCCGAATTTTTTTAATCTTCACGGAGACACGTTTTTGTGTAATGATAACGTGTTTAATAAAGTGTTGGTGTTACCTGGAGAACAAGGCCCAAGAATATGTAACAAGAGTGTGATTGTTCCAGTTACGTTTATGGAGCTGGGGTCCATTGGGTTGGTGGGTTCAAGTGGTTTAGGTCAGGTAGTAAGGAAGGATTTGAGGTCAAGTGGAAGCTAGATAGTATGGGTTGAAGCCGGTGTACCAAGTTCAATGGTGATGTTTTTATAATTGTGACACTAATAAGACTGCGTGTGCTTGCCCTTGTAAAGTGTTTGTTGTTGATAGTTGCACCATGGCTAATATCAGAAACATAAAGCACAAACTAAGTAAAATAGTGTTGCACGTGTAGATTTTTACCAAAATAATATTGTTTAAGAAACATGTTAGTTATGAAACTGAAACATGAACTCATGCAGTTTTAAATTGTAGATAAAAAAAATGCAGTCGGCCAAATACAGTTGACATTTTAAAAAGTTTTGCATCTGACCAAAACCAGATGAATTTTTTGCAAACAGTTTTTGATTTACAAGAAAAAAATTATGCAAAAATAAATTGTAAATTTAACAACATATAATTAAAATAAGTGTCAAAAAATAGTTGCCTTTTTATCAGATTTGCAATTGGCCATAGCTCGTTTCGACCCAAAACCAAATTGGCACTTTTTGAAACGGACCAACTTTGACTCGAATCAAATTCACACTAATTATTAAAATGATCCAATTTAAGCCGTACTAAGTCCACTCAAACCCCGTTTTATTTTGAATCGTCACCCACACACACCTAATATATAATCCTAATATATAATCATTATCTATTGGCGACCACTATATAATATTAAATTAAAATTGACATCTTTTACAAACAAATATTACCTTGTATATACATTTCCGCCACGAATCGGCCATTCAATTTCTCGAGACATTACATTAACCAATGTGCTATTAACCTAAACACACATGCATAGTCTAAATAAACAACATTGTTATAATAGTGCTTATTAGTATTTCGATTATAATGACCATAACAATTGTTGCGTTCAAAATAACGTCTCACAAACTTAAGCTGTAAAAGGTGTCAAATATTTCGAAATTATCTCTTTGCCTATTGCGTGGTCAGTGTCATAATGGGACCTAGTCTTTTCTTCATGTTTTTATTTCACTTAGGCTGTAGAAAGGATGCACCCTATTCAAATATGTAAAAAAAATTAAAAACACTAAAATAATCAAATTTTGAATAAATGAAACACATATATAAAAAATAATGTGTGTATGGCACTTACAAAGTGATGGCACACTACACATTTTGGGTGATGAATGTCTATAGGAAAGCTTATGACATGCATGATTTCCCAAGAATTTAGACATATTTTAATTTATTATCATATCCATATAAACACAATGATATTAAATGTGTTTAGTACCTTAGAATCGGAAATTGAGAGTATGCAATCCTGGCTTTTTAAACATTCTGGATGCTAAACAGCACGCATACATCTTAAAGCATGTCCATGACCAATCGTGTTATTGCAATCTACAGAAATCCTAAAAAAAAGATTGAAGTAATGAAAATATGATTAAACACTTTATACCATTAACTAAATACAAAATGTAAATATAGAAAGCAAACTGATTAACTAAACACTTTATACCATTAACTAAATACAAAATGTAAAGGATTGAAATGACAAACCCTTGACTTCTCCTTCTATGGGCTCAAATTTTGTGTCCCTGTAGAACATATGAGCATAGATATGGATTATTGATGTTGATTACACCATAATGGATGGAAAAATTGGGATTTTGATAATACCGATTGCAATTAATGCCTAAGTTCCTATGAAGCACACCTCGCCGCGTGACCAGCTACCCCATAACTTATGGCGCGGCGTGGCCAGACTATTTTTTCCAGAAAGTTTCCTAATATTGCCAGGTTTTGGGCCCAGTTCACTATATATACACCATTAAACTTAACCTTAACCTGAAGAATACCCTTCAGCCACCAGAAGAAATTGGAGTTTCTTGGAGCTTACTTTGTAGTTATTTGGCGGTTTTGAAGGCAAGGAATCACCCGGTCTAGAGCTTTACATTCAAGATCGAAGACTACCGGTTTTATCGCCTTTAATCTTTCATTTCTCATATTTTCACCATGTTTTCAATTATTATTATTTTATTTGATTTTAAGATGCTATGCTAAACTTTATAAATTGCTTAAGCTTATGATGAACCTTCATTTATATTTTGATTTTAGTTTGATTGTTTCTTTCCGTTATGGTTTTATGTTTCAGTAAACTATTTGATTTTATTTGATTGATGAGTATGTGTACCTGGTTTTGCTTGTACTAGTTTTATTATTCCAAATTATATTTGATGATTGTTTCATATGATAGGATTTCGTTAGGTCATCTAATGTGTGTTTTTTATTAGTTTATGATTGAATTTGAATAACATCATAGGAAAAATATTATTAGTCAAACAAATAAAAGTGTGCTGCTAACCTAGAAAGCTTTAAGGTGATAGGTTATTGTTAAATCTTTGTTGATTAAGATTGCTTGATTTATTCTTAGTAAGGAGTATGTCTAGGCTTGATTATATAATATTGTCTAGAGAATCAATTAAATTTGTCAAATTACCTTTGATTTCTGTGCTGTAATGTAGGATTTTCACTATAAAGGTACACTTTCATAATTAATTAGATAACCGTAAGGGAGTTTAATTTATAAAACTGGTGTGTCTTAAAACTTATTAGAAACCCATAGGTGTCTTCTTGAGAAGGATTAGGGGTCCTGTTCGGGTTTTATTTTAATTGTCCATTTTATTATCCCAATTCCATAACTAGTATTTTCCAACTATTTGATAACTGAATCTTTAGGAATTCCAGCCTAGGTGGTTTTTTATTACCATCTAAATCAGTTAAACTTATTTCTGCTGTGTTTTATTAATTGTCTTTTATTAATTAGTTGTTTTATTTAGTTTAATATTAATTAATTTAAAAACCCCCTTTAATAATAATATTTAAATAGTCATGTCAGTTAGTCGAGTCTAATTAGTTAATTAACGTAATTTAAAGAGTCTTGTGGGTTCGATATCCGGACTTACTTAGTTGTACTAGAGTCGACCGGTTCACTTGCCAGTCATTAGTTTAGTTGAGTTTCAAGAGTCTAGAATTATTACTTAGTGTCTAAATTAGCGTAATTTAGTTAATAATAATTTGACTACTTCCAGCACATCAAGTTTTTGGCGCCGTTGCCGGGGACTCTTGGCGATTGCGTTATTAAATTCGATTAGATTTACTTGCTACAAACGTGCTATTTGCTTTATTTATTTTTTATTTTTTTGAGTCGTAGGAGTCTATTTATGTTTTAGTTTATTTTTGTTTTATTTTTAGTTTTCGAGTCTACTCAGTTGGTCTTTTGCGTTTTTTCAGGTTTATGCCACATCTTCGTTCGCAAGGACCACCATAGGATAATCTTGGGCTTTCTACGTAGAAGTCTAAGGCTAGTTCATCATCAGCAAATCAACCGTCAGAGTTTGGTTCTATACCGCAAATTCACCACCGTAAAGTCCGAGAAGTTTACTAGACGTTCAAATGGCTAAGAACAATAAAATCGTGTCCGATAAATCTTTCGATGGTTTCACACAAAACCATTCATCCATCAACATTCCCGAGATCGATAACTCGAACTTATGGTTGATTCCATTATACGTCATGAGTTCCGTCACCCAAGATAACCAATTTCATGGGAGTGATGACGTAGAAGCACCGGAACGCATTAGCCTGCTTAGACGCGTCCTAAATACTTTTAATTTACAAGGTGCTACTAAATATGCTATTTTCTTACATTTATTTCCATTTTCACTAGCAGGACGGGCAGCTTTTTGGCTCGACATGCAACCATTAGGAACATTCACTATTTGGGAGGCACATAGTTCAGCATTCATCAAGAAGTACTTCCCGCCTGCTAAAGTGTCTCACCTTCGTGATCATATCCACTCCTTTTACATGAAGCCGGATGAACCGTATTATCAGGCTTGGGAGCGTTTTCAGAATCTGCTATCTCGTTGTTCCAAAATGGTCTCACACCATGGGCTCTTGTTGAGAAGTTCTACAACTGGCTGAATTATGAAACTCAAATCCGTTTCGACACTGCTGTTAGGGGTAATCTGATGGATAGAAAGAATGTTACAGAGTGCAATGAAATGTTTGAAAGTTTTGCCCTATCAGAATACGCAAAAAGACCAAGTCACGGGAAATAAATCCCCATCACTAGTACACCCTCATCTTCTCGAGGCATGCACCAGTTTAATCTGGACACTAGTGTGGCTGGCTTTGGGAAGTTTAACTAGAGAGGTGAAAGTGCTTAAGGCCAAGGTTGATAACTGTGAGTTATGCAGGGGTGATCATGGTACTTTGGAGTGCCCATTGATGAATCGAGAGGTGGATTTTGTTGCTGGTCAAAACAGGTTTCCAAATGCTTATAATAGTAACAACAATAAGCTTTGGAACAACTACAAGAACCCGAATCAAAGTAATTCAAATTGGCATCTGTCCGGTGCATTTCCTGGTTTCCAAGCTGCTTATAACCGGGGGCAAGATCAATATAATGTGGGTCAGAATGTTCAGAGTTCGAGTAATGGGCAAGGTGTGACTACTGAGAAAGATTTGAGTGGTGGAATGGGAAGACTAGAGGAGATAATGAAATAGATACTTGTTAGAGATCAAGTCGTGTAGAAAACTTTAACCGATTATGATTTGCTTTTGAGGAATCATCAGTCTGCCATTCTTGATATTCAGATATCCGTTGGTGATATTGCTCGTCGTATAGAAGAGAGGTCTCTAGGTAAATTATCAAGTTCTCCCCAAACTAATCCGATTTCTCAATTGAAAGCCATCTCCACTCATAGTGGTAGGGTTTTTGGTCCGGAAAGAGTTAGTGGGGAGGTTGAGATAGATGGGGAAGATGAGTTGGTAGATGAAGAGATAGAGATGGAGGTAAATGGCAGGGTGCAACCTAGATAATGTCTAGCAAGTTTCGCACCAACCAATGAGCCTGTAGAGGAAGATGAGTTGGTAGATGAAGAGACAGAGATGGAGGAAGCTAGAAGGGTGCAACCTAGACAAGGTCTAGCAAGTTTTGCACAAGCTAGTGAGCCTGAAGTGGAAGGGGGTTCAGAGAAGAAACCGAGAGAGGTTATACCATCAACGCTTATTGATCATACTCGTGTCCTATTTCCCGCTCGCCTTAAAGTACACAAGGGAATACGGGGCAGTTTCTTGATATGTTCAGCCAGTTGAAGATTTACCTCCCGTTCATTGAAGATCTTTAGCATATGCCTAAATATGCCAAGTTTTTGAAGGATCTTCTTAAAAGAAAAGATAAGTTGGAGGAGCTTTCGACTGTTCCACTGAACAGAGAGTTTTCTACGGTAGTTCTTAATATGTTACCAGAAAATTACCTGATCCCGGCGTTTTCACCATTCCATGCCTTTTCGGAAGGGACACGACGTGTCAAGCATTGGCCGATCTAAGAGCTAGCATAAACCTCATGTGATGTGTTGTAAAACACACATACTTTCCGTACCTTTTTATCATGTTGTAATTGCTTAATCGTTTAATTAATATGAGTTATGGCTTGTTTTTGCATGATCTTACAAAGAATTATATTTGATTGTAGGTTTTGAGTTTTAATGGAGAAAAAGTGTCAAGTTTGAAGACTCTAGGGGCCTTTTTGATCAAGATTGAATACTACAACTCAAGGCCCGACCCAAGCCCACAAGATCCAAGCCTTTCTTGCATAACATATTAAGATATTTAAAAAATAGAAAAAACCCTAACATACCTAGCTGGTCCGATCGAAATTGCAGCAGCCATCAAGGAAGGAAAAAAGTTTTTTTTGCAAGGTTGTGGCAGCTGGAAGAAGAGAAAGAAGCTTAAGGGAGACTTGGTACAACATCTAGGGTCGATCTACATCAAGAAACTCAGCCATATACTTGAGGATTGCATCCATAAACTTTGGTCTTTTGTTCAAGATTGATAACTAGTTGTTTTGATCTTTTATCTTGAATTGTTTTGCAAGTAAAGTGAAGATTGACTTGTGCTTTATTGTTATTTAATCTTGAATGAGTTTAATTATGTTTATGTTGAGTTTTATGATGTTTAAGTTAAGTATATGCTGCTGTCCAAATAATATGTTAGGCTAAACTAGTTAGTTCTACCTAGGTTAGATGATTATTGTCAGGTTTTAGTAAGTAATATGGATTTTTGATCATCATGACTTGAATTGTTGATGAAAGTTTAGTTTAATATTGAATTAGGTTGTGTTTAGTGGCTGTGTTTTGATTAATTATACTCATATACCTCTTGCTTTGATTGATTGAATCGTTTTTGGTTGATTTTAGCTTGTTTGAACTCTTTACTTTGTGTTTAGAGATTGTTTATGGGGTGTACAACTGTAGGATTTAGTTGGGTATGTTAATTAGTTGAATTCAGCGGGTAGACACCTTCTTAGAGACCGAGAGGTGATAGGAAGTAGGGTCGTCTCATAGCATTTACTTGTTAGGAATAGGATCGCGCGAGAGTGGGTTCGGTTCTTGTCGGGTTTGGCTTTGTGAGCGACTAGTTGACCTAGTTTAAGTTAATTTGAATTGTTCCTCTATAATTGGTTGCGTAGTATTCGTCTCCATTAGCGTAGTGTGTCGGTGAGACTGAGAGGAGAGTCGACACTAGAACACTTTAGCAATTGTTTACCCGGTTTGTTCTTAAAATCAACTAAGTGTAAGTAGAGTTTGTTGGTGAGACCGAGAGGTGATCTAGCTTTCTTGAGTGAACCTTAGTTGTGTCATCCTTAGGAACCGGTGTGTGAGATTATTCAATCCATTAGCTTATTATACCTTCAATAGGATTCTTACCTAGGTAGACGCTTTCTCCATTGATAAGTCTCATTCTTAAAGTTTCGTCTAGTCTTGCTAGGTTAAGTCTTTTAAGTTAGTTAAAGTATGTTAGGTCAAATAGTTAATAATTAAGAATCATTTAAAAAATATTATTCTTAGGTGAGTCTTGGTTAGGGTTAAGTACTAAAAACGTTTTTACGTGTCCTTGTGTTCGATACTCGGACTTAGTTCTATACTATTAGTGATCGGTACACTTGCCGGTTTTGTGTGGTTTCTTTAGGAGTCTTGTTTAATAAATTTAAAGCTTAGTGTGAGTTACTTAAAAAGAGTATTCATTAGACGCACATCATCATGCCATATTCTCTATATGAAAATCTAGGCCTATGAGAGCTCACCCCTACATGTATGATGTTGTCTTTAGCCGATCGTTACGTTAAGTATCCTAGGGGGGTCATGGAGAACTTGCTCGTTAAAGTCGATAATTTGCTTTTCCCCGCAGATTTTGTTGTTTTGGATATGGAGGCCGACGAGACAGTTCCTATAAATTTTGTTCATCTGTTTTTATGTACTGCTAGGGCAGTCATTGATGTTTTTGAAGGAAAGATCACTCTTAGAGCCGGCAATGATAGTTTCACTTATATTGCTAAATTCATGAGACATCCGAACGGTCAAGACGGTCTCGTTGATCCATGTCATCCAGTTTATTTGATAGACTCATTTATCTTTGGCATGGATCCACGTCTTGATGATTTTTGTTTAGTCAGAGTGAGTGTGAAAGAGGAGCGGGAGTTTTCACATTCTCGAGTGATGGTGAAGTGTACTAGAGAAAGTGGTGGTGGATAGCGAAAGTTTGAGAAGGATCGTGGAGTTAGAAAGAAGAAAAGCAAGATTGATGAGTGGTCGGATCGTGATTCGGTATCTTTTAGGGCATTGGAGTTTTACCGAGGTGGAGGAAGTTCCACTCCGACAGCCGAGTGAGTCGCATAACATGAGTTCTTGAGTGAAAACTCAAGTGTAGAGTTTGTATATTTTATTTTATTTTTATTTCTATTTTCTTTTATTTTTCTTTGAGTCACTAACAATAGCTTTTTCGTAGTTTGTTTTGTGTCGTTGAGTCGGTTCAAGGAGTCACTACCATCAAGGATAGAGGAATTTACGACAAGACAGGGTTCCAGGTTGTCAGGACCGATCTAACTCACTAAATCATTACCGTAACCAACAACAATGTGTTGACAAGATGGTTACCAGTAATTCTCTTGTGAAGATCCAGTGAGCATCAAAGGCGGAATCAATGATATTCAAAGTTTTGCTAGACGAACACAAATATAACAAACACACACAAGTCACTCAAAATATTTTCATTAATATTATCAAATAATACAATGAAGATCTATTAGGGTTTCTAGGTGGAATGTTAGGTGTTATGCTACTTTATGTACAAAATATTCCTTTTTGCAAGAAAGTTGTCAATCGTCAAATCACTCAATATTCACTCTGGTGTCCTCACGTCCTATGTTGTCCGTCTGTCATAAATGACCTAAACTTTCCTTAAATAGACACACATGTCACCTTCTAGAAACCCTAATGATTGTTACAAAATATATTCAAACGTATTAAAAAATATTACAAGTGTAAAAGGTCTTCGAGTAAGCTTTCATCCTTGCCGAGCAGACCTTTTAACCATAAGTGTGCTTGGAACAGTTCTTCGAGCAAGCTTTACTTAGAATATTTTCCTACGAAAATATTCTTCAAGCAAATTTCAATCTTCATGATAATATCAAACTTTACTCGATGATATCCTACGAGCAAACTTGTTCTGCTGGTGACACTGTATCTTGCTTGAGGTTGAACCTTGCTCGTTGGAAGTCCTTAGAATAATTTCATCATAAATTCCTTCAACATAACATCCTTCAAGTGTGCTTGGATCACTGTTTATTGAACCTTGCTCGATCCACCAAAATACTTGGATTTAGCTTGGTTAAGTCAAGGGTTTGCTCTGAAACAAACCTTGCTCAATTTGAATTACAACCATGCTTGATGAAGTGTTGTTTGCTCGATCTAACACTTAGAAGAATTCTAGAAGATAATTTTGCTCAAAAGTATAATACATTGCTTGAATAAGTTCTAGGCTTGCTCGAAGTGCCATGTTAGCTCGTAATTCCTACTTAGCCATTTCTTTGAGGAGGTTGAGAAGATTCCAATCTTCCTTGGTCAATTCTTGATCCCAACACAGGTAAGTTTTGAACATAAAATTGATATAAAATGGGTTTAGGAAGGCTTGGTAATTTTTCAAAAACTTTTCTTAGGCATTAAGGCTTCCAAAACTCAAAACTTTCTGGAAAACATGGCTCGTCACGCCACGCGATGAGGCCTAGGGTGCTATCCGCGTAGCGGTCAGCTATGGGAGACACACAAATAAGTGTCTGGTCGACCGGCTAGGTCATCACGCCTTGCTGAGCGGCGCGGCCATCTCGTTGCACCCATATATTTTTTTATTACTTTGTGTTATTCCTTGTGTTATCACTCAGGTGTGATTTCGTGTATTTTGAGTCATATTTTAAGGTCTAGTTGTTCGAGTTTTGTATAATTCGTCGAGTCACTAACGTAGTTTTTTTGTAGTTCTTCATTGTTTTTGTGTTTTTAAGGTTTGCTAGGTTAAAGAAAGATTGTGTGATCTAGAGAGACGATCCCCAAGATTGTGTGGCAATTGAATAGCAGTGGAGCCGTATACTTTGTGTTTATTTATTTGCTCTTGATTATTTGATATATTTGTCGGTTGGTGATATTCTTTGAATGCATAATGTCTATCAAATTGGTTTATTTTATAAGATATATTATTAGATATTGTTGAATTTTTGCTGCTTACATTCGTGTGTGAGAGAAGGATACACTGTTGCTGAACACGTTCGGAGTTGGAGGGCATTCATGGAAGAAGACTTTGGCATCATATTTCATGCGCATATTACCAGCTCAGTTTTTTCCAGTATCTAGCATATTTACTTTTTATTTTGTTTTTTTTTTATTTTTTTATTTTGGTTTTCAGATTTTTTAGTCCAACTTTATTTTAATTTTATTTTTATGTTAAGTCATTCTTATCCCTGCATTGAGAACAATGCAAAATTTATGTATGGGAATAGGATATTTGAGTTGTACTTTAAATTTAACTTATAAGAAAATTAAGAAAATGTTTTGAAAAAAATGCTCACTGAATATAGTTTTTTGCGTTATAATGGAAGATGATGATAATTATCGGAAAATGGTTTTTCAAACTACTAATAATATGAAATAATATAAAAAGAAAATGCACATAACTTGGGATGTGCCGGTAGGCTCTGCCATGAGAATGAAAGGGCAATTTGATAAATGGGTGATGGAAATCTCTAGTGGGTAAGTCGTTTTGTCCGTGGAAAATAAGTAATGAAAGGTCGGGCCATACTCAATGTGACATTCGCGACAAAACGAGGTATACTATATTCACTACGTAACAAGTAAACGATAAATCGGTTAATTCGTAGTGCTTAAACGAGTAACCGACCGATACTAATTATGACCAGTATACATACTGAGGGGTCATATATGAGTTATATATATTATAGAGGCTAACATATTGATATTTAGGCCCCAGTACGTTTAAAATTCTTTAAACAAAAAAGGTTTCGTTTATCGATACGCTATAAGCTTAAACGCAATCGTTAATATCAAAACGAGCATTGTAGCATCCGTTAAGCCGAAAAAGATTTATAAAACACTTATATGACATGTTCTAAGCAATCCGTGAAAATATTTTGGAATTTTACAACGAGTCAGTACGTTTTTCTTATTTTACAAAACTATGCTGAAAAACATTCGTTTTCGCGCTGGTTTTCGCACTCGAACAAGTTTTCTTGCGAAAAACCGAACCCGAACTAAATTTTGGACCGAATCTTACGCGTGGCACGAAAACCGAGGCACCATTGGGCCAAAAAGAGGCCCAATGGGCCCTTATATCCTTGCGGCCGCAAAAGGGGACAGCCCACCCCCTTCTAGTATCTTTTATATAAAAAATATATTTGGAGATATTTTGTACCAAACTTTCCAGAGAATTCACCTTTGCTGTTCTTCTTCTTCAAGCTTCATCAAAACCCTAAGGTAAATTGTGATTTTCCTTGATTTTTAACCATGATTAACATAGTTTAACCATGAAAAATTAATCCTTGATTAGTTTTAAACATGTTTAACCATCAAAAAATCATAAAAATCAAGTAAAATCATGTTTTGATGTTAAACATGTTTACAAACCAGGAACATATACTTTTTTGGTCAAAAACGCGGATTAGAACATGAATACACTGTTTTTACGGTTTGAAAGTTCGGTTTGAACCCAAAACCGAAACCCTAATTATCAAGGCTGTCACATGAATGATTTATTCTTGGTTTGATGTTATATGATATGTAGATACACTGAGTTTGCAACCCGTGACCCGGAGAGTCGTTTAAGCTAGCAAAACTCATCGAAAACCGACAAGGTAAACCCGTAACACTCGTTTAGGGGCTGTTTAGTATTAGGTTGTGACATTTTTGTTGTTAGCTTGTGAAAATTTTCAGGGACATTAGAGATCATATAAATGAGTCCCTGTTCAAATTTGGTAATTTTTCGATAAACGGAGAATATTTGGTGAATTTATTTCCGTTTATGAGCGTTTAATTGGGAAAAATAGCTAAACATATTGAAAAATTATGAAACTTGGTTTTGGAGATTAATATGTGTTTTTAAGATCACTGGTAAAGTTTGGGGATCATTGGAAATGCCTAAGTATGGTTTGTGCAATTATGATTTAACCGAATCTTAACAGCCGAAAAACGCACAAAAAGGCATTTTGTCAAAAGAGTTAGGTTTTGGAGATTTTTCAGGGGCTATTTAATAACATTGAGGCCATTTATAAAAATTATCAGATTTTTCAGAGGTAGTTTTATATAAACAGGCCATTTATTACACGATTATAACCTATTAAATGAATTTTTATAAGTAAATAACTAATCATAAAATTTCTGAAAATATTTTTATAAAATTCTCCATGTCTTAATGTATTTTTACAAAAATTTACATAATTTATATATAAGTACATATTTAGTTATGATTAATCAAAGATTTAAATTATAATTGTTTTAACGAAACTGGCAGTTTTGTGTTTAACGGACTGACTGGTATGTCAAAATGTCAAAAGTGGTCAAATATCATATTTTTGTATGAAATTGATAAAAACGAACTTTTTACGAGAATTCCGGACAATTCGGGTGGATTGTACGCGTTTTGTATAATCAAACCCGTGTGAAAACGGAAACGAACCCTGCGATCAAACCAGGTACCGAAACCTTAAAATTCTTTTATAAATCAAATCATTTTATCAATCAATATATTTACTTAAGTTTATGTGATCTTACCTAATCCCGAAACGCATAAACGATCAACTTGGATAGGCTCGGGAAACGGTGAAACTGAGCCAAATCCAGTTTTAATCTTTTCATAGTATACAACGTCACAATCTAAGACTATAATCATGTTCTGTGCCTAACAGCTATACCCAGACTAGTTATACAACCCGATTTGGTTTAAACACTGTACTAGTATTAACAGTACGATACCTGTTATAGGAGTCAAGCTATAATCGAGACATTCTAGTTACCGATACGTACCACCAGCTTGAACAACATTAAGGTGAGTTTTACGACCCCCACTTTCTAAACTGTTTTACGAACTTTTGGGGTGAAAAGCATGTTTACATATACTTATATACTTGAAAACATGTGATGATGTGGATTATCTAAGTACTAACACTTGACAAGTCCCCACAAACACAAGTGATTAACTTCGTGCCGGTGACGTGTGGATAGTACTATCGGTTTGACAAAATCAACTGACGATGCCGGTGGGGTATGCCGGAACATGTTAACCCAGTTGCACATTGTCATTTAAACTTATTACATACTGCTATGTGGTGTTAGACATAGTACATACTTGGGGAAAGTGGCTGTTAAATGCCAACTGGGAGTGCATGGGCAGGGGTAGCCATGTGTTTTAGCTCGTTTCGGTTTCACTTGTGGCTTAGTATAATACATCATACACATACATATATACATACACACTGTAAACTTTACGAACTCGTATACTGATTTCGTTGATACTCGTGAAACTTGAAACTCACCAACTAGACGTAGTTGACACGTTTTAACATGCTTTTCAGGTAAAGCAAAAGTGGAATGATTTGCTTACGTGTTTGGTGTTAGAAGAAGATTTGAATAGCTGTGAATAGACGCAGATATATAATATTAAATAAAAAGCTCGTAAACCGGTTATGTGATTCTCATCTAATTTGTAAACATAGTACCAACCCATGTAATATGATGTAAATTAGTTTGTGAATTTCTTCATAAACAATGTTGTTGATACCAGTGTTATCTGTTACATTCCCCTATTACGCTTCCGCAACTACCTAGTCGGGGTGTGACAGAAGTTGGTATCAGAGCCATTGGTTATAAAGAATTAGGATGTCCCTTAGGATACCCTAAGATAACCGTAGGCTCGATTAACTCTGCGAATAAAATAATATTAAATAATATACACCGATGGTTCTCGTGATGAACGCGAATGGACAAGTGGGTTATTATGGTCCGGAACGTAATAACGGACTTGTTTGTACGAGGGAATTCGAGAAGAAGTCGATAAACAAACGAATAGGTAAAAACAGTAACATATGTGCATAAAATATAATAATAAATAAATATCTGTGTATATAAACGATTATTTGTGCTTATGTGTATAAATACCTGCATGTATTTTACAATGATTAATATAGAAGGATATTATTCTTATTACTAACCATTGTGTAGGAAAATGTCAAGATCTACTGATCGTTTATCTAATACCCTACCAACATGGTCTGAGGTGGAGGAGGAGGATCCAGAAGAGGGAACTGGGGAGGAATCAGAGGAAATGGAAGAAGGTTCAGATGCGCTAATCCCTCACGAGGTACCCTCAGGTCAACCCGACTTATCGGGTTACCGTTGTGACAACTATCCCCATAGGGAATCCCCTAGGAATGTTGTAGGACAGGGAGCTACTAGTGCTTATCATTCACCGATTAGAGCACCCAGATCCTCTACTCCACCCGTACAGCATACACCAGTACCCCCACCCACTATTAGAAACCGTCAGACCGCTCGTATTTCAGTGCACCCACCTGAGCACACCTCTCCCCCACCTCGATCTACGTATCATAGGTGAGAAACATCACGTGTCCAGGTCACTGAGATACCTATTCCTACTTGGGGTTTACCCGCCCCGGTACCCGAGCCACCTCGTCATTCTGATTCCGCATGGTTGGGTTTAGCGACTGATCAGCTTTTAGAACAATCACATTCGATAAATAACCTAAACCAGCATAGACATGATATGCAAGATCACATGTGGTACATGCAACAAGAAGTCAGAATTGTGCAAAGATCCAGTGCTCACAGCCACGGGCGTCAGGATCGGGCAATGATACTACTAGGAGTATGTTTAGCGGTTAATGCAACCCTAGTGGCTGCTGTTGTTTGGTTGTGGATTCATGTTACGAAGAATGGATAGGACATAATAGTATAGCCTTATGTATATAGTCTTTTGATATCCCAAACAGCATTTTGTTACAGCGTGTTGGGCTGACTTGGGAGTTGTTTGTGCTTTGGTACTATTTCAAGCACTGGCCCTTATCGGGTTAAGTCTATACGTCACTTAGTGACAAATTTTGATACGCATATACAAGCGCTAGCCTATACCAGGTTAAGCCTATGCGCTAATTTTGGATGCATATGTACAGTAATGATTATAATTAATACAAATGTGTTTTCTTTGGCATAGTTATGTGTTGTGAAATTGTAATATCGTAAAGTTGTGCTGGTTATAGTGAAACGATATTAATTATTATATAATTGATTATTTTATAGAATGGCCCCGAAGAAAGCAAACACTTTGTCTGAGGCGGAAGTGGCCGCAATGATTACTCGTCAACTACAAGCAGTGATACCAATAATTGTAGCGCAAGTCACTGCAGGCATACGTGCTAACGATACTGTTAATCAACCTACGAGCACCACCACGTCCACGGCTAATATACCTCCACCGGACACTAATGTAGCCCCGGGTGTTACTACCCCGGTGACTACTGATAATGTTATAAACACTAATAATACTCGCCCGACTGTTAATGTTGTTGGGAACCCTGAAACCGTTTTGAACCCGAATAATGTCACGAATCCAAACCCCGTACCGGTTATCAACCCAACTGTTAATAATAACACTCAACCAAATACTGATAATGATCGTAATAATCCCGAACCCCCACGTCAGGAGTACGCATACAAACAATTTACATCATGTAAACCGATTGAGTTTAAGGGTATTGAAGGACCTAGCGGGCTGGTCAAATGGATAGAAAAGACCGAATCAGTAATTAATATCAGTGAGTGTCCACCGAACCGCGTGGTCAAATTTGCTACCAGTATGTTTCTAGACCAAGCGCTGATGTGGTGGAATACGGTAGTCCAAATAAGGGGACAAGATGCTATTAATCGTATGTCATGGACTGAATTAAAAACCCTCATGCTAGAGCATTATTGTCCTAAAAGTGAAATTCAAAGGTTGGAACACGAGTTATGGAATCTGGAAATGAAAGAAGCGGACCATGTGGGATACACAAATCATTTTAACGAACTGTCCCGCTTAGTTCCGTGGTTAGTTACACCGGAAGCGAAGCGAATTGAACGTTATATCTGGGGACTGACCCCTGCTGTGAGAAGTATAGTGAATTCAGTAGCCCACCCAACATTAGAAAGTGTTGTATCTCAAACGGGTGTCGTTACTTTTGATCTGATGAGAAGTGGAGTGATAAGGATGCCGGGTGAAACAACAAGTTTAAAACGAACTGATTATGGGACAAGGATGCAAGAAAACCCTCAAAACAAACGGGCCCGTCCGAATACCCGAAGTTATGCCATGACCAGTTCTAATGTAAAACAAGAGACCTATAAAGGGACGTTACCGAAGTGCAGAAGATGTAACTTTCATCATGTGGGTGATTGCAAACAGATCATTTGTCAGAAGTGTGGAAGAACGGGACACTATGCCCCTAACTGTAGAACCCCAACCAATACTGTTAACCGTTCACCGCAATCAACTCAACTATCTAGACCTCAACCAACCCGCCCACAACTCAACCAACAAACCCCACCTACCACGAACCTCCGTGCCTGCTATGAATGTGACAGTACGGAACACTTTCGGAGATACTGCCCCAATCTGAACCAGGGTGTAGCGAGAAGGCAAAACCAAGCACAAGTATCAACCTCCAACACAGCTAGGGGACGCGCGTTTGTACTAGGACCGGGTGAAGCGCGTCATGATCCGAATGTGGTGACAGGTACATTCTTAGTTTCCGGTCAGTATGCTTCAGTTTTGTTTGATACGGGCGCCGATAGAAGTTTCGTATCTGTTAACTTCTTACCTTTAGAAAATATGCCGGTTATTGAACTAACAAAACCATATACTATAGAACTCGCTAACGGTAAGTCTATACTTGTTAACCAAATAGTCCGAAACTGTTCCCTCATCCTAAACAACCACCCATTCCTTATTGATTTACTTCCAGTGGAATTGGGAAGTTTCGATGTTATAGTCGGTATGGACTGGCTATCTAAGTACAAAGCTGAAATTGTCTGTAAGGATAAGACTGTTAGGATACCTCTTCCGAATGATGAGGCGATGATTGTTCAAGGTGAGAAATCTGGTACGGTATTGCCTCTAGTATCCCAACTTAAGGCATTAAAGTATTTGCGCCAAGGTTGTACATTATACTTGGCGAGCGTAACAGTTTAGGAACCCGAGGAAAAACGAATGGAAGACATCCCAGTGGTACAAGAGTATTCAGATGTATTCCCCGATGAGTTTCCTGGTTTACCACCGACCCGACAAGTTGAATTCCGTATTGATTTGATACCGGGAGCAGCACCCATTGCTAAGGCACCTTATCGACTTGCACCTTCTGAAATGCAAGAACTGTCCAACCAGTTACAAGAATTACTGGACAGAGGTTTTATCCGACCTAGTTACTCACCGTGGGGAGCACCAGTGTTATTTGTAAAGAAGAAAGATGGGAGTTTTCGAATGTGTATTGATTACCGGGAGTTGAATAAAGTGACTATAAAGAATAGATACCCCTTACCTCGAATTGATGACTTGTTTGATCAGCTCCAGGGTGCGAAGTATTTTTCAAAAATTGATCTTAGATCTGGCTATCATCAAGTAAGAATTCAGGAAGAAGATGTACCAAAAACAGCTTTCCGAACTCGGTATGGTCACTATGAATTTTTGGTTATGCCGTTTGGGTTGACAAATGCACCTGCAGTGTTTATGGACCTCATGAACCGAGTTTGCAAATCTTACCTTGACAAGTTTGTGATAGTGTTTATCGATGACATTTTGATATATTCGAGAGGTAAGGAGGAACACGAACAACATTTGCGGGAAATCTTAGAATTATTGAGGCAAGAGAAGTTATACGCAAAGTTGTCCAAATGTGAATTTTGGCTACAAAAAGTATAGTTTTTGGGACACATTGTGAATCAACAAGGAATCTAAGTCGACCCCGGTAAAATTGAGGCCATTAAGAATTGGCAAGTGCCTAAGTCACCAAGAGAAATTCGCCAATTCTTAGGACTAGCCGGGTATTATAGAGGATTCATTGAAAACTTTTCAAGTATTGCCCAACCTCTAATCCTCCTAACTCAAAAAGATCGAGCGTATGAATGGGGAGAAGAACAAGAAATGGCCTTCCAAACGTTAAAACAGAAGTTATGTGAGGCTCCAATATTAAGCCTTCCAGATGGAACTGATGAATTTGTGGTATATTGTGACGCATCTCGTAAAGGTTTAGGATGCGTACTGATGCAAAGAAAGAAAGTAATAGCATATGCTTCCCGACAATTAAAAGTACATGAAAAGAATTATACGACCCATGATTTGGAATTGGGAACAGTTATCTTTGCATTGAAGATTTGGAGACATTACTTGTATGGCACCAAATGTACCATCTATACTGATCACAAAAGCCTACAACACATATTTGATCAGAAAGAGCTGAACATGAGACAAAGGAGATGGGTAGAACTGTTAAATGATTATGATTGTGAAATTAAATACCATCCGGGTAAGGCCAACGTAGTAGCTGCTGCTTTAAGCCGAAAAGACAGAGTCAAACCATTAAGGGTACGAGCACTCGGAATGATTGTTCAAAGTAGCCTAACCGAACAAGTTCGTGTTGCACAAGACGAAGCCTTAAAAGCAAATCAGTTAGAGAAGGAAGAACTACATGGGAACGAAAAGAATTTTGAGAAGAAAATTGATGAAGTATATTATTATAAAAACCTGGTCTAGATTCCAACACTTCATAAACTTGGAAGGTTGATTCTTGATGAAGCACATAAGTCCAAATATTCTATTCATCTAGGCACTGATAAGATGTATAAAGATGTTAAAGAATTTTACTGGTGGCCTGGCATGAAAAAGGATATAGCCGTGTATGTAAGTAAATGTGCAACATGTGCAAGGGTGAAGGCGGAATATCAAAAACCTTCGGGAATGTTACAACAACCCGAAATACCACAATGGAAATGGGAACAAATTACCATGGACTTTGTGACGCACCTTCCTAAAACCTCCCGAGGACACAATGCTATCTGGGTAATTGTGGACCGATTAACCAAATCCGCACACTTTATTCCCATCCGTAACAACTACACCACCGAAAAACTCGCTCAAATTTACATCGATGAAATTGTATCCCGACACGGAGTACCTTTTTCGATTATTTCAGATCGAGACAGTCACTTTACTTCACATTTCTGGCAAGCAGTACAAGAAGCCTTGGGAACCCGAATCGACCTAAGTACGGCTTACCATCCCCAAACCGATGGTCAATCCGAACGAACCATCCAAACCTTAAAAGATTTACTTCGTGATTGTGTACTGGACTTCAAAGGGAATTGGGATCAACACCTCCCGCTCATTGAATTCTCTTACAATAACAGTTATCACAGTAGTATACAAGCAGCACCTTATGAAGCTCTATACGGGCGAAAATATAAATCACCACTATGTTGGACGGAAGTGGGTGATACCCAAATTTCAAGGTCAGATTTAATTCAGGAAACCACCGATAAGATTCACCAGGTTAAGCAAAAATTGAAAGCTGCCGCGACCGACAAAAGAGTTATGCTGATGTTCGCAGAAAACCGTTATCTTTTGAAATAGGTGATAAGGTGTTCTTAAAAGTATCGCCATGGATGGGTGTTATAAGATTTGGAAAGACTGGTAAACTAGCCCCGAGATACATCAGACCTTTTTAGATTATTGCAAAAATTGGTCCCGTAGCTTACCGATTAAAACTACCCTTAGAACTGAGCACTATTCACGACGTGTTTCATGTATCGAATCTGAAAAAGTGTTTGACTGATGAAACGACAATAGTACCACTGGAAGATGTTCAGATCAACGAAAAGCTCAACTTCGTAGAGGACACAGTAGAAATTGTAGACGGGAAAACCAAACAGTTACGACACAACAAAATTTCATTGGTAAAAGTTCGGTGGAATTCAAAACAAGGACCCGAATATACTTGGGAACGAAAAGACGAATTCCGAAATAAATACCCACACCTGTTCCCTAAAAAAAAACCGATGACACATTAAATTTCGAGGACGAAATTTCTTAACGGGGGGAGAATGTGACATTCGCGACATGTTAGTGCACGGTTTTGCGTCTAGAGTCTTTGTAATTATCATTAATGTTTATTTGATATTTAAATGTAATATTTAATGTTTATTTTAGTCTAATTCGTTATGTTTAATTCTAGTTCGCTAGGAATGTTAGCGAACTAAGACTAGTTCGTTAAGGTTAAGTCTAGTTCGCTAGGAATGTTAGCGAACTAAGACATTATAATGTATTCCCTCCTGATTCGTTAGGGGATGTTAACGAATCAGGGGGTGGTTCGTTAAGTTAATTTATGTAACGTAGGGGATGCTGGTTCGCTAGGGGATGTTAGCGAACCAGATCGTCTTCTATAAATAGTGAACCACTGTTCACTTGTAAAAAGTTGAAGTTTTGAGAGAATTAATATTATTCAGAAAGATTTAAAGTATTCTCTCTCTCTCTCTCAAGCTTCACGTTAAACTTATTGATAATATATACTACATATGAATAGCAATCGAACTAAGGTATTCGAGAGTTAGATCCGTATAATTAATATTAACATATAGATCTGGATTAGATCTAAGATATTGATTAGAACGAGTTAAAATGGGATCAAACAAGTGGTATCAGAGCTTTCGGGGCTCAATTCGCTTGGTTTGATTGTTATTGTTATAGTTTTCATGTTTATTTTCTGTTTGGATTGATTTTGAATCGATTTGAGCTGATTTGGATTGAATTTGGATGGATTAGAGTGAATCTGGTTTGGTTAAGGTATTATTAATGTTCAATTGAGTGGAATTGGATTGTGGATTGGATTTGTAAGGTTATTGTGTTTTCGGTTTGAGTCCGTAAACAGGGGATTGGTTTTGGTTGAAATTGATTAGTGTATTAGGACAATCGATTACGAGATGTGTTGAGCTGAATTCGCGTTGTGATTACGAGCATTTTGGTATATGACTTGTTATGTTTGGTTAAGAATTGAGTGAGTATTACAAATCTGGAATCGATAAGTTTCTGGGTTTGATCTGGGTTTGATCTTCATAAATCTGGAAAAACACGTTGAAGGTTTGAAGATATGAAGATGAATGCGATTCGCTATAAAGTTCCAGGCGATTCGTTATGTTTTTAACTTGATTCGCTATCAGTTCGCTAACTGATTCGTGTGAGTTAATCAATTCGTGTCATCTAGTTCGTTAACTAGATAATCGATTCGTTTGACACGTGTTTGTCTTGGAATTTGTGCTCTAACAACTTTTTGCCACGTGGCAAAAAGGAATCAAGTTTGTTACAAACGGTTGTAACAACCTGATTCGTTATAGTATAATTCGTTATAGTGTTGATTCGTTAGCTTATTCACTAGGTTTATTTTGGCGATTCGTTACTGATTATTATTTGATTCGTTGAACTGATTCGTTATAATTCGTTAAGTTGACTTGGTCAATTCGTTTGGTCAATTCGTTAAGTTGACTTGTGATTCGTTAAACCTTCATCACATTCGTTATCTGTTTCGCCATTTGGGTGATTCGTTAACTTTATTTGTGATTCGTTAAGTTGACTCGCTAGGTTGACTTTTGATTCGCTAACACACTCACCTCATTCGTTAAGACTTGATTCGTTAAGAATCAATTCGCTACACTATTCACAGTTCGCTCAACCTTGTTCATTGATTCGTTAAACACAGTGTGTAGTTCGCTATAACTGTACACTTGTTTATTTTCAAATATGGCTAGTATGTATGCATTGGCATCTCAAAATATGTTGATGCAACGGATGTTGCAACTTGATACTGAGATAGGTTCACACTCTAAATGTCCAAGATTGATGTTCAGTGACTTTGCCAAATGGGAACCTCGGTTTCGTGCACATTTGGGTTCGGTTCATCCTGACTGCTCATATTGTCTTGATGAGGTATATGTTGCACCAATGATTGGTGATGATACTATTGGGTATACTCCTAAAGCTGTCTCTCAATACTCAAAAGAAGAGAAGAAAGCTTTAGAAATCGAGATAAAGGCATATTCTACTTTGACTATGGCTTTACCAGAGAATATTTTTCATCAAGTTGGAAGTATCAAGAGATGTGCATCTTTGTTTCAACATCTGCGTATGAGAAGCATGGGAAACACAGCTGAGAGTAAGAAAGTGATGCTCAAGTTTCAATTTCGAAACTTTAATTTATTGAAAGGAGAAACAGTTGAAGAGATGACTACAAGATTTAGTCACTTAATTGCTGAAATGGATAAAATGAAAATGGAAATTTCTGAAAGAGATAAAATTGACACTATCAAGAGTGTACTTCCTAGTTCCTACTCAACATTTCTCATGGTTTTGAAAGAAAATGATTATTTTCTGAATGAAGACTTGACAGCACTTGAATTTCTACAAAAGATCGAAGCTAGAGAATATGATCTTAAGTGTCAAAAATCTTCCAAAGAAAATCAAGATCCGGCTTTCTATGGTGGAAGTATGACTCTCAGTTCAACAATCTCACCAATCACTGCTTTTTTTACTCATGCCGCAAGTGAAAAAGAATCTGCTATATTTAATGATCCAAAAGTTTGTTTCTACTCTGCTGGTAATTCCGGTGGTTCTGGAAGTTCTACTAGTACCAATCCATTTGCTACACCACCTAGTGTGAATATGAAGGAAGCTGAGCAAAACTTTGCTTTTCTGACGGCATTTATGTCCTCATATGAAAACTTGGTGAGTAGTAAAATTGCCATAAGTGAGTTAACTGATGAGGATTATGATCAGATAGATCTGGATGATCTAGAGATCATGGATTTGAAATGGAATATGGCCATGATTGTTCGTAAATTTAAAAGATTCATGCAGAGAACTGGAAAAGATCTTCCAGCGTTAAACAAGAAGTTGGGTTTTGACAAATTAAAGGTGAAGTGTTATAATTGTCAAGAATTCGGGCATTTTGCGAAGGAATGTGACAAACCAAGAAAAGAATACACTGGACCTCGTGATCAAAGTCAAAATGTTTCTTCACCACGGGGAAGTGATGCTGAAAAGAAACCATATTCTTCAACAACACAGGCAATGTTAGCAGACGGGACTGATTGGTCACAACGGCTACTATGCAATGATGTTCAAGCAAATTTGGCTATGTTTGGGTTACATGAAGATTGTCAAGATGCTACTGGTAGTGTGATGTCTTCAGATAATGATTCTGGATCTGATTCTGACGATTCTTGCGACAAGCCTTCTGAATCAATATTTGCTTGCATGGCCAAGATCAATGAGGTTAGTAATTCTATTTCTTCTACTTCGTTTGTTAAAGCATCATGTGTTGACTGTGAATCTAACAACTCTAAGTTAGATGCTTTGAAAAATCAAAATGATAATCTTATAAGAGAAATTGCTTCTCTTAAGGACACTTATCGACAATCTCTTGAGTCTCAAATGAAATCTCGAGAAAAGATTGAAGCATTGTCGACAAGTAATCATGATCTCAAAGCCGAGTTATCTGTGAAAATGACCATTAATAACCAAAAGTTTCAGGAAATCTTGAAACATCGTTCTAAGATAACTGAGCTTGAGAATGAGGTTCTTGAGTTGAAGAACAAGTTGGGTAAATTTTGAAATTCTTCATTTTTATTGAATGAAATTATTGAAGTTTCTGGAAAACAAAAAGATTCTAAGAAAGGTATTGGTTTTATTGAAATTCCACCACCTTTTCATAATGATTATAAAATTAATCCTTTTGCAAGAAAAGAAGAGGATTTGATTCAAAAGGAATCTGTGATTTCTGAGAAACCTAAAATGGTTAAACCTGAAATTGTCAAACCCCAAGTTGCTCCTCAAAAATCTCATGTCCAAAGCAAAAAGGTGTTTGTTGAACACAATGACGAGGTCATTATCGAGGATGTGTTTGAACCAGAGATTATACACAAGAATAAGAACATTCCCAGTTCTAATCATATTCTGTGCGAACCTCACGAATTTGAGTAAGCAGTGTATGGTTCACACAAACCTCAAGAGAAAAAGGAAAATTTAAAGAAAGTGAACTCTATGAAGGCAAAGAATTCAGTTAAACCAAAAATTTCTGATGAGGATTTAATGCGTTTCATTAATCCTTCTAGTTCTAAGTCATCTGCTGCTAGAGTTTTTAAGTTAAAGAGAATGGACACAATGTTCACTGAACAAGATATTCCAATAAGTATTATCAAACCTGAACTTATTGAGAGTGTTTTTGTCAATGAAACTTCAAAAATTCAAGAACTTGAACGTGTGTATGCTCAAACAAAAACATCAGTTCAATCTGATCCATTGACTAAGGCAAAACAATTTTTAAAACAAGCTAAGAAAATTAACTTTGTTAAGTCAACTGGAACAGATACACTAAAAATTTTTTCAAACAGTTCTAATTTAGATTTTTATTTAAAGAAGAAATCTGAATTATCTGATGAGTTTGCTAAGAGCATGACTAAAAATGTGAGTCATCATCAATCATCTATTCCAATTTCTTCTAAACATCATTATGTGGACATGCGAACGTGCTTTTTATGCGGTCAACAAGGTTATGTTGTGAAGAATTGTAATCAACAGAACTTTCAAAATCTTCATCCTTTTGTCAAGGACAAATCTAAGCAAATTCCAATGGTTAAGGAGATTCTGAAACGACCTGTGTCATATGCTGATGATACTCATATTTTATTCTCTGATGTGAATCCTCAGAAGGTGTTTCATATCAATGAGACACACGGTCAAGTGAAACCAAAATTCATTCCAACTGAACCTATATGTCAAAACAGGAATTCAAACATTGTTCAGGAAGCATACTTAAGACGAAAGTCTAAGTAGCCAATAACTTATTCACAAGTGGCTGAACAACATTTGAAAACTGTTAAAGTTAATGATCAAAGAGAAAACCAAAATGTGCCCAAGACTGAGGCCTGGGCTGCCTGATGTGCGATAATATATATATAAATAAAACACAAGTCGCAACTAAGCTTTAAAAACCAAACAATCTATCCTAGTTCACACAAACGGCAAGTGTACCGGTCGCGTATAGCACAGATGAGGAAAGTCCGGATATCGAACTCGAAGACACGTGAAAACGTTTATAATTACTAAACTCTAACCAAGACTCACCAAAATATTTAATTAATTTATTTTAGAATTTAATTTAACTACTTAACTTAACTTAACTGAATGAAAACTTTTGACAAAACTTTGAAAACTTTGGTTTAAATTCAATGAATAAAGACGTATACCTAGGAATGAATCATGTTGACAGAAATAACAAGACAATGGATTGAAAATATTCACGACACCGGTTATAAAAGATGACACAACTAAAAACTTGTTTAAGAAAGTCAAATTACCTCTCAGTCTCTCTAACAAACTCTAACTTATTTTAGTTGATTTTAAAGAATAAACCGGAAAAACAATTATTAACGTGTTCAAATGTCGACTCTCCTCTCGGTCTCATCGACACACTATCCTAATGGAGACAAATACTATGTCACCAAGGATAGAGGAACAATTCAACTTAACCCAAATTAAACCAACTAATTGCACATAAACACTCAAACTTGACAAGACAAAAACCCGCTCTCGCGCGGCCTTAATTCTAACAAGTAAAAGCAACGAGACAATATTACTTCTTATCACCTCTCGGTCTCAAAGAAGGTGTATTTTAACTGATTTTAGATGATGTATATTACCCACTTATCCCTACGGTTGTACACCCCGCAAATAAACCCGAAACACCAAGTCAAGAGTCTAACAAGCAATCAATTAATCAAAACCAATTCAATTAACTAATTCAAGAGGATTATAAGTAATAACAAATAAAACACAGCCATCACACACAATCTAATTTATGGTTTAGTTAAACTTTACATCAATAATTCAAGTCTTGAACATTAACAATCCATTAAACAAGTCTAAACTATTCAACAATCATCTATCCTAGGTAGAACAAGCAAGTTTAGCCTAACATTGATTTTGGACAGCCACATATACTTAAGAAAAACATCACAAACATCAACTCAAACATGATTATATTCATTCAAGATCCAAACAATATCAATCACAAGACAAACTTTCAATCAATTGCAAAACAATTCAAAGCAAAAGATTAAATCAACAAAGTTAGGGTTCTTGAACAATAAGCAAAGTTTAAGATCAATTACTTAAGATGTATGGCTGAGATTTATGATGTATAAGGTCCCTAGTAGCTGCACAAGATCACCCCGGGCCTCCTTATTCTTCCTCTAGCCTCCACAGCCGCCAATAGCCGCCGGTTCTTCTTTTTTTTTCTTTCTTCTTCCCTGTTTCGATCGCAACCTGATGTGGAGTTAGGGTTTTCTTTTGATTTCGGTTATTAGGGCTGGCTAATGGTTGGAAACTCTTGTTATTAACTTAATATAATATTATAAAAGGCTTTTAAGATGTGGGCTTGGGTCGGGCCTTGACTTATAAGTCTGAAAGTTGAACAATTAAGCCCCTAAACTCTTCAAATTTAACTCTTTTTCCACCAAACTTCACAACCTACAAGAAAACAACCATCTTTGTAATATTAAGCATAAACAAACCATAAAACTTAATAATTATACTAAAAAGTAATTAAAACATGATAAAAAATGACACGGAAAGTAAATGTGTTTTACAACACATCAAACATTCCCATATTTAAGTCTTTTTCGTCCCTGAAAAAGTCTAATGCAGTTGGATCAGAATCGGAAAATCAAAGTTAAATCAAACATATAGGTTATATTTTAAAGCTCAGAAAAACGCAAAAACCGCGATCATCGATATTGTTGTCCACCTAAACCCATGACTTAATCTTTACCAGGACAAATAAGATCCGAAAATAATATTACTTAGTGGTTTACACAATTAAGACCCGCTTATTTTCTGCTTTTACCGGACCAGACCACCCCAACTTGACTTAAACCTCAAAATTAGCAGAATTAAAAACTTTGTTGCTCAATATTTATGAATAGTTAAGACGATCAAGGGTATTGTTTATCCACCTAAGCTTAAGCATCAAAGTCTACCAAGCAGCCATTAGATATGATTAAGGTTCAATTATTTATAGCTAGTGCTCCCCACAACATGATATACCCCCGTTATCAAGCAATACCCCAAATCCATAACCATAGGTGAGTATGCAAAATTTTATCTGTAGGGCTTACATGTAGCGTGTCCCTTGTGGTCCGTTTCTTAATGGTAATGAGACGCGAGCAAGGGGACCCCACATGACTAACAGCGTGGATGATCAAGTCTGTAGTGTATTTGTACTTTCGTACTTTTTGTGATCATGTTTATAGACTTATAAGGGTTTGCTCTTTGGCTTTATTTTAAATATCCACAACCCCACTTAGGAATTGTGAATACCCAGCTAAATAGATTGCATACAGACCCATGGTCTCAGGACCCGAAGCATCCCATCAATACAGGATTTAAGGTTATAAAACCATACGCCGATGAGGTGTAAAACACTAAACTAGCATTTTAAGATTTATATCACAGGCTACACGGCATACTCTAACGTTAAACCTACCTAAGCATCATATGATAACGTATTTAAATATTTAAAAACTCATGATACTTCCACTTTTTCATACCAAAATTTGAGGCTTGAGTATGGCCCGACCTTTCATTGCTTATTTTTCACGGACAAAACGCTTTACCCACAAAAGATTTCCGTTTAACCGTTTTATCAAATTTTCCCTTTCATTTTCAAGGCTGAGCCTACCGACACATCCCAAGTTAAGTGTGTTTTCTTTTATTTATCTCATATTATTAGTAGTTTGAAAAAACGATTTCCGATAAATATCATCATCTCCCACTTTAATGCAAAAGAAACTAAAAACAAGGGACACAGTTTTTTTTTTTTTCTACTTAGACATCGTACGAAAACGAAGAACAAGTGAAAACTTTTTATTATTTTTTTTATTTTTTTTTAATTTTAAAACTTTTTTTTAACTTTTTTCTATAACTAAGTAAAATAAATTTTCATCCCCACACTTAGAACGAAATCGTCCTTGATGAGAACAAGGAAAAGAAATAAAATAAAAATAAAACGTAAAGCATAAAATTAAAACTTTAAAGAACAGAAATTAAAATAGAGAACGGGTTACTCCCCTGGTTTAGATGCAAATTCTTCATCAGCTGTGTATGACTCAAACGAACGACCGTATAGCATTTCATTCGCGGCCGCAACCTACGGTGAACCAGTTCCAAAACGCCATCAGAGCTACCATGCGCATATAATACCTGTAACAACTCAAACTCGCTCACATGTAGCGGCGTACAAAACAGAAAACAAAAACATAAGAAATAAACATATTTTTGTGTTTTTGAATTCTTTAAATTTTTTTATGATTTTTATTAAATATTTATTTATTTTTTTGTATTTTTATGTTTTTATAAATATAAATAAAAATAAAAACAAATAAAAACAGAAAATAAAGAGAATCATAATACAAACTCTACAACTTGGGCTGTCTCCCGAGTGGTGCATCCATCACGACTATTCCTCGGTGAATGAGTCAAGGTAGAACACCTCGACTGTCTGATCAGTTATCGGCTCTCCAATATAGTGCTTCAATCTATGGTCGTTCACCTTAAACTTCCCGCTTCGATCTTGTATCTCAATCGTGCCATACGGGAAAACCTCAGTGACCGTGAACGGTCCCGACCATCGGGATTTCAAATTTCCCGGGAATAACCTCAACCGTGAGGTATAAAGTAAAACCTTATCCCCACACTTGAACTGCTTATTACCCTTCAATTTCCTGTCATGCAGTTCCTTCGTATGCTCCTTATACCGAAATGATTGTGCATATGGGTGATCCCGGAGCTCCTCTAATTCATGTAATTGATGGAAACGATTACCCTCTGCGACGGGTAAATCCAGATTAACCCTTTGAAGGGCCCATGAAGCGCGGTGTTCCATTTCAACAGGAAGATGACAGGCCTTCCCATAAATCATCCGAAATGGTGTGGAACCAGTCGGAGTCTTGTAGGCTGTACGGAAGGCCCACAAAGCGTCATCTAATTTGTCGGACCAATCCCGACGATTTGAACCAACTGTTTTCTCGAGAATACATTTGATTCCCCGATTACTCACTTCTACTTGCCCACTAGTCTGTGGGTGGTAGGCGGTCGCAAGCCGATGGGTGACCCCATAACGCTTCAACGCCTTATCCATCTGCGAGTTGGAAAAGTGAGTACCTCGATCACTGATCAAGGCTTTCGGGACTCCAAAACGAGCAAATAGACTTTTCAGAAAACGGACTACCACTCGGGCATCATTGGTGGGTAGAGCTTTGGCCTCAACCCACTTAGACACGTAATCGACGGCTACGAGTATGTATTTGTTTCCACACGAAGATGGAAACGGTCCCATGAAATCAATACCCCAAATATCAAAAACCTCACAAACTTGAATGGCATTCTGGGGCATTTCGTTTCGTGAAGAAATGTTGCCGACACGCTGGCAACGATCGCAACTCTTAATGAACAGGTGAGCATCCTTAAAGATAGACAGCCAGTAAAAACCAGAATCAAAGACTTTCTTTGCCGTAGAATTCGCACCGTGGTGACCTCCAGTCGGTCCCACATGACAATGGCTCAAAATTTGCCATCCTTCCTTGACATCCACACACCTTCTAATAAGCTGATCAGCACCAATGCGGAAAAGATATGGATCGTCCCAAAGGTAAAATTTGATGTCAGCAAAGAATTTCTTCTTTTGCTGGTAAGGCATCTTTGGGAGGTATCCGTCAGCGAGATAATTCGCGAAATCAACAAACCATGGAAAACCTTCCTCTTGTGCAGTAACGAACATCAGACTCTCCGTTGGAAAACGATCTTCGATCCTAACTCCTGAATCCCCTGAATCAACTCCCTCTAGACAAGAAAGATGATCAGCCGCCACATTCTCGGCCCCCTTTTATCACGGATCTCTATATCGAACTCTTGCAGCAACAGGATCCATCGGATAAGACGAGGCTTAGCATCCTGCTTGCTGAAAAGATAACTAATAGCGGCATGATCCGTATAAACAATCGTTTTGGACAAAACCAGAGATGACCTAAATTTGTCGAAAGCGAACACCACAGCTAAAAGTTCTTTTTCGGTGGTGGTATAGCTTTCCTGTGCGCCATTTAAGGTCCGGCTCGCATAGTAGATTGGATGGAAATGCTTATCCTTCCGTTGTCCAAGAACCGCTCCGACTGCGAAGTCTCTCGCGTCACACATCAACTCGAATGGTAACGACCAGTCGGGAGCAACCATGATCGGGGCGTTAACTAGTTTGTCTTTTAGAAGATCAAACGCCTCGATACATTGCTCAGAAAAAATAAATGGAGCATCCTTCTCCAAAAGTTTGGTCATGGGTCTCGCGATTTTAGAAAAATCTTTGATGAACCGGCGGTAGAACCCAGCATGACCTAGAAAGCTACGAATTGATCTCACAGAAGTAGGCGGAGGAAGATTAGAAATGGTCTCGACCTTTGCCCGGTCAACCTCTATCCCCGCACTTGAGATTCGATGACCTAGAACAATGCCCTCGCGAACCATGAAATGACATTTTTCCCAGTTAAGGACTAGGTTGGTGTCAACGTAGCGGGACATCATCCTCTCGAGATTTGATAAACAATGATCGAAGGAACTCCCAAATACGGAAAAGTCGTCCATGAACACCTCCATGGAGTCCTCGATCATATCATGAAAAATGGCCACCATACACCTCTGGAATGTGGCCGGAGCGTTACAAAGTCCGAACGGCATACGTTTGTAAGCAAACGTTCCGTAAGGGCAGGTGAAAGTGGTTTTCTCCTGGTCTTCGGGAGCTATCGGAACCTAGAAGTACCCGGAGAAACCATCTAGGAAGCAGTAGTACTGCTGACCTGCTAAACGCTCTAACATCTGATCAATGAATGGGAGAGGAAAGTGGTCTTTCCTGGTGGCATCATTCAGTCGGCGATAGTCGATGCAGACTCGCCATCCCGTCACAGTCCTCGTGGGAGTAAGCTCATTCCTCTCGTTGGTGACGACAGTCATGCCACCCTTTTTAGGAACCACTTGGACTGGACTCACCCAAGCACTATCAGAAATGGGGAAAATGATCCCCGCATCAAGGAGTTTAATGATCTCCTTCTTTACGACCTCTTGCATTTTCGGATTAAGCCGCCGTTGCGGCTGGACGACAGTTTTGAAGTTTTCCTCCGTGAGGATTTTATGAGTGCAAAACAAAGGGTTGATACCCTTGATGTCGATAATCTTCCAAGCAATAGCCTCCTTGTGCTTTCGTAGCACCCTCAACAACTTTTCCTTCTCAACCTCGGTCAACGCAGAAGCAATGATAACCAGAAGCTTCCTCTCCTCATCTAAAAATGCATACTCAAGGTGGGAAGGTAAATCCTTAAGCTCTAAGGAAAGAGGAGGACTCTCGACCGAAGGTCGGTCCATCGGATCGTCTCGTACGATCTCAGCAGACACGCCATATTTAGGGGTATGCGACTCGGTGTCGTCATTTAAGGATTGATTGGTTACGGCAACCATTTCAATCTCCGGAATCTCCCTATCGAGAATCTGGGTGTCGGAGGCAGATCCTTCACAAATTTCGCTGAAAAACTCCCCGACATGCTCCATGATGGTATCAATGAAGTATAAGGAGTCATCAGCAGACTTGGGGTGTTTCAGTGACTGTCGAACGTCGAAGGTGACGTTCTCATCCCTAACTCTTAAGATTAATTTACCCTCGCAGAAATCGATCAATGCCTGTGCAGTGGCAAGGAATGGTCGGCCCAAGGTGAGTGGGACACTATCGTCATCATTCATGTCCAGGATGACAAAGTCCACAGGGAAGATGAACTTGTCGACACGAACAAGCATGTTCTCGACCACCCCTCGTGGGTATTTCACAGAACGATCAGCAAGCTGGATACTCATACGGGTAGGCCTCGGTTCGCCTAGACCCAACTTGCGATACACGGAATAAGGCATGAGATTAATACTGGCACCAAGATCTGCCAGCGCATGGACGACCGTATTATCACTTAAGATGCAGGGAATTGTGAAACTCCCAGGATCGGACATCTTTTCTGGTAACTTTCTCTGCAAGACTGCAGAGCAACCAGCACTCAGAGGAATGGAAGAGACTTCGGCTAACTTCTCTTTGTTTGAAAGAATATCCTTAAGAAATTTTGCGTATTTGGGCATTTGCGTAAGTGCCTCAAGGAAAGGAATATTAAGATGAAGTTGCTTCAGAAGATCAAGAAATTTGGAGTTATGCTCCTCGTCTCTATCCCTACGGACTCTCCCGGGAAATGGGAGTCTAGGTTTGTAGACTCTCGGTGGTGTGCTGGGTAATGGTTGGTTCTCGGCGTGTGCTGAACTTTCGGGTCTGTCCCTTTGATGCACCTCGGCCGGTGGAGACTCCAACTGAATCTCCTCGTCTACCTGCTCCTCCACATCTACCGCAGGCTTGTAAACGACTCCTCTCGTCGCCTCTTGAATCACGGGCTGGCTACGTGCCCCCGCACCGCTCCTTGTCGTCACAGCCTTCGCAAACGCCTTCGGATTTTGTTCAGTGTTACTTGGAAGTGTACCCGGCGACCTCTCATTTAGACGACTTGCTATCTCTCCCATCTGACGCTCAAGATTTTGAATTGATGCTCCTTGATTTCTCATGAATGACTCATGCTCCCGGAATTTCTCTTGAGTTTCTTTGTGACGGGAGTCCTCTCGAGTCATGAGTTGCGACAGCATCTGTGTCTGCTGTGCCATCATCTCCTCTAACGTGGGCTTCTTCTCCCCACTACTCGGTCCCTCACCGGAATCCTGGAATAAGCTCTGACGTTGCTGGAAGCCGGACTGATTTCCGTTCCTCCAGTTGGAATTTTGGTTACCTCTCCACCCCGAATTATAAGAATTGAAAGAATGTTGATTTCGGTTTGGATTATTAACAAAGTCGACTGCCTCCTCCTGGAAACCTACGGGGCACTGAACCGTATCATGTCCCCCTCTACAGATCTCGCATAACTTACTTTTCACCTGCAAGTCCTTCACGATCTTTGCTAACGCTTCAACTAGTGCCGCAAGTGCGGTGCTCGTGTCGACCGAATGCATGCCGCTTGATAGGGAATCAACTGTTTTGGTACTCTTAACTGGTGGTCGCTGGTATCCACTCATGGCTAAACCGTTAAACAAGGCAATGCACTCATCCGTATCTTTCGTCGTCAGTAGGTTACCTCCTGCAGCTGTGTCGAGCATACTCTGAGTTGCGTACGTCAGTCCGTTGTAGAACTTCTCGACAACCGCCCAGTCTTGTAGGCCGTGGTTCGGACATAAAGCAAGTAGATTTTTGAACCTTTCCCACGCCTCGTAGAAGCTCTCGGTGTCCTCCATCTGGAAAGAATGAATCTGGTTACGCAAACGAGCGGCCTTAGCCGGAGGATCATATTTCTCAAGAAATTGGCTCTGCATGGCAGCCCAAGTAGCAATGGACCCCTGTGGGAGGGACTCAAGCCACAGACTCGCATGATCAACGAGTGAGAACGGAAAGATTCGGAGTTTTATGGCGTCTTCGGATACTCCGGCAAGATGAAACGTGTCGCAGATACGTGTAGTACGAGTGAGATGAGAATGCGGGTTCTTGTGGAGCAACCCGTGAAATTGAGCAGAATGAGCAATCGTGTTCAGAACATTAGATGGAATCTGCCAAGTCGTTTGAACTCCTATAGCTGGTGGAGCAATGCTGGATCTCGCGCCAGCATCGACCGGACGGGCCCGGTCTGCAACTGTCCTCCTCGGTAATGGATTCGCGTCGCCCATAATCCTATCCCTAATGACGGGTTCAGAAACAGTAGGAGAAGAAAACGTATTACCGACGGATGTAGATGAACTGGAAGACGGTTTTGTACGACGTCTCTCAAGAAGCTCTCTCTCAGGTTCGGGAAATCCTTCAACTTCTGGTGGTCCTAGAGATCGAGTACGTCGCATACAACTATTAAAATAAATAAAAGAAATTATAATTAGCTAAACTATTTTAAACTAACAAACAAAACAAATAAGAAAGACAAGTAGTAAACGAGGCAAGTCCTAACTCGAGTCGTTCTTAATACGCCTCAAACCGTGTCCCTGGAAACGGCACCAAAAACTTGATGTGCGATAATATATATATAAATAAAACACAAGTCGCAACTAAGCTTTAAAAACCAAACAATCTATCCTAGTTCACACAAACGGCAAGTGTACCGGTCGCGTATAGCACAGATGAGGAAAGTCCGGATATCGAACTCGAAGACACGTGAAAACGTTTATAATTACTAAACTCTAACCAAGACCCACCAAAATATTTAATTAATTTATTTTAGAATTTAATTTAACTACTTAACTTAACTGAATGAAAACTTTTGACAAAACTTTGAAAACTTTGGTTTAAATTCAATGAATAAAGACGTATACCTAGGAATGAATCATGTTGACAGAAATAACAAGACAATGGATTGAAAATATTCACGACACCGGTTATAAAAGATGACACAACTAAAAACTTGTTTAAGAAAGTCAAATTACCTCTCAGTCTCTCTAACAAACTCTAACTTATTTTAGTTGATTTTAAAGAATAAACCGGAAAAACAATTATTAACGTGTTCAAATGTCGACTCTCCTCTCGGTCTCATCGACACACTATCCTAATGGAGACAAATACTATGTCACCAAGGATAGAGGAACAATTTAACTTAACCCAAATTAAACCAACTAATTGCACATAAACACTCAAACTTGACAAGACAAAAACCCGCTCTCGCGCGGTCTTAATTCTAACAAGTAAAAGCAACGAGACAATATTACTTCTTATCACCTCTCGGTCTCAAAGAAGGTGTATTTTAACTGATTTTAGATGATGTATATTACCCACTTATCCCTACGGTTGTACACCCCGCAAATAAACCCGAAACACCAAGTCAAGAGTCTAACAAGCAATCAATTAATCAAAACCAATTCAATTAACTAATGCAAGAGGATTATAAGTAATAACAAATAAAACACAGCCATCACACACAATCTAATTTATGGTTTAGTTAAACTTTACATCAATAATTCAAGTCTTGAACATTAACAATCCATTAAACAAGTCTAAACTATTCAACAATCATCTATCCTAGGTAGAACAAGCAAGTTTAGCCTAACATTGATTTTGGACAGCCACATATACTTAAGAAAAAAATCACAAACATCAACTCAAACATGATTATATTCATTCAAGATCCAAACAATATCAATCACAAGACAAACTATCAATCAATTGCAAAAAAATTCAAAGCAAAAGATTAAATCAACAAAGTTAGGGTTCTTGAACAATAAGCAAAGTTTAAGATCAATTACTTAAGATGTATGGCTGAGATTTATGATGTATAAGGTCCCTAGTAGCTGGACAAGATCACCCCGGGCCTCCTTCTTCTTCCTCTAGCCTCCACAGCCGCCAATAGCCGCCGGTTCTTCTTTTTTTTCTTCCTTCTTCCCTGTTCCGATCGCAACCTGATGTGGAGTTAGGGTTTTCTTTTGATTTCGGGTATTAGGGCTGGCTAATGGCTGGAAACTCTTGTTATTAACTTAATATAATATTATAAAAGGCTTTTAAGATGTGGGCTTGGGTCGGGCCTTGACTTATAAGTTTGAAAGTTGAACAATTAAGCCCCTAAACTCTTCAAATTTAACTCTTTTTCCACCAAACTTCACAACCTACAAGAAAACAACCATCTTTGTAATATTAAGCATAAACAAACCATAAAACTTAATAATTTTACTAAAAAGTAATTAAAACATGATAAAAAATGATACGGAAAGTAAATGTGTTTTACAACACATCACTGCCTTTTTGAACTAATCACTTTTGTTTATGTGTAGCGTTCATCCAAGACCATTTCTGGTGAGAACTGGATCATGGATAGCGGATGTTCTCGTCATATCACTGGAAATCTCGACCTATTAACCAACGTAAGAAATATTCAAGGGGGTTATGTAGCGTTTGCTGGGAATTCTGGGGGCATGATCACACAAGAGGGTGATGTTTCAAATGGTCATATTACATTTGAAAAAGTAAATTATTGTGATAAGGTTGATCATAACTTATTGAGTGTATCGCAGATTTGTGATAAAAAGTACACTACAATACTTACTGACAAAGAGTGTCTTATCTTGAAACCGGGTTTTATTATTCCCGAGGACATGGTTGTCATGCGATCACCACGATCAAATGATATTTATGTCTTAAACATGAGTTCTAAGATATCAACATCGATCGAAACATGTTGTGTCTCGAAAGCAACTGAGAAAGACTCGATTCTATGGCATCGAAGAATGGGTCACATTCATGTTCGAAAGATGAATTATTTAATGGCAAATAATTTAGTTGAGGGTGTTTCGTTAAAGAACTTTAAGTTATCTGATCACTGTGTTGCATGCAAGAAGGGCAAGCAGATGAAGAAGACACATCCTTCTAAGTTATTGAATTCCATTAATACTCCTCTTGAACGACTTCATATGGATTTGTTTGGTCCAGTGAATCGGGCGAGTATTTCTGGAGACTGGTATTGTCTAGTAGTGATAGATGATTATTCAAGATATTCATGGGTGTTATTTATGAGTTCAAAAGATCAAACACCTGTTTTGGTACAAAACCTTATTACTAAGATAGAATCACTGTATAAACAAAAGGTGAGGAGAATCCGAAGTGATAATGGTACTGAATCCAAAAACACTATTTTGGATTTCTTTTGTATTCAAAAGGGAATTCACCGAGAGTATAGTGCACCTTATGTACCACAACAAAACGGTGTTGCTGAAAGGAAAAATAGAACTCTGATTGAAGCTGCACGTACAATGCTTGCTGATTCAAAGCTTCCTATTCAATTTTGGAATGAAGCAGTGAACACAGCTTGTTATACACTTAATCGGGTTCTAACAGTAAAGCCACTCAAGAAGACAAGCTATGAAATATTAAATAACCGAAAACCTAATTTAAAGTACCTAGAACCATTTGGGTGTCCGTGTACAATGTTGAAGAAGGAATCGGGTAAATTTGATGAAAAGGCTATCGAAGGATATTTCTTGGGATATGCGTCTCCAAAGAAAAGAGTATTTAATTTTACATCTGGCTGTGTTGAAGAATGGTACCATGTGGACTGTCAAAAGTACACAACTCCTTCTCAAGGGAAAGGTCCAGACTGGATGTTTGACTACGATAGTTTATTTAACTCTTTTACTCCTTCGACTGATCACATTGATGAAGATCTGGTTAGAGTATACTTTGAAGAACATGTGAACATTCCAAGCTCTTCTATTTCAAATGCAGTTGAAGTTCAACCAGATACTCCAACTGAAGACTCCCAAGTTGTTCCTCCAGTTGTTATTGATAGTGCTTCTACTTCTTTCGATGATGATCAAGCTGAGATTCAAGTTATTGATCTTGATAGTGATAATGTTTCATCTCCCGAATTGGTTGAACATTACACTAATTTATTTGATAATGTTGTTGTTCCTGAAAATCCTACTCTTCGGATTCATGGATATCATCCACAGGACAATATCATTGGAGAACTTGATGTGGGCGTTCGAACACGTCATCAAGTTGCTTCGTCAAGCGACAATAACGTATTGTGTGCTTACACGAATTTACACTCTTCGGGAATTGTGAATATTGCTAAATTCAATTGCTTTCTATCTCAAGTTGAGCCAACGACAGCTCGTAAGGCACTTGATGATCCTTCTTGGGTAGAAGCTATGCAAGAGGAATTACAGCAGTTTGGACGATTGGGTGTTTGGGATTTAATAGACAAGCCTGCTAGAGTCAAGAAAGCTATTCCGACTAAGTGGGTATTTAAATGTAAAAAGGACGATCGAGGGGTGATTGTCAGAAACAAAGCACGTCTAGTGGTGCAAGGTTTTCATCAGCAAGAGGGTATTGATTATACTGAGGTTTATGCTCCAGTTGCAAGATTAGAGTCGATTCGAATCTTCCTAGCTTATGCTGCTTACAAGAATATCAAGGTCTATCAAATGGATGTTAAAAGTGCTTTCCTCAATGGTGAACTACATGAGGAAGTGTTTGTTCAACAACCACCTGGTTTTGAAGATCCTGATTATCCAGACCGTGTTTACCGTTTAAACAAGGCTCTGTATGGTCTACATCAAGCCCCGAGAGCTTGGTATGGCACGCTCGCCGACCATCTGAGTGATAATGGCTTCAAACGAGGAATTGTTGACTGCACTTTATTTCATAAGACTGTTGGTGATGATCTTCTTCTAGTCCAGATTTATGTTGATGATATTATTTTTGGTCTACAAACGACACTTTATGTATGGAGTTCGAGAAGTCCAGGCAAACCAAGTTCGAAATGAGCTCTATGGGAGAGATGAATTTCTTTTTAGGGCTGCAGGTTCATCAATCTGATACGGGAATCTTCATTTATCAGACAAAATATGTGAACGACGTCTTGAGCCGATTCAAGATAACTGCTGGAAAAATCCCTTCAACTCCTCTTCCAGTGGGTCACAATTTATCACCAGATGAATTGGAGGATACCGTTGATCCGACCCTTTATCGTGCTATGATTGGTTCTCTAATGTATTTAACTGCTTCACGACCCGACATAATGTTTGTTGTTTGTGTGTGTGCTAGGTACCAAGCTAGTCCCCGAGTGACTCACCTGGCAGCGGTCAAGCGTATTTTACAATATCTACGGGGAAATCCATACATCGGGTTATGGTACCCCAAAGATAATACTTTCAATTTTACCGCCTACTCAGACTCAGATTATGGAGGATGCAAGATCAACTTCAAATCAACGACTACAGGATGTCAATTCTTAGGAAACCGGCTTGTTTCCTGGCAGTGTAAGAAGCAGACAACGATCTCTACTTCAACCGCCGAAGCTGAATATGTTGCAGCCTCGAGTTGCTGTTCTCAGGTTTTGTGGATACAACAACATCTTCGCGACTACGGTTTGACGTTTCTTACTACTCTCATCTTGATTGATAATTCTGCTGCTATAAGTATCACTAAGAATCCCGTACAACATTCTAAAATGAAACATATCGAGATTCGATATCATTTTATACGGGATTGTTATGAAAAGAAATTAATTGATCTTGAGAAAGTACATACAAATTTTCAAAAAGCCGATCTATTTACCAAAGCGTTTGATAAAACACGTTTTACTTTTTTGCTTGGTTTAAATGGATTGAAGACCCTTGCTGAGATCCTAAAATTAGGATAATTATCTTTTAATTGCTTTATAAATTTAGTCTTATTTTTTATGTTTTAGGTTTTAGGGGGTGAAAATTCTAGAAAATACAAAAAGAATGTGTTTTAGCTTGTATAGATAAAATCCAAAAACATTAAAAAAAAATTTCTCAAAATTCAAAAAATATTGTGATTTTTGTTCTTTAATATTTTTCCTTTAAAATTTAGAAAAATCAAAACATTTTAAAATTTAGAAAAACCAAAAAGAATGTGAATTATGTTTTTGTACAGAAATATCTGAAAATCCAAAAAGATTGTGAAGTTTATTTTGTTTATAATAAATTTGAAAAAGACAAAAATATTGTGTTTTAAAGTTTGTATAGAGAAAATCCAAAAAGATTTTTAGATTATTTTCTCGCTGAAAATTACGTCGGTTATTTAAGTTTGTAAAGCATGCTTGCATGTCTTGGTCCTATGATTCACTTGTGAATTGATGGTTAGCCATTTATTTATTCTCTTAAGTTAACTAGGGCGATTAAATTTATCTTTTATTTATTTTTTATGCTCCTCAAAATTTTGAGTTTTTGGAGCAAAAAGAGAAAATGATAGTACATTGATTTTCTTGACCCCAAGTTCAGCAAAAAGTAAGCTTAAAAGACTGTGTGCTTAATTGCATTGGTGCATTGGTAGGTCTTAAAACAACCCAGTAGAGTAAAGTATGTGATATAAACATAAAGAAACGCCAAATTGAAAGGGGTGTTAGTCTCTAGCAAAAGTGTTGGTGAGGATGGCAGAAATGTAATAACCAGTCATACTCAAGCCTTATATTTGTTGATCACCCAAAAATCAAATAAAGCAAATAACAAGCGTTAAGATTCTGGACACTGTGAGTCTTTATGCAGCTTAACCATCTGGGTATTCATATGCATGAATATTTCACTCGCTTTCTAGAGCAAACCCAAAGTCATTAAACTTGATCACCGCTGTACTTCGTACAATTTAAATTACTGACTTGATCAAAATCCGCTGTTAGTCATACAATTGTTCCTCCCTTGCGTGCGTCTTAATACCATTAAGAAACGGACCCCAGGGGATACAATGTATGTAAGCCGACAGATGGACTCGTGCATACTCACTCACAGTAAAGGAAACTTGATGCTTTGCTCAAAATTTCTACAATTGGTATCAAAATTTTGATCAAACAATATAATGGTTTAAGTCAAGTTGGGGTGATTTGGCAAAAATCAAATTAAGCTTGAACCGAGATTAGAGGCTAATAATTTCTGATATTCTGTGCTCTAATTGAACTATTTAATCATATCACAAAAATACTTGAATGTGTGTTATTAGATTTATGTGGACAACAATATCAATGACCGACTTATCGCCAGTCATAATATCGCTGAAATATAAAACTGTGATGAAAGGGCAATTTGGTCAATATGATTCTCTGCTCAAACTCAACAAAATTACAAAAATATGTAATGTTTTTGATAAAATCATTGAAAAATACAAAAAGATTGTCTATTTTTTTTAATGGTTCGGATATTTTTTTTCTGTAAATACATTCTTTAATTCTTTAAATTTTTCAAAATTCCAAAAATATTTTCGTCTTCTTTATAAAATATACTTAAATAAATCTTTAAGTTAAGTTTCGGTAATCTGAAACAATTTTAACGTATTAGGTTGTCGGGATATAAGGGTTTCTCGATAATTTAACTTATTGATTTAATTTAATTCTTTATTTATTTCATTAATTTATTCATTCATTTAATTATTTACTTTAAAATTAAATAAAAGGGTTTAATTCGCTAAAATCCAATTCGTTATGTATGGTTAACGAACTAGATGATTCTTTAGCGAACTAGCTTCTGGTTCGCTAATCTAATTCGCTTCCGCACTCTGTAACGAATCATCCCTTCGTTATACATATTTAACGAATCATGACACGAATCATGTCTTGATTCGCTATCTTTAATTTAACGAATCACATTGTGATTCGCTAACATAAGGTAACGAATTGAGTTAGCGAATGGGCTAATTCGCTAACTTTAAGTTAAACGAATCGTCTGATTCGTGCAAGTTGCGCCTAGGGTTTCGTGCACTGCTATATAAGACAAGATAACGAATAGTATTCCACTGTTCGTCTTCTTTCTTCATCTTTCAGAAACTGTTCAAATTGTCTCTGATATTTTCGATCTTTAAGTTTGAACATTTCAAAGATCAATTTGAGTTTCTAAGGTATAAATGTTCTTGGCGATATCATTTTCGTCAAAAATGACAATGAATTAACTGTTGAATTATGTAGTTTTAAGGGTTTAAGGGTTTTGAACCTTTGAAACTCGTTTGTGTATAATTTATGTTCTTAATTGTCTGATTTTGATATCATTTTGATCAGAATCACTTTCCGATACCCTTGGTGGACTCTAATCAATATTTGATTATTGTTTGCTGGGTTAATTATTGTTATGTGTTCTTGATATTCACTGTTGGTTCGTTTGATTATTAACACATTTGGGTAATGAGTCTCAATCTCATTCACCTACATTAACGAGTGTGTTTCCGAGCTTAACAAGCTGATTATCTTGATGGTTCAACGATGGTTATGGCCGAATTGAATCTGGGTTTAAGTTGTTGACTATTATTGTTCTTGATAATTTTGACCTTGACTTTGTGAAGTCAAAGAAAAAGTCTTAATTATGACCATTTGTTAGTCTTAGCGAATTGGAACTGTTTCGTGTCCAATTCGTTAAGATTTTACACGAACTAGCTTAGCAAATAAGATGTCACACAAATCAGAGTTTGATTCGTTTAAAATATGACGAACTAGAGATTAGTTTGTTAAAATTAAATAGTGATTCGCTAGGTCTAGTTCGTTAAGTTTTCTACTTGATAGCGAATCGCCTGATTCGTTATCTTTGTATAACAAATCAGTGTGATTCTTAACGAATGAAATTAAATTCTTGATATAGAACATATGAAAGCTGAAATGGTGCATCGTATGTTAATATATAGAAAAGACAAGCCACAGGATAAACGGATGATTGGTCATGTAATCAATCCGGATTACGTATGTCCTCCTAATGAGCGCTGGATCCATGATGATTCGGATTCCGAGCATGAAGGGGGAGAAGGTGGGAACAATAATGGTGGAGATGATGATGGTAACAATGATGATGGTGATGATGGAGCTGGTGAGCGAGCTCTGAAAGAACAACAAGTTGCAGTCGATGCTGCCCTAGCTGCCACCATGAAAGCTCAGCTAGAACGAAAACGAAAGGGCAAAGCGGTAGCTACTGATGAACCATCGAAGAAGCCCCGTGTGTCTGCTGGGGCTGGGGTAATTATTGGAACACCACTACCACGTCAATCAACTACTCAAAGCTCGGCGGTGCCGCTAACTACTAGCACTCCGATGCTCACCTTGACAACGACGATGGTGTCACATGAGAGGCTCGGTTTAATTCCTTAAATGGTGTTGACCGAAATACCGAGGCCTCCTGCTGTGCTGTCAACTGTTTCTTCCACCACTTCAATGGGACCTCCCCCTCTGCCAACAACTACTTTTCCTCCGCCTCCGCCTACTGATGTCTCTTTCATGAGAATCACTCGGCCTCAGGGACCTATTCAACCAGTTCATCCATCTGTATACAATTTGTCACCTGGACGTCAAACGGAAATGTTGCTTAATCTGCTACATTTATATGAAAATCAAATGGCAGCTGACCGACTCAATCAAGAACGACTCACGGAGAATCAACGAAAAATGATGAGCTATATTTCGTTCTGTCAGAAAGAGACCAAGTCGTTGCGTGCGATTGTTGAGTCTCAGGGGGGTGAAATTAAAAGAACAATATGAGTTAATTTTACAATTAACTTGTAAAGAAGATGCCCTCAAGAAACTCAAAAATGATGATGATGGTCCTGACGAGTCTGATGCAGGAGGTGAGCCTAAACAATCGCACGGTTCATCCTCTGGTGCTGATGTCAGTGGCGCTGATGATTCGAACAAGCAGATAATTTCATATCAAGATCCAACAGCAGCCAAGCCAATAGAAATGATTGAGGCTAACACGGTGATATTTATTGATGAATTGGGAATGGTTAGAAGTATGGTGAACAAAGATGAGATACAGATCAGTGAGTTTGTGGTTAGATCTTTGACACGGGAGCAGATTTCGATTCTGCTTGGGCTGAATGACGATCAGTTGACTGAGTTAGAGACTGAGCCCGATGTCGAAGTGATCAATGAGGAAGAAATGGAGGTTGATCCATTATTTATGAATACAGATTTTATTTATGAGAACGAGGAGATTGAAATGGAGGATGTGACAGCTGAAGAGTACCCGGACTTGTATCAACACGCAAATGTTGATCAAGGTGCTCCGGTATTTAATGAAGACGTAATTAAGGAGACTGAGAATGAACTGGAGAAGATTGTGCAACGGACTGTCCCTTCACTCAAAGAAGTGACTGATGATGACATTGAAAGATGGTTCAAACACCAGAAAGTGGGTAAGATCATCAGTGCTTATCGGTATGTAGATAAAGAAAGAAAGGATACAGCTGCTGCTTGGATTGAGGCAAATCAGATGACTACCTTCAAGACTGTTTCAAAGGTACATGGTGATATTGTCTCCTGGCTCTACGATTCAGACCTTAAGGTATGTATTGTTAAATGGGAAAAAGGTATCCAATATTACGAGAGGATAATGGATGTTTTAACATTACCGCGTTGGGACGTACGCACCCTCGCGAGACGTCCATTTATCAATCGTGGGGGTAACCGAACTGCTGAGTGGTTTCATCAACACTTACTGTTCGAGGTCAATCATGGCTTCAAATTCTTAAAGCCCCAGGTCCCAAGACATAAACGTACTGATGAGATTGATCCAAGGACCGGCTGGAAGAAACTTGTTTTGAAAGTGAAGCCACCAAAGACAATGAGAAGGGTTCCTGTGAAGACAATGCCTCAAGATATTCAACTGTCTTTCAACCGTTGGTACTATGACAATCGTACTGGCGAGGCCGTTATTGTTCGTGGTCGAGGACTACAGACTGAGCTCATCAAGATAATCGATCCGATGTGGTTGGTTAATTTATCAGAGACAGACAATGACGTGCTACACAGGAAGCAGATTTTGTTTGAACGCCAAGAAGATTACGAACCGGCTATGCAATTCCAACGTGTCGTTCGTGTATGCCATGAACATGGGATTCATAGTTGCAGAGATTGGCAGACAAAGCATTTCAAATAAGTTAAAGACAAAGAGCTCAAGACGAGGGGGTGTCTGTTAGTGCACGGTTTTGCGTCTAGACTCTTTGTAATTATCATTAATTTTTATATGATATTTAAATGTAATATTTAATGTTTATTTTAGTCTAATTCATTATGTTTAAGTCTAGTTCGCTAGGAATGTTAGCGAACTAAGACTAGTTCGTTAAGGTTAAGTCTAGTTCGCTAGGAATGTTAGCGAACTAAGACATTATAATGTATTCCCTCCTGATTCGTTAGGGGATGTTAACGAATCAGGGGGTGGTTCGTTAAGTTAATTTATGTAACGTAGGGGATGCTGGTTCGCTAGGGGATGTTAGCGAACCAGATCGTCTTCTATAAATAGTGAACCACTGTTCACTTGTAAAAAGTTGAAGTTTTGAGAGAATTAATATTATTCAGAAAGATTTAAAGTATTCTCTCTCTCTCTCTCTCTCTCAAGCTTCACGTTAAGCTTATTGATAATATATACTACATATGAATAGCAATCGAACTAAGGTATTCGAGAGTTAGATCCGTATAATTAATATTAACATATAGATCTGGATTAGATCTAAGATATTGATTAGAACGAGTTAAAATGGGATCAAACACGACAAAACGAGGTATACTATATTCACTACGTAACAAATAAACGATAAATCGGTTAATTCGTAGTGCTTAAACGAGTAACCGACCGATACTAATTATGACCAGTATACATACTGAGGGGTCATATACGAGTTATATATATATTATAGAGGCTAACATATTGATATTTAGGCCCCAGTACGTTTAAAACTCTGTAAACGAAAAAGGTTTCGTTTATCGATACGCTATAAGCTTAAACGCAATCGTTAATATCAAAACGAGCATTGTAGCATCGGTTAAGCCGAAAAAGATTTATAAAACACTTATATGACATGTTCTAACCAATCCGTGAAAATATTTTGGAATTTTACAACGAGTCAGTACGTTTTTCTTATTTTACAAAACTAGGCTGAAAAACACTCGTTTTCGCGCTGGTTTTCGCACTCGAACTAGTTTTCTTGCGAAAAACCGAACCCTAACTTTATTTTTGACCGACTCTTACGCGTGGCACGAAAACCGAGGCACCATTGGGCCAAAAAGAGGCCCAATGGGCCCTTATATCCTTGCGGCCGCAAAAGGGGACAGCCCACCCCCTTCTAGAATCTTTTATATAAAAAATATATTTGGAGATATTTTGTACCAAACTTTCCAAATAATACACCTTTGCTGTTCTTCTTCATCAAGCTTCATCAAAACCCTAAGGTAAATAGTGATTTTCCTTGATTTTTAACCATGATTAACATAGTTTAACCATGAAAAATTAATCCTTGATTAGTTTTAAACATGTTTAACCATCCAAAAATCATAAAAATCAAGTAAAATCATGTTTTGATGTTAAACATTGTTAGGACATGAAATGTCATGTGTATGTCCCCAGTTCTATCAGGATGGTTCGATATGAAGATAACGATCGTGAAACTAAGTTAACGGACTGAAAATGTCAAAAGAAACTGATTCGATCGAATCAGTGACTGATTCGATCGAACCAGGTCTCGTTCGATCGAATGAGAGACTCATTCGATCGAACCAGTTTTCGATATATAAACGAAACTTAGGAAATTTCACAAGAGAGCACACATTCTACACACAGTCACGAACCACCACTCTGCTGAAATACTCTCTGCCCGTTCTTCACGTGTCGGTCCTTTCCTCCGTCCCTAGGTGTCAAACCGTCTTAGGAATCGTTACCGCGCGTTGTTGATCACCACCGAATCGCCGTGTTAGAGGATTCCGCACTCTAACACGTTGCCCCGTGAATCGTTGGGAAACCGTGTCCCGCACCGGTCCGACAAAGTGGCATCAGAGCCTTTGGTTCTTGATTCACGTTAGATTCGTGGTGAAATTCGTGTTTTTCTCGCGAAAATCGTTATTTTTGCCGGAAAATTCCGAATTTTTGGTGTTTTTGATCTTGGTGTTCGTCGTGTTCTTGTCAAAAACTGTTAAAATTGTCATATTTTGGTGTTTTGATCTTGGAAAAGTGTGTTAAAAGTTCGAGTTTCGTCAAGAACGTTCTTCGCGTTCTTCGTGTTCTTCGTGTTTTTGGTGTGTTTGATCCGTTTTTTGGTTGGTGTTCATCTGTTTTTGTGTTAAAAGTCTCATTTTGATCTTACTTTGCTCCTTGATCTTCTAAGATTCGTGTTTGTGGTTCAAAATTCGAAAATCCGTCAAAATCTCCTAATTTTGGAATTTCCAGATTTTCCGATCGAACCAGTCTATTTTTGGAACTCATTCGATCGAATAGCCCTCCTATTCGATCGAACCAGTTTGAACTTGGACCGAATCAGTTTTTCCCGCCTAGAAATACTCCAAGTTCATTCGATCGAACCAGATTCGTTCATTCGATCGAACCAGTCTCCAGTTGATCGAATAAGTCACACATTCGATCCGTCCATTCGATCACTGTCTTATTCGACTGTCAGAACCCGTTCGATCAAACCATACACTCAATCGATCGAATCTGTTAACCCATTCGATCGAACCAGTTACACATTCGATCGAATAACTTTCAGAAGATCAGTTCGGTTTTCCAGAGAGACATTCGATCGAATCAGAACATATTCGATCGAATAAGGCACTCGTCCGATCGAACCAGACTCATTCGATCAACAGTTCAAAGTTAACCAAAGGATCAAAAATGGCTTCAAGTTCGAGTACCAACAAGAGGATTCAATCGATTCTCGAAAGTGATTCTGAATCGGGAAGCTATAACAAGCCACCAAAGCTAATGACTTTAAACGAATTTACAACCTGGAAGACAAGATTTCAAATTCATATAACAGGTGTAAATCCTGGACTTTGGGAAGCTGTCCAGACAAGTTGGGTGCATCCAACGAATGATGATGGTGAGTCGTTGAGCTACTTTAGGCTATCTGAAGAACAAAAGATAGCCTTCGATGCTGAGAAGAAAGCCTTCTCCTTACTATCACAAGCACTCTCCACTGATCTTTTTCATCAGTTTAACCAGTTTACTACAGCGTCAACTCTTTGGAATGCACTGGTTGACCGATGTGAAGGATCTGATTCCCTTAGAGAAATTCACGCACGGGAGCTCAAGCGTGAATTTGATCTGTTTAGTCCAGAGTCGGGAGAAGATATTGAGTCGTTACTGTCGAGATTTTACCATCTAATGTCAGAACTCAAGTCCTATAACGTCAAAACTACAGGGACTGAGAAAGTTAGATGTCTTGCACAAGGACTTCCACCTAGCTGGAGCACCTTCCTGACAGTAATGAGAAGAAGTCATCAGCTGGAGACGATTCTCCTGTCTGATTTTATTAAAGAAATCAGACACGAAGAGGCTGAACTAAGAGCCTCTTCCAGAAAACCGAGATCAACTTCTGACAAATCACTTTACATGTCAAAACCTCCTTTGTCAGATTCAACTGATCATGCTCCGATGAAGACTGCTTTTGTCTCCTCAACGTCAAATCAATCAAAGGGGACTGAAACGAGATCTTCCGTCCCACTATCAACTTCTGGAAACTCAAGTACTAACTCCGGACCCAAGTCAACGGAGAAAGCAACGTTGAATACTGAAGGCTTGGGAACAGTAACAGTGGAGGTTGCCAAAGAACACATGGCAACTCTAGGCACGATAATTGAGTCCTACAGTTTAATGGTGGCGGGTAAGCTAGGAAATAGTCATCTGGACAGCGATGACTATGAACAGCTTGACGAAGATGATATGGAACGCATAGACATTATGTGGGCTCTTGGCAGTGCGTTCCGAAGGGCCAGAAAGTGGACGAAGAAAACAGGTCAGGCCCTCTCAATAAACAACAAATCCAAGTTCGGCTTTAATAAAAACAAAGTAAAATGCTACAACTGTGGCGAACTTGGTCACTTTGCCAAGGAGTGCTCGAAGCCAAGAAGGGAAGGTCACCAATATCCCTTCCGAACCACTTCATCATCATCCACTCATGCTGCAGCAGCTGCAACTGTCAACCTTGAGAGACAACTGGTCCCTCAAAATCAAACCGCAGCAAACAACGTCGACATCAACAACGAAACTGCTCTTGCAGTTCAAGGGGATGAAGGCGAGACATGGAACTTGAGCATCAACATGGCTGATGTCACAGTAGTAGATGAAAACTCTGAAACAGAGTCTGTTGTTTCCTCGACCAATGAAGAATATACTGTCGATGAACCAGCTGCTGAAGTCCATGAAGGAGAACCTGAGGTTGAAGTGGTATCTTTGGAGATTAAGGAGGATCACGAAAAAGAGTCAAATGTTCCTCAAACATCTCCATGTTCGACAATTCCCGCAGAGGCTGCTAAAGTTGAAGAAGTCAACGAAGTAGAGTCTAAAGCAACTTCTGCATCGTTTCTGGAAAAAGCTGGGAATCTTTGCTTTGCATTCATGGCAGAGACATCAAATGCCAAGGTAAGTTCTAACCCATCAACTCCCAAACCAGAAAATGTTAAATGTTTAAAATGTGAATTGTATGAACAAGAAATTCAATCTCTAAAAGAGAGAATTGAAGATCTCGAGGCTTACAAACAAGCAGCCTCAAGATCTTTAATGGAACTGACTGACGCGCTTGCACAGAATAAGGCTTGGAAGCAGAAAGAGTCTGTTTTTAAAGAAAAGATTGATAGCCTTAAGCGTCAGAACAAGGAACTTGAAATATGTGTTCTGAATCAACAAGACTCTATCAATTTTCACATAAATAAGAATAATGTTTTGAAAAAAGAATTGGAAAACTTGAAAGCTGATTTTGAATCATTGAATTTCAAATTAAAAAGTTACTCAAATTCATCTTATTTATTAGAACACATCATTCCCGAGTTCCGAGGCAAAAAGGAAAGAGGCGTGGGATATAACAATGTCCCACCCCCGATCCTGAATCAATTTTCAAGCACACCAGGAGCTGTGCCGGATGATGAATCAAATGATTATATACCCGAGGACACAAACCAAATTTCTAAGTCTAAGGGTAAAGAAGTCATTGACCCGGCTCCTGAGTCCAAACAAAATGTTGATGCCACAGACTTAGGTTCCACAACTAAATCGGGCCCACCACCATCTAAGTCAAAGGCAACAACAACAAGAAGTTCTCAGAAGAAAAAGTTTAATCCTAAATCTGAGAAAGTCTATGTGGAACATAGTACCCAGTTTGTAAAGGAGGGTAACGTTAATGAAAAACATAATTTCCCAAAACACCCACCTAGACAAACTCCACCCCAAAATGTCAAATCCAGGGGGTACTATGATAACAGACAAAACCAGAGTTATTTCTCTCCACCAAGTCAAAGGGGGAGAAACTACTGTTTTTCGTGTGGAGAGGTAGGGCATATAGCAAGATTTTGCTATAAGTACACGGATCCTAAGCAGTACATATCGACTCCGGATCCGAGGTATGTCAAGTCACCTCCTAGGAGGCGACCGACCATTGACATTCAAGGTCAAGAACGGTTTCACACACCGAGGTCGGTTTCTCCTCGGAAACCTCAGCCAACCTCACCACACCAATCCCCAAACCCCTCAGATCCAAGTATTTCCACTTCGACAAGTGAAACTCAGTCTTCAACCAGCTATCTCAAACATGCTGAGAAGAAGACTGACTTTTGGAAACCTAAGAAAACTAACACTGTTGATAACAACGTCAAATCTGAAAACAGTGTTAATGAGGGTAAATGGATTGAATTGTTCATTCGTGATGAAGATGGAAAACCCAAGACCTTAAGGGCTTGGGTTTCCAATGATATTTAAACCTTTTGTTTTTGTGTGCAGGTTGCTCTATATGATCCAAGATTCAACATGTGGATCATAGACTCAGGAGCTTCCAGGCACATGACTGGAAACATGAATCTCCTTTCAAGTGTCAGACAAATAAAAGGAGGTGCAGTTTCCTTTGCAGGAAATCAAGGAGGTTATATCACGGCCCAAGGAATGGTGTCTAATGGGCGAATTTCGTTTGAGAAAGTAAATTTCATCAAAGAGTTGGAGAACAACCTGTTGTCGATAAGTCAAATCTGCGACAAAGGTTTCAAAGTTATGTTTGACGACCGAGATTGCCACATCTTGCCTAAGGATTTCAACTTTCCTGAAGACAAGGTTTTAATGTCAGCTGCACGCCAGAGTGATCTTTACATTCTGGATATGGCTAAGGCAGGGTCAACGTCTCCAACGGCGACATGTTTCGTGTCCAAGGCATCCGAACGTGATACTGTCTTATGGCATAGACGGATGGGACACATAAATGTCAGGAACATGAACAAGCTTGTGCACCGCAGACTAGTTGAGGGAGTTAATCTGAGAAGTTTTCGTCTCCCTGATTCATGTGTGAAGTGCAAAGCCGGAAAGCAGATAAAAAGGTCCCACAAGTCTAAGAGTTTCCACTCAATTGATATTCCGTTGGAACTCCTTCATATGGATCTTTTTGGCCCAATAAGCGTCAAAAGTATCTCTGGGCACTCATACTGTCTAGTGGTTACTGATGAATATTCTAGATTCTCTTGGGTGTTTTTCTTGAAAGTAAAATCAGAAACGTTTGGGTGTATACAACTGCTGGTTACAACTATTGAGTCTCAATACAATCTGAAGGTTCGAAGAATGCGGTCAGATAACGGTACAGAATTTAAAAATGCGAATGTTGAAAATTTCTGCAAAGAAAAAGGGATCGTTCAGGAGTTCAGTGCCCCATATGTTCCACAAATGAACGGGGTTGCTGAAAGGAAAAATCGTACGTTAATCGAGACAGCAAGAACAATGTTAGCCGACTCAGTGTTACCTGTTACGTTTTGGAGTGAGGCAATTGCCAACGCCTGTTTCACATTAAATCGGGTAGGCATCGTCAAGCGCCACGGCAAGACAAGTTTCGAGCTTCTTCAACGACGAAGGCCTAACTTAGAGCACCTGGAACCATTCGGGGCTCTTTGCACGTTACTTAAAAGGCAAGTCGATAATAAGTTCGAGGAGAAGATCATCAACGGCTATTTTCTGGGTTACAGCATACCTCTCAAAAGGGTCTTCAACAGAACAACAAAATTAGTTGAAGAATGGTACCATGTCGATGTTCAACGCTACACAGAACCAGCCAAGGGGACAGGAGAAGACTGGTTGTTTGATTATGACAAACTGTTCAAGTCATTCAATCTGTATGATATTGCTATTCAAATGATGTATGAGGCGCAAAATGCACCTCCTGATGAATCTTTGCAATCTTCAACTCATCCTGGTCCGTCATCATCTTCCTCCACAGAGTCTAGCGATCAAGTTCAAGAATCTTCCGAATCTGAATCTGAAGATGAATCTCCAGCAGATGATGTACAATCGGCACCAACTCAGGTTACGTCACAACCTTCATCGTCAAATCAAGAAGTGCCGAATGCAGATCAGCCTCTAACGTCTACTTCAGAGGCACCACAATCCGCTCCAGTTCCTGAGCCGAACTTAACTAACTTGGAACAAAATGTTGTCGTTTCTGACAATCCGGTTGTTAGGACTGAACGTGATCATCCACAAGACAACATTATAGGGGACTTTCAACAGGGTGTCAAAACTCGGCGACAGCTGAATTTTGGTCTCTACACAGAAATGATGGAGTCAGGATCAGTTGCTCTTAATGCCCATGAATGCTTCTTAGCACAAGAAGAACCACACAGCACCACCGATGCGCTGAAAGATTCCAACTGGGTCTCAGCCATGCAAGAGGAATTATTGCAGTTTAAAAGACTTGGTGTGTGGAAGCTGGTGGATCTCCCCAAAGGACAGAAGAAAATTGGCACTAAGTGGGTACTAAAATGTAAACGTGACGATCGTGGAGTGATTGTTCGCAACAAAGCCCGCCTGGTGGTCCAAGGGTTTAGGCAAATCGAAGGCCTAGACTACAATGAGGTATATGCTCCGGTTGCTCGTTTGGAGGCAATCCGGATGTTCTTGGCGTATGCATCTTTCAAGAAATTCAAAGTATATCAAATGGACGTCAAGAGTGCCTTTTTGTACGGTCACATCGAAGAGACCGTATATGTGGCACAACCTCCAGGTTTTGAAGACCCATATCACAAGGACAAAGCCTATCTGCTCAACAAGGCTTTGTACGGTCTTCACCAAGCCCCGAGAGCTTGGTATAAAGAACTATCCAAACACCTTCTGAACAACGGGTTTAGAAGGGGAACCATTGACTGCACACTATTCTCAAAAGAAAAAGAAGGAGATCTAATTATGGTACAAGTGTACGTGGACGACATCATCTTCGGGTCCACGAATAAAACACTTTGTAAGGAGTTCGAACAAGTGATGAAAGAAAAATTTGAAATGAGCTCCATGGGTGAGATGAAGTTCTTCTTAGGACTTCAAGTTGATCAAAAAGATTCCGGTATCTTCATTCACCAGACAAAATACGTCAATGACATCTTGAAACGGTTTGAGATGTTGAGTTCTTCTTCACAGGGAACTCCTTTAGAGGTTAATCACGGGATTAATCCTGACGAGAAGGGTGAATTGATCAATCCAACTCACTATAGAGGGATCATCGGATCTCTAATGTACCTGACTGCTTCTCGGCCAGACATAATGTTTGCTACGTGTCTCTGTGCACGTTACCAGTCAAAGCCGAAGGTCTCCCATCTGATTGCAGTCAAAAGAATTTTGCGTTATCTGAAGGGTACTCCAGATTGGGGTCTTTGGTATCCTTATGATGACAACTTCGATCTTCATGCGTATAGTGATTCGGATTATGGTGGTTGTAAACTCGATTACAAATCAACAACAGCAGGATGTCAGTTCTTTGGAAGTCGTTTAGTAACGTGGCAATGCAAAAAGCAGACGTCAGTCTCCACTTCAACAGCTGAGGCGGAATATATTGCGGCTGCCAGTTGCTGTTCTCAAGTTATTTGGATTCAGCAACAAATGCGTGACTACGGTATTGAATGTTCTACTACTCCCATATATATTGATAATTCTGCTGCAATTTCAATTACCAAAAATCCTGTTCATTTTAGCAAAACGAAGCACATCGAAATTCGATATCACTTCCTTCGTGACTGTTACGAAAAGAAGTTTATCGATGTGATAAAAATCCCCACTCAGGAACAACGCGCTGATCTCTTCACTAAAGCATTTGATAAACCACGGTTTTTATATTTACTAGAGATCAACGGCGTTAAACGTACATCAGATGAAGTTCCTGAAGATATCATTTAATTTGTTTTCATTTTTTCTTTTCTTAAAAATTTGAAAAATCCAAAAAGATTTTGTTTTTTATAAATTTTAGGGGGAGAAAGGTTTCAAGAAAAACCAAAAACAAAACCAAAAACAATATAAAATTTTCAAAATTTTGAGAAGTTGATCTTGTTATAAGAAAGATGATAGTACACAGACGCTATCATACTGAGACATCAAAAAGATTTGTACAGCTTATTTTCATTTTTCTTATCTTAAATTTTTATACATCACTATCGCTTAAAATTATGTCGATTACCTCAGTTTGATGGACACATTTTCGGATGTGTTTTGGTCCTTACTTCTACTAGTAGATTATGAGGATAGCCATTAACCAGATGACTGAAAGTGATTGGGGCGAGTTTTGATGGGTTTTTATTCTTTCGCTGAAAATTAGTCGGTTATACTGAGTTAGAAGGACACATACTCGTATGTGGTCGGTCCAGTTGATCCATTGGATCTTCAGGATAGCCGTTTACCTGAAGACTTTGACTTGATCGGGGCGAAATAATTTAAACGTTATTTTTAAAGACATTCTTATATATTCATAAAATGAGAAATTGATCCAACCTTGGAAAACGATAGATATACTGATTCTGTGTGCTTAACTAGTGAAGTTATTAGGCTTAAAAGGCTTTAGAACGGTCATTGTGTGTCATGGTAGCTTTTTATGGTGCGTAAAAGTAGATGTGATACAAACTAAATCTACTCGATTTTACGTGGAAACTCCTTAAGAGTTTTGTATGTCTTCATATATATCTTTCCGAATGATAGGCAGAAAAGCGATTACCCAGTCATACACGAGCCCATAAGTGTTCTGATTCCCGTAAAGATAGTGTGTGAAGAAACTGCAGTGATCCAGATTCGGGACTTGCAATTGTTTACTACTCTGAAGTCTATGTTAAAAAAAAAAAAAAAAAAAAAAAAAAAAAAAAAAAAAATATTATAAAAAAAAAAAAAAAAAAAAAAAAAAAAAAAAAAAAAAATTACATTATGAGTGATTGAAACATTCTAGAGTTAACAATGTCAAGACTTCTCAATCATGGAGTAAGAAAGAAAGAAAACGGGAAGCAGATGAAGACACTTACAACTTTAATCAGACACTATGGGTCAAGGTCAATTCGGGGTGACTTGGGGAAAGCCAAATACGCTTTGAGAATAGATAGGAGGCATCATAATCTCTGAGTTGATACCCACTTAAATTTTGAGACATAATTGAACCTAACTCGTATCACAGAAACGATGAAAACCATTTTAAGTTATTTACATGCTCACAACCTGTTTCTTTATGTCATAATACAGCTAAACACGGATCTGTGTGACAGTCACGTAATTAGTATGATTCCTGTTCGGATCTTTCTCACAAAAAGAATATTCATTATGTCTTGTTTAACTTCGTTTATTCGTAAAAAAAAAAAAAAAAAAAAAAAAAAAAAAAAAAAAAAAAATCTCAGTAGACAGTCATATACGTCTGTATGATTTCTTATTATAGATCCTTCTCAACCAAAAATAATGTGTTTTAAAATTTTGTACAGTTGTTTATTTCAGTTTGAATATTATAAAAAAAAAAAAAAAAAAAAAAAAAAAAAAAAAAAAATTTAATTCTGAATTAATCTTTTTATTTTTATTTATTTTATTCTGCTTTAATGTTGATGAGAAATCATCGTGACAGGTAGTCTGATCCCTGTCCCACTCTGTAAATAGTTTGATAAAAACCAAAAAGATTTTATTTCTATTTATTTTTCATTTTATTTATTTCTCGTGACAGGTAGTCTGATCCCTGTCCCTCTCTGTAAATATTTTGATAAAAACCAAAAAGATTTTAGTTTTATTTTAATTTATTTTATTTTTTTCTGTTTGTTTAAGAATCGATGAGAAATCATCATGACAGGTAGTCTGATCCCTGTCTGTTCCTACTAAATGTTTATCCAGTGTGTAGGAATGAAAGAAAACTTCATGCAGGTTGCTAAATGTTCATCTGTGCAACAGGCTGTGCATGAAAGAAAGAATGAAGTGACAAGAAAACCCAAAGATGTTTGAGCCTGATATTTTTCCATTTGTTACTAATGTATTATGATCTATATGTTCTGTAGGAACGAAGCTCTCAGGATTGGAAAATGTCTACGAAAACTAACCAAGTGTCAAAAGTTTATGTTTTCGTGCAGGTTCAAAGGCATCACGATCGATGGACGGGAAATAAGAAATTTAAAAATTTATTTTTCAAATGTTTTCCCTCATTCGATCGAATAGGTTGCTATTCGAACGAATAACTCGATCGAATGAACAGATTCGATCGAATCAGTGGTTGAGGAATGTAAACAGTTGCGAAGAGACTCATTCGACCGAATAAGAATCTCATTCGATCGAATGGTTCAAACGAACAAGTCCGTTCGATCGAATAAGTCCAAAAATAGTATAAATATTCAAACTCATTCGATCGATCAGTTTTATTCGAAATATTTTACGGATTTTTGCTCTCAAATTGATTTTCCTCAAACCCTCTTTTTGATCCGATCATATTATTCGATTTTTCACGTAGATCACGAAAATGTAAGTTTTACATGTTTTTAACCGTGTTTTGATCGAGTTCTTGATCGTTTAAGTTTTCCGGGTTCGGGTGTTCTTCATTTCTGGATTTTGCTTGAATGAGTCGAACCAGTCCATTCGATCGAACGAGTTTCTTATTCGATCGAATGTGACTTATTCGACCACTAGTTCGATCGAATCAGAAGTCAACGATAAGATCTATCTCATTCGATTGTCTGTGATCGAACCAGATCTCATTCGATCGAATGAATAGCTCAACCGATCGAATGTGTTACTCGTTCGATCGAACCAGTCCAGAAAATTTGAAAAGTTTAAACGCATTCAGTCGTTTCGATATCTGTTTGTTCTAACACGTTTATGGTTACAGATTTAAATGGCTGAAGTTGCAGAAGTGGTTGTCCCGTACAAAACGTCCATCAAGCACAACATCGTGGCTTTTCTAGACGAAAAGTCGAGCCACGGGAAAGACTTTGCAACGGTGATAAAGTTTCTGAAGAGGTCGAGGATCTCTGGACCCATCTCTAGGATTATTGAGCCTATCATGTCTATCCAACAAGAGTTTTGGAGGAATGCCACGCACGACAAATCAGTCGTGCCGTCGGTTATTCGCTCCACCGTTAGAGGGCATGCAATTGTTATATCTGCCCAGGTCATTCGAGAAGTCTGTGGATTTGAAGATGATGAATCAGACCCGACCTCCCTACATCCTGCTGCAACAAGAGGATGTTTCGCACGTATGAAGTATGACGGCGACCTCAATGCCGGTCTGCTTCATAAGGCCAACTTGTGCCCCGAGTTCAAATATTTGGCACACGTTGTGATGCACTGCTTGGGCCCTCAACGAACCAGCTTTGACAAGCTGAGGGAAAGCATGCAGTTCACTGTAGCTGCTTTGGTGATGAACCGACCATACAACTTCTCTCAGATGACTTTCGGTCATATGGTCGAGAACATCACGTTGAAGCAAGGGAAAAGTGAGAAGTTTCTACAGTTCCCACGGTTCGTGCAAATGATTGTCGATACTCAAGCACCAGGGTTACTGAAAGAAAACGAAGGTGATGTGGTGAAACTGGACCACATGAAAAATGAGACTCTCAACCGTCTCAAATCTTACAAGGAACGTCCAACCAGGCCACCAATCAAAAGATGCTTTGGGCATTTGGTGAATCCGTCTTACAGGGCCCCTCCTAAAAGGAAATGGAGAAATGATACCAGTGACTCAGACGTCGAAAACTTACCTTTGCAGGAATCAAGCGACGACTCTGACACTGAGGAGGTGGCGGTCCCTGAAGATACAAGGACCGAAGCTGAAAAGGAGGCTGATTCGTTTCTAAATGAAGAAGAGTTGGAAACTGGTGAGGAAGTCAGAGCCGTGGAAAATCCGGCCGACATAGATGTAGGAGAAGAAAGGCCTGCAAAGAGGCAAAAGAAGAAGGTTACTCGGAAGTATCGAAGCTTATTTCCCGATCAACCGCGTCCCTCAATGTTACCATCCGTCGGGACTTCTGCTGCTCCTCCTGCTCAACCAGCACAGCCACCAACACCGCAGTCAGCTCAACAACCTATTCCTCAAGCTCAACCTGAAATGGCCATACCTCAAAAGGTTGCATCCGAACTTGCTGATTTGCACAAGGCGATGATGAAGATGTTACTGTTCAAGGCAGAGCAAGAAGAACAGAATCGGCTCAGAGATGAGCAGATTGCTAAACTTCAAGCTGAGAACGAAATGCTCAGGCTTGAAAATAGTCAGTTAAATGCTACTGTCGCTGAACAGGGATCTTCGATCAATGAACAAGGTTCTTTGATCACCGAGCTGAGAGAGTCAAATCTACGCCTTGAAGCAAGAGTGACTGAGCTGAAGGGTGATGTTCTTCGTCTGGAAGGTCCAACCAATGTCGATGTGGACACAGACGAACTGGACTCTTCTGATGATGGAGGTGAAGGTAGTTAAGAGTATTTTGAGTGAATGTAGTAAGGACTTAAATGTTAAATCTTTTCAATTAATGATTTGTTTGTAAACCTAGTTTCATATGTAATGATATTGTATTTAATGTTTATGATATTACATATGTTTACTTAAATTTGTTGTTACTTTGTGTTTGTGTAATCAAACAGGTGATGCTGATCCGTTTAATGTCCAACCGCTGCAATCAAAAACAGCAGCGGAATATTTCACGTTTTTACTGGACAATCCAGATGAGCAGCAATTCTTCGCAAGTGGAGACTTGGAAGAAGGTGAAATTTCTCACAATTTCACAGAAGAAGAACTGGAACATATGTTTGAGCTATACAATGAAGAAACAGGCAAGTATCTGGCTTTGCCTTCAACAGAACAAACATCTTCTTCGGCTGCTACACCTGACTCAACATCATCCACGGCCGCTGATCCCTCTCAATTCGATGAAGTCGAAATGGAAGACTTGACGCAGGAAGAATATCCAGAGTACTACACGTCTCAAACTGAAGATCTTCCTAACTCGGCAAGCTTCTTTCAAAATGTAACAGAGGAGGAAATACAGAAGAAGGCTGACGAAAGGTCAAACACAATGAAACAGCCTTCTGAAGCAGATCAAGCCGAATTCGTTGAGAAAACAGAAGAATGCAAGAAAGCTTTCAACGCTATTCTTGAGAAGATAAGGTCCAGACGACAAGCAAAGCCGACCATTCCTCACACAATGTCCTATAAGATGAAGGGTCGTAGAACTTCAGGTGAAATAATTGCTTGGGCGTGTCTGAAGGATCTTAATTGCATTGCTGTCAAGAGAGAAAAAGGGGTTGAGTACTTTCAACGTATCACTGACTTGAAGACTCTTCCTACTTTTGATCTAAACCGTCTTAACTATCTTGATATGCTTTATGCAAGTTCATCTCCATTTGCAACGTATTATCAGAGTGTATTGCGAATGGAATACAGCTCAAAATGGAAGATGATCACTCCACAAAGGCCAAAGAGATATACAAGTAAAAGGGAGATCGATCCGATCACCAACAGGCCAAAGATTGTTTTGAAGTACATGCCACCACTCACGATGAAGAAGATTCCTCTAAGAAAGATGAAGCAGGACTTCTACAAAGCGTTCAGGCATTGGTACTATGACGGAAGACTGCATGAAGCAGTCATCGTGCTCAACGACAATGGAAATTGGAGCACAATTCGTATCTTTGATCCTATGTGGCTCACAAACTTGTCACGGGAGGACGTCTACACGCTGTACAAGACAGAGATTCTCTACGCCCCCGAAGACATGGAGCAAGCTTTAACGTATAGAAATGTCATTAGGATCTGCTTTGCCTATGACATACTTGCAGGATCAAATTGGAAAGAGCAACAGAAGAAGTATGCACAAGAGACTGAAGCTTAATTGTCATGTTTATTTTGTTTCTTGTTGTAATGAAAGGTTTAATCTTCTGGTTGTAATTGTTTTTGAGTTGAATGTAATTTGTTTTGGAACATTGTGATAGATTGTGCTTAAATGTTTATCTAAAGTTTCAATTGACAGCTTCTCAGGATATGCGGAACCTATGGTAAGTCTGACTGACTGGACCGTTTGATCCTGAGAGAACTTCATGATGAAAGGAGTTCGTGGATGCAACATGCGCACCATTAGCTTTGAGAAAAGAGAGAGTGAGATAACTCCAAGGGGGAGTTACGATCGAGCAAGAGAACTCGATTGATTGTAAGTAAATAGAACTGGCTCCAAGGGGGAGTTTGTTAGGACATGAAATGTCATGTGTATGTCCCCAGTTCTATCAGGATGGTTCGATATGAAGATAACGATCGTGAAACTAAGTTAACGGACTGAAAATGTCAAAAGAAACTGATTCGATCGAATCAGTGACTGATTCGATCGAACCAGGTCTCGTTCGATCGAATGAGAGACTCATTCGATCGAACCAGTTTTCGATATATAAACGAAACTTAGGAAATTTCACAAGAGAGCACACATTCTACACACAGTCACGAACCACCACTCTGCTGAAATACTCTCTGCCCGTTCTTCACGTGTCGGTCCTTTCCTCCGTCCCTAGGTGTCAAACCGTCTTAGGAATCGTTACCGCGCGTTGTTGATCACCACCGAATCGCCGTGTTAGAGGATTCCGCACTCTAACACGTTGCCCCGTGAATCGTTGGGAAACCGTGTCCCGCACCGGTCCGACAAACATGTTTACAAACCAGGAACATATACTTTTTTGGTCAAAAACGCGGATTAGAACATGAATACAACGTTTTTACGGTTTGAAAGTTCGGTTTGAACCCAAAATCGAAACCCTAATTATCAAGGCTGTCACATGGATGCCTTATGCTTGGTTTGATGTTATATGATATGTAGATACACTGAGTTTGCAACCCGAGACCCGGAGAGTCGTTTAAGCTAGCAAAACTCATCGAAAACCGACAAGGTAAACCCGTAACACTCGTTTAGGGGCTGTTTAGTATTAGGTTGTGACGTTTTTGTTGTTAGCTTGTGAAAATTTGCAGGGACATTAGAGATCATATAAATGAGTCCCTGTTCAAATTTGGTAATTTTTCGATAAACGGAGAATATTTGGTGAATTTATTTCCGTTTATGAGCGTTTAATTGAGCGTTTATGAGCGTTTTGGAGATTAATATGTGTTGGTAAGATCACTGGTAAAGTTTGGGGATCATTGGAAATGCCTAAGTATGGTTTGTGCAATTATGATTTAACCGAATCTTAACAGCCGAAAAACGCACAAAAAGGCATTTTGTCAAAAGAGTTAGGTTTTGGAGATTTTTCAGGGGCTATGTAATAACATTGAGGCCATTTATTAAAATTATCGGATTTTTCGGAGGTAGTTTTATATAAACAGGCCATTTATTACACGATTATAACCTATTAAATGAATTTTTATAAGTAAATAATTAATCATAAAATTTCTGAAAATATTTTTATAAAATTCTCCATGTCTTAATGTATTTTTACAAAAATTTACATAATTTATATATAAGTACATAATTAGTTATGATTAATCAAAGATTTAAATTATAATTGTTTTAACGAAACCGGCAGTTTTGTGTTTAACGGACTGACTGGTATGTCAAAATGTCAAAAGTGGTCAAATATCATATTTTTGTATGAAATTGATAAAAACGAACTTTTTACAAGAATTCCGGACAATTCGGGTGGATTGTACGCGTTTTGTATAATCAAACCCGTGTGAAAACGGAAACGAACCCTGCGATCAAACCAGGTACCAAAACCTTAAAATTCTTTCATAAATCAAATCATTTTATCAATCAATATATTTACTTAAGTTTATGTGATCTTACCTAATCCCGAAACGCATAAACGATCAACTTGGCTAGGCTCGGGAAACGGTGAAACTGAGCCAAATCCAGTTTTAATCTTTTCATAGTATACAACGTCACAATCTAAGACTATAATCATGTTCTGGGCCTAACAGCTATACCCAGACTAGTTATACAGCCCGATTTGGTTTAAACACTGTACTAGTATTAACAGTACGATACCGGTTATAGGAGTCAAGCTATAATCGAGACATTCTAGTTACCGATACGTACCACCAGCTTGAAAAACATTAAGGTGAGTTTCACGACCCCCACTTTCTAAACTGTTTTACGAACTTTTGTGGTGAAAAGCATGTTTACATATACTTATATACTTGAAAACGTGTGATGATGTGGATTATCTAAGTACTAACACTTGACAAGTCCCCACAAACACAAGTGATTAACTTCGTGCCGGTGACGTGTGGATAGTACTATCGGTTTGACAAACTCAACTGACGATGCCGGTGGGGTATGCCGGAACATGTTAACCCAGTTGCACATTGTCATTTAAACTTATTACATACTGCTATGTGGTGTTAGACATAGTACATACTTGGGGCAAAGTGGCTGTTAAATGCCAACGGGAGTGCATGGGCAGGGGTGGCCATGTGTTTTAGCTCGTTTCGGTTTCACTTGTGGCTTAGTATAATACATCATACACATACATATATACATACACACTGTAAACTTTACGAACTCGTATACTGATTTCGTTGATACTCGTGAAACTTGAAACTCACCAACTAGACGTAGTTGACCCGTTTTAACATGCTTTTCAGGTAAAGCAAAAGTGGAATGATTTGCTTACGTGCTTGGTGTTAGAAGAAGAGTTGAATAGCTGTGAATAGACGCAGATATATAATATTAAATAAAAAGCTCGTAAACCGGTTATGTGATTCTCATCTAGTTTGTAAACATAGTACCAACCCATGTAATATGATGTAAATTAGTTTGTGAATTTCTTTATAAACAATGTTGTTGATACCAGTGTTATCTGTTACATTCCCGTATTACGCTTCCGCGACTACCTAGTCGGGGTGTGACACTCAAGCCTCAATTTTTGGTATGAATATTATAAATATTATGAATTTTAAATTTGAATACGTTATCATATGATGCATGGGTAGGTTTAACGTTCGAGTATGCTAAGTAGCCGGTGATGTAAATCTTAAATTGTTTAGATTTAGTGTTTTACATTTCATTGGCCTATGGTTTTATAGCCTTAAATCTTGTATTTATGGGATGCCTCAGGTCCGGAGACTATGGGTCTTTATGTACTTTCTCATTTGGGTATTCACAATTCCTAAGTGGATTTGTGAATATTAAAAGGCTAAAAAAGAGCAAACCCGTAGTTATTTGCCACATAAGTCATTAAACTTGATCATTACGTATTTAAAGTACAAATACACTACTGACTTGATCATCCACGTTGTTAGCCATGTGGGGTCCCCTTGCTCGTGTCTCATTACCATTAAGAAACAGAACGCAAGGGAAACATCACATGTAATCCCTACAGATGAATTCGTGCATACTCACCTATGGTAAAGGGTTTGGGGTATTGCTTGATAACAGGGGTATGTCATGTTGTAGGGAACACTAGCTGATTAATAAATTATACCTTAATCATATCTAATGGCTGCTTTGATAGACTTTGATACTTAAACTTAGGTGGATAAACAATACCCTTGATCGTCATAACTATTCATGAAAAAAGATAGCAACAAAAATTTTAAATCTGCTAATTTTGATGTTTAAGTCAAATTGGGGTGGTCTGGTCCGGTAAAAACTGAAAATAAACGGGTCTTAAATGTGTAAACCACTGAGTTATATAAATATAAAAGAAACTGTTGGATCTTATTTCTTCCAGTAAGGATGAAAGCATTGGTTTATGTGGACAACAATATCGGTAATCACATTTTTTGCATTTTTCTAAACTTTAAAATAATCTATATGTTTTTAAGACAATATTATCAAATATTGATTCCATTGCATTAGACTTTATCAAAGACGAAAAAAGAGTAAGTGTGGGGGATATTTAATATAATGATAAATATATATATTTTCCTTGTATATTTTATATAATGTTTTATTAGTTTTTATTCGTTTTCAGTTAAGATTTGTATACAACTAGTATAATTGTGTTTTGTAGGTTCCGGAAGTTGATCGTAGTTGAAAAGGGCAAAAAACGAGTAAAATAAGCCTAAACAAGAAGCCAGAACGCATTAGGGAATGAACCGGAAGGAGAACCGGTCGGTCAGACCGGTCCCTCTAAGAAGCACGCTGCATCGCGACCTGCTACCCCATACTTGGTGGCGAGGCACGGCCAGGCCACTTTTCTAGAAAGTTTCCGAAATTAGCCAGGTTTTGGCCACGTTCACTACAAATACACCCTTAATCTTAACCTAAAGAATACCCTTCAGCCACCAAACGAAACTGGAATTTCTTGGAGCTCATCTTGGAGTTATTTGGCAGTTTTGTAGGCAATGAATAACCCAGTGAAGAGCTTTACGTTCAAGATCGAAGACTACGGGTTTCATCGCCTTTAATATTTCGTTTCTCGATTATTCACCATGTTTTCTATTATTATTATTATTATTATGATTATTATTATTATTATTATTATGTTTGATTTTAAGATGTTATGCTAAACTTTATAAACTGTCTAGGCTTATGATGAACCATCGTTGGTGTTTTGATTTTAGTTGAATTGTTTCTTTTCGTTATGGTTTTATGATTCAGTAATCTATGTGATTTTATTTGATTGATTCGTATGTGTACTTGGTTTCGTTTGTTCTAGTTTTATTATTCCACATTATATTAATGATTGTTCATATGATAGGATTTTGTTAGATCATCTACTATGTGTTTTTGATTAGTTTATGATTGAATTTGAATAAGATCATAGGAATAATATTATTAGTTGTAACAACTCGGGTTTTCAAACTACTAATTTATATCCGTTACCCAGACCAACTTTACGTTCGAGTTAATTTATCAAATAAAAATATCAAGTTAATTAATTTTATGATAATACTGTTAATTATTTATATTTTATATATTTATAACTTATACATTATGGTGACTTTAACCCCAAACTATACTTTTACTCGTTTTTTATTCCATCTTGATAAATCAGGGATTAAATAGCAAAAATAGTAAATTTTATATTCTAGTCTATCTCCCAAACCAATAACCTGGTTACCAAACCCGAAACCCTTTTAAATCATCAAACCCGAGTCCAATTCTTGGGAAATACGTTTAGTAATTTGGAATTGATCTATGTGTTTATTTTTAATTGCCAAAACGTCAATGCAGATATCTTTTATTAGGAAACAAGATCATTATCGACATCAATTGATTATATTAACAATCTGTATATACCCATTTAGCATTGCAGCCCTAATCATCAATTATAATTCAATTAATCGTACCCACAAAATCATCTGATCATCGTTGTTCAAACCCCCATGGTTAATTATGTATTCGTGACTTGAAAGACTGTGAGACAAAGATTTGATCTAAAGAGACATATGGTAGATTGGAATCTTCTCAACCTCCTCAGAATTCGCTAAGTATGGATCCGGGCACACCTTAGGCTTCCGAGCAAACTTTTACTTAGCCGGGTACGATATTTTGTCTATCGGGCAGGGTTATCTTCTCTAAGTCTTCTTTAGTGAATATCCGAGCAGGGTTTGCAAATTAGGTATTACCGGGTATGATTTATAGTGTATGCAAGTCCGGGCAAGGATCACTTTATCAAGCAGGTTTGTTATTCAAAGCCAAGTTAAGTTCACTCCCGAGTAAGCTTTTTATCTAACCAAGCTCATGAAGCCAAGTGATTGGAAGGCCAGGCAAGGTATTCATTAATAAGTATGGTCCAAGTAAGCTTGATGATTTAATGATATATCTCAAGTATCATCGGGCAAGGTTCAACTTAAGCAAGGAACAGTGCTACCAAGCACACTTTGCTAAATAAGCTTTTCTCTAGCAAACGGTTGAAGGGACCATTGAAGAACAAGGTTGCTCGTAAGGGTTTGTCGGGCAAAGTCTGACAAAGTCAAGAAGATTGAAGTCTACCCGGTGAGTATTTTACTTTGTAAAATACTCTTCAAGTAAAGTCTACCCGGAAACTAATCCCGAGCACACTTCTATATTACCAAGTCATAAAGGATGGCAGAGCATACTCGGAAAGACAAGATTGATGCAAAGCCTACCCGGAAGACTTGTTTTACACTTAGAATATTTCTGAATATGTAATTTGAATATGTATTTACGTTTGGGGTTTTCTAGAAGGAATGACAGCTGTCATAAGGTGGCAGGCCTATAAATAGAATGTTTTAGGGCACGCCGCCTAAGGCAGACAGACACATTAATTAAGAAAGAATATTGTGTGTGACGGGTGTCTTAATATAGTACGGATAAAACCTTCCTTCAAGAAACCCTAAATCGATTATCCACTTTATATGATTGATATTATATAAATGGAAATCTTTTGAGTAAATCATGTTTTGTGTTGGTTACCTTTGAATACTGATTAAGCAACCATATGTTTGTTATTGATTCCGTCTTTAACAAACGGTAATCTTTCTAAATATAGCAACCCGTTATCAACTCCCTTGTCTACACATCTATTAGTGTGAGTTATGGCATGATTTGAGTAAGATCCAGCTGAAATCGGGGACCTGACAAGTGGTATCAGAGCTTGTTGCTGCTATTTTGGAAAGATTCTTATTGCTGATTAAAGATTTGAAGAAAGATGACATAAGCAGACCACTGTTCCATTGATTTGTGACGCCAGCAGCTCTGTTCTTCATTTTTCTTCCAGATCTACAATCTACCAGTGTTTTCTCTTCCTTATTTCTATTAAAACTTTAATCTTTATATCTAAATCTTGCTCTAATCATATCAGACACATCAGATATGAACAACCTGTTTTCAGATCTGATTATTTTAAAACTTTGCTTTTTACAAAGAAACTGTTTTTAAGTCTTTGAAAATGTCTGGATATGAGGAACAAGAGGTGTCTACTAACAAGATACCAAGAATGTATGGGCAGGAAAACTTTACCAAGTGGAAAGTGCTTTTTGAAGCAGCCGTATGCTACAATGAAGTTGATATGTGGAACTCTATCAAGAATGGTCCACAAGCTGCAGTTGAAGAAGGTGCAAATACAGCTGGAACTGCTGCTGTAAGAGAAAGAATGAGAAAGGTGGATGATAGGGCCTTAGCCATGATTAAGCTAGGACTGTCTTGGGAGATTTTAACCAAGGTAGCACATCATACAACTGCCAAATAAATGTATGATGCCATCCTTGAGATGTATGAAGGGAATACTAAGCTGAAGAACATTAAGAAACATAGATTGAAGCAACAGTTGGAAAGGTTTAAGTATAAGGAGGGAGAAAGGTTAAAATCAATACTAGAACATTTTCTAGGTGTGGTGAATGAGTTAAGGACAACTGATTATGTAATGACTGACTTTGATTTAAATACAAAGTTACTCAACTCAATGCCAAAGGAATGGTATACTGCTTGCAAATTCATCCTTCAGAAGCATAATTTCAATTAATTGAAATTGGATGATGTAGTATGCTTCCTTCAGGCTGCAGAACTTGAAATGATAGAGAATGAAATGATTAAGGAAGAAAGAGCCTGCTTCAATGTTTCAAATGCATTGACTGCACCAATGGGTAACTTGACTACCAAGAATCAATAGCAAATTCCCATCATTGAAGAACCAGTTGAGCATAATGCTAATACTCCAAAATCTTTCATTGGAAGTAACACAAGTAATCAAGGAAATCAGCAGAGGTTCAATGTGCAACTGATTGATGACATTGATTCTGCCTCTATGGCAAGTGGGAATTTACCTCATTCTAGTGGTGGAAATAGACAAGGCAATGAAACACAGGCCTTACTTTCTATGTTCACTGAGTCATATAATGCCTTTGTTGCAAAGAACTTGATTCACACAAGTGTGGTACAAGATGACTTAGAACAAATTGATGCAGATGATTTGGAAGACATGGATTTGAAATGGCAAGCTGCCATGTTGGCTTTGAGAAGTAAAAGGTTGTATAACAGAACTGGTAGGTCTCTGGTTTCTGGTCCTATTGACAGGATTGGATTTGACAAGTCAAAAGCAGTTTGCTACAATTGTCAGCAACCTGGTCATTTTGCAAGAGAACGCAATCAACCAAGAAACTTTCAGATGAATCAATTTCAAAATCAACAGCCAAGAGGTCAGCAGCAATACTAACAAAATCAGCCAAGATTCAACAACAACAACTTCAATCCCAACAACAATTACAACCCCAACTTCAACTTCAACAGCTTCAACAACTTTCAGCCTCAAATGAACAATCAACACCAAAGTATGTAACAGACTCAAGGTTTTCAAATGAACAACAATCAAAACCTTCAAGCAGCTCAAAATGTTCCAAACAACACTGTTCTAGCAAACCAAAATCAAATCAGAAATCAAGGAAATGTGGCAGTGACTATACAACATGAAGGAAATTTTGATTGGAGCAATCATGAAGTGGACATTGAAGATGATATCAAGAAAGCAAATTTGGCATTCATAGCCATAATTGAGAAAGAAAAAGGATCATCATCTCAGGTATACTCTGCTCCCACTGTTGATTTAAATGAAATTATCAATGAATTGAAAACAAAAGTAGGCAAGCTGGAAAGTGAGTGTTTTAGGAAACAGAGTATCATTAATGGGTATGAGGCTAGTGAACTGGTCAGTGAAGAAAAGATTAAAAGCCTAGAAGATGACTGCATGATCAGCAACAGAGCTCAATCCAGATACATCACTGAGATTGATGGATTAAAGAAGATGTTAGTTGAAGAAAAGGTGCAGAATACTAAACTACAAATGGAAACTGAATTTTTAAAGAACTTGGTCTCAACAGGAAATATATGTGGTATTCTGAATCAAGTGAAGGACCAAGACAAATACAAAGCAGTTCCACCTCCATTCAATAACAACTTCATGCCAAAAGTTGACAAAGAGAAGAGAGATGCATACATGCAGCAATTCAGAGATGTCTTTCAAGACAAAGAAGAATTTGTTGATTTGTACAAAAAGGTAGAAGTAAATGAATAAGGTGAGTTTGTAATTAAGGAAGAAGTAAAAGAAGATAAGTCAGTTGGAGTTCAAGTCTCTGAAGATGACTTTGATTCTGTTGAATTGAATCAAGATGATTTAAGTGATTTAAGTGATCAAATCACTGATGAGGAAATCAAAGCTGCTGAAAGAGGAAGAAAATACAAGAAACCAGAATCTGTTGATCAACTTCCAAAGTATCCACCAGTCCCTCCAAGAATGAAGAAACAAAATGATAAGATGAAAAGAGAACAGGTATCTTTTGACATTTGTGAAAAGAAGAAGATAAGCTACAATGCAGTCAGGCCACCAAGCAAGACTGTGTTAGAAAGGATAAAGCAAAACATAAAGAAGAAAATAATTGAAGAAGTTGATTCAAAAAACTTTATCCCAGTTTATCCAGTCTTTTCTAGTCATGAAGTATTGGATGTTGGAGAAGTGTAAACTATGGAAGAATATGAAAAGAGACAGTCAAGGGTTAAAGAAAGCAGTGATCAGGAACCTATGATTATGAAGAAAATTGTCTTTGCCAAAAGCAAACTTGAAAGACAAGACATCAAGATTGAGGAATTTGTTCCTTTTTCAATTGATTTTGATGGTTTAAAGAATCAGAAGACTCTAGGAGTCAAGACACCTAAGCCAGGTGAAAGGTTCAAGAAACCAAAAGAGCATAAAAAATTTAAAGGCAAGGTATGGTGCAAGAAATGTGATGAATATGGTCTTCACACAGACTCATGCAATGAAATGTTGAAATTTCAACCATTTCATGTCCCAGATGGATCAAAGTATGGCCAAGACTTTGTCCTGTACAAACAGAAGTATGATGTATATCTAGGAAAAGGAAAGGTGTGTGGAAATGAAACCATGAAAAGAGAAGAAAACAAATCTGCTAAAGAGACAAGGATTGAAAAGAAAGCTGATATCAAAACAAAGAAGCAAGGGACTAAATCAGCAAGAATAAGTATATCTCCTAAGAAGCATGAAAATGTGACCAAAAAGGACTCTTAGCCTTTGAGAATCAAACAAGATACTCAATCAGTTAAATCTGATGAATCTTAAGGATCACCTAGAAGTGAAAAGATAAAAAACAAAGGTGTCTTTTCAAGAAATAAATCAAAAGAACTGAAAGGTGATGAGAAGTTCTTATTGAAACATGGATATGAACCACAAGGTTTTCTTTGGAAACCTAAAACAGAAACTAAGGTTGAGACAGTTGCTGATGTGAGAGACTACTCTGAAAAGAAGGACTATGTGATAAAGGAGTATGCCAGTGACTCAGCTGAGTACCGGAACTCAACCTCACTTGTTAAAACCCCAAGAGAGTGTGGTTATGAAACCGATAATTCAGACAACTTAGAAGTTATTCATGAAGATCCTGAACCAACAACACTCACTTCCCAAGCTGTCACATAAACTGAAAATGATGAGTTGCAAGCTATAGAAGCCTGCACTTCATCACTCAACTAATCAAACGTTTTCTTTTGTGCAGGAACAGTCCACTCCTCTGAATGAAATATGGTATATGGATAGTGGTTGTTCTAGGCACATGACTTGTGAAATATGGTATATGGATAGTGGTTGTTCTACTGAGTATATTACAAATGTGTGATAAGGGATACAAAGTCAGTTTTGATGATTCCCATTATTTCATCTTAAAACCTGAGTTTGTCGTTCCACCTGAAATGAATATGATGATGGCACCAAGAAATGGCAACTTGTATGAGTTGAATATGAAGGAAGTTATTTCAAGAGAAGGTGCATGTTTTGTTTCCAAAGCCACTGAAAATGAATCCAAATTGTGGCATAGGAAACTGTGTCATATAAACTTAAAGAACATGAATAGACTTGTCAAAGGTGAGCATGTCATAGGCTTACCTACAAGAGAGTTCAAATTGGAAGATCATTGCAATTCATGTCAAAAGGGAAAACAACACAAATCTACTCATAAGCCTAAGCTCATCAACTCAATTGATCAAATAGTTGAATTACTTCACATGGATCTCTTTAGTCCTGTGAGTGTGCCAAGTATAGGAAAGAAAAGATACTGTCTTGTGATCATTGATGACTATTCAAGATACACTTGGGTTTATTTCCTAAGTACCAAAGATGAGACTGCAGAGTTGATTAAGGGCTGTGTAACAATGATTGAGAATAAGTTGAATAAGAAGGTTAAAATGATGAGAAGTGACAATGGTACTGAGTTCAAGAATAGAGTTATTCAAGAATTTTGTGCAGAAAAGGGAATACTTCAACAATTCTCAGCTCCAAGAACTCCTGAACAAAATGGTGTTGCAGAAAGAAGAAATAGAACTTTGATTGAAGCTGCAAGAACCATGTTAGCAAATGCTAACATGCCTGTTACTTTTTGGGCTGAAGAAATAAACACTGCTTGCTATGTTCAGAACAGGGTGCTTGTAAACAAAAGGCATAACAAGACTCCATATGAAATATTCCACAACAGAAAGCCTTATATCAAGTTTTTCAAGCCCTTTGGATGCAAATGTTTTCTTCTGAACACTAGGGATTATTTGAACAAGTTTCAAACAAAATCTCTAGATTGTTTCTTTGTTGGATATTCTACACTCTCAAAAGCATACAGAGTATATGTGAAAGACTATTTGAGTGTTATAGAATCATCTGACATCATTTTTAATGAGAATAAATTCAATACAGTTGATGGTGCAGCATGGCTGTTTGATCATGAAAAGTAAATCCAGTCTTTCAAGATTTATCCTGAAGACTTTGATGACTTATTATACAAGAACAGTGTAATTGAAGAGAAAAAGAAGAAACAACTGGACTTAGAAGAATTGTGGAAAAAGGTTGCTGGAAAAGAAAAGGAATATACTTTTGTGAAGAATTCCTCAAGTGATATTGTTGAACAAGTTCAATAAGATTATCAAGAAAACAATCACAGTCCTGAACATGATCATACTGAGATAAATCAAGATAATCAAGATGTACAGAATGATCAAGTTTAGAATGAGGGAGACACAAGCAACCAAGCAAGTGAAGAAGAAGTTGCATCTACTGCAAGATTTCAAGATCTGTTTCAAAGATGGAACTTAGAAAACAATGGTGCATCTTCTTCAAGACAAAATAATGATGAAGCACCAGAATTTCTTGATGTAGAGACTGATTTGATCATTGAAGAACCAGAACTCAATGAGTCAAATCTTGACACAACTGTGTCTACAGATATGATTGTTCAAACTCCTTATGTGGAAAAGAATCATCCATCTGAAAACATCGTTGGAGATTTGCATGAAAGAGTTACAAGAAGTCACTCAGAAATTGCAAACATATGTCTTTACTCCTGCTTTCTATCTCAAATAGAGCCTAAGAATATTGCTCAAGCACTGAAAGACAACAGTTGGGTAGAAACAATGCAGGAAGAACTGGCTCAGTTCAGATATCTACATGTGTGGGATCTTGTTGATAAACCAATTGACAGATATGCAATATGTACCAAATGGGTTTTTAGAAATAAAAAGGATGAGAGGGGTTTGGTGATTAAGAACAAAGCTAGGCTTGTGGGACTGGGATGCCTTCAAGTGAAAGGAATAGACTTTGAGGAAATTGCTCCTGTAGCAAGACTTGAAGCTATCAGGATGCATATGCTGCCTCAAAGAACATTAAGGAGTTCCAACTTGATGTTAAGTCTGCATTCCTAAATGGAAAGATTGATGAAGAGGTGTATGTAGCTCAACCTCCAGGTTTTGAGGATCCTTTGTATCCAAACAGGGTGTATAAGCTAAACAAAGCCCTTTATGGATTGCATCAGGCTCATAGAGCATGGTATGATGAGCTGTCAAATCATCTTCTTGAAAATGGTTTTAAAAGAGGAGCCATTGACAAGACACTCTTCTAGAAAAAAAAAAGGGATCAGACTTACTTCTGTTACAAGTATATGTTGATGATATCATCTTTGGTTCAACAAATGAACAAATGTGTATGGAGTTTGAAGGGGTAATGAAGTCCAAATACAGCATGAGTTCTATGGGAGAAATGAACTTCTATCTAGGATTACAAGTTCAATATAAAGCTGAAGGGATCTTTATTCAACAAAATAAGTATGTGCAGGACATCTTGAACAAGTTCAACTGTCATGAGTACAAAACTTCCTCAACTCCAATGGACACCAAGGAAAAGATTATTGCAGATGAAAAGGGGGAGCCTGTAGATGAACATGAATATAGAGCCAAAATTGGATCTGTGATGTATCTGACTGCTACAAGACCAGATATCATGTTTGCTGTTTGTGTGTGTGCAAGATTCCAGACAAGTCCAAAAGTCTCCCACATGAATGCTGTTAAAAGAATATTCAAATATTTGAAGGGAAAACCAGATTTGGGAATTTGGTATCCAAAGAATCAATCATTTGATTTAATTGCCTACACAGACAGTGATTATGATGGCTGCAACATGAGCAGAAAGTCAACCTCTAGAGGATGTCAATTCTTGGGAGAAAGGCTAGTGTCATGGCAATGCAAGAAGCAAACAACTGTCTCAATCTCAACTGCAGAAGCTGAATATGTTGCTGCATCTGCCTGTTGTGCACAAGTTCTATGGATTCAAAACCAGATGCTAGACTATGGTTTGAATTTTCTGAACACCCCTATTCTTATTGACAATACTGCTGCATATTTTACTGTTAAAAATCCAATTCAACACTCAAAGACTAAGCAAATTGAAATCAGACATCACTTCATTAGAGATTGTAATGAAAAAGGTTTAATTGAAATGAAGAGAGTTGACACAAGTGACAACTTGGCTGACCTATTCACCAAGCCACTTGATAGAACCAGATTCAACTTTCTTTTGAAAGTTCTGGGTATGATCAACTCAGATGAAGTCTGACTGAGGATTTGTGCTTAGTATGTGTCTCATTATGCTAAATGATTATTTTTGATTGAGATCACATACTTTGAATGTTGAATGAATATGTTGAATAAATATGCTTGAATATTGTTGGTGCATGTTTTGTGGCCGTCGCTTGGCGAATAGTTTAGAATGTTTATGTTGTATGCTGTACACCTAGGTAGTGGTTCACGCTGAAAGTGATCCATTTGAAAGAGCATTTTCAAATGGATACTCATTCGATCGAATGAGTTTCTGATTCGATCGAATGAGTCTGCCATTCGATCGAATAGGACTCATTCGATCGAATGAGTCCTGACCGAATGGCTGCGGGTATAAATACCAGCTTTCAGGCGTGAACAGGTAAGAGTTTAAGGTTTTTGCGTGCCCGGAGCCCAGGTGCTGTCCGGATGAGGGGGGAGGCCATGCTCGACCTCCCCCTGCCATAGATCGTGATTTCAGTGTTTAAACAAGCATGTAATCTTTCGTTTTTATCAATGAAATCGTTTGTTTCGTGTTTGTTTCTATCCGTCTTTGGTTATCAAACCTTCCGTCTCGAACGCGCTCGGATCGTCTCGGTCCCGGCTGAACCAACAATTGTTTTTTTTTTTAAAGTATTTACAGGAAGGGACAGGGATCAGACTACCTGTCACTGGATGATTTCTTATCAACATTAAAGCAGAATAAAAATAAAAATAATTCAGAATAAAAATCTTTTTGAATTTTTATAATATTCAAACTGAAATAAGCAACTGTACAAAATTTAAAGTACAATATTTTTGGTTGAGAAGGATCTATAATAAGAAATCATACAGACTTATTTGACTATCTACTGAGACTTTTCGAGATTTTTCACATGTTTTTGATTTTTCTTAATAAAAGAGTATACAATATTAAACTAGACATAATGAACATTCTTTTTGTGAGAAAGATCCGAACATGGGATCAGTACTGACATTGTAGCACTCAGTAAGTTCAATATAATTTCTTTTTGGTCGATACATATTACCGATGCGATTATGGGTATATTTGTCCATTTAAACTTAAACAAACATCCTCTCGTCTGTCAATGACCATTTGATAATTGCTTGTGATCACAGCTATGTATCCCACCATATTTTGATTGACTCATGTAGGACCTCACAACATATTGAACAGTCAAATCGGCGCATCTTATTTTGACAAACGACCATAAGCTTATAGAATCCCCTTTGTTCGCTTTTCATCAAATTTTGTTGCTTTTCTCATTCTTGCGAATTTAATTAGCAACTTGATGATTTTATCATGTTTTCACATACGTGTTCGGTATTCATCTACTTGTCCCAAAATCATTTATTTTATATTTTTTTCAGGAGATATCCAAGTTATCAGCGCTGTCCAGGTCGATACTTACGTATCACAGAGGGAGATAATAACTTTAGATATACCAGTATGGAAGAGCGCTGTCCAGGTCGATACTTACGTATCACATAGGGAGATCAATCCAAACCGGTGGAGCATAAGATATTTAATACAGATATCCAAGTTATCAGCGCTGTCCAGGTCGATACTTACGTATCACAGAGGGAGATAATAACTTTAGATATCACAGCACCTGAGTTTAAGGTTTAAGGTTTTTGCGTGCCCGGAGCCCAGGTGCTGTCCGGATGAGGGGGGAGGCCATGCTCGACCTCCCCCTGCCATAGATCGTGATTTCAGTGTTTAAACAAGCATGTAATCTTTCGTTTTTATCAATGAAATCGTTTGTTTCGTGTTTGTTTCTATCCGTCTTTGGTTATCAAACCTTCCGTCTCGAACGCGCTCGGATCGTCTCGGTCCCGGCTGAACCAACAATTGTTTTTTTTTTAAAGTATTTACAGGAAGGGACAGGGATCAGACTACCTGTCACTGGATGATTTCTCATCAACATTAAAGCAGAATAAAAATAAAAATAATTCAGAATAAAAATCTTTTTGAATTTTTATAATATTCAAACTGAAATAAGCAACTGTACAAAATTTAAAGTACAATATTTTTGGTTGAGAAGGATCTATAATAAGAAATCATACAGACTTATTTGACTATCTACTGAGACTTTTCGAGATTTTTCACATGTTTTTGATTTTTCTTAATAAAAGAGTATACAATATTAAACTAGACATAATGAACATTCTTTTTGTGAGAAAGATCCGAACATGGGATCAGTACTGACATTGTAGCACTCAGTAAGTTCAATATAATTTCTTTTTGGTCGATACATATTACCGATGCGATTATGGGTATATTTGTCCATTTAAACTTAAACAAACATCCTCTCGTCTGTCAATGACCATTTGATAATTGCTTGTGATCACAGCTATGTATCCCACCATATTTTGATTGACTCATGTAGGACCTCACAACATATTGAACAGTCAAATCGGCGCATCTTATTTTGACAAACGACCATAAGCTTATAGAATCCCCTTTGTTCGCTTTTCATCAAATTTTGTTGCTTTTCTCATTCTTGCGAATTTAATTAGCAACTTGATGATTTTATCATGTTTTCACATACGTGTTCGGTATTCATCTACTTGTCCCAAAATCATTTATTTTATATTTTTTTCAGGAGATATCCAAGTTATCAGCGCTGTCCAGGTCGATACTTACGTATCACAGAGGGAGATAATAACTTTAGATATACCAGTATGGAAGAGCGCTGTCCAGGTCGATACTTACGTATCACAGAGGGAGATCAATCCAAACCGGTGGAGCATAAGATATTTAATACAGATATCCAAGTTATCAGCGCTGTCCAGGTCGATACTTACGTATCACAGAGGGAGATAATAACTTTAGATATCACAGCAAGGAAGAGCGCTGTCCAGGTCGATACTTACGTATCACAGAGGGAGATCATTCCAAAGCCGGTGAAGTATAAAATATTTAATACTCCTCCTTAATCAATGTTTAAAGCAATTGATTTAGAAGGGACTTTCGATGAAAGCAGACCTGCAACACGAAGATCTAACATTTTTTTAAGAATTTAGCTTTTGGGGGAACCAATTTGGGCCGATGGTAATTCGTGTACGCGTGATAAGACATATCCTCAATTGATATTGATCTTTAGACAGTGACGTCTCGTCAATTTATTTTAGATGTACACCCATAGCTGACAATCTAAATGATTTAGATAGGTCAAATCCAGACTCAATTCAGTAAGATAAGCCTACCAATATATCACATTAGTACTATGCATGACCAATTTTTCACTTTATATCTTTTTAACATCATGCTACTGTCAGTGTGCCATCACTTCCCAAAGGTTGGATACAATTTCTCATTTTCTGAATATATGAATGTTTTTGGATAATTTAAATTATTTCGCCCCGATCAAGTCAAAGTCTTCAGGTAAACGGCTATCCTGACGATCCAATGGATCAGCTGGACCGACCACATACGAGTATGTGTCCTTCTAACTAAGTATGAACGACTATTTTTCAGCGAAAGAATAAAAACACATCATAAACCGCCCCGGTCACTTTCAGTCATCTGGTTAATGGTTATCCTCATAATCTACTAGTAGAAGTAAGGACCAAACATATCCGAAGATATGTCCTTCAAACTGAAGCAACCGACATAATTCTAAGCGATAGTGACGTTTTTTTTTTTTTTTAATATAAGGAAAATGAGAATAAGCTATACAGAAATAAAAATCTTTTTGATGTCTCAGTATGATAGCGTCTGTGTACTATCATCTTTCTTGTAACAAGATCAACTTCTCAAAATTTTAAAATTTTTGATGTTTTTGGGTTTTTGTATTTTATATTGTTTTTGGTTTTTCTTGAAACCTTTCTCCCCCTAAAAATTATAAAAACAAAATCTTTTTGGATTTTTCAAATTTTTAAGAAAAGAAAAAATGAAAAACAATTTAAATGATATCTTCAGGAACATCATCTGATTGACGTTTAATGCCGTTGATCTCTAGCAAATATAAAAACCGTGGTTTGTCAAATGATTTAGTGAAGAGATCAGCGCGTTGTTCCTGAGTGGGGATTTTTACCACATCGATTAACTTCTTTTCGTAACAGTCACGAAGGAAGTGATATCGAATTTCGATGTGCTTCCTTTTGCTAAAATGGACAGGATTTTTGGTAATTGAAATTGCAGCAGAATTATCAATATATATGGGAGTAGTAGAACATTCAATACCGTAGTCACGCATCTGTTGCTGAATCCAAATAACTTGAGAACAGCAACTGGCAGCCGCAATATATTCCGCCTCAGCTGTTGAAGTGGAGACTGACGTCTGCTTTTTGCATTGCCACGTTACTAACCGACTTCCAAAGAACTGACATCCTGCTGTTGTTGATTTGTAATCGAGTTTACAACCACCATAGTCCGAATCACTATACGCATGTAGATCAAAGTTATCATCATGAGGATACCAAAGACCCCAATCTGGAGTACCCTTCAGATAACGCAAAATTCTTTTGACTTCAATAAGATGGGAGACCTTCGGCTTTGACTGGTAACGTGCACAGAGACACGTAGCAAACATTATGTCCGGCCGAGAAGCAGTCAGGTACATTAGAGATCCGATGATCCCTCTATAGTGAGTTGGATTGATCAATTCACCCTTCTCGTCAGGATTAATCCCGTGATTAACCTCTAACGGAGTTCCCTGTGAAGAGGAACTCAACATCTCGAACCGTTTCAAGATGTCATTGACGTATTTTGTCTGGTGAATGAAGACACCGGAGTCTGTTTGATCAACCTGAAGTCCTAAGAAGAACTTCATCTCACCCATGGAGCTCATTTCAAATTTTTCTTGCATCACTTGTTCAAACTCCTTGCATAGTGTTTTATTCGTGGATCCGAAAATGATGTCGTCCACGTACACTTGTACCATAATGAGATCTCCTTCTTTCTCCTTTGTAAATAACGTGCAGTCGATCGTTCCTCTTCTAAAACCGTTGTTCAGAAGGTGTTTGGATAGTTCCTTGTACCAAGCTCTCGGGGCTTGGTGAAGACCGTACAAAGCCTTGTTGAGCAGGTAGGCTTTGTCCTTGTGATTTGGGTCTTCAAAACCTGGAGGTTGTGCCACATATACGGTCTCTTCGATGTGACCGTACAAAAAGGCACTCTTGACGTCCATCTGATATACTTTGAATCTCTTGAAAGACGCATATGCCAAGAACATCCGGATTGCCTCCAAACGCGCAACCGGAGCATACACCTCATTGTAGTCTAGGCCCTCGATTTGCCTAAACCCTTGGACCACCAGGCGGGCTTTGTTGCGAACAATCACTCCACGATCGTCGCGTTTACATTTGAGTACCCACTTAGTGCCAATTTTCTTCTGTCCTTTGGGGAGATCCACCAGCTTCCACACACCAAGTCTCTTGAACTGTAATAATTCTTCTTGCATGGCTGAGACCCAGTTAGCGTCTTTCAGCGCATCGGTGATGCTGCGTGGTTCTTCTTGTGCTAAGAAGCATTCATGGGCATTTAGCGCAACTGATCCTGACTCCATCATTTCAGTGTAGAGGCCAAAATTCAGTTGTCGACGTGTTTTGACACCCTGTTGAATGTCCCCTATAATGTTGTCTTGTGGATGATCACGTTCAGTCCTGACCACCGGATTGTCAGGAACGACAACATTTTGTTCCAAGTTAGTTAAGTTCGGCTCAGGAACTGGAGCGGTTGGTGCCTCTGAAGTAGACGTTAGAGGCTGATCTGCATTTGGCGCTTCTTGATTTGACGATGAAGGTTGTGGAGTAACCTGTGTCGGTGCCGATTGTACATCATCTGCTGGTGATTCATCTTCAGATTCAGATTCGGATGACTCTTGAACTTGCTCGCTAGACTCTGTGGAGGAAGACGATGATGGACCAGGATGAGGTGAAGATTGTTGTGATTCATCAGGAGGTGCATTTTGCGCCTCATACATCATCTGAATAGCAACCTCATACAAATTGAATGACTTGAACAATTTGTCAAAATCAAATAACCAGTCTTCTCCTGACCCCTTGGCTGGTTCTGTATAGCGTTGAACGTCGACACGGTACCATTCTTCAACTAATTTTGTTGATCTGTTGAAGACCCGTTTGAGAGGTACACTGTAACCCAGAAAATAGCCGTTGATGATCTTCTCCTCGAACTTATTATCGACTTGCCTTTTAAGTAACGTGCAAAGAGCTCCAAATGGTTCCAGGTGCTCTAAATTAGGTCTCCGTCGTTGAAGAAGCTCGAAGCTTGTCTTGCCGTGGCGCTTGACAATGCCTACCCGATTCAATGTGAAACAGGCGTTGGCAATTGCCTCACTCCAAAACGTGACAGGCAACACTGAGTCTGCTAACATTGTTCTAGCTGTCTCGATTAACGTTCGATTTTTCCTTTCAGCAACCCCATTCATTTGTGGAACATACGGGGCACTGAACTCCTGAACAATACCTCTTTCTTTGCAGAAGTTTTCAACATTCGCATTCTTAAACTCTGTCCCGTTATCTGTACGCATTCTCCGAACCTTCAGATTGTACTGTGACTCAAGAGTTGTAACTAGCAGATTTATACACCCAAATGTCTCGGACTTTGCTTTCAAGAAAAACACCCAAGAGAATCTCGAATATTCATCAGTAACCACTAGACAGTATGAGTGCCCAGAGATACTTTTGACGCTGATTGGGCCAAAAAGATCCATATGAAGGAGTTCCAATGGAATATCAATCGAGTGGAAACTCTTAAACTTTTGGGACCTTTTTACTTGCTTTCCCGCTTTGCACTGCACACACGAATCAGGGAGACGGAAACTTCTCAGATTAACTCCCTCAACTAGCCTGTTGTGCACAAGCTTGTTCATGTTCCTGACATTAATGTGTCCCATCCGTCTATGCCATATGACAGTATCACGTTCGGATGCCTTGGACACAAAACATGTCGCCGTTGGAGACGATGACCCTGCCTTAGCCATATCCAGAATGTAGAGATCACTCTGGCGTGCCGCTGACATTAAAACCTTGTCTTCAGAAATGGTGAAATCCTTAGCCAAGATGTGGCAGTCTCGATCATCAAACATAACTTTGAAACCCTTGTCGCAGATTTGACTTATCGACAACAGGTTGTTCTCCAACTCCTTGATGAAATTAACCTTATCAAACGAAATTCGCCCATTAGAAACAATTCCTTGGGCCGTGATGTAACCACCTTGATTTCCTGCAAAGGAAACTGCACCTCCTTTTATCTGTCTGAGACTGGATAGGAGATTCATGTTTCCAGTCATGTGCCTGGAAGCTCCTGAGTCGATGATCCACATGTTGAATCTTGGATCATACAGAGCAACCTGCACACAAAAAGTAAAAGGTTTAAATATGATTGGAAACCCAAGCCTTTATGGTCTTGGGTTTTCCATTATCATCACGAATTAACAATTCAATCCATTTACCCTCATTAACACTGTTTTCTGGTTTGACATTGTTATCAACAGTGTTGTTTTTCTTTTGTTTCCAACTGTCAGTCTTCTTCTCAACATGTTTGACATAACTGGTTGAAGACTGACTTTCACTTGTTGAAGTGGAAACACTTGGGCTAGAGGGATTCGGTGATCTGTGTGGTGAGGTTGACTGAGGTTTCCTAGGAGAAACCGACCGCGGTGTGTGAGACCGAGTTTGACTTTGAATGTCAACGGTCGGTCTCCTCATAGGAGTTGACTTGACATATCTAGGATCCGTGTACTTGTAACAGAATCTTGCTATATGGCCAACCTCTCCACATGAGAAACAGTAATTTCTCCCCCTTTGACGTGGTGGAGAGTAATAACTTTGTTGTTGTTTGTTACCATAGTACCCCTTTGATTTGACATTTTGGGGTGAAGTTTGTCTGGGAGGTGGTTTTTGAAAATTATGTTTTTCATTAAAGTTACCCTCTCTGACAAACTGGGTACCATGTTCCACATGCACTTTCTCAGATTTATGATTAAACTTGTTTTTCTGAGAATTACTTGTTGTTGCCTTTGATTTAGATGTGGATGGGCCTGACTTAGTTGTGGAACCTAAGTCTGTGGCAACAACATTTGGTTTGTTCTCAGGAGCCGGGTCAATGACTTCTTTACCCTTGGACTTTGAAATTTGGTTTGTGTCCTCGGGTGTTTTAACATTTGAGTCATCGTCTGGCACAGCTCCTGGTGTGCTCACAAATTGGTTCAGCACTGGGGGTGGGACATTGTGATATCCCACACCTCTTTCCTTTTTGCACCGGAACTCGGGGATAATGTGTTCTAGCAAATAAGAGGAATTGGAGTAACTTTTTAATTTGAAAGTCAATGATTCAAGATCAGCTTTTGTGTTCTCCATTTCCTTTTTCAAGACATTATTTTTATTGATATGAAAATTTATAGAATCTTGTTGATTTAGAACACATATCTCCAATTCCTTGTTCTGACGCTTAAGGCTATCAACTTTTTCTTTAAAAGCAGACTCTTTCTGCTTCCAAGCCTTGTTTTGTGCAAGAGCGTCAGTCAGTTCAATTAAAGATTTTGAGGCTGCTTGTTTATAAGCCTCGAGATCTTCAATTCTCTCTTTCAGAGAATGAATTTCTTGTTCAGACATTTCACATTTTAAGCATTTGGTATTTTCTGGTTTGGGAGTAGTAGGGTTTGAACTTACCTTGGCATCATTTGACGTCTATTGTTGGTTCAGCCGGGACCGAGACGATCCGAGCGCGTTCGAGACGGAAGGTTTGATAACCAAAGACGGATAGAAACAAACACGAAACAAACGATTTCATTGATAAAAACGAAAGATTACATGCTTGTTTAAACACTGAAATCACGATCTATGGCAGGGGGAGGTCGAGCATGGCCTCCCCCCTCATCCGGACAGCACCTGGGCTCCGGGCACGCAAAAACCTTAAACTCTTACCTGTTCACGCCTGAAAGCTGGTATTTATACCCGCTGCCATTCGGTCAGGACTCATTCGATCGAATGAGTCCTATTCGATCGAATGGCAGACTCATTCGATCGAATCAGAAACTCATTCGATCGAATGAGTATCCATTTGAAAATGCTCTTTCAAATGGATCACTTTCAGCGTGAACCACTACCTAGGTGTACAGCATACAACATAAACATTCTAAACTATTCGCCAAGCGACGGCCACAAAACATGCACCAACAAATATGATACTGAATATTTTGACTGCTATGTGCTTTGACTGATTATGTGTGCAAAGTATGACATAAGTGATTTGATTAATAGGTTTGCATGTTTATCAGTTAATGTATATTTGTGATGTTAAAATAAGTAGTCTTATTATGAATTATCTGCTAAAACGCTTATCTGACATCACTGCTTAACTGCTTGAATATGTGTTTTATCTGATCTTCTAATGTTATTAAGATAGGATAGACTTTGAATGTTAGTACTGTCTACTTGTTCTGATAACTTAATTAAGATTTGATTATGTGCTGCAACTGTTTATGTCAAAATAAGTTTTATGTCAAAAGTAAGTGATAAAATGAATTTTCTAATGAATTTTACATAAATACTCTATTTTGAATCAAAACATGAGCATGTTGTTAATGGTGTTGAGATATGATAAGATTATTCAGTTCAAGCTTTAAAGAAGCTTAAAAGAAGGATTTATCAATGAAAAGTCTCAGATAGTTAAGTTTGGTGAAAATTATGTCATTTGCCCAGTTGGAAGGACATACACTTGTGTATGTTTGGTCCTGCAATCTGCAAAGATCAAAAGGATAGCCGTTAACCTGAAAACTGAAAGCATTTGGGGAAATTATAACTTTGTAGGTTCCCTGGACGGATCTCACGAGATATCTCGATATACACAGGTGCGGAATCCCTGTGTAGATCGTTACGGACGTAGAACACAAATCACACGAACACACGTCAAACACACGTTATATATTAGCTCAAACACACGTGACGAATATCACAGTTACAGACACGTTACAGCTGAATAACCAAACAACCGAACACTCGAACAACCTAAACCGCTCTCACTTAAACAAGCCGTAACATCTAATATAAATACACGACAACTTCGCCTCAGGCGAAGTTGTCCATAACTTCGCTTGTTCAACAAGTTCGCCTAGGCGAACTTGTTGACAACTTCGCTTGAACAAAAACATAAATAACATTACAGACTTGATTACAGACACTAGACTATGAACTACTGACATTTATGCACCAACAGACTCCCCCTTGGCAGTAGCTTCATATCTTGATCTTTCAGCATCTGTCTTGTAATCCTGTATCTTCACGCGTGCACTCCTTCTCTAACACACACCGACACAACTCGTTGATACTTTCTTGCTTCGTCCTTCCAAGCTGGAATATAAAAGATTTGCTTCTCGTTAAGCACCTTCAGATCAGCTTGCGATAAGTTAACAAGATGCATCGGATCGTAAACTCTAAGAATCTCTTGTTCATCCTCATCTTCCATCACTGCCTCCGCTGTCTCACAATCAACGAACCACCACTTTAGGTCTTTGAGCACATCCTTGGGCATAAGCATCATTGGTACTTCTTTAAGGCACCGGATTGGTTTATACTTCATAACCATCCAAGGCTTTCCATCAGCTCTCAAACCTCTATCCTTGTCTTCAACAAGTTTCCCTTTCTGTGGTTTCAACAGCTCAAACTTCTTTTCCTTTATGCTCTCTTTCCATACGATTTTCCCTATGACTCTAGCCATATTATCGTCACTTCGATTGATCAACCCCAATCTGGCTAAGTCTTTAACCTCACACTCAGGCAGTGTGTTTAACGATCTCAACATTCTTCTAAGGTACTGAACTCCATCATATCGTTTAATCACTAAGAGCCGCAACTGCTCATCATAAATCCAGCATATAATCCCTTTCTTTGCTTCAGCATAGCCCTTAATATTGTAACTCTTTTTGAACATGGTAGGGACTGCCGGTTTCTTCGTTTTGACGAACCATTGAGCGTATCCTTCCTTCCACCTCGGCTACTCTTCCCATTCAGTATCTTCAACTGCCGTCTGATCACCCATATAGGCCTTCTCAACCTCTGGAATGTCATGTTCGACATTTTCCTCTACTATCTCTCCTTCCTCAATCTCATTCTCAATCTCAATCTGCTCACCGATCTTCTCAACCACATCACTCGGCAACACATCCTCATCAAACAATATATCATCGCTGAACATATCATCATCTAGTTCTTTCAACGCATCAATCACGTCATCACCTATATTCTCATCATCAACCAACACCACATCATCACCACCAGAACCACCAGCCACGTCGGCAGACTCCCCCTGAGCTGTTGAAGTACCATGAGCTAGAGTAGTTCTTGGCAACTCACCACCTGCATCTTTCGATGCATTGGGATCATCGTCTTTGTCATTCCTTCTTTTCGTCCTCAATCATTGTAGGTTCCAGTGGAGTATGCCTTGGACGCAGCTCAGGCTTGCTCCTCGCACTCGAAGTGCGGCATTGAGCGAAGAAACGCTTACTCACAGACTCCACGTATCTGATTGGTCGTCTCTAAGGTAGATTCGGAGCCACATGGTTCATTATCATCTGGATGAAACGTGGATACATAATGAACCGCTCACGAGCCATCGCCCTCCTCTGTCTGTCAATCTCGTAAAAGACCATCTGACTAAAACTATAGCGTTTATTGTAAGTCAGTGCAGTCATTGCGGTCTGCATGGTCGCACCCATACCGTCAGTGCCCGCCTTCCTTCCTGACATGCAAACTATCATGACGTGCATAAGGAAGCGCCACTGATCAAGTAGAAAACCCTTCCGTCTCTGTGTATCGCCTAATGGACCAGAATAGCCCATTCGGAGAAACGCTCCATCACGAAACGGAGCCACAAACTCAGTTGGGTCGTCCCTCGTCTCTTCTCCAAACCGTAACGCCACTCGGATCTGTTCAGAATTGAACCGAACCTCTTGACTGTTCACAGTCGCTCGCATGACCGGGGGCTCAACACGACAATCGTATTCTACCGTCTGCCAGAAATCCTCGATATTCGGTAAGGATATCGGCAGAGTCGTCGTGATAGCATGAAATATCCTCGAGCGTATGAGGAAAGTTATGATCTCGCGGTAATCTTCCACACCGCTTGCCTCCGGGTCTAAGGTAATGTACATATTGTGACCCGGGAAGAATTGCCGTTGGTTATCACCATCGTCTCCTCCTGCACCTCCAGCACCAGCTACTGCAGCCATATCTGCAACAAACGAACCAAGTTAGATAAACGTAAAGACATAGCACAAGTTCGCTTTGTTACCATGAGCGAAGTTGTGATAATATGTATAGGCGAAGTTAAAGTTGAGGCGAAGTTGGGAACAACTTCGCTTCATCTTTAAGTTCGTCTAATAATTTTAAAATTTTAACAGGTCCAGGCGAAGTTAATGACAACTTCGCCTCACCACAACATCGCCTCAGGCGAAGTTGAGCATCAGTTGAGCATCAGGCGAAGTTACGGATAACTTCGCCTAAACCTTAACTTCGCCTGAAACTGAATCGGCGACAGTAAGGTTATCGAACATCGAGTATCTGATGTTTCGGCTAGTTTAGACGATTAAGTAGACTAGACTACATGATATTAAGGCAATCTGGACGATCAGTTTGCTCATGAACACGTAAAAGCTTGTTTTGAAATCGGGTATAGGTTTCGAACGTCCGAGGTCATTAACCGGGTGTCGAAACAACCTAGGAATGACGACATCGAACATCGAGTATAACATATAGAACCCGAACACACCTTGAACAATGAATGAAATCGGAAACAAAAGGATAATCGGATGAAAAATTCCGGATAAGTTCGCTGGGTGTAAGTTCGCTGAATTGAAAGATATGAACTTTGACCCTTGAAAATCCTTATATAGGGGCGAAGTTATACAGGCGAAGTTACGGATAACTTCGCCTAGGCGAAGTTATTCACAAGTTCGCATGTTCAACAACATCGCCTATATTTACAAAATCAACCCTTAAAATTTGAACATTTTGCATTTAACTTTTAAAGGTTTTCTTTAAGAATTAAATAACACGATCAAGTCCAAGTAACCAGTTATAAAATCATAAACTACCTAAGTACGAAAAACTTTAAAAAATTAAAGAATTAAAGTACAAGGGATCAAATTTCAGTCTCGATAGGGACTACTACGTTTTAGAAAAGATCCGAACAGTAATCATGCTAACTACGTGACTGTCACATAGATCCGTGTTTAGCTGTATTATGACATAAGGAAACAGGTTGTAAGCAGGTAAATAACTTAAGATGGTTTTCATCGTTTCTGTGATACGAGTTAAGTTCAATTTAGCCTCAAAATTTAAGAGGGCAACAACTCAGAGATTATGATGCCTCCTATCTATTCTCAAAGCGTATTTGGCTTTCCCCAAGTCACCTCGAATTGACTTCGACCCTTAGTTTGTAATTACTCTTCATCTGCTTCCCGTTCTCTTTCTTATTCCATGATTAAGAAGTCTTGATATCTCTAACTCTAGAATGTCTCAATAACTGATAATAATTTTTTTTTTTTTTTTTATCAAACATTCTTGTAGACTTCCGAGTAGTAAACAACTGCAAGTCCCGAATCTGGATCACTGCAGTTTCTTGAAACGCTATCTTCACGGGAATCAGAACACTTATGGGCTCGTGTATGACTGGGTAATCGCTTTTCTGCCTATCATTCGGAAAGATATATATGAAGACATGCAAAACTCTTAAGGAGTTTCCACGTAAAATCGAGTAGATTTAGTTTGTATCACATCTACTTTTACGCACCATAAAAAGTTACCATGACATACAATGACTGTCCTAAAGCCTTTTAAGCCTATTAACTTCACTAGTTAAGCACACAGAATCAGTATATGTATCATTTTCCAAGGTTGGATCAATTTTCTGTTAAACAAAGCAAACGAACTTCTTGCGAAGTAGAAGACTTGAAAAATAATTTCATTTCCCTTTTTAAAAAAAATTTAACATTAATCGCCCCGACCAAAACAAATTCTTCAGGTAAACGGCTATCCCGAAGATCCAATGGATCAGCTGGACCGACCACATACTAGTATGTATCCTTATAACTAAGTATGATCGACTAACTTTTCAGCGAAAGAATGAAAACTCATCATAAACCGCCCCGGTCACTGTCAGTCATCTGGTTAATGGCTATCCTTATATTCTACAAGTAGAAATGAGGACCAAACATATCCTAAGACATGTCCTTCAAACTGAGGTAACCGACATAATTTTAAGCGATAGTGACGTTTTTTTTTTTTTGCACAAAAAGCATGGTTACTCGGGATTGATCATCCCATTTAGTTCAATAAGGTTTTGAAATCTGGATTTGTCAAACGCTTTAGTATACAAATCAGCGAAATTATCAAGCGTATCCACCTTTTCAAGAACAATCAGTTTCTTCTCAGCACAATCCCGTATAAAATGATGACGTATGTCAATATGTTTAGTTTTACTGTGTTTCACGGGATTGTTAGTTACTGAGATAGCAGCTGTGTTATCAATGCAAATAGGAGTAAGTAAGAAATTCAGACCATAGTCGCGCAACTGTTGTTGAATCCAAAGAACCTGAGAGCAGCAGTTGGATGCTGCCATGTATTCTGCCTCACAGGTTGAAATTGCGACTGAAGTCTGCTTCTTGCATTGCCACGACACCAATCTGCCACCAAGAAACTGACATCCTCCAGTTGTAGACTTCCGACTCTGATTGCACCCTCCATAATCAGAATCCGTGTAAGCGACCAGCTCCAAGTCTCCTCCTCTCGGGTACCATAACCCCAGCTTCGGCTTGCCCTTGAGATACCGCAGTATCCTCTTCGCACCCTTCAAATGAGATTCTTTTGGATTTGCCTGAAAACGTGCACAAAGACAAACAGCAAACATTATATCAGGCCTAGAAGCAGTTAAGTACATTAAAGAACCTATTATAGCCCGATATTGAGTTGGGTCCACATCTGCATCACCGACTGATTCAGCACCCAATTTGTGATTGACGCAGATTGGAGTTTCATATGGAGAACTGTCCTCCATCTTGAAGCGTTTGAGCACATCATGAACATACTTCGTCTGATGAATGAACATCCCGTCCTTCTTCTGATCAACCTGCAATCCTAGAAAGAAAGTTAGTTCACCCATAGCACTCATTTCAAACCTTTTCTTCATGACGGCCTCAAAATCTTGGCACATGGAGACTTTTGATGCAGCAAATATAATGTCATCCACGTAGACTTGCACCAGCAGGAAGTCGCTTCCATCTCTTTTGAAGACCAACGTGCTATCAATTTTCCCTCTTTCAAAACCATTTTCGAGCAAGTAATCTGATAAAGTTGAATACCAGGCACGAGGTGCCTGATGTAATCCATATAACGCCTTGCTCAATTTGTACACGTGATCTGGAAAGTCTGGGTCAGGAAAACCCGGAGGTTGCTCAACATACACAACCTCATCAACTTTCCCATTCAAAAACGCACTCTTCACATCTAGCTGAAATACCTTCATCTTTTCATAAGCAGCAAACGCCAAAAACAATCTTATGGCTTCCAACCTGGCGACAGGAGCGAACACTTCATTATAATCAATCCCCTCTTGTTGATTAAAACCTTTAACGACTAGCCTCACCTTATTCCTTATAATGATTCCCTTATCATCTCTCTTGCACTTAAACACCCATTTTGTGCCTATAGCATGCACATTCTTTGGTTTTTCAACCAAAGTCCAAACTTCCATCTTCTCGAATTGAGCCAACTCTTCTTGCATGGCTTCGACCCACGAGCTGTCCTTTAAAGCCATTTGATAATTCTTCGGTTCAATCTGGCTTATAAAGCAGGTGTACAGGCATTCATTGATTATTCCTGTCTCCTTAATGCTTGTATAAACACATGTGTGCTCATTCAAGCTACTTCTAGTTTGTACACCGGAGGACACATCACCAATCACATTCTCCAAAGGGTGATCTTTATGAATTCTCGTGGTTGGTACAGAACCGACATGCAAATTGTCTTCCAAGTTAGAAGAGAGCTCGTCAATGGTTGTTTCATGCTGAGAGTGAAATGGATTGAAAAATTCTTCTTCAGTCGAGGCAGCAGGGGTACCGATAGTGTTTGATGAGGAAGGTTGACATTTATCAATCAGCTGTCTTTGTAATAGAATGTCTTCCTCATCAAGGATCATCTTCGTTGCAACTCTCTCTTCTTCTTCAGCAATATCCAAAAATGGTACGTTAAAAGACTTGAAGAGTTTAACATAGTCGAAAAACTCAGCAGGTCCGTTGCTTGGTTTTGGCGGTTGGTAACTTGTGATGTCGGTGTTACACACCACCTCAACCTTGCTGGTCGATGTATTGAAGACACGTCTGTTAGGAGTCCCAACAACATAACCGACTAAGATTCCTTCATCGGCTACTTCACCAAATTTAGAATTTGTCTTCAAAATCGAACAAGGGGACTCGAATGGTTCAAGACCACTCAAATTGGGCTTTCTCCCATGCATAAGCTCGTAACATGTTTTATTAAGCCTCTTAACCGTTAAGACTCTGTTCAGGACATAACAGGCTGTAGCAACAGCTTCAGCCCAGAACACCACAGGAAGCCTCGAGTCAGCCAGCATTGTTCTGGCTCCTTCTACTAACGTTCTATTCTTCCTTTCAGCCACTCCATTCTGTTGCGGTGTATACGGAGCGCTGTATTGGTGTTCAATCCCTCTCTGAAGGCAGAAGATCTCCATCTCAAAATTCTTGAACTCCGTTCAATTGTCACTTCTGATGAACTTAACCCTCTTATCCATAACGTTCTCAACTTTGGTAATCAAATTCTTCACCATCTGAGCCGTTTCATCTTTCGATTTCAGGAAATACACCCACGAATATCGTGAGTAGTCATCAGTGATCACCAAGCAATAAGAAGTACCTCCTAGACTTTTTGCATTCACGGGACCGAAGAGATCCATGTGAAGCAGTTCTAGAGTACTGGCAATAGAGTTGACCTTCTTGGTGAGATGGGATTTCTTGTGCTGCTTTCCCTTTTTTCACGCAATACATTTGTCTTCAAAATTGAAACTTTTTAAGGGAACACCCAGCACAAGCCCATTCCTGACAATGTGGTTCATCTTCCGAAGATGAATGTGTCCCATTCTCCTGTGCCACAGTTCGGACTCCGTTTCGCTCGCTTTTGACATAAGGCATGAAACTTCCGTGGCTGTTTCAGTAGACCTCATATCCATAGTATAAGTATTTATATCACGTGGAGCCTTCATCAAAATCCACTCTTCTGGTATCTGAAAACCAGGCTTTAACACAATTGCCTCATTCTTCATGAAATGAACGGTATACTCCTTATCACAAATCTGTGATACACTCAGCAGATTGTGCTTCAACTCTTCTACAAAGTTCACATTCTCAAGAGTCATCTTTCCATTCGACACCGTTCCTCTTCCAGTAATTTTGCCACCACTTTCACTGGCAAAACTTGTTGGAATTACGTATGCCCGAGACACATACTTAAACTAATGTGGCTAACTGTGTTTGATCCAAGTCGGGTCATACCCAATAACAAGCTAGACAACACCAAATGTATTCTTTAATGATTTGATCACTTAAACGAATACCGAACACTACGTGTTTAGAAAATTGGTTTTCTAAACAAACACACTTGAGGATTTAAATAAATTATCTGGATAATTTGTTTATATAAATTAATTATTTAATTGGTTAAGTAATTATGTAAATGCATGTACATTTTATAAAGTTAAGTTTTATAAAATGAATGGAGATGGTTTTAAAATGGTTAAAACAAAACACAAAAAAAAAAAAAAAAAAAAAAAATATCAAAACCGGCCACCCCATGTGGGTGGAGGGTTTGGTCCCATCCAATCTTTTGTCCTTTTGTGTTGACCACCTCTTATTTATCTCCATTCACATTACATGCATTCTTGGTCTTGTCCCTTTTGTATTCTCAAGTAATTTTGAAGTTTTCCATACTCTCTTTTCTCTCTCAAAACTCACGGCCACATTGGCCTCAAATTGGGAGTTTTGTGAGCTTCAAATTGGTGTTCAAATCCTAGCAACTAGTTGGTGTTGTTGCTCAAAGCTTGGGGTATACAAAGCTTGAGGGTTTCTCTTTGCAACCTTGCCATTTGAAGACATCATCATCTTCATCCACATACATCTTCTTCTAAAGGTATAAGAAGGTACCATTTACATTTTGTAAGCATATTGTTCTTGTAATATTGATCCTTGTTCTTTGGGTTTTAGTTTTAACATAATGGTATGTTCATAACAAGTTATAAAATCTAAGCTTCCGTTGCGTTTTCTAGTTAAATATGGTTAACTTGACTTTGATAAACTTGTATAAAACCCAACAAATGGCATCAAGAGCCGGTTACAAGGACTTATGCTTCTTACATGTTCATAGATTTCGGGTTTTTCATGGGTGAAAAAGGGGTCCGAAATTTTGGTGGATTTTACCCCTCATGGTTTTGTAAGATCTTGACATGCATGAAAAGATCTTAGGAAACCATTAATAACATTTGGATGTTAAAAATAAAAAAAAATAATAATAATAATTTGGGCCGTAGCCTCTTGGGGGGGGGGGGGCCGATTTTATTTGGTGATTTTGGGCATTGGTTGCTTAGGTTGCATGCTTAGAACATTTGGTATGTTTGATTGTGTCATAACCGAAACCTAGACCTTGGATGTGTTGATTGTTGTTTGTGTATGTTGATTATGTTTATTATTCAATATGGTTGTAATAATTCATTATCTTAGGCTTGTGTAATTTATTTATTCATAAGTTGGTTTGTAATAAATAGATTAGTTGCATTTTCTTTTTTTTTAGAAAAATATGTATTAGGATACATTTTGTAAAAATTGAAGATGCAAGAATTGGTGGATTTGGGCCTTGGACCGAAATTTTGGGCTTGTTGGGCCTCACCGGCCCATCATGGGATTCAAGCCCATTAGGCCCATAAATTTCACTCTTGGGCCCAAGAAGACTTTTGGGAGTTTGGAGCCCATTAACAAGCCCAACAAGAACACAACAACTTGGAAAGGATACTTGAAGCATTTGGATGCAAGATCAAGTGGGAGTCAACATTCCATCCTTGTGTCATGTTTTGTCCCTTAGGTGTGACTTATGACCTATACTTGTTTCGGCTAACAAGTATGGTCAAACTTAGCGGTTCTCGGTTATGACTATATTTTGCATGTGTTTGCTTGGTTGTTTGTTTTACTTATTGTAATGTGTGGTTGATAGATATTAGGATATCCAAACCGTCACATAGGAACGACAACAAGCATAAAACGGGTTCTAATATATATTTGGTAATATCGCGTTAATTAGTTTAATTAAATGGGTTTATTAAAACTAAGCGATTACTCACATATAATAAAATTGGTTTTATTATAACTAGAACCTTGAAAATTGGTTTTCAAAATCGCCATATTTCTAAATGCATGTTAGGATATGGCATAATGTTTTTCAAACTAGAATATTGGAAAACTTAAAAATCCCTTTTTCATAATTACCAAGGAAACAAGTCTAACACCATCCTTTTGTATGACACTTAACGTATTAGGGAACTTTAAATGGGATAAAGGTCACCTAACCATTTTGAGCAAACTAATATACTTAGGGTAATATTAACATATTTGTGGGATAAAGGTCACCTAACCACTTGTATGTTAATCTTACATGTTTATACAAGTAGGACGACTTGAATTGGAAACCATGTGATAAAGGTCACCTAAGCATGGGGATCCAATGGTGTTGATGGGATAAACATGCCAACACGAAATAAGGATTTCGAATGGTCCCATACCTCTAGAAGTTGCAAAGGGTTGCAATTGTCAAGGTTGACTACCTTGTTAAATCAAATAACGGGATAAAGGTCACCTAACCGAAATTTGATTTATCGTTGGATTCTAGAATTTAATTATTATTTTAAAATTTGGAATAAAAGGGTATTAATAATTAAATTGTTTATAATACTAAAATAGAACTTTGTTAAATTTTGTAGATGGCCGCTAACAATGCAAACACCTCTACCCATAACACCCGTAACCTATCCTTAAGAACCATCCTTGAAAAGGATCGTCTAAACCATAATAACTTTATGGATTGGTATCGCAACTTGAGAATAGTTCTCAAACAAGAAGAGATATCATATGTCTTAGACGATCCCATTCCCGATGAGCCTAACGTGGAAGATGAGGAGGCGTATAACGATTGGGTCAAGTACACCAAAGATTCGGTGCAAGCCTCTTGCCTCATGTTGGGGACTATGATTCCCGAAATCCAAAAGGATTTCGAGCATCATGGGGCATACGACATGATAACTCAATTGAAGGAAATGTTCCTTCAACAAGCTAGAGCGGAACGTTTCGAAACGGTTCGAGCGTTTCATGCATGTCGTATGGAGGAAACCCAAAGCGTCTCATCTTATGTCCTAAAGATGAAAAGCTACATTGAAAAGCTTCGTAGGTTAAATTGTCCCGTCTCTAATGAGTTGGCTACGGATTTGATCCTCAACTCTTTGACCAAAAGGTTTGAAACTTTTGTCATGAACTATAACATGAATGGGTGGGACAAAAGCATTGGTGAGCTTCACGCAATGCTAAGAACGGCCGAAGCGGGAATGGGTAAAAGGGTTTTACCCGTTCTAACAATCAATGAAGGAAAAAGGGGACATAACTCCAACCCCAAAGCAAGTGTTGCTAAGGGCAAGGGCCACGTCCAAGGAAAGGGAAAGAGGAAAGCCATCACGCCCACCAAACCGAAGGAAAAGAAGCAAAAGGTTGCGGCGCAAGATCCATGCTTTGAGTGTGGAGAGATAGGTCATTGGAAAAGGAATTGTCCGACCTATCTCAATGCGTTAAAAGATAAGAGGGATGCGGGGCATACCTCAGGTATTATCTTTACCATACATATTGAACTAAATGTTATTTCTTCAAATACATGGGTACTTGATACCGGATGTGGAACTCACATTTGCAATTTGTTGCAGGGGTTCAAAAGAAGTAAACAACTCAACAAAGGGGACATTAGTCTCTTTATGGGCAATGGAGCAAGAGTTGAAGTCCAAGCCCAAGGAGACTACTTGTTAAAGCTTCCAAGTGGTTTGGAAGTAATTTTGAAGAATGTTTTGTATGCTCCTAAGTTAAGGAGAAACATTATTTCCGTGTCCCTTTTAAAACAATGTGGCTTTGATCTTAAATTTATAAATTGTGATATTCATGTTTTGATGAATGGCATGTTTTATTTTAAAGCTGTACCCATGAATGGTATATATGAAATAGATCAAAGTGGTATGTCACATAGTAGTTCAATGTACAATGTCAACACCAAGAAACTCAAGAAGGACTTGGGTGATTCCTATCTTTGGCATTGTCGCCTTGGACATATAAGTAAGAATCGCATGCAAACTCTTCGCAAGAGTGGTATTCTAGAAACAAATGAGTATGATTCATTTGATGTATGTGAATCTTGTTTACAAGGCAAAATGACAAAGCAACCCTTTAATAAAACTTTTGAAAGGTCAAAAGAATTATTGGGTATCATACATTCGGATGTATGTGGTCCTTTTAGACCAATGACTAGGAATGGTGAAAGATACTTCATTACCTTTATTGATGATTATAGTCGATATGGTTATGTGTACTTAATGAAACACAAAGATGAAGCTTTTGAAATGTTCAAAGACTTCAAAACTGAAGTAGAAAGACAACTCAAGACCACAATCAAAGTACTTCGTAGTGATAGAGGAGGTGAATACCTAAGTGGTGTATTTCAAGATCATCTTAAGAGTTGTGGAATTATTTCACAACTTACTCCACCTGGAACACCACAACATAATGGTGTGTCTGAAAGGAGAAATCGTACCCTATTAGATATGGTTCGATCGATGATGGCTAGAAGCACTTTACCTCTATCATTTTGGGGCTATGCTTTACTTTCCGCTGTTCGCATATTGAATATGGCTCCAACCAAGAAAGTGGAGAAGACACCTTTTGAAGTATGGCATGGAAAGGCTCCATCGCTATCATTCTTAAAAGTTTGGGGTTGTGAAGCTTATGTAAAGCAATACACCCCAAACAAATTAGAAGTCCGATCCACTAAGTGTATCTTTATAGGTTATCCTAAAGATGATTTAGGATATTACTTTTACGATCCTAGTGAGCAAAATGTTATTATTGCTCGAAAGGGTAAGTTCTTGGAAACTAAGTTCCTTGAGGAAGGAACTAATAGTAGAACAGTGAAATTTGATGAGGATCAAGAATCACAAGATGATACACAATTGGTTGATACTAGCACTCAACAAGAGGTTGTTGAAAGTGATCAAGTGGTTGATCAAAACACACAAAACGTTCGCAGATCTGGTAGAATTAGCAATCCACCTGAAAAATATGGATTTTTTGTAGAAGGTTGCTACGTGGTAGATTCGGATGAACCAACCACATACCGTGATGCAATGTCCAAGAATGATTGTGACAAATGGCTTGAAGCCATGAACGTTGAGATGCAATCCATGTATGACAACCAAGTTTGGGAATTGGTTGAACCACCACTCAACTCCAAAGCTGTTGGAAGTAAGTGGGTTTTCAAAAGGAAAACTGATATGCATGGAAACTTGGATACTTATAAAGCAAGACTTGTAGCTAAAGGTTTCACTCAAACTCAAGGGGTTGATTATGATGAAACTTTTTCGCCTGTGGCAATGCTAAAGTCTATTAGGATATTATTTGCCATAGCTGCACATTATGATTATGAAATCTGGCAAATGGATGTCAAGACCGCTTTCCTAAATGGATATCTTGAGGAAGATGTCTATATGGTTCAGCCTGAAGGTTTTGTCGATCCAAAACATCCTAATAAAGTATGCAAGTTAAAGAAATCAATCTATGGATTGAAACAAGCATCTAGAACTTGGAATCATCGTTTTGATGAAGAAATCAAAAGTTTTGGGTTCATCAAAAACGCTGATGAGGCTTGTGTGTATAAAAAGGCTAGTGGGAGTATAATTACATTCTTAGTATTGTATGTCGATGACATTCTACTATTTGGAAATGACATTCCAACCATGGAAAGCGTTAAGGCTTGGCTTGGAAGTAGATTTTCCATCAAGGATCTAGGTGAAGCTGCCTATATTTTGGGAATAAAGATCTATAGGGATAGGTCAAGGCGCTTGATAGGTTTGAACCAAAGTACATACATTGATAAGATCTTGAAAAGGTTCAAGATGGAAAACTCCAAGAAAGGTTTTGTACCTATTCAAAGAGGGACCATATTGAGTTCAGCTCAATGTCCAAGCTCAAAGGGTGAGCAAGAGACGATGAAACAAATCCCATATGCTTCTGCTATAGGATCCATCATGTATGCGATGATATGTACTAGACCGGATGTGTCATGCGCTTTGAGCATGACAAGCAGATACCAACAGAATCCAGGAAACAGTCATTGGATGGCTGTTAAGAGCATATTGAAATACCTTAGGAGAACTAAGGATATGTTTCTGATATATGGATCTGGTGAGGAGGAACTCGCTATAAAAGGTTACACGGATGCGAGCTTCCAAACTGATCGAGATGATTCTCGATCACAGTCTGGGTATGTGTTCACACTTAATGGAGGAGCTGTCTCTTGGAAGAGCTCAAAACAGGAAGTGGTAGCATTGTCCACTACAGAATCAGAATACATCGCCGCTTCATTGGCAGCTCAGGAAGCTGCATGGTTGAAGAAATTCATTACTGATCTAGGGGTGGTCTCTTCCATTCAAGACCCTCTAGAAATCTTTTGTGACAACGAGGGTGCGATTGCACAAATCAAGGAACCTCGTTCGCACCAAAAGACTAGACACATAGAGCGGAGATTCAACTACATAAGGGATGAAGTTGAAAAGGGAAAGATATGTATTCGCAAAGTTGGAACTGATCAAAATCTTGCGGATCCTTCACGAAGCTCCTAGAAAGACCGAAACATGAGCGTCATGCGAGTGGCTTAGGACTTCGATATTCTAGTAATTGGATTTGATCTATTTTGTATTTACGTTTAAAAGACTTTTGTAATTTAACTCTTTTATATGATTATGGAATCTTGAGTTAAATTCTAATTTTGCATGTTTAATCCATGAATAAGTTATCTTATTCTAAAAGTCCGTAGTCGATCACATTTGTGGAACAAATATGAAGCAAGACAATTATGAACTAGGATTGGTGGATATTCATAAGGAATGAATATGGAGCATAGGTTTGCTGCCAAAGTTCATAGATATTTGTGGGATACAAATATTGGACTGACCCGCTCTCAATATTACTACATGGAGTCGATTGACTTGATCATTAGTAATCTTGAGTAAAGGAGAATTTCATATTATCCTTAGACCTGAGATGTATATTGGGTCTTGATTTTCACCGAGTATTACACTTTGACTCTCCCCTTCGCTATTCGTAAAAGATGGTACATAAGGATGAGCTCGGGTGGAGTATAAAGTGATAGTGAGAGGCGTATACAGTCAAGACGGAATTTGTTCCTCTTATGTGTTGAGAGTTTAGATGTCTAAGGCCTGATAAAGTTGAATTGTAAAGAGAATGATCACCTATGTCTCTTAGATCCAACATGACATCTAGTAACAAAGGGATATAATGATAGATTCACCTAAATCATATCAAGTAAGGGACTTGAAGGGATGATGTTATTGAATGGCACTTCGTCAAACACATTAGGGGTGGTGAACTGTTGTTAGGCGGTATTCACCACTTGCATTAATTTTCTATGTATCTCGTGCAAGTGGGAGATTGTTGGAATTACGTATGCCCGAGACACATACTTAAACTAATGTGGCTAACTGTGTTTGATCCAAGTCGGGTCATACCCAATAACAAGCTAGACAACACCAAATGTATTCTTTAATGATTTGATCACTTAAACGAATACCGAACACTACGTGTTTAGAAAATTGGTTTTCTAAACAAACACACTTGAGGATTTAAATAAATTATCTGGATAATTTGTTTATATAAATTAATTATTTAATTGGTTAAGTAATTATGTAAATGCATGTACATTTTATAAAGTTAAGTTTTATAAAATGAATGGAGATGGTTTTAAAATGGTTAAAACAAAACACAAAAAAAAAAAAAAAAAAAAATATATCAAAACCGGCCACCCCATGTGGGTGGAGGGTTTGGTCCCATCCAATCTTTTGTCCTTTTGTGTTGACCACCTCTTATTTATCTCCATTCACATTACATGCATTCTTGGTCTTGTCCCTTTTGTATTCTCAAGTAATTTTGAAGTTTTCCATACTCTCTTTTCTCTCTCAAAACTCACGGCCACATTGGCCTCAAATTGGGAGTTTTGTGAGCTTCAAATTGGTGTTCAAATCCTAGCAACTAGTTGGTGTTGTTGCTCAAAGCTTGGGGTATACAAAGCTTGAGGGTTTCTCTTTGCAACCTTGCCATTTGAAGACATCATCATCTTCATCCACATACATCTTCTTCTAAAGGTATAAGAAGGTACCATTTACATTTTGTAAGCATATTGTTCTTGTAATATTGATCCTTGTTCTTTGGGTTTTAGTTTTAACATAATGGTATGTTCATAACAAGTTATAAATTCTAAGCTTCCGTTGCGTTTTCTAGTTAAATATGGTTAACTTGACTTTGATAAACTTGTATAAAACCCAACATGTACCACAACAAAACGGTGTTGCTGAATGAAAGAATAAAACTTTGATTGAAGCTGCTAGAACTATGCTTGCTGATTCTAAGCTTCCCGTCCAATTCTGGAATGAGGCGGTGAATACAGCTTGTTATACGCTTAATCGAGTTTTAACCGTGAAACGACTCAAAAAGACAAGTTACGAGCTTTTAAACAATCGAAAGCCCAACTTAAAGTATTTGGAACCTTTTGGGTGTCCTTGTACAATGCTGAAGAAGGATGCGAGTAAGTTTGAAGAAAAAGCCATTGACGGATATATCTTGGGTATGCGTCTCCAAAGAAACGAGTATTTAATTTCGCTTCTGGTTGTGTTGAGAAGGGTATCATGTGGACTGTCAAAAGTACACCACACCTCCTCAAGGGAAAGGTCCCGACTGGATGTTTAATTATGATGGCTTATTTAATTCATTTACTCCGTCAACTGAGAACATTGATGAAGACCTGGGTCAAGCATACTTTGAAGATCATTTGGCCATTCCAAGATTTTCATGTTCTAATGATGTGAAGCTCAACCTGATGCTCCAACTGAAGATCCATGTGATTCTTCTCCTGCTTCTTTTGATAATGTATCTACTTCTTCTGATGACAATCAAGCTGATGATACAGTTGTTGAACTTGACAGTGATAATGTTTCATCTCCTGAACTTGGTGACCATTACACTAACTTATTTGATAATGTTGTTGTTCCTGAGAATCCCACTCTTTGGATTCATAATTATCATACACTACAAAACATCATTGGAGAACTGATGTGGGCGTTCAAACACGTCATCAAGTTGCTTCGTCAAGTGAGAATAACAAATTGTGTGCATATGCTGATTTACATTCATCGAGAATTGTAAATGTTGCTAAATTCACTTGCTTTCTATCCCAAGTTGAGCCAACGACACCTCGTATGGCACTTCAAGATCCTTCTTGGGTAGAATCCATGTAAGAAGAATTACAACGATTTGCACGTTTGGGTGTTTGGGATTTAATTGATAAACCTGCTAGAGTCAAGAAAGCTATTCCGACTAAGTGGGTATTTAAGTGTAAGAAAGACGATCGAGGTGTGATCGTAAGAAACAAGGCACGATTAGTGGTGCAAGGTTTTCATCGGCATTAGGGTATTGATTATACTGAAGTGTATGCACCAGTTGCAAGATTAGAGTCTATTCGAATCTTTCTGGCGTATGCTGCTTATAAGTATATCAAGGCCTATCCAATGGATGTTAAAAGTGCTTTTATCAATGGTAAACTACACGAGGAAGTGTTTATTTTACAGCCTCCTGGTTTGAAGATCCTGATTATCCGGACCAAGTTTACCGATTAATCAAGGCCCTGTATGGTCTACATCAAGCCCCGAGAGCTTGGTATGGCACGCTCGCCGACTATCTGACTGATAATGGCTTCAAGCGAGGGACTGTCGACTGCATTTTATTTCATAAGACTGTTGGTGATGATCTTCTCCTAGTTCAGATTTATGTCGACGACATTATCTTTGGGTCTACAAACGACACGTTGTGTAAGGAGTTCGAGAAGTCAATGCAAAAAAAGTTCGAAATGAGCTCGATGGGAGAGATGAATTTCTTCTTAGGGTTGCAAGTTCACCAGTCTACGAAAGGAATCTTTATTCACCAGACCAGTATGTGAACAATGTCTTGAGCCGATTCAAGATATCTGCCAAAAAAATCCCTTCAACTCCTCTCCCCGTGGGTCACTATTTATCACCGGATGAATTGGAGGATACCGTTGATCCTACCCTCTATCATGCAATGATCGGATCTTTAATGTATATAACGGCTTCTCGCCCCGACATTATGTTTGTTGTTTGTCTTTGTGCTAGGTTTCAAGCAAGTCCATGAGTGACTCACCTAGCTGCGGTTAAGCGAATTCTTCAGTATCTGAGGCGTAATCATGACATCGGGTTATGGTACCCCAAGAACGATAACTTTGAGCTTACTGCCTTTTCCGACTCGGACTACGGATGTTGCAAGATCAACTTCAAATCAACGACGGCAGGGTGTCAATTTTTAGGAAACCGGCTAGTTTCCTGGCAGTGTAAGAAGCAGACAACGGTCTCCACTTCAACCGCTGAAGCTGAGATGTCGCAGCCTCGAGTTCTGTTCCTAGGTTTTATGGATACAACAACATCTTCGCGACTACGGTTTGATGTTTCTTACTACTCCTATTTTGATTGATAACTCTGAGGCCGTATCTATCACAAAGAATCCCGTACAACATTCAAAAACAAAACATATCGAAATTTGATATCACTTTATACAGGATTGCTTTGAGAATAAATTAATCAACCTTGGAAAGTATATACTGATTTTCAGAAAGCCGATCTATTTACCAAAGTTTGATAAAACGTGTTTTCAATTTTTGCTTGGTTTATATGGATTGAAGACCCTTGCTGATATCCTGAAACATGGATAACTATCTTTATTTTCAGTTATTTTTTCGTTAATTTTATTTTGGTTTTGGTTCTTAGGGGGGTGAAAAATAAAAAATAAAAAAAGAGTGTGCTTTTCGTTTGTATAGATAAAACCCAAAAACAGTTTAAAATACAGAAAAGTCAAAAAGATTGTGTTTTCAGTTTGTATAGAAAAATCCAAAAATCCAAAAAGATTGTGAAGTTTATGTTGTTTATAAGAAGATTTGAAAAAGACAAAAAGATTGTGTTTTTAAGTATGTATAGAGAAAAATCAAAAAGATTTTTGCATACGTTCGCTGAAAAGTATGTCAATTACCCAAATTTGAAGGACATGTACTTGTATATGTTTGGTCCTGACATTTACTTGTAAATGATCGGGATAGCCATTCACCTGATAATGGAAAGTAGTTGGGGCGTTCGTTATGCGTTTTAGCTTATTTTCTCGCTGAAAATTATATCGGTTATTTAAGTTTGTGAAGCATGCTTGCATGTCTTGGTCCTATTATTCACTTTTTGAATTGATAGAACAACCATTTATTTATATACTTAATGTAACTGGGGAGATTAAACTTATTTTTATTTTATGCTCCTCAAAATTTTGAGTTTTTGAAGCAAAAAGAGAAAATGATAGTACATTGATTGTCTTGACCCCAAATCCAGCAAGAAATAAGCTTAAAGGACTGTGTGCTTAATTGCATCGGTGCATTGGTAGGTATTAAACAAATTATTAGAGTAAAGTATGTGATATAAACATAAAGAAATGCCTAATTGAAAGAGGCGTTAGTCTCTAACAAAAATCTCGGTGAGGATGGCAGAAATGTAATAACCTGTCATACTCAAGCCTTATACTTGTTTGATCACCCAAAAATAAAATAAAGCAAATAACAAGCTTTGAGGTTCTGGACACTGTGAGTCTTTATGCGGCTTAATCATCTGGGTATTCATATGCATGAATATTTTATTCGCTTTTAGAGCAAACCCAAAGTCAATAAACTTGATCACTATTGTACTTCGTACAAATCTAAATTACTGACTTGATCAAAATCCGCTGTTAGTCATACATTGTTCCTCCATTGAGTGCGTCTCAATACCATTAAGAAACGGACCCCAGGGGATACAATGTATGTAAGCCGACAGATGGACTCGTGCATATTCACTCATAGTAAAAGAAAATCAATGCATTGCTCATAAATTTCAATAAACTTCAAATTTTGATCAACAAGATAATGGTTTAAGTCAAGTTGGGATGATATGGCAAAATTCAAATTAAGCTTGAACCGAGATTAGAGGCTGATAGTTTCTGATATTCTGTGCTTTAATTGAACCATTAATCATATCACAAAAACACTTGAAAGCTTGTTATTAGAATTAAGTGGACAACAATACCAATGACCGACTTAACGCCAGTCACAATATCGCTGAAATATAAAGTTGTGATGGAAGAGCAATTTGGTCAATATGATTCTCTGCTCAAACTCATCAAAAATCCAAAAATATGTATTGCTTTTGAAAAATCATACAAAAACACAAAAAAAATATTTTCTTGTTTTAATTTTTGGATAATTTTCTGGTAAATATTTCGTTTTAAAAAAAATTCAAAATTCCAAAAAGATTTTTTTTTATTCTTACATATTATTTATTTTTATTTAAGTTAAGTGTTTTTAACAGAAAAACACGTTAAGATATTCGATTATCGAGATAAAGTTCCTCGGTAATACAGGTTAATTTAAATTTACAAGTATTTAATTCTTTAATTTATTTATTTATTTAATGCCTTTATTAATTTATTTATTCATTTAAAATTAAATAAAGAATAATTTGTTAATTATGAATAACGAATTAGATTATTCTAACGAATTACATCTTAATTCGTTATCCTAATTCGCTTCCGCACTCTGTAACGAATGACTTTAATTCGTTATGCATAAGTTAACGAATTAGACAATAATTATAATCTGATTCGTCATGACACGTGTTAATTTAACTTAACGAATCACCTGATTCGTTAGTTCAAAATTCAAACGAATCATCTGATTCGTTACATTGGGAATCGTGCTGTGATAGTGTATATAGGATGGCGTGCATACGAACCGTCCTACTATTCATCTTCTTCTTCTTCACTTTATACTGTTACACTGCCGAAATTTTTCATAATTTTCAACCATTGAATTTCAGCATTTTGATTACACTTTTGAGTTACTAAGGTATACACGATCATATCTTCGTGATTTTCGTCAAATATACTAATGATTTGATTGGTTAATTATGATGTTTTGTTATCGGGTGTTTGAGGTTTACATAAACCTTCATTGGGGTGTTTAATACTCTGTTAAATAACTTTATTTTGATGTCATTATCATCGGAATGTTTTTCCGAGTTCCATGATGATTCTTTATCAGGTTTTGATTATTGATTGCCGGGTTAATGATTAACTGTTATTATCGGGTTATTATGCTTCGTTCAAACCCTCAATTAACTTGACTTATATCAGGTTTTGGATCACAAAAGTGATACCATTTTAATCTCAATGAGTTTCCGAGATCTTTATGGTCATTTGTTCGGATATCCATCCATGATTATGGGGTAATCGATATCAGATTTGCACTTTTGACTTTTGATGTACTTGGTTAATTTTGACCTTGACTAACTGAGTCAAAGATTAAGATTGTTTTGGCCATTCGTTATACTTAACGAATTGGAACTAATTTGTGTCCAATTCGTTAAGTAATTCAACGAACTAGGACAACGAATCATAATTTATAAAGACTCGGATTTAAATTCGTTCTTAATAACGAACTAGACCTTAATTAGTTACCTTTTTCATAGTAACTCGTTAGTCCTCATTCTTTATTTATTTACTTGATAGCGACACATATAATTTGTTATAATAATGTAACGAATCAGTTTGTTTTTTTAACGAATGACATTTTATTTAAGTAATTTAATACTTTAACTTGATAATTTTCAACAACTTTACCAAGTTATGTTTATATAATTTTTGAATATTACTGATTCTCGACTTTATTTGTTTAGAATTATGGCTGATAATATGGAACAAGATCCCACAGCTGCTGTTCAACAGCAACAACAACTAGAGATGTTTGTACTGTCATACGACAAAAGGCATATTGTGTGTGCCTTTGTCGGTACAAACTTTGCAGAAGAAGCTTTATTTGGGACTTTACTAGCTTTTCTGAGACGTTCGGTGATACATTTTGCTGTAACCGCAAGGCCTAAAGTCTATCTGAGTATAGTTAGACAATTTTGGAATACCGCTCAGTATGTTGAAGCCGACAACCACATTACTGCTACGATACTGATGTGGATACTGATGTGGTTAGACGTGTTCTTCATTTTGGGGACAACATTGACAATCCGTGTTTGTTTGACAAGGGATTGATCAAGGGTTTGTTTAGATGGGTTTATTATGGAGGTAACATTGATGATTCGATGTACAACAAGAATGGATTATGCCCGACCTACAAGTATCTCTTACATGTGTTGATCCACTGCATGGGAGGTAGTAAGGGTGGTTTTTATGAATGTCGGATCATGTTACAGTCGGCATTTTTCGCATTGATTCTTAACAAGCCGTTCAACTTCTCAGAGATGATTTTATATCATCTTAAAGAATAGTGTCTTCAAACGGTTCAAAAGAAGAAGTTCTTAATGTATTCACGTTTTCTCCAATTAATTATTCAAGACTTGATTCCAAATTTGGTCATCGATCAACGTTGGTAAACGATGTGTTGGAACTAGATCACATGACGGCAGATACTGTTCGAAGAATGAAGATCTATCGAAAGGAGACACCTAGAACCAAACGTTTGATTGGTCATTTAGTGAATCCAGAATATGTATGTCCTGACAATGATCGCTGGATCCATGACGATTCGGATTCTGAGCGTGAGGAGGGACCAGGTGGGAATGATGGAGGCGATGATGGTGATGAAGGTGGTAATGGTGGTGATGGAGATGCTGCTATCCTTGAACAACAAGTTGCGGTTGAAGCGGCTTTAGCGGCTACGATTGCTGCTCAACGCAAGCGAAAAGGGAAAGAGTTAGCTTTTGAAGGCTCTTCTAAGCGTCGAGTGTCGGCTGGGGCTGACATCTCGTTTGGAGTTCAACCTCCAAGGTCGTCCACACCTCAACGTCCGGTGGTACCACTTACTCTTAGCACCCCGGAACTTACTTTGACGACCACGCTTACCTCGGATCCTAGGGTTGGTATGATTCCTTAATCGGTTTTATCCACTATACCAATGCCTACGACTGCTACATCGGTGGTTTCTCCAACACCAATGATGATGCCTCCACCAGATATGTCATTTCTGAGGCTTAGTCGTCCTATGGGTCTAGTTCAGCCTGTTCCTGCTTCGTTCCATGCTATGACTCATGATCAGCAAATGAGTATGGTGTTGAGTCTCCTTCATATGTATGAAAATCAAATGTCGGCTGATCGAATGACCCAAGAACGCATGATGGAAACCAGAGGAATATGTTAAGTTATGTCTCCTTCTGTCAAAAGGAGTTGAAAGCCCTCCGTGAGATTGTTGAGTCTCAAGGGGTGAAACTGAAAGAACAAGAAGATCTCATATTGCAACTTATATGAAAGGATGATGAATTAAAGAAACTCAAGAACGATGACGATGATCCAGATGAGTCATGTACTGGAGGAAGTGAGCCATAACAAGCTCATGGCTCGTCCTCTGGTGCGGGTACAAGTGCTACTGATGATTCAGGCAAGCAGATTATCACTTATCAAGATTATACGGCTGCTAAACCGATTGAGATGATCGAGGCCGATACAGTTATTTTTATTGACGGTGAGGGGGTGATTAGAAGCATGGTCAATGCTGATGATATTGTTGTAGGGCAGTTTGTTGAGAAGTCACTAACACTAGAGCATATTGCTATTCTGCTTGGTCTGAATGATGAAGAATTAACCGTGTTAGAGACTGAGGAGGATGTTGAGGTTATAAACGATGATGAGATCTTAAATGATCCACATGTTGAGATGAGTACGGATTTTATTTATGAGAATGAGGAGGTTGAGGTCTAGGATGTGACTACTGAAGAATACCCTGATCTGGTTCAACATACCAATGTTGATCAGGGTGCTCCTATATTTAATGAAGAAACTGTCAAAGAAGCAGAAGATCATCTGGAGAAGAATTCCAAGGGAAAGGACGTTGTTGACATGAGATTTGACTCAAAGATCGATCCTTCTCTTGATGATATTCAAAGTTGGTTCGCTAGTCGAGACAAGAGGGCTCATAAGATTATTGAAACACATCGGTACGTTGATCAAGAATTAAAGGTAGAAGCCATTGCACGCGCCAAACAAAATCAGATGACATCTTTCAAGGACGTGTCTAAAGTTCAAGGTGATATCATTTCTTGGCTCTTTGATTCTGATTTAAAAGTATGTATTGTTAAATGGGAGAAGGGCGTTCAGTACTATGAACGAATGTCTGATCTTCTCTCATTACTGAGATGGGATGTACGCACTCTGGCGTATCGTCCATTCATTAATCGTGGCGAGGATTACCATGCAAGTCGTTTTCACCAACACTTGCTGTTTGAGGTGAACAAGGGTTTGAAGTATTTTAAACCACAAATTCCCATCCGCAAGCGTATCGATGAGATCGATCCGAGAACAGGTTGGAGAAAGCTGGTTCTTAAGGTAAAGTCGCCGAAGACTATGAAGCGTGTGACGGTGAAGACGATGAACCAACACATGTATTTATCCTTCAACCGCTGGTACTACGACAACAAAACTGGCGAGGCCGTCATCGTGTTGGGTAAAGGTTTAAAGACTGAGCTGATAAAGATCATCGATCCGATGTGGCTCGTTATTTTAACAGAGACCGACAATGACGTGCTATTTATGAACAAGATTTTGATTGAACGTCATGAAGACTTTGATCTGGCAATGCAATTTCAACGTGTTTTTAGGGTGTGTCATGAACATGGGATTCACAGCTGTAGGGATTGGCAGACAAGACATTTCAAGTAACTTACAAGACAAAAAGCTAAAGATGAGGGGGTGTCTGTTAGTGCACGGTTTTGCGTCTTGAGTCTTTGTATCTATCGTTAACGTATTTGTCATTTTATTAATGTAATAAACATTTAAGTTATTGAGTTAGTTAGTTAAAGTATAGTCTAGTTCGCTAAGGATGTTTAGCGAACTAGATCTAAGTTATTATCCCTCCTGATTAGTTAGGGGTGTTTAACGAATCAGGGGGTGATTCGTTAAGTTATTTATATTTAAATGTATGTAACGAAATGGATACTAGTTCGTTACGGAATGTGTAACGAACTAGATCCATCTTCTATTTATAGTGGCTTTAGTCCACAGTTTAATTTAAGCATTTGAGTTATATTATCGAACCCCTGCCCAGATTCACTCTCAAGCTTCAATCTAAGTATTAATATTATACACATACATAAATACAACTAATATATCATATATACAACATTCAATCAAGAGTAATTATGAACTAGATCCTTATTAAGAGGTTAATTATACATATACATCTCAGATCTGAGATCTGTGAGCGTCAACAAGTTCAAACACTACATATACGATAGGTACACTTGCCTATTTCGTGTGTGTTTAGTCTTAGTATAAATCACTTTTATAAATTTAAAACACGATCTTGTGCAAAAGCTAAAACCCCAAATCCTTTACATTTTACCATCACACGCTGCACCACATCAAGTTTTTGGCGCCGTTGCCGAGGACACGGTACGTATATAAGAATGATCCAAGTTTTAATTTAATCATTTTTTATAATTGTACAAATTTTTAACTATTATTTTATTTTCTTTCAATTATTACTATATTAGAATAAATTATTTTTAGGCTAGCCTAACCTTTATCTTTAATTACCTTTAACTTTACTCTAGTTTAATAAGCGTATACCTTAGTTTAGTTTTAGAATAGCTTAGACTAACTTTTAGCTTAACTTTAGCATAACCTTTAGTTTAATCTAAATAGTTTAAATTTTGATTTAATCCCATGTATGTCCTCTACATTTGGACCTGAGCTTGTTTCTCTAATTTCTGAACCCGAACGACTCTTTCGTCGACGAACGCGTAAATGGACTGCAGAAACCGCCAAAACAATCAAAGGCGAGTCTAGTAGACGCCAAGACATCAGGAGAAAATCAAACCGAAGAAGTGATGGAAGCACAAAACAAAGAACCAAACATGAGCCAGTATGCCAAGCAACTCTCGAAGGCTACGACACTGGAGTGGCTCCACCAGATATCACCGAACATTTCGAAATCAAATAAAGCACCATTCATATGGTGGAAAATTAATTTCAATTTCATGATCTCCTCGACGAAGACCCTCTTTCTCATATATCTCGATTCTTGCGAATCTGCGGAACCTTTAAAATCCAAAACTGTTCAAACGATCAAATCAAACTAAAACTCTTTCCTTTCTCTCTAAGGGGTCAAGACTTAGAATGGATAGAATCTCTTTCCTCTTGTTCCATTACTACTTGGGACCACATGGTTGAACAGTTTCTCCTCAAATATTTTCCGCCTGATAAAACTGCCAAATACTGAGCCAGCTAATGTGTGCAGTAAATGTGGTTAAAATATGATGGATTGGATATTTAGCTTTTGCCCAAGATCGTGTTTTAAATTTATAAAGGTGATTTCTACAAAGACTAAACACACACAAAATAAGCAAGTGTACCTATCGTATATATAGAATAGTATTGGTAAGAACCAAGTATCGATCCGTGGACACAAATGTTTCTAATAATGAATCGGTGTTTTACTTTAATTGGAGGTTTTAATCATTTTGGTGTTAATTTTTTGAACTTTTTATAAAATATAAATATTTATATATAATACATAGGTGACCAAGACGAGAGATTCTAAACAAGTAGTTCAGTTATATGAAGGTTACCATATAAGATCAAGAATCCACTCCATTTTATCATTGATAATGAATATGTAAACATGTGGTAAACTTTCCGTAACAATATATGATAGATAGCTCCTAATTTCTAAGCGAGCATCTATGGCAAAAAAGGAGTAGCATGCGCATCTTAAAGTTGACCCTTTCCTAATGTCATGCTACCTCGAGAATGTCAATTTTAATTTGGCAAGTAGTTTCGTAAAGTAGAAAGATTAGGATTGACTTCGATTTCTCAAATACCAATTCTAACAACTTCGGGTGGTTATAGTTTATCATATGACCTCCCCTTGGTTGAATTAAGTAGGTTATAATTTCACATTCCGTTAACACATGATTTCTTTAACTAGCATGGTATCCTAAGCAATTGCGTTAGCGATGCCAATTTTTGGATTACCAAAACTTAGAGAAAAAGATCATAACTTATATCTCATCATTTCTAAGTACAACATAAGGATCCATGTTTCATTAAGTTATCAAAGTATTTCTATCTTTCAAGAACATGAATTGATTATGAATGATTGCCAATATAATTGACAATCACCAACTTTGAATTGTTTAATTAAGATGGTGAAACATTTCTCATCAAAATATAATTGCAAGATAACCATGTACTTTACTAGACTAAACCACATGTCTTATATAATTATCAAGTAAAACAAAGCTTCTTCATAGATATTAGATGGTAAATGGAGTTTGGCTCATAATGAGCATGGTTATGAACATCAGAATGGATGATGATAACAAACACATGATTAAGCTAGAACAATCTAACCAAATGTGGATGAATCTTCCTTCTCGATGATGATGATGATGATGGATGATGATGATGACCTCCAAGCCTTCAAACTCTTCACTAGATCTTCAATATGAGTTTTAGCAGGTGTTTTTATAATTGAAAACCGGATATAACTCCCTTCAAGACACACCAAATGAGTGCAACATGTGCCACTATTTATAAGCAATTTGGAGTTAGAAGTACGGCCCCGTGCCTTGGTGGGCACCCCCCCGTGCTTTATTATGACATGTGCAAAATTCGTTTTGTCTTTTCTTATAGATGACCACGGCCCCGTGGGCAAGTGGCACGGCCCCATGCTTTTGTTCCCAGTTTTTTGTCTTTTCATGTAGATTTCTGTCTTTTCTGGTGTTCAGAGGCATAGGGGCGTGTTTCTTGAGGCATGGGGGTGTGTTTCTTAATTTCTTGTGTTTTATTCCGTTTTTCTTCATCTTTTCGCTTGTTTCTTCGTTTGGGACTTGGTTTCACCTGAAATTATATTTTATTATGATAAGTAGCCTTCTATGCTCTGTTATTTGATAGAAATTGCAGTTTTTAGAGATTTTTTTATTCTTAAAAGATGTATAATTTTATGTATATCAAACATCCCCACACTTGAACATTGCTTGTCCTCAAGCAATCTATTTATAAATATTCATTAAAAACAGCATGTTTTGGATTATAGATTAAACATCCCCTAAAAGAGTTCCAAGAAAATGGAAACAAAATAACCAACTTTAAATCATAGGAATATATGTAGAGATAAATAAAAAGGAAATTTTGTTTTTATGAACTTCTGTTTATGTAGAACGTCACGTTCTCACAATGTTCACTCACACTCGGTTTAATATCTGATCATACCTGTGATGTATGTATGTGAACACTCTTAATCAATACGTAACCTGTGATAAATAAGCTTGTAGAAAGTTCAAATCTCCACCTTTTTGAAGGGTTGCATAAATCAGAAGGTAATAATGGTTGGTTTTGGGTAAGTAAGGATTTTGGTATTTTGTGATGGTGCAAGGGTTTAGGTTAATGATGGTGAGGATGGTAAATACAACTTTTTGTTGATTGTCAGGAGTCTTAAGATGTCTTCAATGGTTAGCTCTTTCTACCAATTGCTGAAAATATATATATATTTTTTAACAAACCCAGTGACTCTTTTAAGGTCAGGTCGTCAAGACCAGCTTTGTCGAGGATGTGGATCAGTTCTTCCTCAATCTTGTTCTTAACATAACTTCCAACTCTAGTGGATCGTTCGGCTTTGAGCCTAATAGCCCCCACCCTCATTAGTTCGGTAAATTCATGCTGAGACTGAGTTTGACTTTTTCTACATCTTCCTTCGTGGGACCAGTTTCCGCAGCCTAAGCATCGTTCGTATCTTTTCTGCTCTTCCTTTCATTGCACTTTTGGAAACTCCACAAAATGGTGGCCTTTGTTCATCTTGGCGCCACTTTTTCCTCACCTCATTGCTAAAGAGAAAGATTATCTCCCTAAGTTCTGGAGGAAACCAAGGTTTTGCTTAATGTATGCAGAAAAGGAAATTGAAATCGAAATAATGCATTTCCAGTTTTTTAGGGTCTGCCGGTAAAAGACCAGTATTGTATTTTACCGGTGAGATGGATAAGGTGGTAAGGTTTTGGTTAAGGTTTTTGGGTTTTGTAGTTTGGCGAATGTTTTGAGTGAATTGTGATAATATTTCCTTCTTCCTTATACAACGATTCTTGTGGTCTTAAATTGAATATTTGCGACAAGTTCTAAATCACACGAAATTTATGACTCACTCAAAGCTTCTGAAATAAATATATTTATGGCTTGAGGTTTATCTCACAGTAACGGAGGAATTGGGTATAAACGCCATATTTTGCATAAATTTTGTCTCATTGGTACAAAACTTCTTTTTACTTTTTCACCTTATTGTTATAATAGATTAGTAATTGGTTATTTGCAAAAAAAAAAAAAAAAAAAAATTCTTGGAATTTTCTTTAGGTTTTGTTATAAAAATAATCTTTGTTTGCTGCCAAAAATTTCATAGATTAGAGAATTTTTATAATTATTTGAACAAGCAATTGGTCAAGTAATTTTCCCTCCCCACACTTGAATCTCACATTGTCCTCAATGTGAAAAGATTCATTAGAAGATAAAAATTTTGAATAAGTATGGTGGGATGAAATGGAGAGGTACTTCCCTACGGGCTAACGAAATTTCGACAGAGCGTCCCTTTTTTATCGTCTGATTTCCTATTGTGTACCAGTGTCGTGGCTCATCAGTTACCCGTGTCCGGGTCAAATGGTCCCCACTGCCTGTCCATGCGATACCCCAATGATCAATCTCTCGCCTCGTCTCTTCATGTCCGGCTGCTCATTATGCATCGGAGGCAGCCATCTGCTCTGTGATCCTGTCAAACTATTCGGCGGTTCTTTCGGAGAACTGATCAATTAGGCCGTATAGTCCCTCGAATGAGTATCGGCTATCGTGTGACGAACTTGGGCCATCCCCTGATGAAGACGGGCCTCCTCTCTGATGGTAGGTGCGGTGGCGGTACTGTCTGGCCGGTGATCCTCTCCTCTCGGGTACATCCTAAAGTAACATATCTGCTGGGACTTCAGGGTCCCAAACCTGGTTATACTTCTCACGGAATCTCCACACATCTGGGTGTTAACTGATTCGCTGAATCATCTGCATGCTAATACAATAATCAAGGGTTAGAGCAATCGAATCTGGGCTTCGGGTACCTTCCCTGTCTACACCATAAGCTTCGTAGAGGTTGTAGATCCACGGCCCGCCAAAGATAGGTGTGTTTCCTCTGGCATTTGCATTTGTTGTGAACAGCTTGCAGAATAAAAACGTGATGTTGCACGGTACGCTGTTCTTCATGCAATAAAGTGCCCACGGATCCTTTAATTTAACAACCCCTTCACTTTGAACTCTGGCAGTGACAGTGTGACTGAGCAGGCGGTGAATGTATCTTAGGAGTGGGTCACGTAGTGCCGTGCTTTTTGAAACGCTTGCATTATAGTCTTTGACTCGTAGCTCAGTTGTTCCCATGCTTCTAACTTTGTGTCCCAGCATCAGCATCATCATCACCGTCTTCTTCTGTAAGGTTGTCTTTGCTTCAAACCATATATCTCTATCGGTTTCCGCAGCTGTGTAAATTCCTAGATCAATCCCAAGTTGGGTGAAATAAGTTGTGTGCCATTCTCCTCCGCGTCAGAATTCATTGGCGTCCTCATCCCACATGTCTGGATTCTTGGTCTTTATATGGAAAGAAGCTAAAAATTCCTTTGTCAGTTCGGTTATAGTCTCTCCTGTTTGACCAAGAACCCGTCTCCACGGTCCTTTCACAATGGCCTTGTATCGGTTCCATTTGTTGACTTGTTTCAATGTGTCTTTGCAGGCATAGAAGTTTGCTTCTGGAAAGGTAGGTTAATCTTGCGTTGGCCCATCTATTCCTTGCATCACGCACGGGAAAGACTAGGAGAGCGTGTGTGTCATCTTCATACTCAGCCATCTGCAATGAGTATCCAAATTAGTCGAAAATCAATAAAAATTTGTAATGTGCTGGAACATAGAGCAAAGCATGGTGGCGTGCTTTTAAAAGCACGGTACCGTGCTGCTCAGATTCGTTAGTTCCTATAGATTTTGACTTTTAGTTGACCAAAAGGTGACCACGAGTCGTGTTGTTTGAAGCACGGTTCGTGTTTTTATTCCTAATTTCGGCTTTATCCATATTCGAACCTTCGTTTCTAACCGTTTATACCATTTGGGTTATTTAATTTGTTGGATATTCAACCCAAGATCCAAACCCGAATGGTTCCTTTCAACCAATCTTTAACAAACAACTATTCAACAATTCATCACCCTAAACTAATAGAATAACTCTTATAATTTTCGGGTTTAGACCCGATTTAATCAATTTTGAGAGATTTTAGGGTTAAACTAAACCTAGAAAAATGAATTTGAACAATATAATCGTTAAATTAACATAAATTTGGTTTGAGATTGAAGATTCGATGCAGAAATTAATGAAATAGGGGAGTGGTCGGCGGTTCTTGTTTAGGGACGAAGTTGGTTTTAGGGTAGAATGGTTAGAAAAGTTGTTTTAATAATTAAAAATTCGTAAATGTACTGAAAATAAAAGCACGGCCCGTACGTTTCAGAGGCACAGTACCGTGCTGCATATTGCAGACAGATTTTTATGTTGTTTATTTGTCGAGCTGGTTCGTTTTTAACTGATTTTCTTTGTGGGTTAGATTAAGATAGTAATTAAAAGTCCTAAATTTCATTAAAACATTAAAACATAATTAAAAATAGTAAAATGAAAAGTACAACAACAATCCTAGACCTTAACGCATAACACTAGCGGGAGCAACTACATAAAACAAAGTCGGGACTTCAACGACCACCATTCCCGAATAGGTCTTGAATGTGTGGTGGGGCTCGCTTAACTTCCAAGAGCTCGGAAAGCTTTTTGTCGAGCTTTGCGATCTCCCGGTTGAGAAAGTTGAGCTTGGAAGCCACATCCTTGTGGTGGCCATCCACAACATGGAAGTTTTTAAATCGAAGCAGTTCGACTTTGTTAATTAGCTCGATTACGCGAGCTTCAGTTTGGATGTTGCTCTCGAATTGGTCTCGTATGATGCATTGTAGCCTTACGACCTCCTCCTCAATATTTGAGGAAGATTCATGTCGCTTACATTTCCTCACTGGCCTCTATTCAACTTTCTTGCTTTCCATTTCAATAATTTTGTGTTTGGTGTGAATAGAATAGTGAGTTTTTGCATGCATTATATAGAGACTGGAAAGTCGAACACGGCCCCGTGCCTTTGGAAGCGCGGCCCCGTGCTGATAGGAGAATAAATGTTTCTGAATCTGAGAATTGTACGAAGTCAGCGCGTATCATGCTGGAGATTCTTGGGTGACCACGGCCTCGTGCTTTTTGAAGCACGACCCGTGCTTTTTGTTATTGATATTTTCTTTTATTTTTCAGCAAAACGCGAGAGCTAGAATTATTAGAATGATGTTTAATATGTTATTTTAAGAGCTTGGTCATCCTAAAAATTACTTTTCATTAAAGTTAAAGTTCCTAAAACAAATACGGGATAAACCCGGTTTTCCTAAAAATATGAAAATATACGGGTTAAGCGCGAAATTCCTAGCACAATGTGCGTAATGCACTTATTAACACAAGAAAACAGAAAATTAGGTTTCCTAGATTTCCCCGAAAGGTTCTCCTCCGCCGAATGGCCCTGGTGGTGGAAAGTACTTGTGACCGAGAACCTGAAACTGGAGTTGTTCATTGATGTTTCGAAGTTCTATTTGCATGTTTTCCACAGATTCGGTGAGTTGAACGAGACGCATCTCAACAAAGAGATTCATTTCGGTGAGTTCCTTGACGAGTTCTTGAAGTTTCAAGAGAAGCTCGGTTTTCGAAACAAGGCGGGCATCGTTTCTTGGTTGTCGAGGAACGGGAATTGCTTCACTCATTTCAGTAGGCATGTTGAATTTTCAGAGATGAGTGTTTTGGTTTTGGTTGGTGCAAGGAATGCATTGGCAAGAGGCGCCTTTTATAGCCAACCAGATACCTAAGTACGGCCCCATGCTTTTGGAAGCACGGCCGGTGTTTTTACTCTGACAATACTGTTACGAACCAGTCTGACTTGGATTTTTTTTATTGCAGCGAAGATTCTGGTCCGCATATTGTGGCACGGCACCGTGCTTTCTTAAGCACGCCCACGTATTTTGGTTTTTCTTTATACATATTTACAAGGCCTAGTTTGTGAAGGTCTTGGCCAGACCTTGTTTCCATAAATTCTATTTAGGGAGTTGGAGGAATACTACCTCCGAGACTTCCTCAAATGGTCAATCGATATATGGTTTTAATCGATGTCTATTGACTTTGAATTTTTGACCGCTAGAATTTGAAATCTCGACTGTCCCATAGTCAAAGACTGATTCAACTATGTATGGGCGTGTCCATCGTGATTTCAATTTTCATAGGAAAGACTTAAACGTGTGTTGTATAACAGTACTCAATCGCCAGCTTTAAACTTTTTGTTTCCTTTTAAATGGGCGTCGTGCAGACGTTTAGTCTTTTCTTTGTAAGACCAGGAATTTTATAGGCCAATGTTCTTAGTTCATCGAGTTCGTGAATTTGATCTTCCTGATTTATGCCGGCGGACATTAGATCGAAGTTCACTGTTCTGAGAGCCCAGTAGGCTTTGTATTTTAATTCTACTGGTAGATAACATGCTTTCCCGTAAACTAGTTTGAAGGGTGTTGTTCCTATGGGGGTTTTGTAGGCTGTCCTAAGGGCCCACAAAGCGTCATCTAACTTTTCTGCCCAGTTTTTGCATTTCATCCCTATGGTTCTTCCGAAAATCCTTTTAATTCCTCGATTCGAGACTTCTACTTGCCCATTGGTCTGAGGGTGATATGGTGTTGCCAGTCGGTGGTGGACTCCATATCGTGCTAAGACTTTATCCATTAGAGCGTTACAGAAGTGAGTACCTCTATCACTGATTAAGGATTTTGGAGTACCGAATCATGAAAATATATTTTTCGGGAATCGTACAACTACTCGAGCATCGTTAGTGGGAAAAGCTTGTGCTTCTACCCATTTAGATACGTAGTCAACTGCTACGAGGATGTACTTGTTCCCAAAGGATTTAGAAAATGGCCCCATAAAATCTATTTCCACATACAACAAAGACTTCACAAATTTGAATGCCTTTCTGAGCCATCTCATTTTTGGCTGAGATGTTTCCGGCTCTTTGACAAGCATCGCATGCTTGGATCAAAGCATGTGTGTCTTTGTATATGGTGGGCCAGAAAAATCCTGCATCAAATATTTTTCTAACCGTAGTGGCGGTACTGTGGTATCCACCAGTAGGTCCTTCATGGCAGTGTTTGAGAATATCTGAGGCTTCCTTTCCTGCTACACACCTACGAACAACCTGGTCGGCACCTATCCTAAACAAGTACGATCTTCTCAGAAGTAGAACTTAAGGTCGGAAAATATTTTCTTCCGTTGTTAATGAGTAAGTCATTTTCTTAGGATTCTAAAAGCTAGATAGTTTGCGAAGTCGTCAAACCAAGGACTTTCGTCTTTCTCCTGTGTGAGTGCTTGGATATGCATGAGAACTTCACGTAGAAAATTATCATTGATAATTTCCTTGTGATTCTCTTATGAAGCTGGGCATTCTAAGTGTGAGAGGAAGTATGCAGCTACATTCTCTGCTCCTTTCTTATCTTTAACTTCAATGTAAAATTATTGGAGTAGTAGGATCCATCGGATAAGTTTGGGTTTGGCATCTTGTTTGTTGAAGAGGTAACGTATTGCGACATGGTCGGTGTAAACTACGGTTTTGGAAAGAACTAGGTAAGATCTAAATTTTTCAAAGGCAAAAAACTACTGCTAGTAACTCTTTTTCTATTGTGGTGTAATTTTCTTGTGCATCGTTAAGCGTTTTACTGGCATAGTAAATTGGCTGAAAGTGTTTTTCTTTGCGTTGTCTGAGTACGGCTCCAACCGCAAAGTCACTTGCATCGCACATGATCTCGAATGGAAGGGTCCAGTCGGGTGTAGTCATGATTGGTGCGTTGACAAGTTTGTCTTTCAGTATGTTGAATGATCCAACACATTTTTCAGAGAAGACGAAGGGTGCGTCTTTCTCCAAAAGTTTGGTCATAGGCCTAGCAATTTTGGAAAAATCTTTTATGAAACGTCGGTAAAATCCTGCGTGACCTAGAAAACTTTTAATAGCTTTTACTGAAGTTGGGTGCGGAAGTTTAGAGATAGTTTCTATTTTTGCTTTATCAACTACTAATCCTTTTGAGAGATCTTGTGACCGAGAACGATGCCTTCTTTAACCATAAAGTGACATGTTTCCCAGTAAAGAATTAGATTTACTTCCTCACACCTGGCTAACATTTTGTCAAGGTTCTTTAAGCAATGATCGAAGGTGTCTCCAAAGACTGAGAAGTCGTCCATGAATACTTCCATAGAGTGTTCGATCATTTCGTGAAGATGGCCACCATGCATCGCTGGAAGGTGGCTGGAGGATTACATAGTCCAAATGGCATTCTTCGGTAGGCGAAGGTTCCGTACGGACATGTAAAAGTGGTTTTCTCCTGATCTTCAGGAGAAATGGGAATTTGGAAATATCCGGAAAATTCGTCAAGAGAACAGTAGAACATTTTTCCAGATAATCGTTCAAGCATTTGATCGATGAAAGGAAGTAGAAAATGATCTTTTCTTGTGGCGTCATTAAGTTTCCGGTAGTCAATGCAAACTCGCCAGCCTGTGATGGTTCCCATTGGTATTAGCTCATCCTTTCCGTTCATTACAACCGTCATTCCTCCCTTATTGGGTACTACTTGAACAGGACTAACCCAAGGTGAATCTGAGATTGGGTAGATTAATCCGGCATCAAGGAGTTTGATTACTTCTTTCTTCACCACATCTTTCATGTTGGGATTGAGAAGTCTTTGATGTTGGACCACGGGTTTGAATTCTTCTTCCATGAGAATTTTGTGATTACAGAATGAAGGACTTATGCTCTTGATATCCATGATCTTCCATGCGATGGCCTTCTTATGGCTCTTAAGAACCTTAAGAAGTTCGTCTTTCTCTTCTTTCGAAAGGTGAGATGAAATAATTACTGGGATTTGAGACTCTTTTTCTAGAAAGGCGTATTCGAAATGGCTTGGAAGTTCTTTTAACTCTAAGGCTGGTGGTTCTTCGATTGATGTTTTTGATTTTTCATTACATTCGGTGATCTCACATATTACTTCTAATGCTTCGTGATAGTTATCTTTGAGGTTTTCGTTTTCTAAAATGGGTATGGCGATAGTTTTGTCTAAGACTTGCGTTTCTAGTGGGTTATTGATGGAGGAATCTCGCATATTGCAACTCATGATAGAATCTATGATGTCGACACAATATAACGTGTCATCGTGATGTTGCGGATATTGCATAGATTTTCCTATGTCAAAAGTGATTGCCTCGTCATTGACCCTGAGAGTGAGTTTGCCGGTGCAAACGTCAATAATAGCCTTTGAAGTGGCTAAGAAGGGTCTTCCTAAAATCAGAGGTACACTTTTGTCTTCCTCCATGTCTAGAATTGCAAAATCTACTGGGAAAAAAAACTTGTCAATCTTGACAAGCATGTTTTCAACAATGCCCCGAGGATATTTAACAGATCGGTCAGTTAACTGAATGCTCATCCGGGTGGGCTTTGGTTCACCTATCCCTAGTTTTGCAAAAACCGCATAAGGCATTAAATTAATACTAGCTCCTAGGTAAGCTAGGGCATTGTTAACAGACAAATTTCCTATAAGACAAGAGATAATAAAGCTCCCTGGATCGATCATTTTTGTTGGCAGCTTGCTTTGGAGGACTGCTAAACATTCTTCACTCAGGGTGACAAGCGAGAGCTCCTCCAGCTTCCTTTTGTTTGTCAGCATTTCTTTGAGAAACTTGGCATATTTTGGCATTTGAGCGATGGCTTCGATAAAAGGGATGTTGATGTGGAGTTGTTTGAAGAGTTCTAAAAACTTCCCGTACTGAGCTTCCAATCTCTCCTGCTTCAGCCGTCCGGGGTATGGAATAGGTGGAATATAAGTTCGGACTGGATTCTTGGGTCGTACGGTGCCCGTTGGGATCAATCTTTCCTGCGTTTTATCATGGAATTCCTTTTCCGTAATTGGTGTTGAAGTTGGTGAGACAACAGTGGTTGTACCGCTTCTGAGTGTAACAGCGTTAGCTGTCGCATTCGGGTTGGTGATTGTGTTGCTTGGAAGAGTGTCGGGTGGTCTTCCAGATAATTGTCGGGCAATTTGTCCGATTTGAGCTTCTAGATTCTGTAATGATGCTTGTTGAATTTTTAGGTCGGCTTCATGTTTTAATAATACTCCGTTGATATCAACAGCTCTTGAGTCGGCCTTCTTCTCTGCTTCATTCGTTTTGGTCATAGTTTGGATCAACATTTCTTCGATTTTTGAGTAGCTTGGGTTTTGATGGCTACTGGAACTTTGATCTTGAAATTGGGGTTTTGGTTGGAAGGGTTGATTCATCGGTCTTTTTTCGAATCCATGTAGGGGTTGAGTGTTACCTCCGTCTTTCCAACTGAAATTCGGGTGGTTTCTCCATCCTGGATTGTAGTTATTGCTGAAAGCGTTGTTTTGTCCGATGAAATCGACTTCTTCCATGGCCATTATGACTTGTTTACAGTCACTCGTCTTATGACTTCCGCCACAAGTGTCACGGGTGAGTCTGGTTTTTGATAGCTCAGCTTGAAGTTGTTCGAATTTTTCAGAAAGGGCTTCAAGCTGTGCTGTGACAAGAGTGTTGGAATCAACGTGGTGTATTCCTTTATGTGTTGGTGTAGATCTTGGTGGGTTGTAGGCGAAGCTCTTATTTGCTGCTTTTTCTAGGACCTCAAATGCTTCGTTAGGTGATTTGGATCCCAGGTCTCCACCGGCGATTTGGTCGATGGCCTGTTTGTTTTGACTGGATTGTGCGTCAAAGAAAGTTTTCACTTGTAACCATACACTCATTCCATGATGTGGACATCTTCTTAGAAGACTTTTGTATCTCTCCCATGCTGCGTGTAACGAGTCATCATCATCGGTTCGGAATTCGGTAATGTTGGCTCGATATTTGGCATTTTTATCAGGCGGAAAATATTTGAGGAGAAACTGTTCAACAATCTGGTCCCAAGTGGTGATGGAACCAGAGGAAAGAGATTCTATCCATTCCAGGGCTTGACCCCTTAGAGAGAAAGGAAAGAGTTTGAGTTTGATTTGATCGTCTGAACAGTTTTGAATTGTAAAGGTTCCGCAGATTCGTAAGAATCGAGATATATGAGAAAGAGGGTCTTCTTCGAGGAGACCATGAAATTGAACTGAATTTTCAACCATATGAATGGTGCTTGATTTGATTTAGAATTTTTTGGTGATTTCGGGTGGAGCCACTCCATTGTCGTAGCCTTCGAGAGTTGGCTTGGCATACTGGCTCAAGTTCGGCTCATTGTTCTGGGCCGCCATCATTTCTTCGGTTTGATTTTCTCCTGATGTGGTGGTGTCTACAAATTCTTCTTTGAATGCTTTGGCGGTTTCTGCAGTCCGTTTACATGCTCCTCGACGAAAGAGTCGTTCCGGTTCAGAAATTGGGGAAACAAGCTCAGGCTCAAAAGTAGAGGACATACATGGGACTAAATCAAATTTAAAACTAAAGTAAAAGTTAGTTAAAGTGAAACTAAAGGTTAGTTGAAGTTAAACCACGAGTTAGGCTAAGCTATTTTAAACTAAACTAAGTTCTAAATTAATTATGCTAAAGTAAAGGTTAGTTAAAATAAAGGTTAAAATTAGGCTAGCCGTAAAATTATATAGTTTAATAGAAAAAAAATGAAAGTTAAAAGATTGTACAATTATAGACAATGATTAAATTAAAACTTGTATCATTCTTAAAAACGGAGCGTGTCCCCCGGCAACGGCGCCAAAAACTTGATGTGTGCTGTACGTGTGGTTAAAATATGATGGATTGGATATTTAGCTTTTGCACAAGATCGTGTTTTAAATTTATAAAAGTGATTTCTACAAAGACTAAGTACACACAAAATAGGCAAGTGTACCTATCGTATATGTAGAATAGTATTGGTAAGAACCAAGTATCGATCCGTGGACATAAATGTTTCTAATAATGAATCGTTGTTTTACTTTAATCGTAGGTTTTAATCATTTTGGGGTTAATTTTTTGAACTTTTTATAAAATATAAATATTTATATATAATATATAGGTGACCAAGACGAGATATTCTAAACAAGTAGTTCAATTATATGAAAGTTACCATCTAAGATCAAGAATCCACTCCATTTTATCATTGATAATTAATATGTAAACATGTGGTAAACTTTCCGTAATAATATATGATAGATAGATCCTCATTTCTAAGCGAGCATCTATGACAAAAAAGGAGTAGCATGCGCATTTTAAAGTCGACCCTTTCCTAATGTCATGCTACATCGAGAATGTCAATTTAAGTTGGCAAGTAGTTTCGTAAAGTAGAAAGATTAGGATTGACTTCGATTTCTCAAATACCAATTCTACCAACTTCGGGTGGTTATAGTTTATCAAATAACCTCCCCTTGGTTGATTTAAGTAGGTTATAATTGCACATTCCGTTAACCTGTGATTTCTTTAACTAGCATGATATCCTAAGCAATTGCGTTAGCGATGCCATTTTCGGATAACCAAAACTTAGAGAAATAGATCATAACTTATATCTCATCATTTCTAAGTACAATATACGGATCCATGTTTCGATAAGTTATCAAAGTATTTCTATCTTTCAAGAACATGAATGGATCATGAATGATTGCCAATATAATTGACAATCACCAACTTTGAATTGTTTAATTAAGATGGTGAAACATTTCTCATCAAAAGATAATTGCAAGATAACCATGTACTTTACTAGACTAAACCACATGTCTTATATAATTATCAAGTAAAACAAAGCTTCTTCATAGATATTAGATGGTAAATGGAGTTTAGCTCATAATGAGCATGGTTATGAACATTAGAATGGATGATGATAACAAACACATGATTTAACTATAACAATCTAACAAAATGTGGATGAATCTTCCTTCTTGATGATGATAATGATTGATGATGATGACCTATAAGCCTTCAAACTCTTCACTAGATCTTCAATATGAGTCTTAGTGGGTGTTTTTATAAGTGAAACTCGGATAGAACTCTCTTCATGGCACACCAAATGAGTGCAACATCAGCCACTATTTATAGGCAATCTAGAGTTAGAAGCACGACCCCGTGCCTTGGTGGGCACGCCCCCGTGCTTTATTATGACATGTGCCAAATTCGTTTTGTCTTTTCATATAGATGACCACGGCCCCGTGGGCAAGTGGCATGGCCCCGTGCTTTTGTTCCCAGTTTTTTGTCTTTTCTTGTAGATTTTTGTTTTTTCTGGTGTTCAGAAGCATGGGGCGTGTTTCTTGAGGCATGGAGGCGTGTTTCTTGATTTTCTTGTGTTTTCTTTCATTTTTCTTTGTCTTTTCGCTTGTTTCTTCGTTTGGGAATTGGTTTCACCTAAAATTATATTTTATTATGATAAGTAGCCTTCTATGCTATGTTATGTGATAGAAATTGCAGTTTTTAGAAATTATTTGATGCTAAAAAGATGTATAACTTTATGTATATCACCAGCATTACCGGATTCCAGACTGATGATGATGAGTCGTTACACGCAGCATGGGAGAGTTACAAAAGTCTTCTGAGAAGATGCCCACATCATGGACTGAGTGTATGGTTACAAGTACAAACTTTCTTTGATGCACAATCCAATCAAAACAAACAGGCTATCGACCAAATCGCCGGTGTAGACCTGGGATCCAAATCACCTAATGAAGCATTTGAAGTCTTGGAGAAGGCAGCAAAGAAAATTTTCGCTTACAACCCACCAAGATCTACATCAACCCATCAAGGAATACACCATGTCGATTCCAACACTCTTGTCACCGCACAGCTTGAAGCCCTTTCTAAGAAATTCGAACAAATTCAAGCCGAATTATTGAAAAACAAGATCACATGTGGAGGAACTCATAAGACAAGTGATTGCAAACAAGTCATTATGGCCATGGAAGAAGTTGACTTCATCGCTCGACAGAACAATGCTTTCAGCAAGAACTACAATCCAGGATGGAGAAACCACCTGAATTTCAGTTGGAAGGACGGAGGTAACACTCAACCCCTACCCGGTTTCAAAAAAAGACCGATGAATCAAACCTTCCAGCCTAAACCACAATTTCAATATCAAAGTTCCAGTAGCCATCAAAATCCAAGCTACTCAAAAATTGAAGAAATGTTAACCCGAATCATGAAGAAGAAAAGAAGGCCGACTCAAGAGCTGTTGATATCAGCAGAGTAATGTTAAAATATAAAGCTGACTTAAAAAGTCAACAAGCATCATTGCAGAATCTAGAAACTCATATCGGACAAATTGCCCGACGATTATCCGAAAGACCACCCGGCGCTCTTCCCAACAACACAATCACCAACCCGAATGCGACAGCTAACGCTGTTACACTCGGAAGCGATACAACCACTGTTGCCACACCAACTTCAGAACTAGTCATGGAGAAGGAATCCCCTAACAAAACGCAGGAAAGACTAATCCCAGCAGGCACCGTACAACCTAAGGAACCAGTCCGATCTTTTGTTCCACCTATTCCAAACCCTGGACGGCTGAAGCAAGATATATTGGAAGCTCAGTACAAGAAGTTTTTAGAACTCTTCAAACAACTCCACATCAGCATCCCTTTGATCAAAGTCATTGCTCAAATGCCAAAATATGCTAAGTTTCTCAAAGAAGTGCTGACAAATAAGAGGAAGCTGGAGGAGCTCTCACATGTCACCCTGAGTGAAGAAGGTTCAGCTGTCCTCCAAAACAAGTTGCCGCCAAAAATGACTGATCCAGGGAGCTTTACTATCCCTTGTCTCATAGGAAATTTGTCTGTTAGCAATGCCCTAGCTAACCTCGGAGCTAGTATTAATTTAATGCCTTATTTTGTTTTTTCAAAACTAGGGATAGGAGAACCAAAGCCCACCCGCATGAGCATTCAGTTAACTGACCGATCCATTAAATATCCTCGGGACATTGTTGAAAACATGCATGTCAAAGTTGACAAATTTGTTTTCCCAGTAGATTTTGTAATTCTAGACATTGAGGAAGACAAAAGTGTACCTCTGATTTTAGGAATAACCTTCTTAGTCACTGCAAAGGCTATCATTGATATTTGTACCGGAAAACTCACTCTCAGGGTCAATGACGAGGCTATCGCTTTTGACATTGGAAAATCTATGCAACATCCGCAACATCACGATGACACATTGTACTATGTCGACATCATCGATTCTATCGTGAGTTTCTATGTGCGAAAATCTTCCATCAAAACACCATTAGAAACACAAATCTTAACTGATATAGACACTAAACTCATTTTATAAAACGAAAATCCCAATGCTAATGACAACGATCAAGAAGCGTCAGAAGTAGTATGTGAGATCACCGAATGTAATGAAAAATCGAAACCACCAGCCTTAGAGTTAAAAGAACTTCCGAACCATCTCGATTATGCCTTTCTTGAAAAAGACTCTCAACTCCCAGTAATTATTTCATCTCACCTTTCTAAAGAAGAGAAAGACGAACTTCTTAAGGTTCTTAAAAACCATAAGAAAGCTATCGCATGGAAGATCATGGATATCAAGGGCATCAGTCCCTCCTTTTGTACTCACAAAATCCTCTTGGAAGAAGATACAAACCCATGGTCCAACATCAAAGACGTCTCAATCCCATCATGCAAGACGTGGTAAAGAAGGAAGTAATCAAACTACTTGATGCCGGATAAATCTACCCAATCTCATATTCACCTTGGGTTAATCCAGTTCAAGTAGTACCCAAAAAAGGAGGAATGACAGTAGTAATGAACGAGAAGGACGAGCTAATACAGATGAGAATCATCACAGGCTGGCGAGTTTGCATGACTACCGGAAGCTTAATGACGCCATAATAAAAGATCATTTTTCACTTCCTTTTATCGATCAAATGCTTGAACGTCTATTTGGAAAAATGTTCTACTGTTTTCTTGATGGATTCTCCGGATACTTTCAAATTCCTATAGCTCCTGAAGATCAGGAGAAAACCACCTTTACATGTCCGTATGGAAACTTCGCCTACCGAAGAATGCCATTTGGACTATCTAATGCTCCAGCCACCTTCAAACGTTGCATGGTGGCCATCTTTCATGAAATGATTGAAAATTCTATGGAAGTATTCATGGACGACTTCTCAGTCTTTGGAGACTCCTTCGATCATTGTTTAAAAAACCTAGACAAAATGTTGACTGGGTGCACACAAGTGAATTTAGTACTTAACTAGAAAAAATGCTACTTTATGGTTAAAGAGGGCATTGTTCTCGGTCACAAGATATCTCAAGAAGGACTAGAAGTTGATTAGGCAAAAATAGAAATCATCTCTAAACTTCCGCCACCAACTTCAGTCAAAGACATTAGAAGTTTTTTAGGTCACGCAGGATTCTACCGTCGTTTCATAAAAGACTTCTCCAAAATTGCTAGGCCTATGACCAAATTTCTAGGAAAAGACTCACCATTCGTTTTCTCTAAAGAATGTGTTGAATCATTAATAAATTAAAAGACAAGCTTATCAACGCACCAATCATGACTACACCCGATTGGACCCTTCCATTCAAAATCATGTGCGATGCAAGTGACTTTGCAGTTGGAGCCGTACTCAAAACAACACAAAGAGAAACATTTTCACCCAATTTACTATGCTAGTAAAACTCTTAATGATGCACAAGAGAATTACACCACAACGGAAAAAGAGTTATTAGCAGTAGTGTTCGCCTTTGAAAAATTTAGATCATACCTAGTTCTTTCCAAAACCATAGTTTACACCGACCATGAAGCCATTCGATACCTCTTCAACAAGCAGGATGCCAAACCTAGACTTATCCGATGGATTCTATTACTCCTAGAATTCAACATAGAAGTCAAGGACAAGAAAGGAGCAGAAAATGTAGTCGCAGATCATCTCTCTCGCTTTGAATGCCCAGCTACAGAAGAACAACGCAGAGATATTATCAATGATAATTTTCCACATGATGTTCTCATGCATATCCAAGCAGTCATGCAAGAGAAAGATGAGAGTCCTTGGTTTTCCGATTTCGCAAACTATTTAGCTTGTAAAATCTTAAGAAAAGGGCTAACTCATCAGCAGCGGAAGAAATTCTTTTCGGACCTTAAGTTCTATTTCTGGGAAGATCCATACTTGTTTAGGATAGGTGCCGATCAGGTTGTTCGTAGGTGTGTATTAGGAAAGGAAGCTCTGGATATCCTCAAACATTGCCATGAAGACCAACTGGCGGACACCACAGTACCGCCACTACGGTCAGAAAAGTGTTTGATACAGAATTTTTTGGCCCACGATATATAAAGACACACATACTTTGATCCAAGCAAGCGATACTTGTCAAAGATCTGGGAACATCTCAGCCAAAAATGAGATGGCTCAAAAGGGCATTCAAATTTGTGAAGTCTTTGATGTATGGGGAATAGATTTCATGGGCCCATTTCCTAACTCATTCGGAAACAAATACATCCTTGTAGCAGTCGAATACGTGTCCAAATGGGTATAGGCACAAGCTCTTCCCACTAATGATGCTCGAGTGGTTGTACGATTTCTGAAAAAGTTATTTTCACAATTCATTACCCCAAAAGCCTTAATCAGCGACAGAGGAACTCACTTCTGTAACGCTTTAATGGACAAGGTCTTAAAATGATATGGAGTTCACTACCGACTAGCAACACCATATCACCCTCAGGCCAGTGGGCAAGTAGAAGTCTCGAATCGAGGAATTAAAAGGATTTATAAAGAACCATAGGAATGAATCGCAAAAAATGGGCGAAAAAGTTAGATGACGCTTTGTGGGCCCTTAGAACAGCCTACAAAACCCCCATAGGAACAACACCTTTCAAACTTGTTTATGGAAAATCATGTCATCTACCTGTAGAACTTAAGCACAAAGCCAATGGGGCTCTAAGAGCGGTAAACTTTGATCTAATGTCCGCCGGCAAAAACCGGGAAGATCAAATTCACGAACTCGAAGAGCTAAGAACATTAGCCTATGAAAACTCCTGCTCTTACAAAGAGAAGACTAAACGTCTACACGACGCCCATTTAAAAGGAAACAAAAAGTTTCAAGTAAGCGATCGACAACTGTTATACAACACACATTTATGTCTTTTCCCAGGAAAATTGAAATCTCGCTAGACAGGTCCATACATAGTTGAATCAGTTTTTGATTATGGAACGGTAGAGATTTCAAATTCTAATGGCCACAAGTTCAAAGTTAATGGGCATCGATTAAAATCATATATCTATGGGCCATTTGAAAATGTCTCAGAGGTAATACTCCTCCAATCAACTAAATAAACATACCCGGAACAAGGTCTGGCCAAGACCTTCTTAAACTAGGCCTTGTAAAGAGTTAAAAAACAAAAAAAAATACTAAAAACACGGGGGCGTGCTTTTAAAAGCACGGACCCGTGCCACAAAGTGCGGGCCAGAATCTTCGCTGCAAAAATCTCAGTCAGACTGGTTTGTAACAGAATTGTCAGACCAAAAACACGGGGGCGTGCTTCCAAAAGCACGGGGCCGTGCTTGGCAACTGGTTGGCTATAAAAGGCATCCTTTGCCTATGCATTTCTTGCAACAAACCAAACCAAAAACACTCTCTTCTGAGATTAAAACATGCCTACTGAGATGAGTGAAGCGATTCCCGTTCCTCAACAAACAAGAAACGAAACCCGACACATATCCAAAACCGAGCTTCTTTAGAAACTTCAAGAACTCGTCAATGAACTCACTGAGATGAATCTCCTCGCCGAAATGCGTCTCATTCAACTCACCGAATCGGTGGAGAACATGAAAATGGAACTTCGAGACATTAACGAACAACTCCAGTTTCAAGTTCTCAGTTTCACGTACTTTCCACCAACAGGACCATTCGGCGGAGGAGAACCCTTCGGAGAGATTTAGGAATTTTAAGTTTTCTGCTTTTATGTGTAAACAAGTGCACTAAGCACATCGTGCTAGGATCTTCGGGCTTAACCCGAGTAATTTTACGTTTCTAGGAAAACCGGGCTTATCCCATATTTGTTCTAGGACTTTTAGTTTTAATGAAAAGTAATTTTTAGGATGATCAAACTCTTGAAATAACATACTAAACATCATTCTAAAAATTCCGGCTATCGAGTTTGGCTGAAAAATCAAAGAAAATTTTAGTGACAAAAACCATGGGGCCGTGCTTCTTGAAGCACGGGGCCGTGGTCACCTTATAATCTTTAGCATGATACGCGCTGACTCCGTACAATTCTCTGAATCATAAACATTTCCCTAGCAGCATGGTGCCATGCTTCATGAAGCACGGGGCCGTGCTCGACTTTCCAGTCTCTATATAATGCATGCAAAAACTCACTATTCCATTCACACCAAACACAAGTTTATTGAAATGGAAAGCAAGAAAGTTGAATGGAGACCATTAATGAAAGGCAAGCAACATGATTCTTCCTTGAGGAAGAAATCATGAGGCTCCAATGCACTATGAGAGATCAAGTCGAAAGTAACATCCAAACTGAGGCTCGCTTAAACGAGCTGATCAACAAAGTCGAACTACTATGGTTTGAGAATTTCCGTGTTGTGGATAGTCACAACAAGGATGTGGCTTTCAAGCTCAACTATCTTAACCAGGAGATCGCAAAGCTCGATAAAAATCTTTCCGAGCTCTTGGAAGCTAATTGAGCCCCACCACACATTCAAGACCTGTTCGGGAATGGTGGTCGTTGAAGTTCCGACTTTATCTTGTTAAGAAGTTACTCTAGCTATTGTTATGTTTCGTGATTCACGATTGTTGTTGTACTTTTCTTTCCACTATGTTTTATGTTTTAATGAAAATTGGGACTTTTAATTTCTAACTTAACTTTAATCCTCAAAGAAAATCCGTAAAAACGAACCAGCCCGAAAAATAAACAACAAAACAAAGGAATCTGCCTGCCTCATGCAGCACGGGACCGTGCTTCAAAAGCACGGGGTCGTACTTTTGTGTCCAGTACAGTTACGAGTTTTATATTAATAAAAATAACTTTTTCCATTCACTCACTTCATTCTAACACCGAAAACCGCCAACAATACACCCATTCTGCAAGTCTCTTCCTAAAATCAACCAATTCCAACCAAAGGTATGTTAAATTAACTAATCTATTGTTCGATTTCATCTTTCTAGGTCAAAATTAACCCCCAAATCTCACCAATTGATTGAATCGGGTTTAAGCCCGTAAAATTAGATGGGTTATTCGGTTAGATCTAAGATAATGACTTGTTAGATAGGTTTTATGCTAAGATTGGTTGGAAGAAATCATTTGGGTTCGGATCTTGGGTAAAGCATTTAACAAATCAAAACCCAATTGAAACAACCGGGTAGAAACACAGGTTCGAATCTTGATGATTTTGAAATTAGGATTAAAAACACGGACCGTGCTTTAGTTAACACGAGTCGTGGTCACCTTTTGGTCAAACAAAAGTCAAAATTGGTAAATTGATGAACATCAGCAGCACGGGGCGGTGATTATGAAAGCACGGCACCGTGGTTTTGTCTCTGTTCCAGCATTGTAATAATTTTCGTAAGATTTTAACCAATTTGGATACAAATTGAGATGGCCGAGTATGGGGATGACGTACATGCATTCCTAGTCTTTCCAGGAAACGATGCAAGGAACCGAAGAGCTCAAGCTATAATGACCTACCTTAACCGACGCCTTTCAGAACCAAACTTTTATGCTTGCAGGGATACGTTGAGGCAAGTTAATCAGTGGAATAGGTACAAGTCCATTGTGAAAGGACCATGGAAACGAGTTTTTAATCAGAGAGGGGAAGCTATCACATAATTAACAAAGGAATTCCTAGCTTCTTTCTCTTTTAAGGAAAAGAATTTATACATGTGGGATGAAGATGCAGTCGAGTTTAGATGTGGGGGTGAGTGGTATACAACATCTATCACCCAACTGGGGCTACATTTGGGGATTTACACGAATGAGGAAATAGAAAGTGAAATCTTGTACGCAACCGCGACAACATTAGCGGATGAAGATGGTGATGACGACGTAGAGGCTGGAAACGCACGGGTACAAGCATGGGAACTACTAAGCTACGGGGATGAAACCTACATTGCAAGCAGCTCAAAGAGAACGGCATTACGCGATCCGCTTATGAGATACATTCACCGGTTGCTTAGCCACACTTTCACTACTCGTGGTCAAAGTGAAGGGGTTGTGAACTTGAGGGATTTATGGGCCTTGTATTGCCTAAAGACCGATACGCCATGCAACATCACTTATTTGTTCTCTAAACTGTTCACCACAAATGCAAAGAGCCGAAACACCCCAATCTTTGGCAGCCGATGGATCTATAATCTTTATGGAGCTTACGATACAGACAGAGAAGGAACCCGTATCCCAGACCCAGTTGCTCTTAACCTTGGTTTTTATATCACTATGCAGATGGCCCAGCAGATCGGCAGAGACCCGGAAGTGTGGAGATTTCATGATGCAATGAACCAGGTTTGGGATCCTGAGGACCCAGCTGAGATGATGATCCAGGACGTGCCCGAAAGGGGAGGAGGATCACCGCCCAGACAGACCCGCTGTCGCGCATACCATCAGCAGGGAGGCCCATCTTCATCAGGGGCCGGCCCTAGCTCGTCACATGATAGCCGATATTCATTCGAGGGCCTATACAGCCTAATTGACCAGTTCTCAGCAAACACTACCGCCTCATTTGACAGGATCACAGAACATACGGCTGCCTCCGATGCACAGCGGGCAGCTGAGTATGCAGAAACGAGGCGAGAGATTGACTGTCTAGGATATCACATGGACAGGCGAGAGATTGATCGTCTAGAATATGGATGGGCTGGTAGTATTTTCATGACATTATTATTATGCTTGTTTAAACAATTTACATTTCGTCATATTTTTGTTTATTTGTTTAGTTGGATACTTTTATGGCCGTGGATGCCAAGACATCGTGGCAGGTACTTAATTAGCCCATGTGGGCATGGTATGGATGAGTCCATATCCAATTTTCATTAAAATTGTGCTTGGTTATTTGTGGTTGTTTGCAGTTTTACATTATACAGGTACAAAAAAGGAAAACGGACGAAAAACAGGGGACGCTATGTCGAAATTTCGTTAAAACATAGGGAATTACCTCTCCATTTTAACCCACCATATTAGAATTTTGATCATTTTACGAATCTTTTCACATTGAGGATAATGTGACATTCAAGTGTGGGGAGGGGAATTACTTGACCAATTGCTGCTCAACTAATTATAAAATTCTCTAAATAACAAATTTTTGTAGCAAATAAAGACTATTTTTATAACAAAACCAAAAGAAAATCCAAGAAAAATTTTTGCGAATAAACAACTACAAATCTATTATAGCCAAAAAAGTGAAAAAGTAAAAAAGAAATTTTGTAATAATGAGAACAAATTATGCAAAATATGGCGTTTATACCCAATTACTCCAATACTGTGAGATAAACCTCATGTCATATAAATATTTTTGCGGAAGATTTGAGTGAGTCATATGTTTCGTGTGATTTAGAACTTGTCGCAATTATTCATTTCAAGACCGCACAAAGCGTTGTATAAGGAAGAAGGTAATATCACTACAAACCACTTAAACCATTCTCCAAATCACAAACCCCTAAACCAAAACCTTACCACTTTACCCCTAACAAACCGGTAAAATACAACACTGGTCTTCTACCAGCAGACCCTCAAGAACTGGAAATGCATTCTTTCGATTTCAATTTTCTTTGTTGCATACATTTCGCAAAACCTAGGTTGCCTCCAAAACTTAGGGATAGAATTTTACTCTTTAGCAATGAGGTGAGGAAAAAGTGGCGCCAACACGAACAAAGGCCACCATTTTGTGGAGTTTCCAAAAGCACAATGAAAATAATAGCAAAAGATACGAACGATGCTTAGGTTGCGGAAACTGGTCTCATGAAGGAAGATGTAAAAAAGTCAAACTCACTCTCAGCATGAATATACCGAACTAATGAGGGTGGTGGCTGTTAGGCTCAAAGCCGAACGATCCATTAGAATAGGGAGTTATGTTCAGAACAGGATTGAGGAAGAACTTATCCACATCCTCGACAAACCGGTCTTGACAATCTGACTTAAAAGAGTCACTAGGTTTGTTTAAAAAAAATCCGGAAAACAAGGAGCTAAACATCGAAGACATCTTAAGACTCCCAACAATTAGCAGAAGTTGTATTTGCTATCCCCATCTTCATTAACCTAAATCCTTGAACCATCACAAAATACCAAATCCCTACAAAACCAACTCGTATTACCTTCTAATTTATGCAACCCTTCACAAAGGTGGAGGTTTGAAATTGATACAAGCTTATTTTTCATAGGTTGCATCTTGACTAAGAGTGTTCACATACATACATCACATGTATGATCAGATATATAAATCGAGTGTGAGTGAACATTGTGAGAACGTGACGTTTTGCATAAAAGGAAGCTCATGAAAACAAATCATCCTTTTTATATCACTACATATATTCCTATGATATAAGGTTGGTTATTTTGTTCCCATTTTCTTGAAAATCTTTGGAGGATGATTAAGCTATGGTCCTAACTTGCTATTTTTAGAGAAAATTTATAAGTAGCTTGCTTGAAGTGTGAGGATGTTTGATGTATATAAAATTATACATCTTTTGGGCATCAAATAATCTCTAAAAACTACAACTTCTATCAAATAATTTAGCACGGAAGGCTACTTATTGTAACAACGTGAAAATTTCGAGTTCAAAGTATCAACTTTCCAAAGTATAGGGACTAAAATTGCCAAAATTCCAAAGTTGAGGGTTTAAATTGAAAATTCTGATTTCCTGACCCATCGCGCTACGCGATGAGTCAGAGGAGAGCCCCATCGCGTATCGCGATGGGGTACCTGACACATATTGACACGTGTGCCACGTGGCACACGGTGGCACTGGTTATCGCTACGTGTCACCACGTGGCAACACTGCTGCCACGTGTTGCCACGTGTAACGGTGCCTGCCACGTGTCGACACGTGGCAGGTCTATGCTGTGAGTCAGTAGACCTGTATCGCGATACGCGATAGGTCTGCTGAGGAACCTATCACGTATCGCGATGGGAGCCAAATTTTCGTCTATAAATAGCAGCCATGGGGTGTTCATTTTACACATCCAAACTCAGCTGTTCTCTCTCTCTCTCTCTAACATCTCACTACAACCCGACAATCATATAAACGATTTGCCTCGATAAGCTTGCCACGATCCTTTGTTTGTATACACCGTTTCCTCGAAGTTTGTGCCACCCTCCACCCTCAATCATCAAAAAGGCGTTGTTATGGCAAAGAGTCCCGAAAGACGTGCCGACGAGTGTTGAAGTTGGCATATCCAAAGTTGATCGAGAAAAGTAAAGCGGCGACGGAGTGCTGCTCAATTCTCTAGAGTTTCTATACGCCACTTAAGGTTAGGCGTAATATCGAATTCAATATAATTTAATATTATATTCAAGTCTTAAGCCTTAAGTGGAGGATATACTCGATACCTCGATAAAAGAAAAGAAAAGAAAACATAACAAAGAAATGAATAAAAGATTGTGTATTGAATATTGTGATTACATATATATGTGTGTAAGTATATATGTATAAATAATCTTTGTTATGAAATATTATTTAATGAATAAAGAGTATTCTTAAATAATAAAAGAAAAGGATTACGTTTCTTGGAGAAGAAGAAACGTCGGGTTTTTAATATAAACCAAAGGTTTATAATTTACTTTTAAACTAAGGTTTTCAAGTAAATAAGAATTGAACTAAAGGTTCAATCGAGGATTGAGATATAAGACTAAAGGTCTTAAGCCGGATCGTGTATCCGACTAACAAATATTTATACTCGTACTATAGGTGCGAGATAAAGAAAGGGAAACACCCTTGGACGGTGAGTGAAGTCGATCCTAAAGAGACAAGGTGAATACGTCCCCAAACTTTTACTTATTTAAAAAGAGTCAAACATGTTATTTAAAATTGTTTACAAGGAACTATGTGTGCCTATAACCGTTATAAATAAAGGGTATAAACCTAGCCCTCAGGCTGTGGTATACGTATGTCTGGATCCTTACATAGGTGGTACTATGCGATGTATGGGCATGCTCGCACCACCCTTGGTCGTAGGACGCTCTCCTGCCGGAAGTACGATCTTATGTGTATATTTACGGGTACTTAACTAAGTCGAACGCTGCGGTGTTTGCTGAGATGACCTAGAGTAGAGACTCATATTTATAATGTGTTATTTGACTTTGTTATTCCTAAGCCACGTTTGGCCGAGGCAGGCGTAGTCTCGAGGGGTAATAAAGTAAAAGAAATATTTTTGCGTCAGCGTGTTCACCAGCATTCGTTGTTGACGTATTTTATTACATTTTGCAGGTGAACAAAGCTAGAGCTTGGAAATGGCGAAGTACTAATATCTGATGGCTCGGATTTCTTATGTATAAATTAAACATGGTGGTTTTGTAAACATAAACAAGTAATCTTTTGTTAACAACTTAAACGGGTATTTTATAATTCGTCTTTTGATTGTATATATAAATTACACTTTCGATCCTTAAAGTTTTATAAAGTCTTCCGTAAAATAACGCAACTCTGAACTATTTACAAACACGATACAAACTTATGGGTCGCACTCCTAGGCCCTAGATGGGGGTGTGACAGGTTTGGTATCAGAGCCATCGATCTTAGCGAATTGGGTAACATAAAACAATACTCAAGCTTCGATCCAAGAATAGGAAATTATTTGATTATTTGTTTTAAGGATAAGATAGGCTGGTAACCTTTCTATCCCTCTCTACATTCTAAACCACCCAAATTGTTAGATGTCATTCAAAGCTATGATGGAGAATTTTGCTCGCAAGGCCAAGGAAGCCGGTATAGCCGAACCTTACCTTGAAGACAACATGAGCGATGGATATTATGAAGCGTTCTTTGATCAAGACGTGGAACGAGACTTGTCCAAACCCTTATATTACCCCGGAAGTAGGCATTACCCGATAGTCCACCAAAGCCAAGTGTTGAGCTACCGAGACACTCCAGCTATCACCCACCAACCATGCCGATGTATCAACCATCACAAGAACCACAAAACTATCCCACTGGATATTTTCCAAATGCACACCCATCTTATACTTTCCTTTCAATCTGACCCGTAAAAGAGGAACCACGAAGCCCATCCTCCGACTGGATGCAATGTCATTCCGACCCATGTCGATGGTTTACTGGAAGTTCCACCATAAATGAAGTCAACTCGCAACCCAACAATATCGAAGGGCCATCCCGCAAGCCCAAGATGAGGGTAATGATTCCCTACGAAACTTTCAAAATGCCCTCAATGGAGAACGAAACTGCACAACCAATGGAGGAAGATGAACCAGAGGAAGAAGAACCTGATGAAGAGGAGGATCCCGATGAAGAAGAAGATCCCGAAGAAGATGATGAGGACCCTGTAGAGGAGTCCAAGAAAGAAATGGAAGAAGAGCATCCCGAGAACTCTAACGAGATGACAAGCTCAATGAATGGATCACTCACTTCCAGAAATCCAAGCTACGGTTCCGTCGATCCATATGTTCAATATTTGGAGCAATTAAGGAACCAAGCTTCGTCAAGCTTCCCGCCATTTCAAGGGAGAATTCCCTCGCAAGCAGAATCAAGCCGATGAAATTCGCAAGCAGAATCAAGCCGCCAAGACATACCTCTACCTTGCATCTGATTAGACTTATGTTCCGTATCCTGAGCCGCGGAACCATTACGAGATGGTAACACTGGGTTATCGCGACCCACCTCTGCAGTACAAATACGCTAACATAGTCCCGCAATCGTATGAAGAACATCTGGATCGTGCATTGCATGAGACCAACGAATGGAGGAAGAAGGTAGATGAGAAAGAGAAGAAAAAGAAGAAATTTGGAGAAGCACTCCTTCGTAAGCGCAACTAACTCACGAAAGTTGTGAAGAAGTTCTTGAAAGACTAAAGATAGTGAGGAGAAATGAAGCTATGTGTAAAATAGTTTTTGTATGTTATGTGTATAAATAAAGAACGTATGAAATGTTCTCTTGTAATGATAGTACAAGTTATATATATATCGTTGTAACGATATATATATATATATATATATGTGTGTGTGTGTGTGTGTGTGTGTGTATTATGAAATATATATCCTTGTGATATATATATATATATAAATATCAATGTATAACAAATAAAAAGTGTGTTTGAAAGAAACATTGTTAAAATTTTCAGACTAACTTGAAAAAGATAAATAGAAAAGATGTCTGAACAAAGTAACAATAATAACGAGAATGCTCGTAAAGAGAAAGAAATGAAAGATAAGGGGAAAGGCCCCGAGAACGAGCGAGAGGAAGAAACTCCCGAGAGATATATGAATAAAATTCAAAAGATGATAAAAGATGCTGTTAGGGAAGAATCTATGAATAGATCTCACTCTAGGCAATCCCGAAATTCGCAATCTGTTAATCCTTCTGTTCATCCCTCCCAAAAATCCGAAAAATATCGTCCTAGACAATCTCATCAAGATGAAAGTTTCCACGAGTCAAACGCCGGTGGAGGTGTTGAACAAAAGTTCAAGAAACTCAAGATAAGTGGTTGTTATTTTAAAGACTTCAAGTACTATGGACCGAAAGAGTTCCATGGTGACAAGGGAGCCATTTCAACCGTGAGGTGGCTCGAGGAGATGGAAACAATAGTGATCACAAGTAAGTGTTCTGAGGTGGAGAAAATTCAGTATTCAGCCCTTATGTTCAAGGGTGAAGTGTTGGAGTGGTGGAATGCTCTGTTGATGAGCAAAAGGAGAGATGTAATGTATGGTATGAGTTGGGAAGATTTTAAAGCCTTGTTGATGGCTAAGTTCTGTCCTATGCACGAGACTGATTAGATTCAAACAAAATTTTTGAATCTCAAGGTCGTTGGGACAAACCTCCATGAATACAATACTAAATTCCATGAGTATTGTCGCCTTGTTCCCCATCTGGTTCACCCTGAGTCCAGCAAAGTCACGTGATATATTTGGGGACTTCCACAAGAAATCCGCGACATGGTAAGGTCTCACCTACCACAAACCGCTGACTCTGCGATGGAGTTAGCCGGTTACTTGATGGGCGGCATGGTTCGTAACAAAGAAGAAGACAAGAAGGTTACGACACCAATGACTAGAGGAAGGACAAGTGGAGGAAACAATCGATTCAAGGGTAAGGGCATGAACCAAAGCCGATTTAATTCAAACGCCCCACAATGCAAGACTTGTAGGAAGTATCACAAGGGACGTTGCAACTTTGCCCCGCCTCCTAAGGTATATGAATCATGCAATCACACGGGTCACGATGCTGCTGATTGCTGGAAGAAGAGGATGACTTGCTTTAACTGCAAGGAAATGGGCCATTTAAGTTTCGAGTGCCCGAAGAACAAGCCTGCTGCTGGTGGTGCGGGTGGAAGTGGCCAAAACAAAAAGGGAAACGCTCGAGACTTCGTACTCGACACAAAAAGGGCCGCTGACGTGCCAGAAACCATAACCGGTACATTTCTAGTCAACGACACCTATGCTAGAGTTTTGTTAGATTCGGGTGCGAATTTGAGTTTTATAGATTATAGATTATGAAGTCTATTAAACGAACCATTAACAAAATTAGATAAAACTCTAAGCGTAGAGACTGCTAGTGGTGAAATTGTTAAAATCTCCGAAGCCCTTGAAAATGGAAAAATCCTTCTAGCTGGGTATTTATTACCTATTTGTTTGTTACCCATGAGTTGGCTGGTTTTGATATTGTACTTGGTATGAATTGGTTATCTGATAACCATGCCCGTATCATCTGCAATAGCAAAACTGTTGAACTTCAAGCCCCCGATAAATGAACAATTCGAATTGAATGGGACAAAGACGCTGGTCAAGTTAGCATAATCTCCATGATTAGGGCTAACAAATGTTTAAATCAAGGATGCCTCGCATTCATGGCATACGTCACTGAAGAATCTAAACCAAAAGAAATAAAAGAAGTTCCTATCGTTTCTGACTTTTCTGACGTCTTTCCTAATGAACTCCCTGGTATTCCTCCCAAGCGTGAGGTAGAGTTTAGAATCGATCTAATTCCCAGTACTGCTCCAATCACCAAAGCTCCATATCACCTAGCGCCGACCGAAATGAAAGAGTTAAAGAAACAACTCGATGAGCTTTTGGAGAAAGGATTCATTCGACCGAGTTCGTCGCCTTGGGGAGCACCAATTCTATTCGTCAAGAAGAAGGATGGTTCCATGCGAATGTGTATTGATTATCGTGCGTTGAAAAAAGTCACAATCAAAAACCTATATCCACTCCCTCGTATTGATGACATTTTTGATCAACTTCAAGGTGCTAGCTTCTTTTCTAAAATTGATCTTCGTTCCGGCTATCACCAACTTAAAGTTCAATCCGAAGATATTCCAAAGACTGCTTTCCGAACAAGGTACGGACATTATGAGTTCACGGTTATGCCGTTTGGACTTACTAATGCACCGGCCGCATTCATGGATATGATGAACCGTATTTGCAAGCCTTACTTAGATAAATTTGTTATCGTGTTCGTCGACACATACTCATTTACTCTAAGTCTAAGGCCGATCATGAAATTCATCTTCGAACGTTACTTGAAATTCTAAGAACCGAGAATTTGTACGCCAAATTCTCTAAATGTGAATTTTGGTTGCACGAAGTGCAATTTCTTGGTCACATCATTAACGTAAATGGTATTCAAGTGGACCCCGCTAAGATTGAAGCTATCTCTAAGTGGGAAGTCCCGAAGTCTCCAACTGAGATCCGAAGTTTCTTAGGTTTGGCCGGCTACTATCGTAGGTTCATCGAAAATTTCTCTCGAATCGTCGTTCCCTTAACCTCATTAACTCTAAAGAACATTAAGTATGAATGGGGAACGAAGCAACAAGAGGCGTTCGATATACTTAAATAGAAACTCACCCAAGCACCTATCTTGGCTTTGCCAGAAGGTACTGAGGATTTTGTAGTCTTTAGTGAAGCGTCCTATTCGGGTTTGGGATGCGTACTAATGCAACGCAAAAAGGTAATTGCTTACGCCTCTCATCAATTGAAAGTACACGAAAATAATTACACGACTCACGATCTAGAGTTAGGCGCCATAATCTTTGCACTTAAGATTTGGAGGCACTATCTCTATGGAGTACGATTTACTGTGTACACTGATCATAAAAGCTTGAAACACATCTTTGATCAAAAAGAGCTCAACATGCACCAACGGCGATGGATGGAGACTCTTAACGACTATGATTATGAGATTGTGTATCATGATGGCAAGGCCAACGTCATGGCCGATTCCTTAAGTCGTAAAGAGAATGAAAAACCCAAAAGGGTTCGAGTTCGAGCTTTGCGCCAAGAACTTCAAATTGATCTATTTGAGCAAATCAAATCTGCGCAAACTCAAGCAATCAATGAAAACCAAATCTCTGATGAAAAACGAAATGGCACCATTGACTCGCTAGTCAAGGGTGATGATGGTATCCTTAGACTTGGCACTAGGATTTGGGTACCAATCGTTGGAGGATTGCGTTAGAAAATCTTGAACGAAGCTCACAAGTCGAAATATATGATGCATCCCGGAAGTGATAAAATGTACCACAACCTGAAAGCGAATTATTGGTGGAACGAAATGAAAAGGGATGTCGCTTCGCATGTTGCGAAATGTTTGACTTGTTTAAAAGTCAAGGCTAAACATCAAAGGCCTTCACGATTGCTACAGCAACCCGAACTTTCCGTTTGGAAGTGGGAGTTGATTACTATGGATTTAATTACCAAACTCCCGAAGACGACTCGACAACATATTGCTATTTGGGTGATTGTGGAGCGTTTAACAAAGTCCGCACACTTTATACCCATCAATGAGTCGTATTCTATGGATAGACTAGCACGTATCTATGTAAAAACCATTGTCGCTTTGCATGGAGTACCGCTATCTATAATATCTGACCAAGACAGTCGCTTTACGTCTCACTTTGGAAAAGCTTCCAACAAGCTCTCGGTACAAAGTTGAACCTTAGCACTGCTTATCATCCACAAACCGATGGGCAAAGCGAAAGGACGATTCAAACGTTGGAAGATATGCTCTGCGCTTGTGTGATCGATCTAGGTGGAAGTTGGGATGACCACTTACCCCTAATGGAATTTTCGTACAATAATAGTTATCACGCAAGTATTCAAACTGCACCGTTCGAAGCATTGTATGGAAGAAAGTGTAGAACGCCCGTGTGTTGGATGAAACCAGAGAAACTCAGTTATCTGGACCCGAGATGGTCCAAGAAACTACCGACAAAGTTATTCAAATTCGAGAACGACTTAAGACGGCACGTGATCGCCAAAAGAGTTACGCCGATGTCCGTCGTAAGCCGTTAGAATTCAATGTCGGTGACAAAGTGTTATTGAAAGTCTCGCCTTGGAAAGGCGTTGTTCGCTTCGGTAAGAAAGGAAAATTAAGTCCTCGATTCGTTGGACCTTTTGAGGTACTTGAACGAATCGGCATTGTTGCATACCGTTTGCGACTGCCTTAGGAAATGCAAGGGATACACGATGCATTCTATGTTTCGAATCTGCGTAAGTGTTTGACAGATGATTCGTTGGCTATGCCATTAAAAGACGTTGAAATAAATGAGAACTTAAAATTCGTAGAACGTCCAATAAAAATTGAAGATTCGAAAACTAAGAAATTAAAGAAAAGAACGTTGAAAATAGTGAAAGTAAAATGGGACTCACCTAGAGGGCCCGAATATACTTGGGAACTCGAATCGGAAATGAGAAAGAAATACCCCCACTTGTTCGAATAAAGCAATCTCGAGGACGAGATTTGTTTCAAGGTGGGGAGGATGTAACAACGTGAAAATTTTGAGTTCAAAGTATCAACTTTCCAAAGTCTATGGACTAAAATTGCCAAAATTCCAAAGTTGAGGGTTTAAATTGAAAATTCTAATTTCCTGACCCATCGCCCTACGCGATGAGTCAGAGGAGAGCCCCATCGCGTATCGCTATGGGGTACCTGACACATATTGACACGTGTGCCACGTGGCACACGGTGGCACTGGTTATCGCCACGTGTCACCACGTGGCAACACTACTGCCACGTGTTGCCACGTGTCGACACGTGGCAGGTCTATGCTGTGAGTCAGTAGACCTATATCGCGATACGCGATAGGTCTGCTGAGGAACCTATCACATGTCGCGATGGGAGCCAAATTTTCGTCTATAAATAATGGGGTGTTCATTTTACACATCCAAACTCAGTTGTTCTCTCTCTCTCTCTCTAACATCTCACTACAACCCGACAATCATATAAACAATTTGCCTCGATAAGCGTGCCACGATCCTTTGTTTGTATACACCGTTTCCTCGAAGTTTGTGCCACCCTCAATCATCAAAAAGGCGTTGTTATGGCAAAGAGTCCCGAAAGACGTGCCGACGAGTGTTGAAGTTGGCATATCCAATGTTGATCGAGAAAAGTAAAGCGGCGACGGAGTGCTGCTCAATTCTCTAGAGTTTCTATGCGCCACTTAAGGTTAGGGGTAATATCGAATTCAATATAATTTAATATTATATTCAAGGCTTAAACCTTAAGTCAAGGATATACTCGATACCTCGATAAAAGAAAAGAAATGAAAACATAACAAAGAAATGAATAAAAGATTGTGTAGAATATTGTGATTACATATATATGTGTGTAAGTATATATGTATAAATAATCTTTGTTATGAAATATTATTTAATGAATAAAGAGTATTCTTAAATAATAAAAGAAAAAGATTACGTTTCTTGGAGAAGAAGAAACGTCGGGTTTTTAATATAAACTAAAAGTTTATAATTTACTTTTAAACTAAAGGTTTTCAAGTAAATAAGAATTGAACTAAAGGTTCAATCGAGGATTGAGATATAAGACTAAAGGTCTTAAGCCGGATCGTGTATCCGTCTAACAAATATTTATACTCGTACTATAGGTGCGAGATAAAGAAAGGGAAAGACCCTTGGACGGTGAGTGAAGCCGATCCTAAAGAGACAAGGTGAATACGCCCCCAAACTTTTACTTATTTAAAAATGAGTCAAACATGTTATTTGAAATTGTTTACAAGGAACTATGTGTGCCTATAACCGTTATAAATAAAGGGTATAAACCTAGCCCTCAGGCTATGGTATACGTATGTCTGGATCCTTACATAGGTGGTACTATGCGATGTATGTGCATGATCGCACCACCCTTGGTCGTAGGACGCTCTCCTGTAGGGAGTACGACCTTATGTGTATATTTACGGGTACTTAACTATGTCAAACGCTGCGGTGTTTGCTGAGGTGACCTAGAGTATAGACTCATATTTATAATGTGTTATTTGACTTTGTTATTCCTAAGCCACGTTGGGCCGAGGCAGGCGTAGTCTCGAGGGGTAATAAAGTAAAAAGAAATATTTTTGCGTCAGCGTGTTCACCAGCATTATTTGCTGACGTATTTTATTACATTTTGCAGGTGAACACAGCTAGAGCTTGGAAATGGCGAAGTACTAATATCCGATGGCTCGGATTTCTTTTGTATAAATTAAACATGGTGGTTTTGTAAACATAAACAAGTAATCTTTTGTTAACAACTTAAACGGGTATTTTATAATTCCCGTCTTTTGATTGTATATATAAATTACACTTTCGATCCTTAAAGTTTTATAAAGTCTTCCGCAAAATAACGCAACTCTGAACTATTTACAAACACGATACAAACATATGGGTCGCACTCATAGGCCCTAGATGGGGGTGTGACACTTATCTTAATAAAATGTAATTTCAGGTAAACTCAAGCCTCAAACAAAGAAACAAGCGAAAAGACGAAGAAAAATGGAAGAAAACACTAAAAATAAGAAACACGCCCCCATGCTTCTGAAAACAAGAAAAGACAAAAATCTACAATAATTTAAGCACATGTTAATAAAAGCACGGGGCCGTGCCTCTTTGGCAACGGGGTCGTGATCACCTCCAGAAAAAGACAAAAAGAATTTAAGCACATGTTAATAAAAGCACGGGGGTATGCCTCTGAAAGCACACCCCTGTAGTGAGTCATCATGTACGATCTGACGACATGCAACTGGGACACGTGTACGCAGGGTCGTGTCTCATAAAGCACAGGGCCGTGCTCTTTCCTCTATACAGCCTATAAATAGATACTCTTGTGGCATTTGAGAAGTGTGCTTGAAGTAGAGTTCTATATGATTTTCACTTATAAAAACACCCATATTACACTCATATTGAAGATCTAGTGAGGAGTTTGAAGGCTTGGAGGTTATCATCATCATCCATCATCATTAACACCATCATAATCCATCATTAATAAGGGAGGTTCATCCACATTTGGTTAGATTGTTCTAGTTTAATCATGTGTTTGTTATTATCATCTCTTTTTATGTTCATAACAATGGTCATTATGAGCTAAACTCCTATTACCATCTATAATCTATGGAGAAGCTTTGTTTTACTTGATGATTACATGAAACATGCGGTTTAGTTTGGTATAATACATGGTTATATTGCAATTATCCATTGATAAAGAAATGTTTTATCACTTTAATTCAATACATCAAAGTTGATGATTTATAATCATTCATGGTAATTCATGTTCTTGGAAACTAGAAATGGTAAAAAGAATACTTTGATACTTTACTCAAGATAAAACATGGATCCTTATGTTGTACTTAGAAATGATGAGATATAAGCTATGATTTATTTCTCTAGTTTTGATAATTCTGAAATAATATTGCTAACACGATTGCTTAGGTTATCATACTAGTTAAAGAAATCATATGTTAATGGAATGTGTACTTATAATCTAATTAAATCAACCAATGGGAGGTTATGTGAGTTAACTACAACCACTCGAAGTTGTTAGGAATGATATTTGAGAAATCAAAGTCAATCCTAATCGTTCTACTATACCAAACTATTTGTCTACTTAAATTGACATTCTCGTGGTAGCATGACATTAGGAAATGATGGACTTTAAAATGCGCATGTTACTTTCTTTTATGTCATAGAATATGTTCACTTAGAAAATGAGGGACTATTCTATCATATATTATTAGGACAAGTCTATCACATGTTCATTTATTAATCATCAAGGAATAATGGAGTGGATCCTTGATATTAGACGGTAAACCTTCACATAATTGAAATACTCACTTTGAAACTCTCTTCTTGTCACCTATATATTATATATAAGTATTTATATTTTATAAAAAGCTTAAAAATCAACCCCTAAAATGATTAAAACCTTCGATTAAAGTAAAACGACGATTCATTATAGAAACATTTGTGTCCACGGATCGATACTTGGTTCTTACTAATACTATTCTACATATACGATAGGTACACTTGCCTATTTTGTTTGTGTTTAGTATTAGTATAAATCACTTTTATAAATTTAAAACACGGTCTTGTGCAAAAGCTAAAACCCCAAATCCTTTACATTTTACCATCACACGCTACACCACATCAGTTTGAAGGTTTGGAATCCATCATCATCATCCATCATCATTAAAGAAGGAATATTCATCCATATTTGGCTGATTGTTTTAGTTTAATCATGTGTTTGTTATCTTCACCCCCTTTGATGTTCATAACTTTGCTCATCATGAGCTAAAACTCCATTTACCATCTAATTTCTATGAAGAAGCTTTGTTTTACTTGATGATTATATTAAATATGTGATTTAGTTTTAGTAAATTACATGATTATTTTGCAATTATCCTTTGATGAGAAATGTTTTATCACTTTAACTCAACAAATCAAGATTGATGATTAACAATCATTCATGATTCACTCATCGGTAAAAAGAATATCTTGATAACTTATCTAAGATAAAAACTTGGATCCTGATATTGTACTTAGAAATGATGAGATATAAGCTATGATCGATTTTTCTAGTTTTGATAATTTTGAAATAACATTGTTAATATTATTGCTTAGGTTATCATACTAGTTAAAGAAATCATATGTTAAAGGAATGTGTGATTATAATCTACTTAACTCAACTATGGGGAGGTTGTGTGACTAAACTATAACCACCCGAAGTTGTTAGAATTGGTATTTGAGAAATCAAAGTCAATCCTAATCTTTATACTTTGCTAAAACTACTTGCTTACTTAAATTGGCATTCTCGTGGTTGACATGAAGTTATGCATGCTACTTTCTTTTATGTCAGGGTAAGTTTATCTTACTCGCATGAGATATCTTGCTCGAGGAAGTAAAAACCTTGCTCCGAGTGCTTGACTTGCTCGAGTTCCATACTTAGCCAATTCTGAAGAGGTTGAGAAGATTCCAATATTTCCTTTAGACTCAACAAAATCCTACATTAGAAATTAGAAGCTTCTTAGTATGACCAAGTGCACATATGGTTTTGTATTTGCTTTTTAGTTTAAACTAGATGATACACCCGCGCGTTGCGCCGGGTAGGTGTCAAAGAGAAAAAAAGGGTAAATGTTTGCGGGCATGTGACAAACGATTGCACCGGGCCATACGCTAAATAAAGAGTACTCTTAAACGATTGGTAAAGTTCAGAGGCCATATTTGTTACTGAAATGTAAGTCTTATATTAAAATTTATCATTGATCATATACCACAGTTTACAAAAAGAACATATGTAGTCTGCCTTAGCAGGCATTTGTTATCCTTTCCTAAAAGAAGTGTTTTGGAGACCTCTAAGCCTTTCCCAAAGTTCACTTTGTCTTCATAATTCGCTTACAATTTGAGTTCCAACGCTATCCTTGCAAATTCTAAAAGTGTACATACACAACTCTTTGTAAGAATAAAGATTAGCATATTAAATTTCTATCAAAACTAAAAGGGTAAGGAACATACCTCTGTAAACTTTACAGATTTGACCTCAACACCAGGTTTTTTAGTTTAAAACGGAATTAGCATCTTAAAGTAGCAGCCTATTGAAAACCTAATTCAATATATATACATGGTGTGAGTACTATAAGTAAGATAAAAATGTTATAGCTTCGTAAACCTTTTCACACCAAACTAAAATTATTTTCGTCATTAATAATTAGTTTCGGCATGAATGTTGGAAATCATATTTAATTTATTATCCTAAATCCAAATCCTAAAATACGTGCACTATGTAATGTAAAGACTGAAAAGTAATAATACTTACCCGAGATCCTTAATCATTACTTCAATACACCACAACCAATAGCAATTGTTGTAACAAAAACGAACCATAACAAAATCATAAGATCAGTGCCTGTTAGTTTGATTTTAAACAAAAATGCAAAGAAAACCTATAACAAATCGACTCAAGTGTCAAGCAAATGGGTCTTTCAACTTCAAAGTAAATTAAAAGTAATGACATGAAAACATAATTATATAACATGTATACCATGAATTGAAGTATAAACTCACCTGTTGCACCCGCATATGATCGAGCAGCTGATCCACTTTTCATATATAGGTCACTTAGAATCTTCATAATACATTAACAAATTATAAATTTACAAACTAAGCTTGATGTGTGTGAAATTATATTTTGGATAAATGCAAGAAAAATTGAAACATACATTGACTAGATGCCTTGATCTGGGAGGAGTTTATGTATTCATGGTGACCCCGGTCTCCTAGTTTCTTCTTTTGACCTGTAAAACTAACGTGAATTAATCGGATTACAAAATAGCAAAAAAATTTAAACCCAAATTAACTATCAAAGAAATTAGACATCACAAACAAAAGAACTTGCATCTAAAAACAACATACCATAGCGAACATACAACACGCCAAAATAAGTTGAACAACCGCCGGTGGTTCTTTAACTTTGATTACATATCAGATGGTGAAGGAAGAGACAGAAGGATTGAAAAAAAGATTAGGATAATGGTAGGGAGAGAAACCAAATTAATTACAAATAACTTTATACCGAAACACATAATTGTGAGTGAAATACAGTAGAACCATAGCGATTATTACCGTCAATAACCACCACTACCACTTTCATCGCCATGAACTGGAAGGATGACCGAAGCAGGCGGAAGCTAGCACCTAGTAGTCAGAGAAACATAAGAACGATAAATTGATAATCTCACTCATCTCAGGGAATCAATAATAATAATAATAATAATAATAATAATAATAATTGAATAGCATTAGTGACTCAAAAGCAAACATATCTGGTAAAAAATTAGGGCGACGCGTGTAAACCAAGAGGCCCACATATAGAAAAACAAACGGGTAAGAAGATAACAACTTAAACTGCACTATGTACAAATAGCCAATGCACCCATCCTTACAAATAAAGTTACAACAAAATCTACAGAAAGTACAAACCCTAAATGCTAAACAAGTTTAAAATTAATATATATGATAATATTTAGTTACCGTTAAACTAGCAAATGGAACGCAATTTGCGAAAAAAATAAATGTTGTAAAACACAGTCTGCAAATGATAAAGTTGTGTAACACAATCTATACATGTGCTTTTAATTTTCTCCAAAGATATAATAGTAAAAATAAAAGTTTCTTTTCTTTCTTTTTTCTTTCTTTTCCATATGAGAAACACATGAAATGTTTTATTTCCTTTTTTTTCATTTACTTTTCATGAAATTCAAGAACACATAATAAATTTACATATTTTTCTTTTCGTTTCTTTCTTTCTCTCCTAATTTCTTTTCTTCCTTTTCTTTTGTTAAATGAAAATCGAAAACACTACGTTATTATTAGGCTATGTGTAGTGGCTAGAGTTTGGGCGACATTTGGGCGCGAAGGGGCGCGAACACTGCCCCCTGGGCGAAATTGGGGCTATTTGGGCGGGGGCGTGGGTTATTTGTCGCCGGAAGAAGTTTGATTTTATTATTATATTACTAGTGTTATATATATATATATATATATATATATATATATATATATATATTTGTAGCCAATGTGTGTGTGTATATGTATATATAGGTTTAAGTTCAAGAAAGAAATCAAATTATTGCAAGAAATTAGAGAAATGAATATGAGCCACTAGTTTTATTTTATGTTTTAAATATTTAAAAATAAATAAAAAAGATGTAAATGCAACAATAAATGCACACTCTCTCTCCAATTAATACAACTAATATAACCATAATAAATATCTCTAATTAATATATCTAACTAATTTATATATAATAATTAAAAAGATAAAAACACTACTTTAGTTATATTTTTTATTTACACATTCTTCATTTTATTCAACATAAATACAATTTATTCATATAATACTATTTCTTTATATTAAAAAAATAATTTGCACTCAATATATTTGCATATATCAACGTATTTATAAATATACAACCTACACAAAGTTATATAACATACACTTGCTTTGAGCAATAAAAACGTACAACATACAAAAAACATATAACTTACATATGTAATTCGACATCAACAATTATATAAACTACACAAATATAAACATACCCTACACATGCGTGGGTCATATGTTTTTCATATGTTTTCTTATTCTTAGAAAAAGTGTAGGTTATATGTTTTTGTGTAGGTTGTATATTTTTTATTGACATTTACTTCAACCATGTGTAAGATAGTTTTTTGTATTATTCATCACAATGTAACTACGTGTTGATGGATATTAATATATGTTGAATTTGAAGAAATTGGTTTTGAAAAGAAATTCGTATGAATAAATTGTATTTGTGTAAGATAAAATTTTCGTGTGTATGTTATATGTTTTTTGTGTGTAGGTTATATGTTTTCGTGTGCGTGTGTTATTGATGATGAATTTTATGTATAGGTTAAATATTTTTCGTGTGTAGCTTATATGTTGTCTTAATTTTAGAATAAGTGTAGATTATACGTTTTTGTGTAGGTTGTATGTTTTTTGTTGATATCTAATACAAACACATGTAAAATTGTTTTTTGGTATTATTCATCATAATGTAAGTATATGTTGATGGATATTAATATATTGAGTTGGAAGAAATTAGTTTTGGATAGAAAGAAATTTTAATATATGAATAAATTATATTTGTGTAAAATAAAAATTCAAGAAACAAAAAGTAAGTTATAAAAATAAATGAGTTCTTAATATTTTCTAATTATAATAATTTAATTAGTTATATTAATTAAATAAATAAGTATTATGGTTTATTAGTTATATTAATTGAAGAAAGAGAATAATTAATAGTTTCTTTATTTAGCTTTAAGCATTTAAAACTTAAAACAAAACTAGTGGTCCATATTCATTTCTTACAATAATATCATTTTTCTCTTGAATCATTCCCTGTATATGTATATGTATATATGTTGTATGTGTGTATGTATATGTATATATGTTGTGTGTCATATATATATATATATATATATATATATATATATATATGTTGTGTGTGTGTATATATGTATATGCAAAATGAATCCTTGAAACAACCCGAACCAACCGAACCACCCATTCCCTCCTTTTGGTCAACACCATGGTTCGCAAAACCAACCGAACGTGAACTTACAATGGAACCCGATGAATCTAAACCAACCGAGCTAACTGTTTCAATTTTCCGACCCGAATCTAAACATGTGCGCCAACCGAGCTATATGTTTTTTTTATATTTTTAGTTATTTATTTTGTTAGTTATGTATTTTTTTTTGTATTTCTTTTTAATTTTAATGCATTTTTATTTAATTATTTAAATAAATTGGTTTTTATTTGATTAGTTAAATTATAAAAATAAAATAATAAAAAAAATATTGTGGGCCCAACTTGTAGCCCCTACACCATTACATCCCAAAAACAAATTCATCCTCTTTGCTGACTGGGCGCCACGTGTCACAATTCACCCCCAATTGTAGCCCTTCACTACACATAACTTTAGGGGAAGTAATATCATGGGAAGCTCCTACTCGTACACCATTGTCTTTGCGAGTCAAGGTTTTCCCTTTCAAATTTAGTTCAAACCATAAATTCAAGTATTAATTTCTTATTTTTGTCAACTTTATTTTAAACATATTTTAACTCGTTGTAAAGCTCCTTACAAACCCTAAATTATTATTAATTATATAACTCATAAATGTACGTTAAATGCTAGTGAAATTTGTATTTTCATCTAATTTCAACAAATACTCACAAAATTGCTTGCATTTCAATACCTTTAAAAACTTATGTTTAGAGAATTCTTTCCTGTATATTTTAGTGTTTTACGAATTGGATTTTATAATTAATAATTATTATCATCATCAGACTCGTGAACTATCCAAAAGTCTAATTCGAAAAGGGAAAATGAAATAAAAATTAAAACAAGCAAAGGCTAAACAAACTGTGGGTATATAAATATTATTGTGAATAACTTTTGTAATTATTTTTTCCATATTTTCTCTTGTATTCTAGATTATTTTTATAAATGAAATCATGGAAAATAGTTTGATATCGGACTCAAAATGAGTCAAGTCGAGCATGGGTTTGACGAGATTCGAGATTGACTCGGTTAACTTACACGGAGCTCAAGTTCGACTTATAAGTAGTCTTTCAAGGCCAGTTTGGCTTTATCATTTATTATAGATTTTACATAACTGTAGTTATATATATATAGGATCAGGATCATGAGAGAACATTTTTGAAATTGAGAACTATGAGAACCATTTTGGACAACAAAAAACCCAAAAATAAAAAAAATCATAAAATAAAAAAAAAACACAAAAATCAAAAAAGTATAAAAACTAAAATTCTTATTTTATCATCCCGTTTTCATTAAAAAAAAACTCGGTTTAGCTAAATTATATACACATACGTATAATATTTACATATATGTATATTTATATGTTTTCTTGTACACATGTGTATAATTTAAGATAAATGATACTGTACATATGTGTATATTACGTAACTAAAGATTAGATAAAATTATACATATGTTTATAATACGACGTTTTTTTTTATTTTTTTGTATTTTTTTATTTTTTTTAATGAAACCGGAATGAAATATAATAATTTTGGTTTTTTTACTTTTTTAAAATTTTTGTTATTTTTTGTTTTATGATTTTTTTAAATATTTTTTAAAGGTGTTTTTAATGGTCCAAAATGGTTCTCAAAGTTCTCAATTTGCAAAAGGTGTTGGAAATCTTGTATTAATAATAACCAGAAATAAGTAAATAAGAAATAATCGACACAGTAAACCGGACTTGTGTTTAACACAATTCCCTTAAACAGATTCTTGGTCTGTTCCCAGGGTACTCCGGTTCGAAACAGAATCGGTGCTCTGCCGGACTCGGACACTTGCCTGAAACGAAATCGGAAATAACATTGTTGCAGTATGAAGAAAACGAAGTGTGTTTTTGAGTTGGTGTCCCTATACTAAAGAATGGTCATCCTATTTATAACCAAGAGTCATAAACATATAATCAATTCAGAGTTTATGACCATTAAAAAATATTAAAGAGTAATAATATTCATCTAATGACCATTAGTGCAGAATTGAAACTTAATAATAATAATCATAGTCATTATGATCATTAATAGTATTGACCAGACAACCAATTTGAATTTCAAAAACGAATTCATAATTCAAAAACTGTCTCACGCGGGCTCGGGTTTTCGGAGTTGCATTCGTGTCCGCGGGACGTGCGGGCACGCACGAGTTCGATGGATTTCTAGTCCAGAAACCCAAATTTGCACCAACCCCCACCCCCTGCGCGCGCGTAGGACTAGTGGTAAAACATGTCATAAAGAATTCAAATGGGTGTAAGGTCACTACCTTATAAACCATTCATTATTTTGTTCCCAAACCGATGTGGGACAAACCTTTACCACTTCCACCACTTCCTTCATTCACACACTTAAAACTTCCAACAATCCCCCACATGAATGGATGTCGAAACAACATTATTCCGATTAGATATCAACAGTTGAATCTTGCATACAATAGGTAGGTGTTATCCTTTGGACCTTTGCTTATGAAGCATACTTTGCCCACTGGTTCTGAGTAGACGGTGATGTCTTTGAACTCGAGGCCGTTTATGTAGACGACAATACACTTCACACAAGACTTTCCCTGACAAAGTCAAGTCCTCATAGTTATGTTCGTTATGGTCATGAACAGGCGCCTGGTTCTGCAATAGCTATTAAGTGTTGTGCCCATCAACACCCTTCGAAGCGGCCTTACTCTCTCTCACATAGGTGATTCACCATGTATGACTACCTTGTTTGAATCATTAAAAGCCATATGCTTAGCCTCACACTTGTCACTTTTAGGAATGGACTAGGAAGGTTGCCTTGCTACGTGGTAAACTCCCTCTTAAAATTGTAGGGTTATCCCCCCCCCCCCCCCCCACAGTGACCATACTAATTCATACAATTAGGTTTTCCTATTGAACTCAACTCTTGGGATCTCCAGTCTGTTGAGTTAGGTTTCCTTCGCATGAACTTTAATTTTTCAAGGGCTTTAGTCCCATTCCCATGGACGACTTCTGAACTAACTCTCTACTTAGGCCTTTTGTTAGCGGATCCGCAATATTATCCTTTGACTTCACGTAGTCAACAGTGATAATTCTAGTAGATATTAGTTGTCATACCGTATTATGTCTACGTCTAATATGTCTATTCTTACCATTATACATTGTGCTATGAGCTCTATCAATAGCCGATTGGCTATCACAATGTATACAGATGGCCGAAGCCGGCTTAGGCCATCTTGGTATATCTTCAACAAATTGACGTAACCATTCTGCCTTTTCGCCCGCTTTATCTAGGGCGATAAATTCTGATTCCATCGTGGATCTAGCTATAACCGTTTGTTTAGACGATTTCCATGATATAGCAGCACCTCCAAGTGTGAATACATACCCACTTGTTGCTCTGGAATCATTCGTGTCAGATATCCAATTTGCATCACAATGCCCTTCGACGACTGCTGGATATCTGTTATAATGTAACCCGTATTCTCTAGTGTATCTTAGGTACCAAAGCAATCGAATCACACAGTTCCAATGACTTGAACTTGGGTTGCTTGTGTATCTACTTAGCTTGCTCACAGCATATGCTAAGTCGGGTCTAGTGCAACTCATAAGATACATCAAACTGCCAATAATTCTTGAGTATTCCAACTGGTTAACGGATTCACCTCTATTCGTAGCTAGATGTTGACTTGTGTCAATGGGTGTTCTAGCTACATTAGAGTCATTCACATTAAACTTCTCAAGAATTTTGCTCACGTAATGGGATTGACTTAAAACAAGTCTATTTTGGGTTCGTGTGATTTTAACTCCCAAAATCACATCCGCAAGACCCATGTCCTTCATGTCAAATCTTGCTTTTAACATGTTCTTAGTGGACGTTATGATTTTGTCATCACTACCAGCAATGAGCATATCATCTACGTATAGCCACAAAATGACATATCCATCGGATGTGTCCTTCACGTACACACATTTGTAACATTCATTGATTTTGAACCCAACATCAAGCATGACATGATCAACTTTTGGTGCCATTGTTTAGGAGCTTGTTTCAATCCATACAAGGATTTCACAAGTTTACATACTTTCTTTTCTTGCCCAACGGCTATGAAGCCTTCGGGTTGTTCCATGTAAATCTCTTCCTCTAGATTTCCATTCAAGAAAGCCGTTTTTACATCCATTTGGTGAACTTCCAAGTTTCTAATGGCGGCAATGGCAAGCACCAACCTTATAGATGTTATTCGCGTAACCGGCGAATATGTATCAAAGTAATCTAAACCTTCTCGTTGTTTATATCCTTTGATCACCAACCTTGCCTTATACTTATCGATGGTGCCATCAGGTTTCATCTTCTTCTTGAAGATCCATCGATATCCTAGTGGTTTACACCCTTGAGGAAGATCCACTAGTTCCCACGTATGATTTTGTAAGATAGAATCTATCTCACATTTGATGGCCTCCCTCCACTGAGGTCCTTCAGCGGAGTTCACCGCTTGTTGATACGTTTGAGGTTCCTCTTCTACCATGTAGGTAAGGAAATCAGGGCCGAAGGATTTTTCAGTCCTTTGCCGTTTACTTTTTCTGATTTCAACCTCCTCTGTCTCAGATTGTTCCCGAGATTCCAGTACTCTCGTTTTGAATACTTTCCTCAGCCGGTCTAGAATAGCTCGGTAAGCATGGGAACTTATATTCAAACCATGATGCATCCTTTGCTTCTATTATGGTGCCAGTGTTTATTCCGGGATTCTTGGAATCATGCACAAGAAATCGATATGCACCACCGGGAAGGGTATATCCTATAAATACACAATCCACGGTTTTGGGTTCCTATTAGTAGGCGTTTTGGTGGAGTCACCATTACCTTGGCTAGGCACCCCCACACTCGCAAGTATTTATATGGTCGTTTAATTCTCGTCCATAACTCATATGGAGTTAGATCTTTCTTCTTATTCGGTATCATGTTTAAGACATAATTAGCCGATAAGATCGCTTCCCCCACATGTCCGGGCTTACCCTAGAACTTATCATCATGGAATTCATCATTTCTTTCAAGGTTCGGTTCTTATGTTCCACTATGCCATTTGATTGAGGGGAGTAAGGAGGTGTGACTTCATGTATGATTCCTTCTTTTTCACACAAGTAAATAAAAGGTGAAACATATTCACCTCCTCGATCACTCCTTACTCTTTTAATTTTTCGATTTAGTTGATTCTCAACTTTGGCTTTAAATAAGATAAACTTATCAATAGCCTCGTCCTTACTCTTAAGTAAGTAAACATAACAATACCTTGTACTATCATCAATGAACGTGATGAAGTACTTGTTCCAACCACGAGTAGGAATTGCTTTTAGATTATACACATCTGTGTGAATCATCTCGAGGGGTTCGATAAATCTTTAATGATGAATATCCAAGGATTTAAATATCTCATTACTATGTTACAATTCACACTTAGTGAATTTCCAAGGAGTTAATACGTCATTAACATATATTAATTCATATGTTACAATCCACACTTAGTGAATTTCCAAGGAGTTAACACGTCATTAACATATATTAATTCATATGTTACAATTCACACTTAGTGAATTTCCAAGGAGTTAATACGTCATTAACATATATTAATTCATATGTTACAATTCACACTTAGTAAATTTCCAAAGAGTTAATACGTCATATATGTTACAATTCACACTTAGTGAATTTGTTATTAACATATATTAAATCACATGTTACAATTCACACTCAATGAATTTCCAAGGAATTACACATCACTTTTTCTAAAATAGTGTATATTCACCTCGTTATTCTGTTACCATCTCATGATGTGATTATATATTTGATGTATCGTTTTAGACTTTAATCTTCGCAACAACTCACGAGTTGTTTATTATACGAAATTATTTTGACGACATTTACACATCAAATCTCCAAGTGTTATTATCTTCAACACTTTCGTCATCCGACATGAATCATCTCAGTGATATCGTTTTATATTATGTATACAAGTATTCCCTCAAATAGAAATCCATGTACACATATCCTCATATCCTCGTTTCACTTTTGAAACCATACTTTTGAACAAATATGTTCAAATAACATCAACTTGTTACAATTACTACACTTAAGTAGCAAAGCTTGAATTTTCTAACACATCCATTAGAAAATTAACGTTTACACAAAACGTTATAAATAAATCGTATCTTACACGCATGTTAGATATTTAACGTTTACAAGAAACGAATGGTTTACTCAAAACCATTTCTAACACAACTGTTAGACACAAACGATTGCAAAAATCGTCAAACAAAACTAATAAAATCCCAACGGTTTTACAAGATCAGTTGTAACACTATAGTTAGAACACAAACTATTTATAAGATTATAATATCTAAATACTTTTATTTCAAACCATTTTGTGAACCCAAAATCCTTATAAATAAGGTTTTAAGATTGTAGCAACAATCTCACGAAATCTGTTTAAGTTTGTTGGAAATCTCGTATTAATAATAACCAGAAATAAATAAATAAGAAATAATCGACACAGTAAACCGGGCTTGTGTTTAACACAATTCCCTTAAACAGATTCTCGGTCTGTTCCTAGGGTGCTCCGGTTCGAAACAGAATCGGTGCTCTGCCGGACTCGGACACTTGCCCGAAACGAAATCGAAAATAACATTGTTGCAGTATGAAGAAAACGAAGTGTGTTTTTGAGTTGGTGTCCCTATACTAAAGAATGGTCATCCTATTTATAACCAAGACATATAATTAATTCGTGAAGCATCGAAGTGTAAGTGTAATTCCAAAATCCAAAAGGAAAATGAAAACAAGCAAAGCAAAGGCTAACACAAAACTGTGGGTACACCGTACACAAGTACGCGTCTTTAACACAACACACATCATGACTGACGGTTATATATAATAGAGTTAATAGCCATTTTCGTCCCTGTGGTTTGCTACTTTCGCCACTTCAGTTCAAAATTTGTATTTTTGTCAATTTAGTCCTCATAGTTTTAAATATTAGCCAATTACGTCCTATCCGTCTAACGGCATCCAGCTATGCCGTTAGTTCAAGGGTATTTTTGTCTTTCTCCTTTTTATTTTGAGTTATTGGTCATTTTCGTCCCTGTGGTTTGATACTTTTGCCAATTCAGTCCAAAGTTTGAAATTTTGTCAATTTAAGTCAGTTTTTTTTCTATAACCCTAGAGAGCATTATCCAAGCCCAAAACAAGTCTGCATTTACTCTGTCGACAACAGTAATCATACCCCCTCCTCTCGTATTTAGTTTCTAGACGGTTCCTAAACTCTCCCCCATGGTGGAATTCAATGGTAAAGTGGTCAAAGCAATTCTGTGAAACCGAATTGTACGGAAAAAACTAAAAATCGTTTCTTTGATGAATGCATAATATTTAGGGTTTAGAGATTAACATATCATAACGAAAATCTGGGTCGTAATCAACTATTATACATTAATCAACAAAACAATTTTTAGTTTTTTCTGTATAATTCGGTTTCAGGGAATTACCTTGACCACTTTACCATTGAATTCCACCATGAAGAAGATTTTAGGAAATTTCTAGAAACTAAATATAAGGGGGGGGGGTATGATTACTGTTGTCAACAGAGTAAATGCATACCATTATTTGAGGTCGCTCGATGGTTTTGGGCTTGAATTATGCTCTTCAGGGTTATAAACAAAAAACATAAAAAATAAAAAAAACTGAATTAAACTGAACATTAAATTAACAAATTTTTAAACTTTGGACTGAATTGGCAAAGATATCAAACCACAGGGACTAAAATGACCATTAACTCAAAATTAAAAGGAGAAAGACAAAAATACCCTTAAACTAACGGCATAGCTGGATGCCGTTAAACGGATGGGACGTAATTGGCTAATATTTAAAACTATGAGGACTAAATTGACAAAATTAAAAATTTTGGACTAAAGTGACGAAAGTAGTAAACCACAAGGACGAAAATGGCCATTAACTCTATATAATATATACACCCAACCTCACATTCTTATTCTTCAACGTCAACCAATCATGTCATCTCTCCGACGAGCAACTCCGGCCATCCACCGCCACGTCAGATCAATCTCCACCTCACTCATCGCCTCATCACTCTCCACCACCTCCGGTCCCAATTCCTTCAACCGGGGCCCTAATTTACTCCGCTGGATCTCAGCCGGTGCCGGAATATATTTGTACTGGTACTCTCCGTCTATATCGTCCACGTCTTCGGTGAAGTCGGTTATGAGTTTTGCTGACTGGTTGACTACAACGGCTGATGAGTTGAAGAAGTCGTACGAGATCCAACCGTTGTCTAGTTCTAATTTCTTCATTAGAGGTAAATATATTAATATTATTTTGTGTAGTAATTGATTGATTTTGTGAGGCTTGAATGTTGTTGGTGAGTTGATGAAACAGATGCATTGAGGAGAAGGATCTTCTTTAACTACGAGAAAAGATTGAGATCGTTAAGTCCACCTGAGAAGGTAATCAAAATGAAAAATGTTCTGGTTTCTGCACAAGCTGTTATTCATTTTAACATCTGTCTCTGTGTGTGTGTGTGTGTGTTGATTACTTGTAGCATTCATAAGAAAGGAATTGTGAAAAGATATAATTATAGAAATGTGAAAATTATGATGGTTGATTAGTTGGTTAGAGTTAGTAGCAGTTGGGTAAATTTACATTTGTCTGTATAACTTGTTTCTTTCAGCAGCTCTTTACTGATTATGTTAGACCATGAATAATCTGAAAATCAGGATCAAGATTCATTGTTGCTACTTCACTTTAGATGCACATCCAACAGCTCTATATTGCCCATGCTTTTGTCACAGTTTCTGTATTATAATCAGGATATGATAAAACTTGGTTTAGCATGGTTTGAGTTACTATTCTGACAGCATCACATATTCGCATTGCATGACAGCAGTAGACAAGGGCCATTTATTATTAGTTACGTTTTGGTTGATTTTCTGGCAGGAAAAATGTGATTGTTTTAGTGTAAGATTCATCATCTTTTTATAACTATTTGTATTGTTTTAAGTCCCTGTTTTCCAAACCTTTTGCGTGTTTTGCTGCAGGCGTGCAACTGGCCTTGGTTCTAGCATGTTTATGGTCGACATGTTTCAAAGGTCACTTGCATTTTAATGATTTTCGATTTTATAATATGTTATTCTTAAAAATTCCTAATACGAGAGAATAAAAAAGAATCCAAAATATCTGCTAAAGAATAAAAAAGAATCCAAACGGAATCAATAAGTACATCAATTCGCCTCTCGATTTTCTGTGAAAGAAGGGGCGGAGAGCATAATTGAATTCAGAAGGGGCTTCCCTTCTTTTTTTCAGGATTCCATCGAAGAAAGAACAAACCCTAAGCTAGAATGAAAACAACTAAAAGAGTGAAGTTGATGGAATATTTGTTTAGTGCATGAAAGTGTCATTGATCAATTGATTCAAGTTTTTAAGTTCCAAGCTTGTGACAGAAGTGCTTAAAGTAGTATGATCATCACTAAATCAGTCATTTGTCTGTGATATATTATTATGATGTCTCTTAATTGCATTTAAGCTGAATCAAAGTAAACAAAATTAACGCTTGATGATTCTCGCATGCAACTTACAGTATAACTTATACTGTTAAACTTGTTTTTTAAAGGTATTTGAATATTTTGCATCACACAAGAATAGTGAAGGTGAAACCCTTATGACACCTGGCGATCTGATGCGTGCCATTGTCCCCGTTTTCCCTCCATCTGAGTCGAACATTGTCAGAGAAGGATCCCTTAGAGGAGAAAGACTTCCAGGAGAGTTGCATTGTGCACCTTCACAATTCTTCATGCTTTTTGATGTAAACAATGATGGCCTCATATCCTTCAAAGAGCGAGTTCTATTCACCTTTTTCATAATAGTACATCTTGTTTTTCATTACTAACATCCTTTGTTATTCACATGTTTTTTTTTTGTCACAGTGTTAGGCATCCCTGAGTCAAGCTTATCAGTGGCTTTTAAAATGTTTGATGTTGACAATGACAGGTAGGTATCGATTGCAACTTTAACCTTTATTATTATTCATTGTCATACTTAACTTATGGTTATGATTTTGTTCTCAGAGAGATAGATAGAGAAGAATTTAAAAAAGTAATGGCGTTAATGCGAAGCCATAACCGACAAGGGGCGTTTCAAAAGAGGGGACTTCGAACGGGACTTAAAGTTGGAGGTCATGTAGAAAACGGAGGACTGGTGCACTATTTTTTTGGTGAAGATGGTAATGATCGACTGCAACATGATAAATTTGTTCAGTTTTTAAGGGATCTTCATCATGAGGTATGCAGTTGTATTACAAACAATATCTTATTCATGAATTTGTAGGCTTTTAAGGAACCGAACAAACACAAACGGGACTTGTTCCGGTTTTATCAACTAACTTTAGCCTAGTAAACGATCTAACACGAACAATTAAAGAACGAGGCTTTCTTGTATGTGTTTGTACATTAACATAGATGAACAAACATAACCGAGCGAACAGCAATTAAACGTGAACATTAACATCAATCTGTTGGGCCTAAAAGATAATATAACTAGAGAACTAAATTGTAAGAGGTGATATTTTAATTTCATAGAATTAGACTAAATGAGCATAATTATCTTACATGAATATATGAATGAACAAACTAAAACAACCGTAAACTAACAAGCATAAGTGAGAACATTTGCGAACATAAATGAATGAACGAGACATGTGATAAACGACCATAAACAAATTTCCCACCAAATGGTTCACGAAACCTTCGGTTTATTTGCAGGCCTACGTATATGCTATCTTTTTGTTACCATGGTCATTTTTTCACTGTGCAAATGTATTATTTGTATGTAAAAAAGAATATTGGATACGTCAACTTCTGATTTACAATTCCCTTTAAAGACAGGTGGGTCGGGTTGGGCTGACCTGAAACACTCATTTATGTTACACTTACATACGCTGTTCTCAGTTTTTTCTGTGTCAGTTTATTGAATTGATAATAATGTTGTGTTTAATATTGTGTAGATGGTGTGGTTGGAGTTTTCTCATTATGATTTTAAATCAAGTGGTACAATACCTGCTAAGGATTTCATGTTGTCAATGGTTGCATCGGGTGATATACGCCATATGAACAAATTACTTGACTGCGTTGATGAATTAGATAAGGAGCCGCATCTTAAAGATATGCGCATAACGTTTGAGGAATTTAAGAACTTTGCAGAGTTAAGGTAAAAGCTGCAGCCGTTTTCTTTAGCACTTTTCAGTTATGGGAAAGTCAACGGGTTTTTGACCAGGAATGATTTTCAACGAGCTGCTTCACATGTAAGTCAATTCTGCTAATTGTTTTGCTTTATGTAGAACTACTGTTATTAAGTGGTCAGACACATAGCGAACAAAAATGTTTTATAGAAACGTAAATTGCGATTGAGCTAAAATGGTTGTATGCAATGCAGGTATGTGGCATATCACTGAGCAACAAT